>NC_140993.1:148426089-149026089 GCF_052327205.1 Somniosus microcephalus
ATATTCCCATGTAATGTATGGCTCTGCAATATGGAGCATGTTGATTGAAGCTTTATTCATTTTTGAATTTTCAGATGCTTCGAAGTGGGAAGGAGCGTTTAGGATGATAGTAGGACTAAAAGGTTCACTGCCTGTGTTGAGCTGCATTTTTTCGAATCTTCATCACTGATGGAGTGATCGAATCGAGTTCTTCATGAGGAAGGCAATTAGAAAAGCCACTGTCCACAGGGTGACGCAACAATTTTACCCCTTGAGTGCCCCTGCCAAGCGTTTTGAAACGAAAAAGTGGTGAGGCAGAAACATTGAGGAAGCGATTGAGCAAGGGGGTGTGCATCTTGAGCACCGTCTCTGAATCTTGCCCTACTTGTCTGTTGAGGACGAGGCAATCAATCACATGCATGTCAAAGGCAGATCCTAAAAAGGATGGTTTGTGAGTCTCGTTGGCTGTAGCGATGGTGTAAGGAGGCTGAGCTGCGGATTCATCGCAATATTTCCCAAACAAGCCAACCGGAAGGATTCACTGAGCGAGACTGCTACGTAGACGCTCTTTTGGCAATTAACGTTCCGAGTGTGACTTCCGCAAGAAATGGTCACCGTCATTGCATTAAGTCTCTGAGAGGCTTCCGGGAACGCCATTTTAAACAGTAGAGCGGACAGAAGTCATCGGTGATGTCTCATCTCAACATTACGTTCAAATCTGTGCCTTGCGGTGCTAAAGGAACTGGAAGTTAACTAAGCGGACAAGAAACATTTGTTATTTATTGTCAATGACGTGCAGCTGTGCTTCAATTCCTTGATGGGTACAGCTTCGCATGAATCCTGTGCCCCCTAGCCCTGGTAGGCAGGTTACTGCTGGACTTGGCACGGACCATGCCACTGTTTGAATGAGCACGAGTCTTGTGTGGTTACCACCAGGAGTGACAGTGCTGTTCTTAGCTTTTGTAGACGTAGGCACCTCTCGTGCCCAGTAAAGATCCGTTTCGGCGCGGCAAGAAACCCCTCAATCTGCAGGAGAGTAGTGTGCTCTCTTTGGTTGCAAAAGCCTCGTTTATAGCCAGTAAACGCAGTTTTGCAGAACATATGGATATTACAAGTCCTGATATCAGTAAGGAAACAGTAGAAGGAATAGTAACCTGCTTTCAGTAGGTTTTCTTTCACTGTTCCTGTAGGAAGGCTATTCGCTCGGCTCTTGTCAGGTCGTTAAAATCAGAGTGCAGGTTTTCGACCTTCTGTAGCTTAAAACCTGTTTCTAGCACATGCTCTATGGAGAGGAATCGCTTCCGGGCCCTTGTGCTGATGGACCAGAGAAAGGGTGGGACAGACCGGGTCGTCGTCGCGGTCGGTGGGGGGAAACTGCCGGAAGGGCGGCAACGCTGCTTGTCGTTTCTGTTGACTTAGTGAAACTACTGCCGAGAAGGCGGCACGCTTCTCTTACTCGCCGGCAAGTATGATAGGTAACACAACCAGCAGGCCAACGGGCTGGTGCGTCGTTGGCGGGGAACGAGTCTTCGTGTTGCATGAGGGGTGGAGCCTCGTGGCTTGCGAGGGATGGGTTCTCGAGGTTTGCGAGGGGTGGGCCCTCGTGGCTCGCGAGGGATGGGTCCTTGCGTTTCAAGAGGAGCGAGTCCTCGTGTTTGGGGAGGAGCGAGTCCTCGTGGTTCGCGGGGGTGAGTCCTCATGGTATCCCCGCCGGGCGCACTCCGATCTTGTGGGCCCGAACATGCTGTACCCCGCGCTTGGAGATTTATACTTGCTGTTGCGTTGGACGTATGGGCGGACGACCTGCATGGCAGTAGAAAAGTCGAACACGGGGGCAGTAAGCAAATGCGTGGTCTGCTCCGCGTCGATGGTCCCGGCGAACTGGGCTTCTACCTTGTCAAAGCACGAGGGTGGTTGTTTCTCCCTGAAGTGCAGCAGCGACAGCAAAACGGCTGGTGCTTCCATGGTGTGCTTCTTTTGTGAAAAACGTTCGCAAAATCGAGGTCCGGCTGGTTTTTTTTGTCTGTGAAAAACGTGATCACCTCCAGGCTGTGCTGCCCTTGTGAATACGTTCACAAAAATGGGGTCGCCAGGTTCAGGCTGTGTGCTTCCTCCGTGAAAACCGTCCACGGAGTCGGTTGTTCGTCGGTCGTCGTCTGTGAAGACGAGGTTCAGGATGCGCGTTTCTTCCGTGAAAAACATTCACGGATACGGGGTCACCAATTGTAGTGTAGGAATTGATGAGCGCCCGTACTCACGTCGTTGGAGGTGTTGTTGGCTGCGCTTCGGCCGTGAAAAACGTTCACGGTCTCGGGGTCACCAATTGTAGGTATTCGTGTTGACCTCTCGGGACGAATGCCTACTAAATAATTTAGTTCGAGTTCGGATGAATAATCACTAAGTTGTTTATTAACTGGAACTGACAAAATACAACAGGTAAGCTGGCTTTATACAGGAGCAATGCGAGATAGGTCTTACCCCGACGGGGACTCCACGAGGACTGAGTCCATAGTCCTCGGGAGAGCGTGATGACGTCATCACGCTTAGTCACGTTTTCCCGCTCTTCGGATGTCATGTGACCGCGTCCTGACGCTAGCGCGTTGGCCCGCGCTTGGGGCGGTCACGTGACCCGCGCCGATATGTCGGCGCGTTCACCCGGTGCGGAGGCTGGCCGTTGAGGCCGAAGTCGCGACCGCGGTAGCAGGAGCTGGAGACCGAGCTGAGCCGGCGCTTGCCGCGGGCGATCGCGTCGCTCATGTCTGCCAGCTGATGCGGCCGAAGTCACGGTAGGCCGGGCTGTGCCGGCGGCTGTCGCGCGTACGTCACGCAATGCGTGATGTGACGTCAGCATGCTAGGGCGCGTCATAAAGGGGCAACGGCCCCCACAGGTAAGTTAAAGGGGCAATGGCCCAAACAGGTAAGTAATACACGTACAGTTAGGTTAAAGTGAATTATATACATTATATGTGTAAGGGACACCCGGTGGAACCGCCACAAGGGGCCTAAATAGAGTGGATAGGAAGGACATATTTCCCTTAGCAGAGGGGTCAACAAGAGGGATTTGAGGGGAAATTTCTTCACCCAGAGTGTGGTGGGGGTCTGGAACTCACTGCCTGAAAGGGTGGTAGAGGCAGAAACCCTCGCCACATTTAAAAAGTGCTTGGATGTGCACTTGAAGTGCCGTAACCTACAGGGCTACGGACCAAGAGCTGGAAAGTGGGATTAGGCTGGATAGCTCTTTTGTCAGCCGGTGCGAACACAATGGGCCAAAATGGCCTCCTTCCGTGCTGTAAATTTCTATGATTCTACGGGGAACCTGTAAATTAAAAGGTCACTTACCTTATTAGGTTAACTATGGTCTTGATGCCTATCCCACTCAATTCCTCTGATCTGATGGGACCAGGCGAAAGGCCTTGGTACATCATGTGACATGGACTGGTAATTGGTTGGGAGGTGGAAAACATATATCTCTCTCTCTTAGGCAGTCCCTCGGAACCGAGGATGACTTGATTCCACATTAAAAATGAGTTTGCAGGTGACTGACGAGTCCAATGCGGGACCTACAGTCTCTGTCACAGGTGGGGCAGACTGTGATTGTTGCCTTTCCAGAAGAAGGTGTAGCCACCGCCTTGCTCCTTGAGCTGGCCTTCCCCTGCCCGCCGGGTCTCACTTAGGGCGGCGATGTCAATGTCAAAACGTCTGAGCTCTCAGGCCACGATAGCAGTGCAGCGTTCCGTCTGTCACTGTTGGGGTTGTCCATGAGGGTCCTGACGTTCCAGGTCCCGAACTTCATTTTAAAGGGTGGAAGATGCCTGTGCGTGAATTCTTTTAACGTGGGGTGGCCGTTGCACACCAGCTACCACACGGGCTTGACAGAGCAAGGTCTTGGTCCAATGGCAAGAGGATCCAAGACGATTGGCGACCAGGCTCTGCTACAATGGCCTAGCACACACACACAAACATACTGCTACTGTCCTCCTCCCTCCTTCCTTCCCGCAGGTCCTCTCTGCCTGGGTTTCGTAGGATGCATTGTGGTCCTCCCGACCTCACTGTTGGCCCATGCTGCACCTTCCCTGGACCCTGACCCCGCTGCTGGTCCACGCTGCACCACTCCTGGGCCTTGATCTCGCTGCTGGGCTCGTCCCATCATTAACAAGATGGCTCCTGTGCTAGCAGCTCCCTAGGGAGCTCCTTTGCCATCCTTGGCCATCCGTTGCCATCCTTTGCTCTTTTCCCCCCAGTCTCCTCTCTTCTGCTGTTTAAGTTCCCCTGGCTCTATTAGTGGGTGCATTTTATCCCTAACTGCAAGTTCAAGCTGCAAGGTTAAAGTTACCTGAGCCCACTGCCCATCCCCCAACCATGCCTGTTCTTTGTTCTCAGTGAGCACTGGCTCTTCACTTAAACTTAGCTCCCAAATTCCCAGACCCCTCTGCCATCAAGACGACGCTTCTCCACTAGACTAGTGATCTAGTGACTAGTGGATCGCGAGTGGAGTTCGGGGGCCAGGGATCGCGAGAATATCAGTGCTAATTTGATCCTGTGAGAGACAACATCATTCATGTCAGAGGCCGGGACCCAGAAAGACATATATATCAATGACTTGGATGACGGAATAGAGTGTAGTATATCCAAGTTTGCAGATGACACCAAGCTTGGAGGCACAGTTGGGCTGAAATTGGTCTACACCAGGAGTACAAAATAGCCTCATAGCATAAGAACATAAGAAATAGGAGCAGGAGTAGGCCAATCGGCCCCGCAAGCCTGCTCCGCCATTCAATAAGATCATGGCTGATCTGATCCTAACCGCCAATCTACTATCACAGAACCATCTCCTGAATCTAACAGAATTAGACACACGAAATAGGAGCAGGATCAGGCTACACGGCCCCTGGGCCCGCTCCGCTACCCACAGGGCCATGACCGATCCGAACCTAGACTCATGTCCAAATTCCTGCCCGCTCCCCGTAACCCTTAATTCCCTTTACTTCTAGGAAACTGTCTATTTCTGTTATAAATTTATGTAATGATGTAGCTTCTACAGCTTTTTGGGGCAGCATATTCCATGGACCTACCACCCTCTGAGTGAAGTAGTTCCTCCTCATCTCAGTTTTGAAAGAGCAGCCCCTTATTCTAAGACTATGCCCCCTAGTTCTAGTTTCACCCATCATCGGGAACATCCTCCCCGCATCCACCCGATCCAACCACTTCACAATCTTATATGTTTCAATAAGATCGCCTCTCATTCTTCTGAACTCCAATGAGTAGAGTCCCAATCTACTCAACCTCTCCTCATATGTCCATCCCCTCATCCCCGGGATTAACCGAGTGAACCTTCTTTGTCCTTTCTTAAGTATGGACACCAAAACTGTACGCAGTATTCCAGGTGCGGTCTCACCAATACCTTGTACAACTGAAGCAATACCTCCCTATTTTTATATTCTATCCCCCTAGCAATGAAAGCCAACATTCCATTGGCCTTCTTAATCACTTGCTGCACCTGCATACTAACCTTTTGAGTTTTGTGCACCAGGACCCCCAGATCCCTTTGTACTTCAGTACTTTCCAGTTTCTTGCTATTAAGATAATAACTTGCTCTACGATTTTTCCTGCCAAAGTGCATAACCTCACACTTTCCAGTATTGTATTCCATCTGCCAAATCTCTGCCCACTTACTTAGCCTGTCTATGTCCCCTTGCAGGTTTTTTATGTCCTCCTCACTCACTACTTTCCCTCCCATCTTAGTATCATCTGCAAACTTTGATATGTTACACTCAGTCCCCTCCTCCAAATCATTAATATAGATTGTAAAGAGTTGGGGACCCAGCACTGACCCCTGCGGAACACCACTAGTTACTGATTGCCAGTCTGAGAATGAACCATTTATCCCAACTCTCTGCCTTCTGTTAGATAGCCAATCCTCTATCCATGCCAGAATATTACCCCCAATGCCATGATTTTTTATCTTAAGCAATAATCTTTTGTGTGGCACCTTGTCAAATGCCTTTTGGAAGTCTAAATACACTACATCCACTGGTTCCCCTTTATCCACCCTATATGTTACTTCCTCAAAGAACTCCAGCAAATTTGTCAAACATGACTTCTCCTTCATAAAACCATGCTGACTTTGTCCTATTAAATTATGATTATCCAAATGTCCTGTTACTGTCTCCTTAATAATGGACTCCAAAATTTTACCTACCACAGATGTTAGGCTAACCGGTCTATAGTTTCCAGCCTTCTGTCTACTGCCCTTTTTAAATAAGGGTGTTACATTAGCAGTTTTCCAGTCTGCCGGGACCTTTGCTGAGTCCAGGGAGTTTTGGAAAATTATTACCAATGCATCCACAATCCCTACCGTCACTTCCCTCAAGACCCTAGGACCTAAGCCATCAGGTCCAGGTGATTTATCCGCCTTGAGTCCCATTATTTTACCGAGTACCACTTCCTTAGTGATTTTGATCGTGTTTAGCTCCTCCCCCCCTATAGCCCCCTGTTTGTCCAGTGTTGGGATATTCTTAGTGTCCTCTACTGTAAAGACTGATACAAAATATTCAGTGTTTTTGCCATCTCCATATTTCCCACCATTAATTTCCCGGTCTCATCCTCTAAGGGACCAACATTTACTTTAGCCACCCTTTTTCTTTTTATATAACTATAAAAACTCTTACTATCTGTTTTTATATTTTTTGCTAATTTACTTTCATAATCTATCTTCCCTTTCTTAATCAATCTTTTTGTTATTTTTTGCTGTCTTTTAAAGTTTTCCCAATCCTCTATCCTCCCACTAGATTTGGCTACTTTATATGCCCTTGTTTTTAGTCGAATACTATCCTTAATTTCTTTACTTAGCCATGGATGGCTGTCTTTTCTTTTACACCCTTTTCTTCTCAGTGGAATATATATTTTTTGGAAGTTGTAAAATAACTCCTTAAATGTACACCACTGATCATGTATCGTCTTACCCTTTAATCTATTTTCCCAATCCACTCTACTCAATTCCGCTCTCATACCTTCATAGTCTCCTTTATTCAAGCTTAGCATGCTTGTTTGAGATCCAACCTTCTCACCCTCTAATTGAATATGGAATTCAACCATGTTATGGTCACTCATTCCAAGGGGATCCTTTACTAGGACATTTTTAGTTAATCCTGTCTCGTTACACAGGACCAGATCTAAGGTTGCTTGCCCCCTGGTCGGTTCAGTTACATACTGCTCAAGAAACCCACCCCTAATACACTCAATGAACTCATCCTCAAGGCAGCCCTGCCCAATTTGATTTGTCCAATTAATATGATAGTTAAAATCCCCCATAATTATAGATGTTCCCTTATTACAAGCCTCAACTATTTCCTGATTGATACTCCGTCCAACAGAGTTGCCACTGTTCGGAGGCCTATAGATTACGCCCACTTATGCTTTTTTCCCCTTATTATTCCTTATCTCCACCCAAACTGTTTCATTATCCTGATCTTTTGACCCAATATCATTTCTCTGTATTACAGTGATTCCTTCCTTTATTAACATAGCCACCCCACCTCCCCTTCCTTCCTGCCTGTCCTTCCTGATCGTGAAATAACCTGGTATGTTTAATTCCCAGGCATTGTCACCCTGCAGCCATGTTTCTGTAATGGCCACAAGATCATACCCATATGTAGTTATTTGTGCCATTAACTCGTCTATTTTGTTACGAATGCTACGTGCATTCAGATAGAGAACTTTCAAATATGTTTTGTGACACTTAGTTCCTGCTTTTGCCCTTTTTATTACTTTACCTTTTACTCCATACCTTCTGCCCCTTCCTGACATGCTCTGGTTTTTAATTTCCCCACTGCTACCTAAGTCTATGACCTTCTCTGTTGTCATTTTTATTATTTGCTCTCTAGGAACCTCCCCCCCACTAGTTAGTTTAAAGCCCTCTCTACAGCCCTAGTTATATGATCCGCCAGGACTCTAGTCCCAGCACTGGCCAAGTGAAGCCCGTCCCAACGGAACAGCTCCCTCCTGCCCCAGTACTGGTGCCAGTGTCCCAGGAAGCCAAACCTATTTCTCCCACACCAGTCTTTGAGCCACGCATTTAACTCTCTAATTTTATTTGTCCTAGCCAAATTCGCTCGTGGCTCAGGTAATAATCCAGAGATTATTACCCTTGTGGTTCTGCTTTTTAATTTGGCCCCTAGCTGCTCAAACTCCCTCAGCAGAACCTCCTTCCTTGTCCTATGTCATTGGTACCAACATGGACCACGACAACTGGATCCTCCCCCTCCCACTCCAAGTTTCTCTCCAGTCCAGAGGAGATGTCCTTAACCCTGGCACCGGGCAGGCAACACAGCCTTCGGGACTCTCGCTCTCGGCTGCAAAGAACTCTATCTATCCCCCTAACGATATTATCCCCTACCACTACAACATTTCTTTTAACTCCCCCCACTTGAATGGCCCCCCGCTCCACGGTGCTATGGCCAGGTTGCTCATCCTCCCCGCAGTCCCTGTTCCCATCCTCACAGGGAGTAGGAGCCTCGAACCTGTTGGACAAGTGCAAGGGCTGCGGCTCCTCCAACACTACCTCCTGGAACCCCGTACCTGCCTCCCTTCTAGTCACACCATCCTGACCCTGGCCACGGACTACATCTGAATTAATTAATCTAATTGGTGTGACTACCTCGTGATACACAGAGTCCAGGTAACTCTCCCCCTCCCTGATGTGTCTCAGTGTTTGAAGCTCGGACTCCAGCTCTTCAACACGGAGCCGGAATTCCTCGAGCAGCCAACACTTACTGCAAATGTGATCACCGTGAGCATCAATGGTGTCCACCAGCTCCCACATATTGCAGCAGCAACACATCACCTGATCTCCCATTCTATGTAATTAGTTAAATTTGATATTTTTAAATACCCTCTGTCCCGATTCTAGATGATGAATATCGCACCTTAGAAACTATAAACCAAAGAGATTTAAGCTTAAAAAGGGAGAAATACTTACCAACCAATCACTTACCCGCTTTCTGGTGACGTCACACTTGGATTACTTTTTACCTCTCTCCTTCCCTCCGAGTTCCCAGACTGGAGACTGGTATGCCTTACCTGGTCTCTGGGACTTTTATAGCCCCGCTGCTGCCGCTGAATTCCCGCCGACGCTGTGAGGCCTTACCTGGTCTCTGGGACTTTTATAGCCCCGCTGCTGCCGCTGAATTCCCGCCGACGCTGTGAGGCCTTACCTGGTCTCTGGGACTTTTATAGCCCCGCTGCTGCCGCTGAATTCCCGCCGACGCTGTGAGGCCTTACCTGGTCTCTGGGACTTTTATAGCCACGCTGCTGCCGCTGAATTCCCGCCAACTCATTTTACACCGCGCCCAATTTTCTTTTCCATTGAACTCAATGGTGTTAAATGGGTTGCCAATTTGCTATGAGCCCGTTTCATGCTATTAGTGCAGACCAATTTCACCCCAAGTTGTTCAGATGGGAGCAGGAAGTTATAAAAGGACATAGACAGACAAAGTGAGTGGGCAAAACTATTGCAGGTGGATTTCAATATGGGGAAGTTTAAGTTTGGATCGGAGAACGACAAATTGGAATAGCTAAGTAGTTAAGTAGTTAGAAAGGTTGTCACCAGGTGTGTCACTGAGCAGTAATGACAGTGAGAACCTGGGAATGGAAGAGAGGGAGAATGTTGTTCTTCCACAGAGGGGAGAAAACAACTACCCTCGGCTGAGGAGCCAAGAGACCCAGATCTCAGGGTCCAGTCTTCAAAATACCAATGATTTGGGAACACTGACCTCATGGAGACAGTGGAGATGGTTTTCAATCAGGGCAAGAGTCCATTATCTCCATCCAAAACCCACTGCAGATAGTTTCTCACAACCAGCAGAAAACCCTGAGGACTGTAACTGTTAGATCCGTGTGTTAATGGAGACACGCAATGCAGGAGTTGATTTAACAAGTGTTTACTGAACAAAGTCTGGAGGTGAACTAACAACACAAGACGCTACACAGGCTTATATACCCGAGTGGTCACTACTGGTACTACAGTATACAGGGGCTTCAAAAACATAGTTCCTCTTAAAAGGTACATACACTACAATTCCTCCCCTTTTAGATAAATAGTACATAGCATTTTAAGTAATCGTTAAATAACATTTTTACAAGAACAATAATATACACATTTGCTGAAGTTAATCAATTACAAATTCAGTCTCTCTGGAGGCTTCCTGACTCGGTCCGGATAACGCCTCTGTGGTGTAGTAGGTTCTTTTGGCAAGGTCGATTCGGCTTCAATGCTAGTGTCGGGTTCATCTGGTTCCAGTATCGCCAGATCGGAGGTAGATACTATGGGTGTCTCTGCTTCATCACTAGGCGTATAGAGTTGTGGTGTAGGTTGTCCTTTTTCGGATGACTCTATGATCTGGTCAGCATGGCGCCTTATTATGCTTTCTCCAATGTCCACGGTATACATCAGCGGTCCTAGTCGTGTGCAAATAGTTCCAGGCTGCCATTTCTCGGTACGGTAGTCCCGGGCCAAAACTGGTTGACCTATCTGGAAGGTTCTAGTTGGCCTTTCATTCATGCTTTGAAATTGCCGGTTCTCTACGTCCCTTCTGACGTTTGGCTTGACCAGATCCAGCCGGCATCTTAGTCTTCTATTGAAAAACATCATGGCGGGGGTTTGGTTTGTAACCACATGTGTTGCATTCCTGTACGCAAACAAGAAGTTATCTACCTTATGTTGTAGATTTATGTCTTCATTACCCATGGCCTTTATGGCCTTCTTGAAGGTCTGGACAAACCTTTCAGCCAATCCATTGGTGGCGGGATGGTATGGGGCAGACGTGTAGTGCTTAACCCCATTGTTTTTTAAGAACTTCCTGAATTCTTCGGATACAAATTGCGGTCCATTATCAGAACAGATCTGTTCAGGCAGCCCATTCCTGGCAAATATGGTCCTTAATACAGTGATGGTTTTTTCCGTGGTGGTGGAGGACATCTTTATTACCTCTGGCCACTTGGAGTGTGCATCCACCGCGATTAAGAACATTGAGTCCATAAATGGACCAGCAAAGTCGATATGTACCCTTTGCCATGGAGATGAGGGCCACTCCCATGGATGTAGAGGGGCCTGTGGTGGGGCGTTTTGGACCTTCTGGCATCCTAGACAGCTCTTGGTCATTTCTTCGATGTCTCCATCGATACCTGGCCACCACACAAACGCTTTGGCTAAGTTCTTCATTTTCACTCCACCCAGATGCCCCTCGTGAAGCTCCTTTAGCACTCTATCCTTGAGTTTGGGTGGAATCACCACTCTGGATCCACACATCAAGGTTCCTCGGCACACTGACAGCTGTTCTCTTCTTTGCGAGAATGCTGGCAACAGTGGTTCGCCATGTGCTGGCCATCCCTTCACCGTTAAATCGTAGACTCGTGAGAGAGTTGGGTCATTTCGCGTTTCCTTTTCAATGGTAGAATTTGTCACCGGTAGACATTCCACTATGGTCGAGTGGAATATCTCCACTGGGTCCACTGTAGGCGCCTCTTCCACCGTTGGCAACGGTAGGCGCGATAACCCGCCAGCATTCCCATGCTGTTTTGTTCCTTTGTATTCTATGTCATATTGGTGTGCCCCTAGGAAAAGGGACCACCTCTGTAGCCTTTGCGCTGTCATAATGGGAACGCCCTTTTTAGGGTTGAATATGGAGACGAGGGGTTGATGGTCAGTCAACAAGGTAAACTTTTGTCCGTGTAGGTAATGGTTGAATTTCTTCACCCCCCACACCAGGCTGAGTGCCTTCCTGTCGATCTGGGCATAGTTACGCTCAGCTGAGTTCAATGAGCGTGATGCAGAAGCTATCGGCCGCTCCGAGCCATCAGGGAATCTATGCGATAATACCGCTCCCACGCCGTAAGGGGATGCATCGCACGCCAGTCTGATTGGCAGTGATGGGTTGTAATGAGCCAACACTTCCCTGGACGTGATCAAGCCTTTGCATTTATGGAAGGCACGTTTACAGTCTTCGCTCCATTTCCAAACTACTCCCGTTTGTAGCAGTGCGTTAAGCGGGTGCAGAACCGTCGACAAGTTTGGTAAAAATTTATGATAGTAATTTACTAATCCCAGGAACGACCTTAATTGTGAGACATTTTCAGGCGCTGGGGCCTTTACGACCGCTTCAATTTTTTCAGGTGACTTATGCAACCCTTCTTTGTTAATGACATGGCCACAATATGATATTTGTTTCTGGAAAAATTCGCATTTGGGGCGATTTGCTTGTAGGCCCCGTTCGCTCAGCCTCGTGAGCACCTGCTCCAAGTTGGCAAGGTGCTCGTTGTTGTTTTCTCCTGTTACAAGAATGTCGTCTAGGTAGCATTGAGTCCCCGGAATCCCTTGCAGGACTTGCTCCATAGCTCTTTGCCAGATAGCCGGAGCTGATGCCACTCCGAAAACCAGTCGATTGTACTGGTACAGGCCTTTGTGTGTGTTTATCGTGAGATACTTTTTAGAGGCCTCCTCAACCTCCATCTGTAGATATGCCTGTGCTAAGTCAATTTTGGTGAAACGTTTCCCTCCGGATAGTGAGGCGAAAATATCTTCTATCCTCGGAAGAGGATACTGTACCATGTGAAGAACCGGGTTTACAGTCACCTTGAAGTTCCCACAGATGCGAACTTTTCTCTGTTCATCAGATTTATCATTATTCAACGTTTTCTTCATGGCCGGGACGATGGGTGTTGCCCACTCGCTCCAATCTTCCTTGGATAACACGCCTGCTTTTTCCAAATTCTCCAGCTCTGCCTCGATGGCTGGACGAATTGCGTATGGCACCGGCCTTGCCTTAAAAAGCTTGGGAATTGCCGCATCTTCCACTTTTATTGAGGCGGTGGCGTCTTTCAGGGTTCCTAGTTCCTGCTGAAACACTTCTTTGGCGTTAGCCAAGATTTCTCTTAATCGTCCAGGTATGACGTCATCATCGTTTTTTTCTTACTGGTCACCGTCAGTGCCTGAATGGAGTGCCAGTCTAAACATATCTTTCTGATCCATTCATGTCCCAACAACGGTGGACCACCATCTTGCAGAACGTATAAATACAACTTTTGTATTTCCTTGCCGTTGTATACAACAGGCACCCTTATTTTCCCTCTGGGGTATACTTTCTGCCCCGTATATGTCTTCAAGACAATGGATGTGTCTTTCAACGGTATATGCGGAAATAGCCGCTCGTAATCCCGTCAATTCATGACGGTCAGAGCTGATCCTGTATCTAGCTCCATTTTGACTGGGGACCCCGCTATCATGAGGGTAACCCAAATGGTCTGGTAATCTTCTTTGGCAATTACATTATGTAATTTGAGACAGCTTAGTCTCTTGTTTCCGGAGTCGCTATCGCTCTTCTGATCTTCGGAGCTACTGTCCGTCATCATTTGTACCTTTCTGTACTTTTCCTTATTGACCTTTTTACTGTCAGCGGATTTCTTTCCAGATCTGCATACATGTGCAATGTGTCCCATCTTTCCGCATTGCCTGCATGCTTTGTCCTTGAACCAGCAGTCCTTCTGGTCATGGGTGGATCTGCCGCAGCGATAACATCTCTCGAAACCCCGTGTCATTTCATGGGTGCCGAAGTCCTGTGGCTTTTGCTGTATCTCTGCAGCTCCTCTTGCTGCTGCTTCGTATGATACAGCCACACTGAAAGCCTTGTCCAGTGTCAAATCTTTCTCAGAAAGTAGTCTTTTCTGTGTTCCTTCGCTTAGGAGACCGCAGACGAATTTGTCTCGTAGAGAATCTGCCAGTCCTGCCCCGAATTGGCAGTGCTTTGACAGCTTTTGTAATTCGGTGAGGTAATCAGCGTTACTTTCATTCTTGTCCTGATTCCTCCTGAAGAATTTGAATCGTTCCGCTATCAGCAGCGGTGTTGGGTTTAAGTGCTCCTGCAAGGTATCAACAATCTCCTTAAAATTCTTGTCCATCGGTTTGGCTGGAGTGATCAAGTTTCGTAACAGCCCGTATGTCCTTGCGCCCATCAGATTTAGAAGTACCGATGCCTTATCATCCGCTACTTCATTCGCCTTGCAATATACCTCCACTCTTTCCACATATGTGGTCCAATCTTCTATATCACTATCGAAAGCAGTAATATTGCCAGTCTTCGGCATCTTGAAAATCTAAAATGGCGCTTCCTGCACTTTTCTTTCTTCCCCGCCGAGTTAAGATGGCGCCTCCCGCGCTTTCCCGCCACTGCCGCTGCTGTTCTCCGCGGTTCCCATTGCGACCTGCAGCTTTTCGCGGTATTTCTATCTTATTAATATATCGCTTCAATAGTTTCTCCGTTACTTGGAGAACCGTTCCCGTCGTGGAGCGGACCCTCTGGGACTTTCCCCTCCCTCTGCTCGGTCCGAACGCCGACCTGCTTTGCAGCACCGGCCGTGCCCCGAGTGCTCCACCCTCTCTCTCTCTTTGCTTCTGCTTCCTGACTCGCTGCCCAGCCCCGTTGCAGAGCCACCAGATTGAGCTCTAGCCCGCCGCAGCCCAGGAAGGATCAGTGCACTACCTGCCACCAGCCCGTTTAGCTGGGGAAACCACAGACTAGAGACCAAGCCTGGCCCTCGTTTTTGAGTTTCTTCGAGTTATTTTTAAATTTTTTTTTATTTTTCTTGCTTCTGGCTTCGACCTTCGTCTGAGGAATCGATCCCCTTGAGGTGCTGCCGAATTGCAGGTAAGTTCGTTTCTAACTCGTCACCACTGTTAGATCCGTGTGTTAATGGAGACACGGAATGCAGGAGTTGATTTAACAAGTGTTTACTGAACAAAGTCTGGAGGTGAACTAACAACACAAGATGCTACACAGGCTTATATACCCGAGTGGTCACTACTGGTACTACAGTATACAGGGGCTTCAAAAACATAGTTCCTCTTAAAGGTACATACACTACAGTAACAGCCCAGGAGATTGCTGCAGCATCAAAACATCAGGAAGAGCTTTTAAGGGAATTGGTGGCTTTCCAAGTGATAGCATCCAATGCTTCTGAAGATTCTTTGAACAGAAACTTTATCAGGGCTTCAAAGACCTTACTAGGAATATTCAGTCTGTGATGACACTGGCCAGTAGCATCTCTAAGCCTGTGCCCGGGACTAGTGGGCTGCATGGAATGGATTACAAATGTCACATTCTCTGCAGAGAGTAGCAGTGAGCTTTGTTCCTCAATATGACGAAGCTTCAGACATGAGCCCTGTATGTTTTGCTACTGCAACTACTATGTTGCCAGAAGCTGGGACAGCAGCTACCCTGAGATGAGCCACCTTGGGTATTGAAGGCTATAGGGGAACCATTCCAGCAACCCACACCTCAACGTCATGCCATTCAGGGAGCACTTCATAGCGTAAAGGGAAAGGAGGGGGAGGAATTTCTGAAATGTGTTCAGGAGAATTTCCTTGACCAGTATGTTCTTGGCCCAACTCGGAAGGAGGCATTGCTGGATCTGGTGCTGGGGAATGAGGTGGGCCAGGTCGACCAAATGTCTGTGGGAGAACACTTGGGTACGGATGATCATCGTATCATAAAATTTAGATTAGCAATGGAGAGGAGCAAGGAACAATCTAGAGTGGAACTTCTAAACTGGAATAGGGCTAACTTCAATGGGATGCAAAAGGATCTCGCCAGAGTAAAATGGAACCAAAGACCGACAGGAAAAACTGTAATAGAACAATGGGTGATCTTTAATGAGGAGATGTTCCAAGTACAGGCTAGGTACATTCCAACAAGAGGGAAGGGTAAAGGAACCAAAGCAAGTGCTCCTTAGATGATGAGGGAGATAGAGAAGATGATGAAACAAAAAGAGGGTGTATGATGCATGTCAGGTGAATTCTTCAAGGGAGAACCAGACCAAAAACAGTAAGTTGAGAGGGGAAGTGAAGATGAAAATAAGATTGGCAAAGAGAGAATATGAGAGTAGAATGGCGGTTAACAAAAAAGGGAACCCAAAAATCTTCTGCAGCCATGTAAACAGTAAGCAGGTAGTAAGAGGCGGGGTGGGGCCTATTAGGGAGAAAGAAGGTGATATATGCTTAGAGGCGCAGGGCAGGGCTAGAATACTCAATGAGTACTTTGTATCGGTGTTTACTAAGGAGGTGGATGCTGACAAAATATCAGTAGAAGTGGAAAAGGTAGAAGCAATGGAAGGGGTGAAAATTGATAGACAGGATGCACTAGAAAGGCTGGGTATGCTTAGATTGGATAAGTCGCCTGGTCCAGATGGCTTGCATCCCAGGTTGCTAAGGGAATTGGGGGAGGAGATAGCGGAAGCGCTTGCCATAACTTTCCAATCTACCCTAGATGAGGGGGAGGTGCCGGAGGATTGGAAAGTGGCAAATGTGACACCATTGTTCAAGGGTGTAAGGACAATCCTAGTAACTACAGGCCGGTCAGTTTAACATCAGTGGTGGGTAAAGTTTTAGAAACAATAATCAAGGAAAAAAATTAATGAGCATTTGGAGAGGTTTAAGCTAATTAAGGAGGGCCAACATGGATTTGTAAAAGGCAGATTGTGTTTAACTAATCTAATTGAATTTTTTGACAAAGTAACAGGGGGGCTTGATGAAGGGAATGCAATGGATGTTGTCTACATGGATTTTCGGAAGAAGTTTGACAAAGTACCACATAGAAGGCTGGTTAACAAAATTGAGGCTCATGGAATAGGTGGGTCAGTGGCAGCTTGGATAAGGAATTGGCTTAAGGATAGAAAACAGCAAGTTGTGGTAAATGGCTGTTTTTCAGACTGGAGGATGGTAGAGTGCTGTTCCCCAAGGGTCAGTGCTGGGGCTACTGCTTTTAAAAATATAAATATATGACCTGGATATTGGCACAAGCGGAGTGGCAGTGGTGGGAGGATGAATGCTGTCATCCTGAGAAAGGACAGCAGGTTATTGCTCCACAGAGCCACTGCCACGCCACTGGGGCAACGCCTCAGCATTCCTAGCCATCTGTTGGAAGAGATTGCGGGACTGCTGTGAGACCCTGCAAGCCTCTTTCCACACTCGCAAATCCAGCCACGATGGCATCAGTTGGAGTTTGCGTGGCAGCAAGCTGAGACTGCATGAGAGCAGTCTGAGCTTCCACTACAGCAATCAGACGTTGGGTCGCTTCCGCTTGGAAGCTGTGACATCGCCCATCACACCCAGCATTATGGTTGGATCCACAAGTGATCTAATGGAGTTTACCATCACTTCCATCCTGGAAATCATGGGCTCCAAGCTCCATGCAAAGCCCCGTGCAATGTTGGATCCAGACTCCTCCATGCTCCATGACAGTGACAAGAAGCTCTCTGGCAGGTCTGCCATTGCACCTAGCAATTCTGTGTGCATGCCCATCAGCTTTCTACTGAAGGCCGCCAAATCAAAGTCCTCATCGGAGTCCTGTGCTGCAGAACTCATGTGCGAACTCTTCCTCCAGGGAGCTGGCACCCGACCTACCCTTTTCCCCTGCCCTGGCTGCAGCCCACTCATGTGGTGACTCATCTCGTGCAGATCCCACATCTATACTACCCTCAAGTTCACGCAGTGCCATTTTCTGAGTTGGTGTCTGGGAGTGTCAAATCGAGTGACGGTGTCTCTTCTCCATTACGCTCCTCCTCTACTTGGTCGTGGACTGGCTAGGCTGCTGGCAGTTCTTGGGTATCTGAAAGGAGAAAGGCTCAAGAGTCAGGTTGTGATGAGGGGCGGGAGGAAGCAAGATGTGTATGCTTACACTATCAGCAGCTTGTAAGTGAGAAGAGATTGTGCGACGAGGGGGTAGTGGGATGTGAGAAGAAGGATTAGGTATGAGCATACCATCATCAGTAATGTTTTCAACCTCGCCGCTTGCCACGGCTTCAGTGAAGGCCCCTCCAATGATCTCCAATATGGTAAGGTTCTGCAGAGGTGTTTCACCTCCACCTGTCTGCTGCTGCTCACAGTGGTTGTGAGCCACCTTGGCCTGCAAGAGAAAGGGAACTGTCAGTGAGTGTGGTGCAATGTGTTTGGATGATGTGCCTGTCATGGTGAATAGCTGAGATTGTGTGCAAGGTGTGAGACTTGCAGCAGTGGTAGTGTGAGAGTGAGGTGAAGCTAGGATTGTGAGGTATGAGCCATGATTGCTAGAGATTGTTGGTAGGTGAGTGATGGGTGTGTAGTGCATTGAGCTGTGTGTGAGGCTAGTGGTGCAGTTGGTGGGATATGGCAACTGAAGTTGCATTCACTCACCTTGACCACTCGTGTGAGATCATTAAACTTCTTGCGGCACTAGATCCAGGTCCTGAGGGCAACACTCATGGCACTGACGGCTTGGGCTATCTCCTTCCACAGCCTTCTGTCTGGTAGACCTACTGCCCACTTGCGGCTAGAGGACCAAGGCCTCCAGTGCTGCATCTGAGAAGCACCTTGCCCTCTCTTCCCTGTTGCGACATGGCTGCATCCACAGTGACAATGAGGTGCTTCTGTAACAAAGCACCTCCCCTTTAAGTGCAGAGAACCTAGGCAAAATTTTATTGGCCAGTAGACTACATATGATATTGGCCCCACCTCTTGAGTGCTGAGCCAACCAGCAGAGTGGTAGCATAGTGGTTATGTTACTGGACTAGTAATCCAGAGGCCTGGACTAATGATCCGGAGACGTGAGTTCAAATCCCACCACGGCAGCTGGGGAATTTAAATTCAGTTAATTAAATAAATATGGAATAAAAAGCCATTATTAGTAATGGTGACCATGAAACTATCATAGTCATGTTATATCATAGTTATGATAGTCATAAAAACCCACAAATCTAGTTCACTAATATCCTTTAGGGAAGAAAATCTGCCATCCTTACCTGGTCTGGCCTATAGCAATGTGGACTTTTAACTGCCCTCTGAAATGGCCCAACAAGCCACTCAGTTGTGAAAAACCACTATGAAAAACAATAAGTCATTGTGGAGACAAAGTCCCGTCTTCACACTGAGGGAAGCCCTCCATCGTGCTGTGTGACACTACCACTGTGCTAAATGGGATAGATTCAGAACAGATCTAGCAGCTCAAAACTGGTTATCCATGAGGCACTGTGGGCCATCAGCAGCGGCAGAATTGTATTCCACCACAATCTGTAACCTCATGGCCCGGCATATCCCTCATTCTACCATTACCATCAAGCCAGGGGACCAACTCTGGTTCAAAAAGGAGTGTAGAAGAGCATGTCAGGAGCAGCACCAGGCGTACCTAAAAATGCAGTGCCAACCTGTGGAAGCTGCAACACAGGACTTCATGCATGCTAAAAAGTGGAAGCAGCATGGTATAGACAGAGCTAAGCGATCCCACAATCAACGGATTAGATCAAAGCTCTGCAGTCCTGCCACATCCAGTTGTGGACCATTACACAAGTAACGGGAGGAGGAGGCTCCATGAATATCCCCATCCTTAATGATGGTGGAGCCCAGTACGTGAGAGCACTTCAGGCTGAAGATGTTTGCAAATGCTTCAGCTTTGTCTTTTGCAGAGTGGATGATCCATATCGGCCTCCTCCCGACACAGATTGTGCTTCGCGATTTCAGGCCCAATCCAATTTCACCCCCTTTCTCTTTTGTTCCAGATGCATTCAACTATTTCCACAATCTCCATCCACTCGGCTTTAACTTCTGTTTTGACAGGAGAGTGACATTCCCACTCAAACAAGGTCCCCTTTCAACTGTACCTCCTGCAGCAGGACCACTATCTCATGAAAAGGTGGAGTTTTCCCACATGCCTGCATTATTCATATCAGAAAGCAGATTGTTTGGTCAAACAAAAAAGTACTTTTTGTAATGGCAAGAAGCAATCCTTTAAGTGCTGTTCCCTTGCCAGATTTCCTGCCTAACAACAACAACAATTTATATAGCGCCTTTAACGTAGTAAAACGTCCCAGGGCGCTGCACAGGAGTATTTTAAGACAAAAAAATTGGCACCGATCCACATAAGGATAAATTAGGGCAGGTGACCAAAAGCTTGGTCAAAGAGGTAGGTTTTAAGGAGTGTCGTAAAGGAGGCTGAGAGATTTAGGCAAGGAATTCCAGAGCTTAGGGCCTAGGCAACAGAAGGCACGGCCACCAAAGGTTGAGCGACTAATCAGGGATGCTCAAGAGGGCAGAATTAGAGGAGCGCAGATATCGCGGCGGGGTTTTGGGGCTGAAGGAGATTATAGAAATAGGAAGGGGTGAGGCCATGGAGGGATTTGGAAACAAGGATGAGAATTTTGAAATCGAGGCGCTGCTTAACCAGGAGCCAATGTAGGTCAGCGAGCACAGGGGTGATGGGCGAACGGGACTTGGTGCGAGTTAGGACACGGGCAGCTGAGTTTTGGATGGCCTCAAGTTTACATAGGGTGGAATGTGGGAGGCCAGCCAAGAGTGTGTTTGAATAGTCAAGTCTAGAAGTAACAAAGACATGGGTGAGGGTTTCAGCAGCGGATGAGCTGAGGCAAGGGCAGAGACGGGCGATGTTATGGAGATGGAAGTAGCCGGTCTTAGTTATGCTGTGGATGTGTTGTCGGAAGCTCATTTCAGGGTCAAATATGACACCAAGGTTGCGAAGTGTGGTCCAGCCTCAGATAGATGTTAGGGAGAGGGATGGAGTCAGTGGCTAGGGATTGGAGTTTGTGGCGGGGACCAGCCAATCATGCTGCTGGTCAGGTTCCTGTCTCCATTTTTCATGCACAAGGCGGCTATTAAAATTAGGGGCGGGGTGGGGGGCTACCTTTCCAAAAATTAGTGAGGACAGCCCTCCATGCTACCATCCCAAGCTTTCCCACACTGTGGGTAAGAGCAATCCCATTTCTGCCTGCATTGTAAATATGTATTGTTTATAGCTCCTGTATAATAATACTAGCTGGGGGAGCCCGGCTTTGCCAGGGCTGTTTTGGGCCGGGCGGTTTAAATCGAGTCCCAGGCTTTCAGGCCCTGTCTGTCTGTCCCTCTGTGAATCTGCTGCCGGGCAACATTTTAAATCGAGTCCCAGGCTTTTGGGCCCTGTCTCTCTGTCCCTTTGTGAATCTGCTGCCGGGCAACATTTCTACCTTTTAATAACTTCAAAGATGAAAGTGAAAGTACTTATGAAACGTTTTTGGTAAATCTTTTAAAAATAACATAAGAGATACTAACTTTTTCAAAGCTGGATAAGGAGAGTAGTTTGAGCTGGAAGCTGAAGTAATGGCAGTGAAACAATGGCTGCCAGATCCCTGAGATGAAAATGATTAGTCCCGCCCACAGACACACACACCGATTGGCCAACCATCAGGGGACTGTACTGTAGGATTGGTCAATCGTGACGGCACAGGATTGGTCGAACCTTGACGTCAGTCAATCAATGCTAAGTAGCAGATAATGAGTTTAATTTTGAAGGTTTTTTGCATAAGGCGCGAACAATTTTCGTCCGACCGAAAAGTAAATACACCTGCGACCGTCCCGGAAGCGTAAGCTTTCTTTGGAGGTAACGCACGCGTAGGTACGCTCTATAACTTTCGAGCGCATTGCCGGACAGATGCACACGTGAGGACAGACAGACAGATAGACAGAAGTATCCGTTTATATATATAGACTAGCTGGAGTGCCCGGCGGTGCCGAGGCTTTTTCGAGGACATGTTGTTGGAAGAGAGAGAGAGAGCGACTGGGCGGGGGGGAAAGAGAGCGAGCGACTGTGGGGGGGGGGGAAGAGAGCGAGCGACTGTGGGGGGGGGAAGAGAGCGAGCGACTGTGGGGGGGGAAAGAGAGCGAGCGACTGTGGGGGGGGAAGAGAGTGAGCGACTGTGGGGGGGGGAAGAGAGCGAGCGACTGTGGGGGGGGGAAGAGAGCGAGCGACTGTGGGGGGGGAAGAGAGCGAGCGACTGTGGGGGGGAAGAGAGCGAGGGAGAGAGGGGGGAAGAGAGCGAGGGAGAGAGGGGGGGAAGAGAGCGAGGGAGAGAGGGGGGGAAGAGAGCGAGGGAGAGAGGGGGAAGAGAGCGAGGGAGAGGGGGGAGCGAGGGAGAGGGGGGTGAGGGGGGGGCGAGGGGGGGCGAGGGAGGGGGGCGAGGGAGAGAGGGGGCGAGGGAGAGAGGGGGGCGAGGGGGGGGCGAGGGAGAGAGGGATGCGAGGGAGAGAGGGGGGGGCGAGGGAGAGGGGGGGGCGAGGGAGAGGGGGGGCGAGGGAGAGGGGGGGGCGAGGGAGAGGGTGGCGAGGGAGAGGGGGGGCGAGGGAGAGGGGGGGCGAGGGAGAGGGGGGCGAGGGGGGGGCGAGGGAGAGGGGGGCGAGGGAGAGGGGGGGCGAGGGAGGGGGGCGAGGGAGAGCGGGCGAGGGAGGGGGTGATGGGGGGGCGAGGGAGGGGGGAGGGAGAGGGGGGGCGAGGGAGAGGCGAGGGAGGGGGGTGAGGGAGAGGGGGGGCGAGGGAGAGGGGGGGCGAGGGAGAGGGGGGGCGAGGGAGAGAGGGATGCGAGGGAGAGGGGGGGCGAGGGAGAGGGGGGGCGAGGGAGAGGGGGGGCGAGGGAGAGGGGGGGCGAGGGAGAGGGGGGGCGAGGGAGAGGGTGGCGAGGGAGAGGGGGGGCGAGGGAGAGGGGGCGAGGGAGAGGGGGGGCGAGGGAGAGGGGGCGAGGGAGGGGGGTGATGGGGGGGCGAGGGAGAGGCGAGGGAGGGGGGTGAGGGAGAGGGGGGGCGAGGGAGGGGGGCGAGGGAGAGGGGGGGCGAGGGAGAGGGGGGTGAGGGGGGCGCGAGGGAGAGGGGGGTGCGAGGAAGGGGGGCGAGGGAGAGGGGGGGCGCGAGGGAGAGGGGGGGCACGAGGGAGGGAGGGTGGTGCGCCGGGAGAGGGGGGGGTGAGGGAGAGGGGGGGCACGAGGGAGAGGGGGGGCGAGGGAGAGGGGGCGAGGGAGGGAGGGTGGGGCGCCGGGAGAGGGGGGGTGAGGGAGAGGGGGGGGCGAGGGAGAGGGGGCGAGGGGCGGGAGGGAGGGAGGGAGGGAGGGAGAGAGAGAGAGAGAGAGAGAAGGGGGGAGAGTGAGAAGGGGGGAGGAGGAGGAGGGAGAGTGGGAGGAGGGGAGGAGTGTTTTGAGGGGGTCAGCGAAAGAGCAAAAAAAAATGTTTTCAAAAACGGGTTTTAAGAAGATGGGAGGCCATATTGAAAGTGTTTTAATGTTTTTAAAAAGCTGCCACGGAGAAGGAATGCGCAGTCTGTGAAACCAACAGAATTAAAAAAAATTTTTTTTTTAAAGCTGCCACGGAGAAGGAACGCGCAGTCTGAAAAGAACAGAAATTTTTTTATTTTTTAAAAAAAAGCTGCCACGGAGAAGGAACGCGCAGTCTGTGAAACCAAGAGAAATTTTTTTTTTTTTTAAAAAGCTGCCACGGAGAAGGAACACGCAGTCTGTGAAACGAACAGAAATTTAAAAATTTTTTTTTTTTTAAATAAACGGGTGTTAAGAAGATGGGAGGACATCTTGAAAGTTTTTTTTAATGTTTTTAAAAAGCTGCCACGGAGAAGGAACGCACATTCTTGCTGAAAACACCAAAAGTTATTATTTTTTTTAAACGGCTGTTAAGAAGACAGGACACCATCTTCATTGTCTTTTAACGTTTTAGACAGTGTTTTTACGTTTTACACATTTAAAAATAAAAATCGCTCCTAACAAATAAACACACAGAAGGTGAGAATAAAGATGGCGGCCACTCACCTCAGTTCAGAACGATAAGGCCCGCCCACACACGCACTGATTGGTCGATCGTCATGTCACCGAAGCATAGGATTGGTCAATCGTCCTGTCACTCGACTCTAGGAGGGCCCGGCTGCACATGCGACAAACCCGCCCCCGCCACGCATTGATTGGTCGACCATCGGGTTGGCCGACCGTACGATTGGTCGACCTCAATGTCACTCTATGGTAATGAGTGGATAATGAGCGGAATGTTGAAGGTTTTTCGGATACCGCGGGCGCAATTTTTGTCCGGCCGAAACGTCAATATGCTTACCAGCGTCCCGGAAGCGTAAGCTTTCTTCGGAGGTAACGCGCGCGTAGGTACGCGGTATAATTTTCGAGCACATAGCCGGACAGACGCACACCCGAGGACAGACAGACAGAAGGACAGACAGACCGACTCCTTTATATATAGATACAAACAGAAATGATAAATGCTTTCTCCAGTACATGTCCCAAGATATACAGTTCCTAAAAATGTTTGCCAATGTTTTTCTCATTTGTTTGCAACTCCACCACTTGATATAAATTATTTTCAACTGCAACATCGCATCTTTTGCACATGACATGATTATTTTTCAATTGCAACATCGCATCTTTTGCACATGACATCCTAACAATGCTGAATGGCCTTTCTCCCTCTCTAAACAAGAAGGGATTTGCTAAACATATTTTTGTTCTGAAGCAGTGTCCTTTACAGAGATAGGGCCTGAAGATCCTCATGGCTCCTCTGCCCATGCAAGTGCTGAGGAGCTGCACCGCTAACCTCGGCTACTGACCAGTCATAGTTTCTGGGGTCAGAGCAGGATCAGTTCATTTGTATGTCTTTGGCGTTCACCCGCGCCAGTATGAACACATCTTGGGAGCTCACTAGATTGGGGAAGATGGGAAATGTAGAGACCACTGCCAGGCCCCCTTCAAACGTGCAGGCTCTCCAGCTGATTGGACCTCCTTTAAAGGTGGCCAATCAAAACATTTCCTGGAAGCATTTCGGAGTTACTCCGGCCCATGACAGTAGCCTGGAGATCCAGTGCGCCACACTCCCGTCCAAACAGTGCCCCATATGCCGAGTACTACCCAATGTCCAGATTGCTGGGTGAATGGAGACATGAATTGAGGAATTTGTAACCCCCAGTGTTACGTCCTCCGATGTCACAGACCATGGTTGTGGCACCCACCCAGGTCCTCAGATAAGGCAACCAAAAGTGCACACAATACTCAAGGTGTGGTCTCACCAAGGCCCTGTACAACTGCAGCAAGACATCCTTGTTCCTGTACTCAAACCCTCTCGCTACGAAGGCCAACATACCATTTGCCTTCTTAACCGCCTGCTGCACCTGCATGCTTACCTTCAGTGACTGGTGCACAAGGACACCCAGGACTCGTTGCACTTCACCTTCTCCCAATCTATTGCCATTCAGACAATAATCTGCCTTCCTGTTTTTGACACCAAAGTGGATAACCTCGCATTTATCCACATTATATTGCATCTGCCATGCTTCTGCCCAATCACCCAACCTGTCCAAATCATACTGGAGTTTCTCAGCATCCTCCTCACAGCACACATACCCACCCAGCTTTGTGTCGTCTGCAAACTTGGAGATATTACATCTAGTTCCCTCGTCTAGATCATTAATATATATTGTGAATAGCTGGGGTCCTAGGACCGATCCCTGCGGTACCCCACAAGTTACTGCCTGCCACTCGGAAAAAGACCCGTTTATTCCAACTCTTTGCTTTCTGTCTGCCAACCAGTTCTCTATCCAAGTCAATCCCATGTGCCTTAACTTTACACGCTAATCTCTTATGCGGGACCTTATCGAAAGCCTTCTGAAAGTACAAATACACCAAATCCACTGGTTCTCCCTTATCTATTTTACCAGTTACATCCTCAAAAAATTCCAGTAGATTAGTCAAGCACGATTTACCTTTTGTGAATCCATGTTGACTTTGACCGATCCTGTCACTGTTTTCCAAGTGCTCTGCTATTACATCTTTTATAATGGACTCTAGCATTTTCCCCACTACCGATGTCAGGCTTACCGGTCTATAATTCCCCATTTTCTCTCTACCACCTTTTCTGAATAGTGGGGTAACATTAGCTACCCTCCAATCCATGGGTACTGAGCCAGAGTCTATCGAATTTTGGAAGATGACCGGCAATGCATCTACTATCTCTAGGGCCACTTCCTTAAGTACCCTAGGAAGTAGATTATCGGGCCCTGGGGATTTATCGACCTTCAATCCCATCAATTTCCCCAACACCATTTCCCTACAAATACTGATTTCTTTCAGTTCCTCCCTTTCATCAGACCCTATGTTCCCCGACATCTCTGGGAGGTTATTTGTGTCCTCCTTTGTGAAGACAGAACCAAAGTATGTATTTAATTGGACTGCCATTTCTTTGTTTCCCATTATAAATTCCCCTGATTCTGACTGCAAGGGACCTACGCTTGACTTCACCAATCTTTTTCTCTTCACATTTCTATAAAAGCTTTTACAGTCAGTTTTTATGTTCCCTGAAAGCTTACTCTCATACTCTATTTTCCCCTTCTTAATTAAATCTTTGTCCTCCTTTGTTGAATCCTAAACAGCTCCCAATCCTCAGGTTTACTGCTTTTTCTGGCCAATTTATATGTTCTCTCCTTGGATCTTATACTATCCCTAATTTCCCTTGTTAGCCACGGCTGAGTCACCTTTTTTGTTTTATTTTTATGCCAAACTGGGATGAACAAATTTTGTCGTTCATCCATGAGATCTTTGAATGTTTGCCATTGCCTATCCACCATCAACCCTTTAAGTGACATTCCCCAATCAATCCTACAGAAACTCACGCCTCATACCATCGTAGTTTCCTTTATTTAAATTCAGGACCCTAGTCTGAGTCAACTACTTCACTCTCCATCTTAATGAAGAATTCTATCATATTATGATCGCTCGGACCCAAGGGGGCCTCGCACAACAAGATTGCTAATTAATCCTTTCTCATTACATAATACCCAGTCTAAGATGGCCGGATCTCTAGTTGGTTCCTCGACATATTGGTCCAGGAAACCATCCCGTATACACTCCAGGAATTCTTCCTCCTCCAGAGTATTGTTACTAATTTGGTTAGCTCAATCTATATGTAGATTAAAGTCATCCATGATAACTGCTGTGCCCTTATTGCACGCTTCTCTAATTTCCCTTTTAATGCCATCCCCAACCTCCGCATTACTGTTTGGAGGTCTATATACCACTCCCACTAACGTTTTCTGCCCCTGGTAGCGGGGTCAAGGTAGGGACACCAAACTCTAGCATTGCTGCGCCCAGGTCTGCTGTGGGATCCATTGAATAGTGAGACCAGGTGCATCTCACTGACACAGGCAGAAGTGGGGACCCCTGAAAAGGATCCAATCTTACCATGACCTCCTTGTCAAGGGCCTGCTGGGGCACCATAAAGTTGTTGCCAGTTCACCACCTCTCCACCCCCAAAACACTTGATGGGCACCCTTCTCCAGTTTGAGTTTGCCACTATGACGAGCACCTGCTATTGGCACACAAATAAGGGAACCTCTCCCTGAACCTAGAAAGTCCATTTGGGTCCTCTGTGTCAATGCCAAAGGCGTGTCGAATCATGGATTTTTAGGTCCCATCATTTTATTGCACTTTGTCTAACTTTTACATTATCTACCTCTGAATGTGCACTATTTACTTTGGAACAGAAGTGAGCTAAGGACCAGATAATCTGTTTCAGTGCTGTTGGTGGAGGGGTAAATATTGACAGAACACCTGGTCTTCTTCAAAATAGTGCCATGGGATCTTTTATACCCACCTGAGGGGACAGATGGGGCCTCGGTCTGAAAGGCGGCACCTTCAGCTGTGTAGTACTCTCTCACTGCTGCACTGAAGTGTCAGCCTGGATTGGGTGCTCAAGTCTCTGGAATGGGAGTTGAACCCACAACCTTATGATATTTGATAGAAGTGTTAAAAATTATGAGGGGATAGGACAAAGTAGATAGAAACAGATTGAAGCAGGACTGAAATCCAAATAGGAAAAGCAGGCAGTGGAACAGAATCCAGCAATCTGCAGAGAGTGCAAGTAGACACAGTGGTGTAGATTTGATATGGCAACCCTATGGGGAGAGTGTTCAGAATGAACTGCAGCAGGAACTGACTCTGTCTGGTACCCTCCTTAATATGACTGTACTGTCCCTTAAAATAAAATGGTAATGAATAATATTTATTCTCTTTTCCCAATCAGAATATTGATACACATCATAAATCAGTGGTGGATCTGACTTGGAGTTTTCACAATTTGTTAACTGACAATGTAGCAGAGCCACTTTGAGCCAGCAGGTGGTGCTCTGTGAAAACAGGCATTGATTGCAACCTTCTTTAAATCTGTCGCTTCCCTTTCTTGGCCGATTTATGCTTTTCTGATTTATCTATGATTTCAGTTGTTGGCTATGTTTTACTTAGGTTTTCCTATATTGATAGCAATGATCACTCGTTTTTCTTTTTCTTTCTCTCTCATCATTTCTAGAATCAGTAACTCATGGTCCCAGAGCTGCGAGCAGCTGTCTGGTACTTCAGCCCAGTGGCTACTCGAAGTGTGGGCCCAAACAGTGAGTGGCAGCAAGTTATTTAACTATAGGGCAACACAGCCAAGCCTGATCCAGTTCTCAGATGACATTCATACATGCAATTTCCCACAGGGGTGACTAGAGAGGCCAGGAATGGGGATCATGGCTGTTAGACCTTTTTGCAGCCCAAGCACACAAGGGCCAATTGTAGAGCTCCTAATATTGCCCCAAATTAAATTAGCTCACACAGACAGACCAGGAATCAAACCTAAGACGCTTTGAAATTGAAATTTCTCTACATGTGACTTTTAGCACAATAATTAATGCATTTTGTGTCAAATTCCTGTGTAAATGCTACTTTAAATAATTCAGCAACCCATTTAATGTAGTACAGAGTATATTCAACCCCCTGGTTGAACTGGCTGGTGCACTTTTCTTTTTATACATAGCATTAAGTTCAACATATTTTAAAATTAATCTAGTTCTGGAAGCAATTTAACTTCTGATATGGTATCCAATCATAAAGTTACATAAAATTTATATAATGCGGTATTAAAGCTACATAAGGGATGAATGTCCTGAGTACTTGGTGGCAACAGAGAACTTCATCCCCTAGCAGCACATAGCAGAAAAAGCACAGGCACATTTCAAGCGAGAGATATTCCAGGCTGCCAGCATGTACTCAGAAAATCACCCCCAAAGTATCACCTTAATTAGCTAGACTACTGAAAAACCTGGTCTCCAGTTGGGAGGGGGTGGGGGGGGGGGGCTAGGTGAAAATGCCAGAAGAACAGTACTGGTTTACTTCAAAGACTAGATCAACAGGGTAGATATTGTTACATGTTTTATTTTTGTGTGTCATGTAGACACATTACAAGAAAGCTAACTGGAAAAAAATTAATTCCCTATGTTCTGTCTCCTTATATATCCTGCCATTTAACAGCCAGTTAATGGGAAGTAATTCAGGAAATAACCACCATCATAATCAACACAAAATACTGTAAATAGCCTTTTGATCAGCACTGCATGTAGATTTTCAGCATTTACAAAAGACTGCACACGTTCCAGATACTAGCTTGACCAACCCAATAAATGTGCTGCTATTTCTCTCAGGGAGAAAGTCACCATGGATTTATATCAAAATAGATCACACTAATTCAATCTGAATCCCATTACTTTGTGGTTGGCTTTCAAATCAGCCTTAGGAGATGGGCCTTATTGTTGTAGTCCAATATTACTAACTTTTTGAATGCTACAATCCCAAACGATCTTGCTCGAAGGACACTCTCAAGAATACTACAGCACAGACTGAGGAACGGAATGAGGTGAACCCAACTGCAAGAAGGCAAACTGAGGCAGAGCTTAGGTTGCAAAAACAAAGATAGACTTCACTTGAAATAAACAAAATAACAACAGCACAGATACAGGCTAGCAGGCCAGCCAGAGGAATCACAAGGCAGTGAAACTCAAGACTGAGCAAAGAACATAAACTAGGCACCCCTTAAATAGTAGGCATATAACTATGCACAGGTGAGTACAATTAGGAATAACGAAGGACACAATTAAGAGTTCATGGTGCCCTCTGGTGGCGAGGAGAGGCAGAATCTGGGTCATTCCTGACAGGACCCCCTCCCCTAGGAACGGCCACTGACGTTCCTGTGATGAAATATTCCATTCATCACTCATCAGTATTTCTCTGCCTGTGACTGTGGTTGGTTTCAGTTTCATTTCCATTGTATTATACTGTGTGTAGGGCTCCGCCCATACCTGGCTCCTATGTAAGCTGGCCCAGCCTGCAGCACATCCAGTACGGCAGACCTCTGGATGGAAGATACATTCTCCTCTGTGTGTTACCTTCTAAGTCAATAAAAGCCTTGTTTTGTTTCGCTAACATCGAGTCTCGGATTTATTGAGGCACATCAATTTTATTGACTTAATTTTCAACACAATGGATCAACTCTTGAAACCCGAACGTTTGGATTTGGACCAGCATGCTTCGGACGCATCGGCATGCTTCGGACACTGGTTTATGTGTATGGAATTCTTCCTGGACAATTCCGCAGCCGTCAAAGACGCTACGGACGCTGCGAGTATGAAACTCGGAATTCTGCGGAATTGGGTAAGCCACCGGGTTTACCCCCTCATCCAAGACGCCGACACGTACCCGGCCGCCTGCGACATCTTAAAGGCGCATTACCAGCAGCCTACGAATGAGGTGTATGCTAGGCATCTGCTCGCTACTCGCGCACAGCGACCTGGGGAATCGGTGGAGGAGTTCCTAGGCACCCTGAAAACGCTTGGCAAGGGCAGCACGGTGGCATAGTGGTTAGCACTGTTGCCTCACAGCGCCAGGGACCCGGGTTCGAATCCGGCCTCGGGCGACTGTCTGTGTGGAGTTTGCACATTCTCCCCGTGTTTGCGTGGGTTTCCTCCGGGTGCTCCGGTTTCCTCCCACAGTCCAAAGATGTGCGGGTTAGGTTGATTGGCTATGATAAATTGACCCTTAGTGTTAGGGGGATTAAATACGTGGGGTTACGGGGGTAGGGTGGGATATGTGTCGGTGCAGGCTCGATGGGCCGAAATGGCCTCTATCTGCACTGTGGGGTTCCTGTGATTTCCTGTGAAGACTGCAAGTGCCAAGATGTAAAAGCCGCAGTGTACACTGACGAGCTTGTTCGCGATGCCTTTATCACAGGCCTCAGCTCCACTTACATCCGGCAGAGACTGCTGGAAAAAACGGGATTGGACCTGAAACAGGCTGCGGACACAGCACGATCCCTGGAGGTGGCCCAGAGAAACTCGGACGCCTACTGTTCAGCCCGCGCCGTCCACGCCGCCACGTGTGCACCAAGGGCGCCGCCATCTTGGAAGGCATCTTCCCCGCCCGGCAGCCCGACACCGTCGGGGCCCCGCTCTCCCCCCAGAAGCCCTACGACAGCCGCGACGCGTCGGGGACCCAACTGCTACTTCTGCGGGCAGCCGAAGCACACCAGAAACCTGTGCCCGGCGAAAGGCACCACCTGCTTTAAGTGCGGTAAGAAGGGGCACTTCGGGAAGGTGTGCAGAGGGAACCCCGCCGGAAAACCCGCCACCGCCGCGTGTGCGCCGTGGGAGCGGCCATCTTGGACGCCATCTTGCCCGACCTCGTGGGGTCCGCCATCTTGTGAGCAGACAGCGTGGACGCCATCTTGTCTCGATCAGGGCCCTACAGTGGCATCGGTCACAGTGGACCAGACCAGGCCGCACCCGCTATCCAAATCAATGGTGGACATCGAGGTAAACGGGTGCAGGGTTAAATGTTTAATTGACAGTGGAAGCACGGAGAGTTTTATCCACCCTGAACTGGTACAACAACTCTCCCTAAAGGTGGTCCCTACTCGGGGTACCATCTCTATGGCTGATAAAACCCAGACATCGACCATTATGGGTTACTGCACGGTACAATTGTCCGTTAACGGAACTGTATACGATAATTTTAAAGTATTAATCATGAAGAATCTATGTGCGAGCGTGATCTTGGGCCTGGATTTCCAGTGCTACCACCAAAGCATCACGCTCAATTACGGTGGGTCCCAGCCGCCCCTCACAGTGTGCGGTCTGGCTACCCTGAAGGTAAAGCCGCCTTTGCTATTCGCGAACCTTACCCCTAACTGCCGGCCAATAGTGACCAAAAGCAGGAGGTACAGCTGGGAGGACAGGCGGTTTATCGCGACCGAGGTAGACAGGCTCCTGAAAGAGCGCATTATTGAACGCAGCAATGGCCCGTGGCGCACCCAAGCGGTGGTGGTAAGGGGTAGCGAGAAGAAACGGATGGTGATCGACTATAGCCAAACGATCAACAGGTACACCCAACTAGACGCCTACCCGCTACCCCGCATATCAGAAACGGTGAACCAAATCGCCCAATACCGGGTGTTCTCCACCATCGACCTCAAGTCAGCATACCACCAGCTCCCTATCAGACCAGAGGACCGCCCGTACACCGCCTTCGAGGCGAACGGACGCCTCTACCAATTCCTCAGAGTCCCCTTTGGGGTGACGAATGGGGTCTCGGTCTTCCAGAGGGAGATGGACCGCATGGTCGATGACCACCACTTGCAGGCAACCTTCCCCTACCTCAACAACGTCACCATCTGCGGTCACAACCAGCAGGATCACGACTCGAACCTCGAGAGGTTCCTGAAAACCGCACAAAAACTCAACCTCACCTACAACGAGGACAAGTGCGTTTACAACACCACGCACCTCTGCATACTAGGCAGCGTGGTGGAGAATGGGGAAAATCGGACCAGACCCCAACCAATTGCGCCCCCTATGGGAGCTGCCCCTGCCCAACACTCCCAAAGCCCTGAAAAGGTGCCTGGGGTTATTTTCTTATTATTCCCAATGGGTCCCCAACTACTCCGACAAAGCCCACCCCCTCTTGAAAGCATCCTCTTTTCCGCTCTCTGCTGAGGCCTATGCCGCCTTCAAAAGCATTAAGCAGGATATTGAGCGGGCCACGCTACAGGCAGTGGACGAGAACACTCCCTTTCAAGTGGAAAGTGATGCGTCTGACTTTGCCTTGGCGGCCACCCTCAACCAGGTGGGGCGGCCCGTAGCTTTCTTCTCGAGGACCCTCCAAGGGCCCGAGATCAGACACTCCTCCATAGAAAAGGAGGCCCAAGCCATCGTGGAGGCAGTGCGCCACTGGCGCCACTACCTAGCCGGCAAACGCTTCACCCTACTTACCGACCAGCGTTTATGTTCAATAATAAACAGAGGGGGAAGATTAAAAATGATAAGATTCTTAGGTGGCGGATCGAGCTCTCCACCTTCGATTATGACATCATTTACCGGCCAGGGGCCCTTAACGAATCCCCCGACGCCCTCTCACGAGGGATGTGTGCCAGCGCCACCGGGGATCGGCTACAGACCCTCCACAATGACCTCTGCCACCCAGGGGTCACGCGGCTGTTCCACTTCATAAAGTCCCGCAACTTACCCTACTCGATTGAGGAAGTTCGGTCCCTGACCAGGAACTGTCGCACTTGCGCTGAGTGCAAGCCTCGGTTCTACCGCCCAGATAGAGCCCACTTAATCAAAGCTACACGGCCCTTTGAGCGGCTCAGCTTAGATTTCAAGGGCCCCCTCCCGTCCGTCGACCGCAATGTTTACTTCCTGAACATTGTGGACGAATACTCTCGTTTCCCATTCGCCTTCCCCTGCCCAGACATGACCAGCGCCACGGTCATTAAATGCCTCAACAGCCTGTTCTGCCTGTTCGGTATGCCGAGCTACATCCATACGGATAGGGGGGCGTCCTTCATGAGTGAAGAGCTACGCCAGTACATGCTGTCCAGGGGGAATCGCCACGAGCCGTACCACCAGCTACAACCCCCGGGGTAACGGTCAAGTGGAGCGAGAGAACGGGACAGTATGGAAAGCAGTCACTCTAGCTCTAAGGACCAAAGGCCTCCCTATCTCCCGCTGGCAGGAAGTCCTCCCAGATGTGCTCCATTCGATACGGTCGCTATTGTGTACTGCCACCAATGCCACGCCTCACGAGCGAATGTTTGTCTTTCCCCGGAAATCCACCTCAGGCGTATCCATGCCGTCATGGCTCTCCACCCCAGGTCCGGTATTCATGCGAAGGCATGTGAGGGGCCACAAGACGGACCCTCTCGTGGAGTCAGTGCACCTACTCCACGCCAACCCCCAATACGCGTATGTCCGGCACGCCGACGGAAGGGAGGGCACCGTGTCCATAAAAGACGTCGCCCCAGCCGGTAACGACAACAACCACGACAACAGCAGCAACAACGACCACAGCAACTCTTACCCACCCACTACTCTTTCATCACCCCCGGAAGAACATCGACCAACGGTACCCCCACCAACTACCCCTTCAACAACCCTGGCGGCACCCCCAGCAGAGACCCAGGAGGCCACCGGGGACACCCAGCCGACACCCGCGGCACCACAACAGCCACGTCGGTCGCAGAGGACTATCAAACCCCCGAACAGACTAAATCTATAGAAGGGGTGAATGTGATGAAATATTCCATTCATCACTCATCAGTATTTCTCTGCCTGTGACTGTGGTTGGTTTCAGTTTCATTTCCATTGTATTGTACTGTGTGTAGGGCTCCGCCCATACCTGGCTCCTATGTAAGCTGGCCCAGCCTGCAGCACATCCAGTACGGCAGACCTCTGGATGGAAGATACATTCTCCTCTGTGTGTTACCTTCTAAGTCAATAAAAGCCTTGTTTTGTTTCGCTAACATCGAGTCTCGGATTTATTGAGGCACATCAGTTCCCCCAGAAGGTCCATGGCAACGACGAAGAAAGTTCTGCACTAAATCGCGATCCAGGATGTTCCGGTCCGGGACCCAGGAGCATTCCTCTGGACCATATCCCTCCCAGTACACCAGGAACTGGAGGCCCCCCGCGAACCCGGCGAGAGTCCATCAGGCGACGGACCGTGTAGGCAGGCTGGCCTTCGATGATGCGGGGAGCAGGAGGAGGCCTTGTGGCGGGCGCCAGGGAACTGATGGTCACTGGCCGGAGCCGGGAGACATGGAAGGTAGGATGAATCCGCATGGAGCGGGGCAGCTGGAGACGGTAGGACACCGGGTTGACCTTCCTCAACACCGTGAAGGGACCGATGAAACGGGGCGCCAGCTTGCGGGACTCCACTCGCAGCGGGAGATCCTGCATAGAAAGCCAGACCCTCTGACCAGGACGGAATGAAGGAGCCGGTCTGCGCCGCTTGTTGGCCTGGATCAGTCGTTGCCGGGAAGCTCGTTGTAAGGCCAGCCGCGCTCTCCTCCAGATCCGTCAACAGCGCTGGACAAACTTCTCCGCAGAGGGAACCCCCACCTCGAGCTCCTGCTCCTGGAACAGTGGAGGCTGAAAACCGAACTGGCACTCGAATGGCGACATTCCTGTGGGCGAGCAGCACAAGGTGTTGTGCGCGTACTCAGCCCAGACGATGTGACGACTCCAAGTCGCAGGGTTAGCGGACACGAGACACCTCAGGGTCGTCTCCAGGTCTTGGTTGATCCGTTCTGTTTGACCGTTAGACTGAGGGTGGAAACCCGAGGAAAGGCTGACAGTAGCTCCAAAGAGCTTGTAGAAAGCTCTCCAAAACCGGGAGGCAAATTGTGGACCACGGTCAGAGACGATGTCAAGAGGCAAACCGAACAACCTGAAAACATGCTGGATCATGAGCTCGGCTGTCTCTTGGGCTGAGGGAAGCTTGGGCAAGGGCAGAAAGCGACAGGCTTTGGAGAAGCGATCTACGATGACCAGAATGACAGTGTTGCCTTGAGACGGTGGAAGGCCTGTGATGAAATCCACAGAGAGGTGTGACCAGGGGCGGGTGGGAATGGGGAGAGGATGCAGCAAACCCTGGGGGCGAGATCGATGGTTCTTGTTTCGTGCACAAATGGCACAAGCTGCCACGAACGCCTTTACGTCCTTCTCCATGGTGGGCCACCAGAACCTTCTGCGAAGGAACTCCAGCGTCATGGATGTGCCTGGATGACCGGTAAGTTGCGACGAATGCCCCCACTGCAGGACTTGTGAGCGTGCCGTGTTGGGAACAAAAAGGCGACCTGGTGGGCCGTTGCCAGGGTCTGCCTCCCTCTGTTGCGCCTTTCTGACCAGCGTCTCGATCCCCCAGTGAACCGGTGCTACAATTCGAGAAGTAGGAAGAATAGGTTCTGGTTGTCTCTCCCGCTCGGGTGGATCAAATTGCCTGGAGAGAGCATCAGGCTTGAGATTCTTGGATCCTGGACGATAGGACAGGACAAAGTCAAAACGATTAAAAAACAGTGCCCAGCGAGCTTGACGAGAGTTAAGCCGTTTGGCCTCCTGGATATAGGCCAGATTCTTATGGTCTGTCCAGACAATGAACGGGTGTTTAAACCCCTCCAACCAATGTCTCCACTCCTCCAGTGCCAACTTAACTGCTAGTAGTTCCCTGTTCCCAATATCGTAGTTTTGTTCTGCAGGAGTGAGTCGGCGAGAAAAGAAGGCACAAGGGTGCAGTTTGTTGTCAATAGACCGCTGGGACAAAACGGCACCCACTCCTATATCCGAGGCATCCACCTCGACAATGAAGGGGAGTGAGGGATCCGGAATCACGAGGACAGGAGCAGATGTGAAGCGCCGCTTGAGATCCTCGAAAGCCTGCGCAGCCTCAGCGGACCAACTGAACCGGGTGGAAGCGGTCTTGGCGAGGGCGTTGAGAGGGGCAGCAATGGTGCCGAAGTTCATGATGAATCTCCGATAGAAATGAGCAAACCCCAAGAAACGTTGCACCTGTTTGAGAGAGGTGGGTGGTGGCCAATCTCGGACAGCTTGGGTCTTGCCAGGGTCCATTTGGATGTTGCTGCTGGAGATGATGAAGCCCAGAAATGAAACAGTGGAAACGTGAAACTCACACTTCTCAGCCTTGACAAACAAGAGGTTGTTAAGCAGACGTTGCAGGACTTGCCTTACATGCTGGACATGATCGTGAAGAGTTTTGAAGAAAATGAGAATGTCATCCAGGTAGACAAAGACAAAGCGATTCAGCATGTCTCGGAGGACGTCATTGATGAGCGCCTGGAACACAGCAGGGGCGTTGGTCAATCCAAAGGGCATGACCAGGTTCTCATAGTGCCCAGTAGGTGTGTTGAATGCCGTCTTCCACTCGTCCCCTTTGCGGACGTGGATGAGGTTGTAGGCGTTGCGGAGATCCAATTTTGTGAAGACTGTGGCTCCCTGTAGTAGCTCGAAGGCAGTCGACATGAGCAGAAGAGGATAACGGTTTTTTATAGTAATCCTGTTAAGGCCACGGTAGTCGATGCAGGGGCGGAGACCTCCATCTTTCTTACTCACGAAGAAAAAACTGGCACCAGCAGGAGAGGTGGACGGACGGATGAAGCCAGCGGCGAGGGCGTCACGGATGTAATCCTCCATGGCGGCGGTCTCTGGAGCAGAAAGGGAGAAGATCTTACCCCTAGGTGGGCATGTCCCAGGCAGGAGGTCAATGGCACAGTCATATGGCCTATGAGGGGGAAGTGAAGTGGCTCGAACCTTACTGAAGACCTCTTCTAAATCCTCATACTCGGGAGGCACTTGGGACAATTCAGAGTGAGATGGGGACTCCTGGGGCTGGGAAGGAGACTTGGAGTGAAGACAGGTGGTATGGCAGGCGGAGCCCCATTCCGTAAGCCGGCCGGCGGCCCAATCCAAGCGAGGATTATGACAGGCCAACCAAGGGTAACCCAGAACTAATGGAAACACGGGAGAGTGGATAAGGGAGAATTGGATGGTCTCGAAATGTTGTCCTTCCACACACAAACACAGGGGGGCAGTATGATGGTGAATAGTTCCGGAGCCCAGGGGTCTTCCATCCAGGGCGACAAGTGAGGGGGTGACCAGGATGGGTCAGGGGAATCTTGAGCTGTTTAGCTAAACCCAGATCCATGAAGTTACCATCAGACCCAGAATCCACCAGGGCCTTAAGATCATGTTGTTGACTGCCCCAGAAAAGGGAGGATGCCAGCAGGACCCTAGAAACAGTGGGGCCGGGAGGGATGGCTACGCTCATCTCAGGTCCCTCCGTCCTGGACGAGCCCTGGCTTTTCCCACCAACTTTGGGCAAGAAGAGCGATAGTGGCCCGATTCCCCACAATAGAGGCAAGATCCCTCTCTCATTTGGCGATCACGTTCAGGCTGCGAGAGATGAGTTACTCCCAACTGCATGGGCTCCTCTGGATCAGTCAAAGATGGATGGCTCGGAGGTTCTCGGATGGCTTCGAAGCAGGAAAGGCTCTTGTCTCCGGAAGTGAGGTGAAAAAGGAGTGGCGTTCTCTTCGCCTTTCACGGAGACGATTATCCACTCGAATGGAGATATCAAAGAGACTCCAAATCACTCACCGGATCTCTGGAAGCCAGTTAGTCAGTCCTTGATTTCATCCGTGAGACCATGGCGAAAGGTGGCGATGAGCGCCTCCGAATTCCATTGGCTCTCCCTGCAGCGAGAGTGCGAAACTCAATAGCGTGGTGAGCCCCCTGGCGAAGCCAGCCAGCTCGCTCGCAAGGCAGTAAAACACAAGACTGAGCAAAGAACATAAACTACGCACCCCTGAAATAGTAAGCATATAACTATGCACAGGTGAGTACAATTAGGAATAACAAAGGACACAATTAAGAGTTCATGGTGCCCTCTGGTGGCGAGGAGAGGCAGAATCTGAGGTGAGGCAGAATCTGGGTCATTCCTGACACAGCCAGATGAGACCTGGGTCTGATCCTGTGATTTCCCATACATTGAGCTACAATCATGTCAATATGGGCAGTTGCAAAATAGTAAATAGGCACCTTCTCAAAGTAATATTCATGAACATATTTAAAATTGATAATTGATAATGAAGTTAATGCAGAGTCTGTACGAGAAATCATACTGCCAGTTTGGAACCTTTACCAAAATTTCAATGTTTTGCTTAGTACATGGCAAACACAGGAGTTCTGAAACTCATGAAATTGTTGTCTCTGCCTCTGCCTCTACGATCACTGCTGGCATAAGCAATTACCCTGACAACATTTTCCAGGTTATAATGTCCATCTTGATGCTGGCAGTGCTTTCTGGAGAATTTCAGATGATTTTTAAAGCCTCTTTGAAATAATGGACTAAACACTGGCTTTACACAGTGTTTATTACCACTAGGGAGCCAGGATTAAATTCATCCCAGGCATGGGTGACAAAACAGATCTCTGTGTAAGTTATATCTGAAAATAAATTATGACTGACAAGCTCTCTCTAATCCCCAGTGGACATGGGTCCACAGCATAAAACTTATGCTAAATTGACATTCTTGGCTGAAGGCCTGTATTGAAAGTGTGGAAAGTAAAATGTCACAGCAGTTGGAAGAAAGATTGAAGCTACGTGCATATACAGAAAAACCTGCAAGCAGTTAAGTTTTAATCAGCATTCCTCACTTTTCAAACTAATTGAGAGACTCCATACTGTGCTCGCCACTATTGAAATTCTGAAATGCAACTCTTTATAACTGTACATTCGAGCCAAGTGATTTTTCCTACTTTCTTAATACTAGAAAAAAAGTAGACAAAGAGATGCACGTTTTGTAGTCCTCAACATACATTTGAACCCTGTACATCTGTGTCTGTAGGGCAACATAATGTAGGAGTTGCTATCCTTTGCACTGCAGTTTTACTAAGATTGTTTACAACAATAACTTGCATTTATATTGCACCTTTAACGTAACATCCCAAGACATTACACAAAAGCATAACCAGAAATAAATGGCTGCTGAGCCAAAGAAGGAGATATGAAGAGGGGCACCCAAAAGCTTAGCAGTGGGGAGGTAGATGGGCATAGGTAGTGAATTCCAGAATATGAGGTAAGTGGTTGAAAGCACTGCCGCCAATGGAGGGCCGAAGGGAGGAAGGAAGGAATGCACAAAAGGCCAGTTTACTTTTGCCGATAGCCTTCATTGTAATATGGCACATGCATGAAAAGTCTCTTTCACCAATTGTTCCAATAGACTTTGTAAGACATAGATTTGTGCCATGTTTCATCAAATATCAAGTCCCTGATTGTGACAGGATCATGATGCAGAAGCACCAAGCAGAACCCAAGTTTCCTCACATGGAGGGAGGGAAAATTAGAACCACGCTGATATTTCCCAGCATGTTCCTTCTTCAAAAGGAAGCCAATCTAATGAAAGAATATATGCAATGACAGCACGAAGATGGGGCAGGGAAGATCAGGAGAATTGAATCCGTTTTCCATCAGTTCTCCACTAACTTCTGTTTAAAACATTAGAAACTTATGAGATCAGTAAAAAAAACAGAATAAAGGAGATAGGCCTAATTTTTTTTTAAAATCCTTCCTAGAAATTTTTTTTTTTGCCTCAAATGTAACAAAACATTGTGCACTGTTTTAAGATAACACTCTCATTTGGTATTGATGCACTATCAATTGCTACAAAAGACTGGAGATTGAGAAAGTAATAAACAGGCTTTTATTACCAAAGAACAGAGCATGCCTCTTGTGGTTGCCTGGTATCCAAAAGGGCCGGAGGCTTCTGAGCAGCGACCTTTATACCCAGCCATGAGGGTGGAGCCAGGGGCGGAGTCAGCTGAGGCATGCACAGACAAGTACAACAATATGCAAGAGTGAACAACAGTACTAACAGTGAACAACAATACTAACAACAGTGGTTTACCACAGGTATATGCTATGGGTGTACAACATACCAACTATCAGCAACTAATCAAAAGCTAATATTTTAATATCAACATTTGTATGTGACAATATGCTGAACAGTTTGAGTTACTTAAAAATACTTGACTTCAACTGCTCATCCATTTTCAACAGGAGACATCAGCCTAAAAATTCCTTTAGGCCGATCTTAATGGGATAAACAGATGCAAAAAAAAAAATCCCTGTGCCTGAAGATGGAGGCCTGAGGAGCGCGTAAGAAATTGGTCTTCAGGCCGTATCTAAATATTATGGGGCAACTGCTGGTGCCCATCGTGTCACCACAATCAGCTCGCCAGACAGAACCATTCAATTTCAGGCCACCTGCCTTGCCAGCACCAACCTTCAGGTAGATCCTGGGTTTGGGGGGAGGGCGGGGGGGAACATCAGGCAGCGGCGTGTGGAAGTACTCCTACACCTCCTGGCTCCACAGAATTTAAAAAAAAATTCACTTACCTTTTCAGTGGCGTCTGCTGGCTAGGGCACAGGCTCAAGGCCCACTCCTCTAAGGGTAGCCCAATTTCTGGCAAGGGTCTTCAAACAGGCATTAGGCCCCTCATTAGCATATGCAAGGCACCCAATTCCTGTTTTTCTCTTTTCAGCAACCCATAAACAAGTAGACTGCAACTAAACTTAAAACATTAAATGAAACTTAACAAATTAAATTAAAATGTTGTTGTTGGGGGTGATGATGCACTCCAGTCCCTGCGGTGCCCACCGGTCGCGGAAGGCCTCGAGCGTGCCGGCGGACACGGCGTGCTCCATCTCCAGGGCCACCCGGGCGCGCCCAATGCCCGTTTTAGCCAGCCAGCCACCCCGGACGCCTGAAAAATGTCCCGACCCAATTTCAGGTAGAAGATTGACCTAAATTGGTCCTTACAACGAGGACCAATTTTTACCCCATCATTTCCACCTGCTGAACATTATTGTCTGATTGAAAGTTTTCAGCAACTTTATTCAAAAGGAACCAATGGGGAATTGATTAATGAAAATTCAATTTTAAAGTAATTGAGGTTAAAAGACAATTTAGTGGTCAAGCACAATTTGTTGGCATATCACCATATGCTAAAGGTTTCCAGTAAGAAACATAGAAGATAGGAGCAGGAGTAGGCCATTCGGCCCCTCGAGCCTGCTCCGCCATTCAATGCGATCATGGCTGATCATCCAAACTCAGTACCCTGTCCCTGCTTTCTCCCCATATCCCTTGATCCCTTTAGCCTTAAGAAATATATCTAACTCCTTCTTGAATATATTTAATGAATTGGCCTCAACGGCCTTCTGTGGTAGAGAATTCCACAGGTTCACCACTCTCTGGGTGAAGAAATTCCTCCTCATCTCAGTCCTAAATGGCTTACCCCTTATCCTTAGACTGTGACCCTTGGTTCTGGACTCCCCCACCAACAGGAACATCCTTCCTGCATCTAGTCTGTCTAGTCCTGTTAGAATTTTATAAGTTTCAATGAGATCCCCTCTCATTCTTCTAAACTCCAGCGAATATAAGCCTAATCGACCCAATCTCTTCTCATACATCATTCCTGCCATCCCAGGTATCAGTCTGGTGAATCTTCGCTGCACTCCCTCCATGGCAAGAACATCCTTCCTCAGATAAGGTGACCAAAACTGCACACAATACTCAAGATGTGGTCTCACCAAAGCCCTGTACAACTGTAGCAAGACATCCTTGTTCCTGTACTCGAACCCTCTTGCTACGAAGGCCAACATACCATTTGCCTTCTTAACCGCCTGCTGCACCTGCATGCTTACCTTCAGCGACTGGTGGACAAGGACACCCAGGTCTCGTTGCACTTCCCCTTCTCCCAATCTATTGCCATTCAGATAATAATCTGTCTTCCTGTTTTTGCCACCAAAGTGGATAACCTCACATTTATCCACATTATACTGCATCTGCCATGCACCTGCCCAATCACCCAACCTGTCCAAATCATACTGGAGTTTCTCTGCATCCTCCTCACAGCACACACACCCACCCAGCTTTGTGTCGTCTGCAAATTTGGAGATATTACATCTAGTTCCCTCGTCTAGATCATTAATATATATTGTGAATAGCTGGGGTCCTAGCACCGATCCCTACGGTACCCCATTAGTCATTGCCTGCCACTCGGAAAAAGACCCGTTTATTCGAACTCTTTGCTTTCTGTCTGCCAACTGGTTCTCTATCCAAGTCAGTACCTTAACCCCAATCCTATGTGCTTTAACTTTGCACGCTAATCTCTTATGCGGGGCCTTATCGAAAGCCTGCTGAAAGTCCAAATACACCACATCTACTGGTTCTCCCTTATCTGTTCTATCAGTTACATCCTCAAAAAATTCCAGTAGATTAGTCAAGCACGATTTACCTTTTGTCAATCCATGTTGACTTTGACCGATCCTGTCACTGTTTTCCAAGTGCTCTGCTATTACATCTTTTATAATGGACTCTAGCATTTTCCCCACTACCGATGTCAGGCTTACCGGTCTATAATTCCCCATTTTCTCTCTACCACCTTTTTTGAATAATGGGGTTACATTAGCTACCCTCCAATCCATGGGAACTGTTCCAGAGTCTATAGAATTTTGGAAGATGACCAGCAATGCATCTACTATTTCTAGGGCCACTTCCTGAAGTACCCTAGGATGTAGATTACCAGGCCCCGGGGATTTATCGGCCTTCAATCCCATCAATTTCCCTAACACCATTTCCCTACAAATACTGATTTCTTTCAGTTCCTCCCTCTCATTAGACCCTGTGTTCCCTGACATCTCTGGGAGGTTATTTGTGTCCTCCTTTGTGAAGACAGAACCAAAGTATGTATTTAATTGGTCTGCCATTTCTTTGTTTCCCATTATAAATTCCCCTGATTCTGACTGCAAGGGACCTACGCTTGACTTCACCAATCTTTTTCTCTTCACATATCTGTAGAAGTTTTTACAGTCAGTTTTTATGTTCCCTGAAAGCTTACTCTCATACTCTATTTCCCCCCTCTTAATTAATCCCTTTGTCCTCCTTTGCTGAATCCTAAACTGCTCCCAATCCTCAGGTTTGTTGCTTTTTCTGGCCAATTTATTGGCCTCTCCTTGGATCTTATGCTATCCCTAATTTCCTTTGTTAGCCACGGTTGTCACCTTTTTTGTTTTATTTTTATGCCAAACAGGGATGAACAAATTCTGTAGTTCATCCATGCGATCATTAAATGTTGGCCATTGCCTACCTATCGAGGTATGTAGTGATCACTTCTCAAATGTGTTTTACTATGTTTATTGAAGTATTTATAAATGCACAATTGGGACAGATGCTCACTTTGAAAGAAACCCTGTCTGATGAAAGAAAGTCACATGTAAAGTTGGTTGCAATCTGGTATTGTGGATTTATTGAGGTTAATGGTTAGTGTTTGTATATGGATGAACAGATAACTAGATGGCCAGCTGACTGCCTTACTCTCAATAGGAGGAAGTCAGGAAACTGTCAGAATATGTTAAGGAGGGACTCTGTTAAAAATTAAACTGTTAAAAAAAACTGATTATCTTTTCTCAGTTTGTTACCTGTTGCTTAGGGACACTAAGTAACAGACAATGAAATGCAAGTCATAACGTTTACTTGATTTTGGAGCCAGATCTTCCAAACATGCCAACGTAAAAAACCTCAAAAAGGCTGACTATCCTTAAAAGCCGATAACTCAAAAAACAACATACAAGTAATAAAATAGAATAAAGAGCTATGACCAAGGCCACTGCTTCAAGGAGACTGAATAAGTTCCTTTTTATTACATTGGGTTTCAGAATTTTTATTTGTGTTTTATGATCATATTCTGAAATTTAGTTTGTTTTTCTTCGTAAGCTGAAACCCAATGGCCTCACGTATGGTATTCAAAAATAAACTCCCCCCTGACGTGAGAGGGTCGAAGCACTAGAACTGTCCATGGCCCCCTTCACCAGAAAATGGCAGGACAGAAGAAAGGAAGATGGCCACTCTGAAGACATCAGAGGCCCAAGCTGCAAGGAAGGGGGCAATGGCATTGGCCAATGCAATCTGTCAGGTCTGCTGGACATAGGCGCAGTTGAGAAATAAGTTCAATGACATAGAGATAAACGTAGGCCCCTTTGTATACATCACTACTATTCCCCAATGCTCAGAGAAATTATCTACCAGGCTAGCATACAACATTTTTCCTTTTTTGCAAAAGACCTTCATTCAACAGAAGTTTCATGCCATATTGTCAGAGGGGTCAATAGTTCTGATACACAGAGCTCTTCAGAGATCACCCACCAGAGTCATGTCAGGAAAACTACCATGTGAACTTGTGGGAGTAGCCAGTGGCTGGGAGGGAAGTGCTTAGGGCTGTTTCATCTGGTCTGCCAAATGCCAACATCTTAATAAGTGCACTCTGCTTACAGGACAAGGCTGCCCACAGTCATTGTGCGAGAATCAGGACTGAAGGAGATCCATTACTAATTAACCAGCTCACCACATTTGTAAATGATGGCACTCACCTTATCTGGCCATGAAACCTTGGAAGGTAGTGGTGAAGGCAAGTTTGCAGTGTGGTGCTACTATTCAGCAAGTATCCTCCATTTGCTATGATCTTTCATATTGAAAGTCTTTTTGGGAATCCTGATAGCACAGGCTACAGTTTCTAATTGGTCACATAACGCATTAAAGTTGTATGCTCTTACTAATCTTGGAAGCCACTGTATTTTTGCTCTTTTCCTGTAGGTTTTGCCCTCAATGAAAAGGCATGAGGAAGTAGCAGCTTGGTCTCAAGAACTTCGCAGCATGTACTCCACCTGCCATATATTCCATCAATGATGCCGTGGACGCTTGGAAACCGTGCCACCCACCAGTTGCTGGGTCATTTCCACTGGGAAAATTATGAAGGTATTTTCCCAGCAAATTTGACATATGTGCTTTGCTTCCTGTGTCCTGATGCCATATTTGCCAGGGAAATATCTTCATATCTATGCACAACAAATTGTCTGACTCAACTGGCGTTCTCTGCAATAGCCTAGTGTGGCATAAAAAGTCAATGCCGTTAACACTTTCATTATACTAGTCATGAATGTAGTCTGCAGATCTACTTGCAGCAGATGGCACAGCTTGGTCACTGCCTCTCTGGTGAAGCAGGCATATTAGAGATGGTGTGGTCAGTACACTTGAGTCTTGAGTTGGAGCGCATATAGTCACTGAGGTGCCTTTGCACCGGAAGGTGATGTCCCCTCATGAATTCATTCTCTTCATTTAGGTCATGCAGCATTCTTGGCGCATTCCTAGGAATTCCTATCTTCCCACCTTGCTTTCCCAGCATCAATTAGGAAGACTGTAAGTCATGGCCTTGTTGTCTACAGTAAAAGTTGCAATAATGGAGGCATCTACAAATATGCAAAGTGTTATATGCAGAAGAAAAATTCCCAGTTTATCAAACAGCAAAACAGAGACATATATGCTCATTCAAATTAATTTTAAATAATTGACTTTACCTAGCCAGGTCCAGAAGTCCCCAGTCTTTTGGCCAAGGACCACGCGAGTGTGAAGCCTCCCCTGGTATCAAGAAATTTAGCATTTTGAATATATGTTAGCATAAGTCAGGTTTTATAAACCTGCTGAGTGGCCAAGTTTAAAGTCTCAAATTTGCCCATCAGAAAATTGGACGAGGTACAGAAGGGGTGAGGTCACAGTCCCCTTTTTCCTGACCCATTTAACATCATAAAAGTTCCAGGTCTAAATTAAACCTAGATACATCCTGGAAAAAATCATTGTTTATAAAACTGAAATGCACAGAGCAGCAATCATAATAAACTATTAATAATCTGGATTGACTGGGTAAATTATAAACATGAATTGGACAAGTGTTGATCTCAGTTTGGATGTATTCCGGAATTAGCGTCAAAATGGCATCTCCAAGTCCTGCAAAGGCCCTGATGGCAATCTGTAGGGGGTTTCTACAGCACTGATTTATCTTCGCAATTATTTCGAAATTGGCAAATAAGGGTTGATCCCGCTCCCAGGCTGATGGTGGGAGCACGGGACCATTGCTGTCGGAGCTCCCAGTGCTGATTATTCTGGTTCGTGGCTCCCAATTTCCCAGACCGAATTCTCACTTGGCATACGTCATGTTTTGGCGGGAAGCCGCTGTGTCGTGCTCTTCTACCTTGTTTTTTTCCTCAATGCTGCTATGCGTTGGGTCGACCATGCTGGTAGGGGGTTGTTTGTTTCATATGGGGTAATTTTATAAAATTATGCTACTAGCAGTAGTACATACCAACAGGAGTACATACCAGGCACACCGTTCCCATTACTTATTTTCAGTCAGAGTTGCTCTGCGCGGTTTAAATTTCCCGCCTCCGGCCCACCGGGTGACGTCACCCACTGCCGCGGGGAGCGACCGGGAAATGGGGGACTGAGGAATGGGGGTTCAGGCGAGGTGGAGGTGACTGGGCGTCCAGGGGAGGAGAAGGTGAATGGGGAATGAGGGTCCAGGGGAGGAGGAGGTGACTGGGGAATGGGGGTCCAGGGGAGGAGGAGGGGAATGGGGGTCCAGGGGAGGAGAAGGTGACTGAGGAATGGGGGGGTCCAGGCGAGGTGGAGGTGACTGGGGGTCCAGGGGAGGAGAAGGTGAATGGGGAATGAGGGTCCAGGGGAGGAGAAGGTGACTGGGGAATGGGGGTCCAGGGGAGGAGAAGGTGACTGGGGAATGGGGGTCCAGGGGAGGAGGAGGTGACTGGGGAATGGCCATGGGGAATGGGGGTCTAGGGGAGGAGAAGGTGACTGGGGAACGGGGGTCCAGGGGAGGAGAAGGTGAATGGGGGACCAGGGGAGGAGAAGGTGACTGGGGAACTGGGGTCCAGGGGAGGAGAAGGTGAATGGGGGACCAGGGGAGGAGAAGGTGACTGGGGGACCAGGTGAGGAGAAGGTGACTGGGGAACGGGGGTCCAGGGGAGGAGAAGGTGAATGGGGGACCAGGGGAGGAGAAGATGACTGGGGGACCAGGGAGGAGAAGGTGACTGGGGAACGGGGGTCCAGGGGAGGAGAAGGTGAATGGGGGACCAGGGGAGGAGAAGGTGACTGGGGAATGGGGGACATGGGGAGGAGGAGGTGACTGGGGGACCAGGGGAGGAGATGGGGAATGGGGAACATGGGGAGGAGACGGTGACTGGGGAATGGGGGACATGGGGAGGAGAAGGTGACTGGGGAATGGGGGACATGGGGAGGAGGAGGTGACTGGGGGACCAGGGGAGGAGATGGGGAATGGGGAACATGGGGAGGAGAAGGTGACTGGGGAATGGGGGACATGGGGAGGAGAAGGTGACTGGGGAATGGGGGACATGGGGAGAAGGTGACTGGGGAATGGGGGACATGGGGAGGAGAAGGTGACTGGGGAATGGGGCACCAGGGGAGGAGGAGGTGACTGGGGAATGTGGGACCAGGGGAGGAGAAGGTGACTGGGGAATGGGGGACCAGGGGAGGAGATGGGGAATGGGGGTCCAGGGGAGGAGAAGGTGACTGGGGAATGGGGGACCAGGGGAGGAGGAGGGGAAAGGGGGTCCAGGGGAGGAGAAGGTGACTGGGGAATGGGGGACCAGGGGAGGAGGAGGTGAATGGGGAATGGGGGACATGGAGAGGAGATGGTGACTGGGGAATGGGTGTCATGGGGAGGAGAAGGGGAATTGGGATTGTGGCTTGAGTGGGAGCAGTCAGTAAAGTTGTGAGTGAAACCTTAGTTTGGGCAAATAGGGAGGGAGACTGAGAATTCCCACTGAAAAACCAATGGGGAAGCGAGAAGGAAACTTCTTGAGCTCAGGGCTATTCTACCATCGGATGCTTTACCACAAGTGGCTATTGAGGCAAACTAGACTTGGGGGTGGGGGAACAGTTCCTGGCAGTCACTAAGTAATGACGGGGGCAACTGGGGGAAGTAATCCTGCTCCTCCTGGACCACAAGGAAACTTGAATTATTTTTTAAAATTTCCTGCCTAGGTCTCTTCTGGACTACGATCCACCTTCCAGCAGATTTGGCCTGACAGGAAAACCGTCACTGTTCCCCTGCTGCTCCAACTAAAATTGCAGTTGGGTCCTGATCTGCTTATTTAAAGAAGGACCCCGCTGCCTTCCTGCTCAAAAGAGCAGGTTAATATCAGGACCTGACGGGAAAACCGCGGGATCACTGGGTAAGTTGCTGCCCTTATTTTAACTTTCTACTGTCCTGCTTTCTGCCAGGTGTTTGGGAGTCATCGAAGCAAGCTGTTTGACCCAACCATCCCACCTTCTCCTCCCCTGGTCCCCCATTCACCTTCTCCTCCCCTGGTCCCCCAGTCACCTTCTCCTCCCCTGGACCCCATTCACCTTCTCCTCCCCTGGTCCTCCATTCCCCAGTCACCTTCTCCTCCCCTGGTCCCCCAGTCACCAGTCACCTCCTCCTCCCCTGGTCCCCCAGTCAACTTCTCCTCCCCTGGTCCCCCATTCCCCAGTCACCTCCTCCTCCCCTGGTCCCCCAGTCAACTTCTCCTCCCCTGGTCCCCCAGTCACCTTCTCCTCCCCTGGTCCCCCAGTCACCTTCTCCTCCCCTGGACCCCATTCACCTTCTCCTCCCCTGGTCCCCCAGTCACCAGTCACCTCCTCCTCCCCTGGTCCCCCAGTCAACTTCTCCTCCCCTGGTCCCCCATTCCCCAGTCACCCCCTCCTCCCCTGGTCCCCCAGTCACCTTCTCCTCCCCTGGACCCCATTCACCTTCTCCTCCCCTGGACACCATTCACCTTCTCCTCCCCTGGTCCCCCATTCCCCAGTCACCTTCTCCTCCCCTGGTCCCCCAGTCACCTCCTCCTCCCCTGGTCCCCCATTCCCCAGTCACCTTCTCCTCCCCTGGACCCCATTCACCTTCTCCTCCCCTGGTCCCCCAGTCACCTTCTCCTCCCCTGGTCCCCCAGTCACCTCCTCCTCCCCTGGTCCCCCAGTCACCTCCTCCTCCCCTGGTCCCCCAGTCCCCAGTCACCTTTGTAGTGTATGTGCCTTTAAGAGCCCCATGTGTACTGTAATGCCGGTAATGGCCACTCGGGCTATATAAGCCTGTATATTGTGTTGTATCAGTTAGTTCCCCTCCAGACTTTGTTTAGTAAACACCTATGAAACCAACTCCTGTCTTCAGTGTCTCTATCAACACACAGACACAATAGTGGCGACGAATTGGAAACGGACTTACCTGCAATTCGGCAGCACCTCAAGGACATCGATTCCTCTGGCGTCCAAAGTTGAAGAAAAATCAAGAAAGAGAAAAAGCTGTGGTTTCACCAGCTAGCCAAGCTGGTGGCAGGTACTGCAATAATCCTTCCTGGGCGTCGGGCTGGGGCTCCAGCGGCTGGCTCTACAGCTAGGCCAAGCAGCGAAAGCGGAGGCAAGCAGTAACAGACGGGGAGGGAGCACTCGGGAGACGGCCGGCGCTGCAAGCAGCTCGGCGTTGAGACCTAGAGAGAGAGTCCGGCAGGAACGAGTCTCCAACTGTAAATAAATAAATAAAAAGAACGGAAACCGCGGGAAACAGCGTTGTCATCGGCAGCAGCGGCGGGGAAGCGCGGGAAGCGCCATATCTTTTCTGCAGAAAAGAAAGGAAAGCTCGGGAAGCGCCATTTTTTTTCTAAGATGCCTAAGTCTGGCAATATTGATGCTTTTGATAACGAGATAGAGGATTGGACCACATATGTGTAAAGAGTGGAGGTATATTGCACCGCAAATGGAATAGAAGATGAAAAAAAAGCTTCAGTACTGCTAAATCTAATGGGCGCAAAGACATACGGGCTGTTACGAAATTTAATCACTCCAGCCAAACCAAAGGACAAGAATTTTAAAGAAATTGTTGATACCCTACAGGAGCACTTAAACCCAACACCGCTGCTGATAGCGGAACGATTCAAATTCTTCAAGAGAAATCAACACAAGAATGAAAGTAACGCTGATTACCTCACCGAATTAAGGAAGCTATCAAAGCACTGCCAATTCGGGACAGGACTGGCAGATTCTCTTCGAGACAAATTCGTCTGCGGTCTCCTAAGTGAAGGAACACAGAAAAGGCTACTTTCTGAGAAAGATTTAACACTGGACAAGGCTTTCAATATGGCTGTATCATACAAAGCAGCCGCAAGAGGAGCTGCAGAGATACAGCAAAAGACACAGGACTTCGGCACCCATGAAATGACACAGGGTTTCGAGAGATGTTATCGCTGCGGCAGATCCACCCATGACCAGAGGGACTACTGGTTCAAGGACAAAGCATGCAGGCAATGCGGAAAGATTGGACACATTGCACGTGTATGCCGATCTGGACACAAAAAATCCACGGACAGGAAAAAAATCAATAAGGAAAAGTACAGAAAGGTACAAATGATGACGGACAGTAGCTCCGAAGACCAGAAGAGCGATAGCGACTCCGGAAACAAGAGACTAAGCTGTCTCAAATTACATAATGTAATTGCCAAAGAAGATTACCAGACCATTTGGGTTACCCTCATGATAGCAGGGTCCCCAGTTAAAATGGAGCTAGATACAGGATCAGCTCTGACCGTCATAAGTCGACGGGATTACGAGCGGCTATTTCTGCATATACCTTTGAAAGACACATCCATTATCTTGAAAACATATACGGGGCAGAAAGTATACCCCAAAGGGAAAATAAGGGTGCCTGTTGTATACAACGGCAAGGAAATACAGAAGTTGTATTTATACGTTCTGCAAGATGGTGGTCCACCGCTGTTGGGACGTGAATGGATCAGGAAGATACGTTTAGACTGACACTCCATTCAGGCACTGACGGTGACCAGTAAGAAAAAAAATGATGATGATGTCATACCTGAACGATTAAAAGACATATTCACCAAAATTGACTTGGCACAGGCATATCTACAGATGGAGGTTGAAGAGGCCTCTAAAAAATATCTCTCGATAAATACACACAAAGGTCTGTACCAGTACAATCGACTGGTTTTCAGAGTAGCATCCGCTCCAGCTATCTGGGAAAGAGCTATGGAGCAAGTCCTCCAAGGGATTCCGGGGACTCAATGCTACCTAGACGACATCCTTGTAACAGGAGAAAACGACAATGAGCACCTTGCCAATTTGGAGCAGGTGCTCACTAGGCTGAGAGAACAGGGCCTACGAGCAAATCGCCCCAAGTGCGAATTTTTCCAGAATCAAATATCATATTGTGGCCACATAATTAATAAGGAAGGGTTGCATAAGTCACCTGAAAAAATTGAAGCGGTCATAAAAGCCCCAGCACCTGAAAATGTTTCACAATTAAGGTCGTTCCTGGGATTAATAAATTACTATCATAAATTTTTACCGAACTTATCAACTCTTCTACACCCTCTTAATGAACTGCTACAAATGGAGCGAAGACTGTAAACGTGCCTTTCATAAATGCAAAGACTTAATCATGTCCAAAGAAGTTTTGGCTCATTACAACCCATCACTGCCAATCAGACTGGCGTGCGATGCATCCCCTTACAGCGTAGGAGCAGTATTATCGCATAAATTCCCTGATGGCTCGGAACGGCCGATAGCTTTTGCATCATGCTCATTGAACTCAGCTGAGCGTAACTATGCCCAAATCGACAGGGAAGCACTCAGCCTGGTATGGGGAGTGAAGAAATTCAACCATTACCTACACGGACAAAAATTTACCTTGTTGACTGACCATCAACCCCTCATCTCCATATTCAACCCTAAAAAGGGTGTTCCCATTATGACAGCGCAAAGGCTACAGAGGTGGTCCCTTTTTCTAGGGGCTCTCCAATACAACATAGAATACAAAGGATCAAAACAGCATGAGAATGCTGACGGGTTATCGCGCCTACCGTTGCCAACGGTAGAAGAAGCACCTACCGTAGACCCAGTGGAGATTTTCCACTCTACCATAGTCGAATGTCTACCAGTAACAAATTCTGCCATTGAAAGGGAAACTAGAAATGACCCGACTCTCTCACGAGTCTACGATTTAACAGTGAAGGGATGGCCAGCACATGGCGAACCACTGTTGCCAGCATTCTCGCAAAGAAGAGAACAGCTGTCAGTGTGCCGAGGAACCTTGATGTGTGGATCCAGAGTGGTGATTCCACCCAAACTCCAGGATAAAGTTCTAAAGGAGCTTCACGAGGGGCATCTGGGTGGAGTGAAAATGAAGAACCTAGCCAGGGCATTTGTATGGTGGCCAGGTATCGATGGAGACATCGAAGAAATGACCAAGAGCTGCCTAGGATGCCAGAAGGTCCAAAACGCTCCACCCCAAGCCCCTCTACATCCATGGGAGTGGCCCTCATCTCCCTGGCAAAGGGTACACATCGACTTTGCTGGTCCATTTATGGACTCAATGTTCTTAATCGCGGTTGATGCACACTCCAAGTGGCCGGAGGTAATAAAGATGTCCTCCACCACCACGGAAAAAACCATCACAGTATTAAGGACCATATTTGCCAGGAATGGGCTGCTGGAACAGATCTGTTCTGATAATGGACCACAATTTGTGTCCGAAGAATTCAGGAAGTTCTTAAAAAACAATGGGGTTAAGCACTACACATCCGCCCCATACCATCCCGCCACAAATGGATTGGCTGAAAGGTTTGTCCAGACCTTCAAGAAGGCCATAAAGGCCATGGGTAATGAAGACATAAAACTTCAGCACAAGGTGGATAACTTCTTGTTCGCATACAGGAATGCAACACATATGGTTACAAACCAAACTCCCGCCATGATGTTCTTCAATAGAAGCCTAAGATGCCGGCTGGATTTGATCAAGCCCAACATCAGAAGGGACGTGGAAAACCGGTAATTTCAAGGCATGAATGAAAGGCCAACTAGAACCTTCCAGATAAGTCAACAAGTTTTGGCCCGGGACTACCGTACCGAGAAATGGCAGCCTGGAACTATCTGCACACGACTAGGACCGCTGATGTATACCGTGGACATCGGAGAAAGCATAATAAGGCGCCATGCTGACCAAATCATAGAGTCATCCGAAAAGGGACAACCTACACCACAACTCTATACGCCTAATGATGAAGTAGAGATACCCATATCTACCTCCGATCCGGTGATACTGGAACCCGATGAACCCGACACTGGCATTCAAGCCGAATCAGCCTTGCCAAAAGAAACTACTACACCACCGAGGCGTTATCCGGACCGAGTCAGGAAGCCTCCAGAGAGACTGACTTATAATTAATTAACTGCAGCAATGTGTAGATTATTTTTCTTGTAACATGTAATTAATAATTACTTAAAATATTATGTACTGGTTGGCTAAAAGGGGAGGAATTGTAGTGTATATGCCTTTAAGAGCCCCATGTGTACTGTAATGCCGGTAATGGCCACTCGGGCTATATAAGCCTGTATATTGTGTTGTATCAGTTAGTTCCCCTCCAGACTTTGTTTAGTAAACACCTATGAAACCAACTCCTGTCTTCAGTGTCTCTATCAACACACAGACACAACAACCTTCTCCTCCCCTGGTCCCCCAGTCACCTTCTCCTCCCCTGGTCCCCCAGTCACCTTCTCCTCCCCTGGTCCCCCAGTCACCTTCTCCTCCCCTGGACCCACATTCCCCATTCACCTTCTCCTCCCCTGGTCCCCCAATCCCCATTCACCTTCTCCTCCCCTGGTCCCCCATTCCCCAGTCACCTTCTCCTCTCCTGGTCCCCCAGTCACCTTCTCCTCCCTTGGTCCCCCAGTCACCGTCTCCTCCCCTGGACCCCCATTCCCTCGTCACCTTCTCCTCCCCTGGTCCCCCAGTCACCGTCTCCTCCCCTGGACCCCCATTCCCTAGTCACCTTCTCCTCCCCTGGTCCCCCAGTCACCGTCTCCTCCTCTGGACCCCCATTCCCCAGTCACCGTCTCCTCCCCTGGTCCCGCAGTCACCGTCTCCTCCCCTGGACCCCCATTCCCCAGTCACCTTCTGCTCCCCATTTCCAACCGAGCGGTAGTCCTAATCCCTCGTGCCTGCTCTGTTCCCGTATTCTTTTATCCCCCTTTCCTTCCACCTATCTAACCTATTCTCAAATGTTGACATGGTCTCTGCTTCCTTCACTAATTCCAGTAGTGCATTCCACAGCCTCACAACCCTCTCGTACTCTCCATTATAAATGTCTTGTATCTTATATCTATGTCTCCTCGTTCTAGACTCAACCACTGGAAACAATCTGTTTCTATTTCCTCTAGCCCATCTCTTTTGAATTTTAAACACCTCTATTGGAAAAAACCTTTGTGCTTATTGACAAGACAAAGGTCATCCCCAAGGGCTTTGCACCCCATGATGGATTTGCAACTTCTGCACAAAATGTGATGAAATGGTTAATTTCCACAATGTGCCAACATTCAAATTATGCACAAGTACACAATGCTGCTATAGAAACAACAGTGCGATTTTTGCTTGAAGAACTATTCAGGTGGGTGGTAGGCAGGGCGCACGCAGCAGCCACTCATTCCATTTTGATTCGAGGCCCTCACAATATATTCGGCGAGTTGCCAGTGTGAAATGTGATCCTTAGTAGGCAGCTTGCCAATCTGGAGGTGAGAAATTGGGTGGGGTGGCTGAATGAGAAAGGCCTGCAGCAGCACCTTTTTTTTTAAAGGAAAGTAGAAGCATCGGGAGTGAAAACATTTTTGCATAACCCACATTAAATTTAGCCTTTAAGGCTTAAAATGCAACGGCACTGCCATAAAAATGCATTCCAACCCTCCTCTAGCCTTCCCTGACTGCAGCTGAGGATCCCATTAATTACGCAAAGGCCACCTCTTGAATTGTACTGCCCATGGTTGGTGGGTGGGACAAGGAAGTGGTAATGGCATCGGGGGTCCTAACTGTGTCTCCTGTCCTCGATTCACATATATGCATGAGGCTCCCACCTGTTTCAGACAGGAGCTAAATTGAGGTCTTCATGAAATTCAAGATAGATGGGGACTCGGTGGTAAATTAGCGGTTCCATTCCATGCACAATTTTGGTGCCGACACTATCCCATTTTTAAGCACAAACAGGGCTGTAGGGACATGAAAATCGCCCCCAACGTGTCAAAACAAATCTGCAAAATGTGCTCCCAAGTGCATCGCACATAATAAATCAATCCATGCACAAGGAGATGGAACTTAAGCCCCTCTCTAAAACAAGAGGTAGGCCTGTGATCCTAGACTGACTATTTCTGATCAGCAAAACTAAAATATCAAAGCATACAGTTTAGTCAGTCAGTCTGGCTTCAGAGGAGAGGGACAGTGACTGCCATATTTGGCACCAAAAATTAGAAATGTTAATTTTCAATCTTTCGTGCTTAAATTTAGAATTGTGGATTTTGTTAAGTTGAATATATTTTTAATAACAAAATAATGCAATAGTCTTTATTTTACTGCTAGGTCTAACCTGTCAAAGTACTTTGTTGGATTAACAAATACAATTAACACTACGATTCTATCAAGTTCCCTATGCTTCAGATATAGATGAAGTCCCATCAGATAGCTAACACTTTAGGCCAACATCTTTTGTTCTTGGCTGTCCCAAACTGATCCAGGCTCTTAAATGGACCACTGAGGATGGCTAATACTAAGGTATTACTTTCTCTTGTACCAAACATGAACAATAGCAAAATAAATGTTAGTGACCATTCATATTTTTCACAAAAATATGGCTATTTAGATGGATTTATAGGAAAATGTTACTTTTCCAAACACCATGGGGCTAGAAATTCAGTTGGTTGCGCCAGCCGTTAGCGCCTTAGGAGGAGTAGATGTCGAGCGCTAGGCGCTTAGCGCCTGGGCGCAGCGCGATCTGCGCCTCGCCCCAACTTCAGTAGACATTTAGCGCCGGCGCAAAGTCTTTGCGCGCGCTCAGCTGCGCGCACAGATCATGACGTAATTTCCTCGTGCAACGCCCTTTGTGCGCCCCCAACCGGATCTTCAGTCGCGCCGGCCCATTGTGCGCCTGGCGGCCCTAGCGACTGTTGAGTCGAACGGTGCTCAGCCGATGCGGGCCGCGGGGAGCGCAAATTAAAGGGCACTCCTGCAGTAGAAAAGGCAGCCATTTTGCAACACTCCTTCTTTGTGAGAAACAAAGGTACATTTGGGAGGAGGAGGAGGAGGAGGAGGAGGAGGAGGATGATTGATGATGATTGGGATTGGTGTGCCAGTACCACATAACAAACTGATGGATACACCAGTCTCGGCCTGTCAAACAAACAAATCCACCCTCCCCCTTTAAGAGCTCACCGGAGCCAGAGTGTCTGCCGTCAATCAGCAGCTCGCCGCACCTGCCTTGCGCCCAACTTCCGGTGTTAGCGCCCCGGGCCGCCGGCTTATCGCCTAATGATAGTCGTGCATCGCCTGTTTTAGCGCAGCAGCAACCTCTTAGGGCGATGCGACTGAATATCGGTGAAGGGGGCTCGACTTTGCGCCGGCCGCAAACTTTAGCGGCCGCCCGACTTTACCGCCCCAAAAGTGGCTATACTGAATTTCTAGGCCCTTATTTCTTGATTCCATCAATCAGCCTGATGGGCTGAAGAAGTGCAGAATGACTATTAGCCATCAGTGGGTGAAACATAATACCACTTTTCAGTCTCATTGGTTTCCAGGTAGACTATGACGATGAATGTTTTATTCATTCTGTCCTAGGTTTTATGATTGGAAGGCCAATCAAATACCTGCTTGAACAAAGTAGGGAATACAATCCCAGTGACCTGTTTACCTCCGTACTGAGATCTGAGAGCAGCCGCTGTATCTTCACCGCAGGTAGACAATGTACTGACAATATATAGCTTATCTCGTTGTTTTGGTATTCTGTAACTCTTGCTATAAATGTACTTCACAGATCAATGTATGACGGTATTACAAATATAATATCTGTGTGTAGCTGGAAGACTGCACAACAAGCAGATCATCTGTTAGTTGCAGCTGACTGTGCAGGAGAGTTTGGTTACATCTGATGAACTGAAAGATGCTTTGTAAGTGTAGGGTTCAATTTGGCAACTCAAGTTTGTGGAATTACTGAGTTTTCTCTTGTAATGAAATGTGGAGAATTTGAGATGTGACTATACTGCACAAAGTTGTGACTATTGAATATTGTAACTTCTAAAAATATATTATACTGAAGTTGCATGTGTGCTAGAAGAAATAACAATTTTTTTCCTTTATATGATCAATGTATCTTTGACATGCTTGCCATGACTAAGTGGAAGTGCCTTTCATAGGAATTGGCTCTTGGTATGAACATTTCCAATTTTCAGGATTGCATTAGTTGTTTAATAGTCACAGATACTTACATCAGCTTCTATCTGGACTTTAGCCACTGTCAGGACTATTTTGTTTCCACCTGCTGATAAAGAAAGCAGTAGAAATGCTAACATGTAAGGTAATACTTTAGGTCTGACCTGAAGTGAACTACTGTACTATTTCATGTGACAAAGTCTAAGGTCACCTACTTTTTTTTTAATGAACTCCAGCTTCCTGGCATGACCACACCATCTTGGTTCTTTAATGTTTTTCTATTTTCTGCCCTGGTTTTGCAGCTATAATTTATATCCTTTTGATCTTTCCTCTCTGCTTCCTTTCCCTGAATTTGAAGTTCTTGGGTTCTACAAGATCATCTTAGTGTTTTATTTTAGTTCTATATTTGTTATTAATTTTTTTTTGTTCAATATACCCCTCACTCCCTAACAGTCAGTCTAATGGAGAATATCTTTCACAGCGTTGCAGCTGCTTACCCACCTTTATGTAGTCCTTAGTGCTCTTGGTTACTCAGTTCAGTCTCTGTTTTAGTTGGCTTGCACTATCCAGTCTTGTGGCTTATCTCTGCTCCATTCTATCCTCCTGCATTGGACAAATTCTTGTGGGATTTTTATGTGAGCAGTATACTTAAGGCATGTCATCACGGCAAAATTATAAGCATGGCTAGAAGGTGCCTCAGTCACATGGGCTTCAGAGTTCAGTTTGTCCATGCTGACATGGCTGCCCCATGCCGGATTGTCTTCATTTCTCAGTAGATCAAGTGTGTCACATCTCCTTGATAACCAAGGGAAGGAGGGTTCTTGGGCAATCAGAAATTACCTGCACTGCAGCAATATAATTGCTGTAAGCATAATGTCTGAATTTATCTGTTATTTGTAAGTGATTTATGGGTTCTCATATGGTGTTTCTTATCCAAGTGGAGCTTTGCTAAAGCCAAAATATGGCCTCTAGTATTCTCCTTGTGTGTGCCCCTAAAGTTGAGACCCACGGCTTTTTTTCTTGCTGGTCCTAATGTAAGTTCCCATTGCTGGTCTCAGTGGAGCAACTTGGTGAATTCCCCAGGTCAGGCATTAGACTGACATGCAGGACCATTGATATTGGTGCCATCGGCCAGCGACTTTGAGCACTGTTAGAAAGAAAGAAAGACTTGCATTTATATAGCACCTTTCATGGCCACCGGATGTCTCAAAGCGCTTTACAGCCAATGAAGTACTTTTGGAGTGTAGTCACTCTTATAATGTGGGAAACGCGGCAGCCAATTTGCACACAGCAAACTCCCACAAACAGCAATGTGATAATGACCAGATAATCTGTTTTTGTTATGTTGGTTGAGGGATAACTATTGGCCAGGACACCAGGGATAACTCCCCTACTCTTCTTCGAAATAGTGCCATAGAATCTTTTACGTCCACCTGAGAGAGAGCAGATAGGGCCATGGTTTAACGTCTCATCCGAAAGACGGCACCTCCGACAGTACAGCACTCCCTCAGCACTGTACTGGAGTGTCAGCCTAGCTTTATGTGCACAAGTCTCTGGAGTGGGACTTGAACCCACAACTTTCTGACTCCGAGGCAAGTGTGCTACCAACTGAGCCAGTGAGGGGTATAATGGGGAGCCAGAAGGTAATGTCAGCATGTTAAGGAACATGTTAAGGAGCAAGGTCGGTCAGAAGAGCATATTGGGGAGCAGAAGGGATATGGTGGGTAGGTGATAAAGGCGCAGACGTAATGGGCACTGTCGCCTCTCCTTCCTATTTCTCCATTGTCCCTTACTTCAATCATTCCACTCAGCTCCATTCCACCTCCTCCCATCACCTAAAATCCCCCAGTGCCTCACTCTCTAAAATGTCCTTCCACACCTGTGGTGATTATTCCTTGTTTAGTAAAAGTATTGTGATTGGTTGTTTGTTAACTGCCTTGGGATATATGTTGTAATCTCATTGGTAGTTGATGTCACATGATGTGTGGTGGCCACCTTAAATTCAGTTCTTTTCCAGCTTTGGTTGGGACTGGATGTGGAAAGATGTGCTGCAGATTTTAAAGTTAATAAAGTCTAGTTTTGGAAGGCAAATCTATTCTTTATTTCAATTTATTAACTTTATGTTAGAATGGAGCGATATCTTCAACCAGAACGATTCAAGGCTGACCCCAATTCTGCTGGAGTGGATGATAAATGGAAACATTGGTATTGTACATTTAAAAACTTTTTGGGCGTGTTGGATCAAGAGTCTCTAAATAAGCTGAATATGCTGATCAACTACATTGCTCCGGATGTATATAAATATATTTTGGACTGTAAAACTTATGAAGTGGCTATTTCTACATTGGAAAAGATTTTTGTTAAACCAAAGAATGAGGTATTTGCACGTCACCTTCTATCTGCCCGTAGGCAGCAGGTGGGAGAATCTTTGGATACTTATTTACAAGCACTTCGGTGCCTTAGTGTTAACTGTAATTATAAGGCCGTGACGGCTGAAGAATATAAGGAAGAATCGGTACGGGATGCTTTTATTAATGGATTACTGTCTAGATCAATTCGTCAGCGGTTGTTAGAAAATAAGACTTTGGATCTTAAAAGTGCTTTTGAGCAAGCTTCTACATTGGATGTGGCTCAGAGAAGTTCGGATTCTTATGCTCTTTTTAATCGGCCTGCGACTATGGTTTCGGCAGTTTCGGATGAAAAGGAATTATGTGGACTTAATGGGAGTGGTTTACTAGATTCTGAAACAGTTTCTACTTCGGCGGCTGTTGCCTCTAGGATTCAGAAGTGTTATTTTTGTGGGAATATCCGGCACCCTCGTCTGAAGTGTCCTGCTCGGGAGGCTGTGTGTAGTAAATGCGGCAAGAGAGGTCATTATGCACGCGTGTGCAAATCATCAGGTTCAATTACCTCCTCCTCTCCTGGTGTGGGAGGGCCCTCCTCTACCACCTCCTCCTCTGTGACTATTCAGCCTTTAGATAGGGCGTTTATTGCATCAATTTCTGCTGCATTTGCTCATGGCCTAAACAAAGCTATAGTTACGGCTCAAGTTAATGGGTTGGAAGTGAAGGCCCTTATAGATACGGGCAGTACTGAGAGTTTTATAAGTCTTCAGTTTGCAAAGGAGAAGCATTTGAAAATTTCGCCTGTTACGTATCAGGTGTGTATGGCTCAGACGACCCTTACTTCACAAATAGCTGGTTGTTGCTTTGTGAAAATGATTCTTCTAGGTAATACGTATACTGATATACGCCTATCTGTTTTGCCTAATCTCTGTGCGGATAATTTGATTGGACATGATGTGCTTCAGTTACACGAGTCTCTTAGTCTTTCATTTGGAGGGACTAAGCCACCTTTATCTATTTGTGGATTAACCTCTTTATCTATTCCTCCATTATCACTTTTTTCCAATTTGATGTCGGATTGTAAGCCAATTGCTACCAAGTCAAGAAGATATAGTAGTCAGGATAGAGAATTTATTAATTCTGAAGTTCAACGTCTCTTATTGGAAGGAATCATTGAACCTAGTTGTTCGCCTTGGCGAGCACAGGTAGTTGTCACGACTAACAAGAGACACAAGAAACGAATGGTGATAGACTATTCCCAAACTATTAATAGGTATACTCAATTAGATGCGTACCCTTTGCCTAAGATTGATGAGCTTATCAATAAAGTATCTCAGTATAAGGTTTTTAGCACTATTGACCTAAAGAGTGCTTATCATCAGATTCCTATTGTTAAGAAGGATCAACCATATACGGCCTTTGAGGCTGGTGGAAAGCTGTATCAGTTTTGCCAAATACCATTTGGTGTTACTAATGGTGTTGCTTGTTTTCAATGGGCAATGGATGCTTTTATAAGTGATAACTCCCTCTCTGACACCTTTTCATACTTAGATGACATCACAGTGTGTGGCAAATCAAGGGTGGAGCATGATTCTAATTTAAAAAGATTCCTTCAAGCTGCGGAAAAAGTTGGTTTAACTTTTAATAAAGAGAAATGTATCTTTTCGACTACTGAGGTAAATCTATTGGGGTATATTATCTCGGGAAACAAGATTAAACCAGATCCAGAACATCTGCGACCATTGATTGATTCACCTTGTCCTACTAATTCTAAGGCTTTGCAACGCGTTGTTGGACTGTTTTCTTATTATTCTAATTGGATTGCAAATTTTTCACGGAAGACCCGGCCTCTTATTCGGGTTACGACATATCCTCTATCATGGGAGGCCAGGACATGTTTTGAGAATTTTAAAAAGGATATTTTAGGAGCAGTTGTGCATTCTATTGATGAGCAGGTTCCTTTTGTGATCGAGACAGATGCTTCTGATTTTGCAATTGGGGCTACTCTGAACCAAAATGGAAGACCTGTGGCCTTTTTCTCACGTACTTTGAACAATAGTGAAAAAAGACATTCTTCAATAGAGAAAGAGGCATACGCAATAGTAGAAGCATTGCGTAAATGGAGACATTATTTATCGGGGCGACATTTCACATTGGTAACTGATCAAAAATCTGTGTCCTTTATGTTTGATGTTAAACATTTTGGAAAGATCAAAAATGATAAAATAATGAGATGGAGGATTGAGTTGGCATGTTACCATTTTGACATAGTTTATCGTCCGGGGAAGGATAATGTTGCTGCTGATGCACTGTCGAGGGCTTATTGTTCTGTGATTCACGGAGATACACTTATTAATCTTCACAATGCCTTATGTCATCCTGGGGTTACGAGGATGATACACTTCGTACGCAGTAAGAATTTGCCCTTTTCAGTTGAAGACGTCAAGCGGATGACTTCATCATGTTCTATCTGCGCTCGGTGTAAACCGAATTTTTTTAAGCCTCAACGAGCTCATCTTATAAAGGCTACTTCTCCTTTTGAACGTTTGAGCGTCGATTTTAAGGGGCCTCTTCCTTCAACTACTCAAAACCGATATATTTTTACTGTTGTGGATGAGTTTTCAAGGTTCCCTGTTGCTTTTCCTTGTGCAGATGTATCAGCTGCTACAGTTATCAAATGTCTGACTCAACTTTTTGTCATCTTTGGGATGCCTGCGTATATCCATTCGGATCAGGGAAGTTCTTTTATGTCTTCCCAGTTGAAGGAATACCTTCAGAGTCGGGGAATTTCTACTAGTAGAACTACCCCGTATAATCCCCAGGGTAATGGACAATGCGAACGATACAATGGGGTGATCTGGAAGGCAGTTATGTTGGCTTTGACATCCTGGAACCTTAAGAATACACAGTGGGAAATGGTATTGCCTGATGCCCTGCATTCCATTAGATCATTGCTTTCAACGGCTACTAATGTGACCCCCCATGAAAGGCTCTTTAACTATCCACGGAGATCTACTACGGGATATTCGGTACCTTCATGGCTTACTATGCAGGGACCTGTGCTGCTTCGACGCCATGTTAGATTGTCAAAATATGATCCTTTAGTGGAGGAGGTGGAGCTGTTGGAGGCAAATTCCCAATATGCTCATATTCGATTCCAAGATGGGAAAGAAAGTACTGTTTCAATTAAAGACTTGGCTCCTTGTGGTGGCCAGCCCTCTTCTGAGGATATTAACAACAGTCATGATTTAGATAATGTGGATGCTGTTACAGATACTACGAATGTCTCCAATCCGATTGCAGATAATTATACTTCTATTAGTCAGCCCTTGATGGATGTTTATGACTGTCCCAGTTTACCTTCTGATGGGATTTCTAATCCGGAAACTGTTGAAAATCGGGATATGGATAGCCTTCCTGCTGAAGATACTTCTGTGCCTTCTGGTGTGGGAGGGCAAGGAATTTCACCAAGGTTAAGAAGGTCGACACGAACAAGATATCCGGTCGACCGATTGAAAATGGACTTTTAAATTGATAGTAATGTTTTAAAAATTGTTGTAATATTATATTATTGTTTTAGTTGAGAGATACTTAATACTTATGTGCAATGTTATTATTTGTTGTTGTTCACTTAGTATTGTGTCATGTAAACAGTTTTACTCTTGTTGTGCATAGTTTTAGTTGTAAATAATTAATTATAAATTGTAAAGGTTATTTAGGTTGGAGTATATTTTAAAAGGAGGGGTGAATGTGGTGATTATTCCTTGTTTAGTAAAAGTATTGTGATTGGTTGTTTGTTAACTGCCTTGGGATATATGTTGTAATCTCATTGGTAGTTGATGTCACATGATGTGTGGTGGCCACCTTAAATTCAGTTCTTTTCCAGCTTTGGTTGGGACTGGATGTGGAAAGATGTGCTGCAGATTTTAAAGTTAATAAAGCCTAGTTTTGGAAGGCAAATCTATTCTTTATTTCAACACCCCACCCCCAAAAGGAAGGGAGGGGACAAGTAGAAGATAAAGGAGGGTGGGGAAAGTGGGAATTTGGGGCTTGGAAAGCAGATATGGAGCAGTGATTAGATCTTTTTCATGTTGCTTTCTAATACCACTGGAAAATGAGGCCTGTTTCTCTCAGTGGCTCCTTTCCATCACCTCACACCTTTTGAAAGAAAGAAGAAATGGAAAAGACAAAAGCAGAAAATTACATGGAGCTTAGAACAAATCAACAAAATAGGAGAAAAATAGAAGCGGAACAGAAATACACTGGGAAGCGGAAGATGAGATAGACAAACACAGAGGGAAGAACCAACATAAAGATGATATAGAGAAAGGTAAGAGAGAGACTATTTGCTCCGACTTCATGCCCAACACCATAGGAAGTTCAGTAACTGTACATTAATCATAATCAACTTTGTCATTGTTAGTGCACAAGTGCAGTACAACGAAATGTAGGCTTGCGGCTCCCGAGAGTGTACATTTAGATTAAGACGTTTAAACATTCAACATTCATTTGGCTTGTAATACATTAACATAAACATAATAAAGTGCATTGGCAGATGTGCAGGCTTTATAGTTTATTTGTGGAGTTCAGTAGGATGACAGCCCTGGGAAAGAAGCTGTTCCTAAATCTGGTCGTTCGGGTGCGAATGCATCTGTAGCGTCTCCCAGATGGCAGGGGGGCGAACAGACTGTGGCTGGGGTGGGTAGGATCTTTGATGATGGTCAGTGACCTCCGTAAACAGCGTTTCTGGTAGATGTTCTCTATGGTCGGTAGCCGGGTGCCGGTAATGCGTTGGGCAATTTTGACTACCCGCTGCAGGGCTTTCCGGTGGCTCAAACATTTAATTTCAAAATGCATTGAAAAGTCCTATATCAGTCTCTGTTGATGGCAAAATCCATTTTAAAAGTGTTAGCCTGCATTGCCTGTTTATGCCTCTAGATGAGGCCATGATTGGCATTTACAGTGTTAAAGCCTGTCATGATAAGGTTGGGTGCAAAGCCCATCAATCGTACTATGATTTTGGCCATGAGAGCCAGCATGCAGTTCCAGTACAAATGCACTGGGTGGCAGCACATGAATGTGTGAGGAGTTCTTGCAGGATTGCAATATGTGGATGAAAGGCAAGTGTTGTGTTGAACTAAAAAATATTTGAACAAAAAAAATCTAAGTCTTTCTTTAAAAAACAAAATTGGTACTCACTTTTGCTTGAAGCTAAAATCAGTTTCATCCATCTGTCAATTCAGTTTTGAGAATTTGTAATCATACTTCGAGAGGCCTGATCTGCATCACTCCCCTTCCATGCTTTAATTCGGCCTAAAATTCAGGCTTATGCCCAAAATGCCATTCAAGAAATGACTTCCAAAATAATTTTTAACCCCTCTGTATTGTAGTCCTACCTCCACCTGCACCAACATTGAGTATTACTTCCTATTGGAGCACAGGATCTGTGAATTTATTTTTATTAACACGTATGCTGTCATGTCCAATTGTATGATTGCAGATAAATGCACTTGCAGGCAGATTTCACTGGCAAAAACTGTAAGGTTATCTTTATCTGTGCTCTAAACTAGACAGTTTTACTCCTGTTCTAGAGATTACTTGGGCAGTGTAGAAAATAGATATGCAAGCTACAAGATTGTAGGCTAAGGCATTGTGATACTAACCATGAAAGTGAAGCTTGAATAGATTATGGTGTCATCAGAACTCCAATATTGTGTTACAGACTTCTGATGTATACATTTTGCATTTTGTAATATCAGAAATGGAAATATTCTTTGGGGAGAATTCCAGTGCCTAATGCAGCAACAAGAACTTGCATTTATATGGCACCTTTAATGCAGAAAAATGGTCCCAAGGCGCTTCAGAGGCAAAAGGGAAAAAAGTGGACTTCGAGCCAAGGAAGATAACATTAGAAGGAGTGACCAAAAACTTGATTAGAGATGGGTTTTAAGGAGGGTCTTAAAAGGGGACAGTTGTAGGGTTGGAAGAGATTACAAAGATAGGGAGTGATGAGGCCATAAAGGGATTTCAACACAACAATAAGAATTTAAATTTTGACTAGTTGGGAGACCAGGAGCTAAGGTAGGTCAACAAGGACACAGGTGAAGGGTGAGTGGGTCTTGGTGTGAGATTGAATATAGGCAGCAGAGTTTTGGATGAGATCTCGGAAGGTTGTAAGACTGGAGGAGGTTACAGAGATAGGGAGGGGCGAGGCCATGAAGGGATTTAAAAACAAGGAGAATTTTAAAATCGAGGCGTTTCTTAACCGGGAGCCAATGGGGTGAATGGGACTTGGTGCGAGGTACAATCTGTACAGCAGAGTTTTGGATGAGCTCGAGTTTATGGAGGGTGGTAAATGGCAGGCCAGCCAGGAGAGCATTAGAATAGTCAAGTCTAGAGGTAACAGAGGTATGGATGAGGGTTTCAGCAGCGGCTGAGCTGAGGCAGGAGTGGAGACGGGCGATGCTACAGAGGTGGAAGTAGGCAGTCTTGGTGATGGAGCAGATATGTGGTCGGAAGCGCATCTTGGGGTCAAATAGGATGGCATGGTTGTGAACGGTCTGGTTCAGCCTCAGTGACCAGGGAGAAGAATGGAGTTGGTGGCTAGGGAACAGAGTTTGTGGAGAGGACTGAAGACTATGGCTTCGGTCTTCCCAATATTTAGTTGGAGGAAATTTCTGCTCATCCAGTGCTGGATGTCGGACAAGCAGTCTAACAATTTGAGTGGAGGGGTCAAGAGAGGTGGTGGGGAGGTAGAGCTGAGTGTCGTCCGCATACGTGTGGAAACTGATACTGTGTTTTCGGATGATGTCGCCAAGGAGCAGCATGTAGATGAGAAATGGGAGGGGACCAAGGATAGATCCTTGGGGGGACACCAGAGGTAACGGTGTGGGGATGGGAGGAGAAGCCATTTCTGATGGTTCTCTGGCTACACCTAGATAGATAAGAATGGAACCAGGCAAGTGGAGTCCCACCCAGCTGGACGACAATTGAGGATGGTGTGGTCAACTGTGTCAAAGGTTGCAGACTGGTCGAGAAGGATGAGGAGGGATAGTTTACCACAGTCACATAGGGTGTCATTTGTGACTTTGATAAAGGCCGTTTCAGTACTGTGGCAGGAGTGGAAACCTGATTGGAGTGATTCAAACATCGAGTTGCGGGAAAGATGGGCATGGATTTGGGAGGCAACACCACATTCAAGGACTTTGAAGAGGAAAGGGAGGTTGGAGATGGGGTGGTAGTTTGCAGAGGGATCAAGGGTGGATTTTTTGAGGAAGGGGTGATGACGGCGGTTTTGAAAGGGGGGAAAATACCTGAGGACAAAGAACCATTAACAATATTAGCTAACATGGGGATGAGAAAGGGAAGTTGGGTGGTCAGCAGTTTGGTGGGAATAGGGTTGAGGGAGCAGGAGGTGGGTCTTGTGGACAAGATGAGCTCACAGAGGACATGAGGTAAGATAGGAGAGAAATTAGAGAAAGATGAGAGTCCAAGGCTGGGGCAGGGGGGAACCTTGCTGGAAGTTTGACTTGGTGGGCTAGGGGAAGGGAGGGAAGCAGTAAAGGCAGCTGATCGAATAGTCTCGACCTTAGTGACAAAGTCCATAAGCTTTTTGCACTTGTTGGTGGAGGAGGCAGGGGAGAGGTGTTTAAGAAGACGTTTTGTAGTGGAAGAGAAGCCGGGGGTTATCATTGTATTCCAGGTTGATCCTGAAATAATGAGCAGTTTTGGCAGAGGAGAGCAGGACTCTATAGTGCTTTATGTGGTCCAACCAAATCTGGCGATGAACGTTTATGGTGGACAACTGGTTTAGCCATTCAAGTCTGCAACCTTTGGACATAAGGGAGCAGAGATGAGGGTCGTACCAGGTTGAACGACCAGGGTGAGAGAGCGTAATGGTTTTAGTGGGGATAAGGGCATCAAAGGTGGGTGTAAGGGTGTGATTGAACAGAGTGGTATCTGCAGAAATGTCATGGTGAATGGAGAACCAAAGGCTAGACAGTTGGGTTCTGGGTTAAAATGATCCTAAATCACTTTCCTGTTACATCTCTTGTTCTGGGTTAGATCCTAACTCTAAGAAGTAAAAGGACAATGTTTCAACCTATTGCACCTTCTAGCCTTAGCCCAGCCTCCACCACCTCTGAGGCAGACTGCTAGTGTGCCAAATAGTATGCACTTTTCTCCTGTGAACTTGTAACCACTAGAACTAGGTTGAGAAATAATAATTTCATGTAGGACCCTAATGCTGACAGAGGAGACTTTCTGGGATTTGAACCCATATTTGCAAGTGAATGGACAGTGATCAACTTTGCCCAGCTGTCATAACATACAACAGTCATGGAGGACCATGACTATACACTTCTTTTAAACAGAAAAGTTTTGGAGTTGGCTTTCAGGATCTCCATCACCCTGGGAAAGAGCTGCCACAGGAGTGGGAACAACCTGTAGTGTGGTAAATAGGCCTTGCAGTAGAACAACAAAGTTTGAACTCATACAATGTAAATTGGGCTTTTTTTAAAAACCTAAATTTGAAAAGGTTTTGTATATTGGTATAGCCACAGAGACCAGCTAGAATCACTCAGGATACAGGGGGACATTTAGGACTGAGATGAGGAGAAATTTCTTCACTCAGAGGATAGTGAACCTGTGGAATTCTATACCACACAAGTCACTGAATATATTTAAGAAGGAGATAGATAGATTTCTAGACACAAAAGACATCAAGGGGTATGGGGAGAGAGCGGGAATATGGTATTGAGATAGAGGATCAGCCATGGTCATATTGAATGGTGGAGCAGGCTCGAAGGGCCGAATGGCCTACTCCTGCTCCTATTTTTCTATGTTTCAATAGCCATACATTTAAACTTTGACATGCAAGGAACAGGGAGGAGTGGGTGGATAGATTTTACAAATTGGTACTCCCAGCACAGAGCATCAGGCAAGGGAGCGCATGTCAGGAATTATAGCCAGAAAATTATGCAGGAAAAACTGACCACCATAAAGGATGGAAAACCGTGCAGAGCGTGGTGAATACCTGCCCAAATTTCCATGCACTCCCTTTGCACAAAGCTCAGTCAGCCATAATAAATTGTTGGCTTGGTGGTGGTGCTCTTGCCTCTGATTCAGAAAGTTGTGGATTCAATTTCCACTCCAGAGACTTGAGCACAGAAATCTAGGCTGGCACTACAGTGCAGTACTTGGGGAGTTCTGCACTCGGACTTTAAACCGAGGCCCCATCTGCCCCCTCGGGTGGGTGTAAAAGATCTCGAGGCAGTATTCGGGAAAGAGCCAGGGAGTTCTCGCTGATGTCCTGGCTAATATTTATCCCTCAACCAACATCACTAAAACAGATGATCTATTCATTATTACATTGTTGTTTGTGGAACCTTGCTGTGCGCAAGTTGGCAGCCGCATTTCCTAACGGTGGCTACACATCAAAAGTACTTGGCTGTAAAGCACTTTGTGACGTCCTAAATGCAAGATCGTTTGTTCGTTCGGTCCTTCTTTCTCTGCCCCAGAGTCCCAAGCACCAGCAGTGTTTTTTTTTGAGGCTCGAAGTGCCAAATGTCCTATTCCTGCTCCTATTTCTTATGTTCTTTGACAGAGTAGGATCAGCTCTGAGGAAATTCCTGGCCTAGAAAAATTGCGCCCTCTAGTGGACCAGAACTACCCAGAATGTTACAGGACAATAGGAAGCCATTCGACACATTGCTGACATTACTATCCACTTAGGCCCACTCCTTTGCCTTTTCCCCATACCCTCTTAAATTCTTTTTCAAGCTGTGCTGGCTGGCTCCTTGGGCCTGGAGGGGAGGGATCCTGGGGAGGATCTCCTCCTGGCACCACAAAAATTAAAAATTAAGGGGTCAAAATTCGGATCCTTTGTGCCTGCCATTAGCGCCTCCAGGGGGTCCTAACGGGGCACAAAGGGGTTATCGCCCAGGGTGGGGGGAAGGCGAAAGAGGTGCCCCCGCAAAATTCGGCACGGCATTGCTGAGGTGCCACCCAATAGCACCATGCCCCTGCCAGTAGCACCCCGGGCCGCCACGTCTCTGGCAATGACGTCATCGCCATGCGCTGCGACCCCTTAGCACCCCACCGCATCCCCATACTGCCCCGCGGCAGATATTCGGCTGCGCCCCGCGAGGCTGCCATGGGCAATGTCACTGCCAGCCTCACAAATCCCAAACCAGGCCTACCTCCGCTCGCGGGGCGGTAGTTAAAGGGGAGGTGCGGCCGCGACCTGTGCCGCCATTTGTCGGCCCTCCATGGTGGGCTGTGGTGTGGTCCTGCCTGCCATCGCGCCACGCCGCCCTGGTGGCCTAGTTGGGGCAATCGGAGGCCCTGCAGAGTGTGCAGCAGCCCGCCCCTTTAACTGAAGGGGAGGTGCGTAAAAATGCAGCAGTGCTCCACGGAGCTGCTGCCGATCGCGCCCTGACATCGCCTCGGTTCTCAGTTACCACCCCACTAGGAATTGGCGCGCCCGACATTGCGTTCCACTTCCTGGGCGGGGCGGTTAGGTGAATTTCAAGGGCGGGGCGGGGCTTCCTCGCCGGGCACAGAATGTCCCGCCTTGCCAGCATCACCACCCCGAGACAGGGTGCTACCAAATTTCGCATGTTAAAAGTTTTTGGCATTTAATTGCCGCTGGTTAGGCTGCTCAACACCTGGTTAAAGATGGGCTGAGCGTGCTTGATGTATGTATGTCTCTGCATCATTCATATTTGAAAATCTGCCTCACAGAAACATAGAAGATAGGAGCAGGAGTAGGCCATTCGGCCCTTCGAGCCTGCTCCGCCATTCAATGAGATCATGGCTGATCATCCAAATTCAGTACCCTGTCCCTGCCTTCTCCCCATATCCCTTGATCCCTTTAGCCTTAAGAAATATATCCAACTCTTTCTTGAATATATTTAATGAACTGGCCTCCACCGCCCTCTGTGGCAGAGAATTCCACAGGTTCACCACTCTCTGGGTGAAGAAATTCCTCCTCACCTCAATCCTAAATGGCTTACCCCTTATCCTTAAACTATGACCCCTAGTTCTGGACTCCCCGGCCATCGGGAACATCCTTCCTGCATCTAGTCTGTCCAGGCCTGACAGAATTTTATAAGTTTCGATGAGATCCCCTTTCAATCTTCTAAACTCCAGTGAGTACAAGCCCAATCGACACAATCTCTCCTCATATGTCATTCCTGCCATCCCAGGTATCAACCTCGTGAATCTTCGCTGCACTCCTTCCATGGCAAGAACATCCTTCCTCAGATAAGGCGACCAAAACTGCACACAATACTCAAGGTGCGGTCTCACCAAGGCCCTGTACAACTGCAGCAAGACATCCTTGTTCCTGTACTCAAACCCTCTTGCTACGAGGGCCAACATACCATTTGCCTTCTTAACCGCCTGCTGCACCTGCATGCTTACCTTCAGCGACTGGTGCACAAGAACACCCAGGTCTCTTTGCACTTCCCCTTCTCCCAATCTATTGCCATTCAAATAATAATCTGCCTTCCTGTTTTTGCCACCAAAGTGGATAACCTCACATTTATCCACATTATAGTGCATTTGCCATGTTTCTGCCCAATCACCCAACCTGTCCAAATCGTACTGGAGTTTCACAACATCCTCCTCACAGCATACCCTCCCACCCAGCTTTGTGTCATCTGCAAATTTGGAGATATTACATCCAATTCCCTCGTCCAGATCATTAATATATATTGTGAACAGCTGGGGTCCTAGGACCGATCCTTGCGGTACCCCACTAGTCACTGCCTGCCACTCGGAAAATGACCCGTTTATTCCAACTCTTTGCTTTCTATCTGCCAACCGGTTTTCTATCCAAGTCAATACCTTGCCCCCAATCCCATGTACCTTAATTTTGCAAGCTAATCTCTTATGCGGGACCTTATTGAAAGCCTTCTGAAAGTCCAAATACACCACATTCACTGGTTCTCCCTTATCTATTTTACCAGTTACATCCTCAAAAAACTCCAGTAGGTTAGTTAAGCACGATTTACCCTCTGTGGTTGTTGACTTACCTTCATTCACCCAGCACTATTTAAAGCATGATGTATGGAAATTGGGATGCTTTTGAAGAGCCATCGACATTAAGATTTGTGAGGTCTGCACATATCGCATCCACGCCATTAGGTCTGCTATCATTGCATCCCCTGGGAACTGAAGTCTCTACATCCATTAATCCCCTGACAGAGTGCAGTATGTGCACCCTTGACTGCAAATGTGGGTGGGAGGCTAAAACGAGTAGATACAGAGCGGGCAAATGGACTTCCAACTCTCCCGAGAGCGCTCCAACTTTAAGAGGGAAAGTGCCACATTTTTATACTATTCGGATATCTTGGGTTGCATCTACGCATAACAGCATGCGTAGGTGCACATTTGCTGAGGCCAGGTATTGAGGTGTTTATCCAGCTTCGGCCTTCATCTCTTCTTACAAGCTTTGTTTATATTAAATCTTAAATGCACAAGTTGCCTTGCAGACTTCCGTAATTCTGATATGAGCTTTCCATGGAAAATTGCACACAATCAGCACTCTATTTCTCACCAACTTCACCAGAATGGAATATCTATCCTATCCCAATTATGATTGGAAATTGGATCCAAGAAGAACAGCTCTCGGAGAACAACAGCATCTCGGTTCATTGCATCTCTCTTGCTATTAAATAAATAAGCAATAACTTCTCTCAACATCCAGTAGTTTTAATTCTTAAATTCTATATCCTGCTTCTTGCCCCCTCCCCCCATCAATGTGGTTCACTACCTATGTTTTGGGTTGATCCGCCATCTCTGTTGCCCACTCTCGGTCCATCACAGCTGCGATCCACTCCCAGGTGCTTCATCGGCATGGACAGGTTGGGCCGAATGGCCTGTTTCTGTGCCATATATCCTATGTAATGTAATCTTGCTGTGCTTCACTCCGTGGCCTCTCCAGCTGATTTCCCACCCTCTCAAGCGGTTCCGAATCTCCACTCTCTGTGCTCCCCTCCCTAGCTTCCTTTTGCTGTACTCTTCTTCCTGGCCTGCCCCAGCTGTGCTTCACTCCCCATAATTTTTGTGGTGCCAGGAGGAGATCCTCCCCAGGATCCCTCCCCTCCAGGCCCAAGGAGCCAGCCGGCACAGCTTGGGAGCCAGCTGATTTTCACCCTCTCAAACGGTGAGCTGCAGCAGGGTGCCCACATGGCATCCACAGCCTGCTGGGGAAATTTAAATCGGGCCTCCCGATGCCGGCTTTAGACGGGCAGTGTGACTCCTTCATCGACTTAGCACCTGTTTTGGGAGAAAGTTGAAGATCGGTCCCAATGGCTTCTGACCCCTAACTGAGCACAGCAAGAAGAATAAAAAGCAAAATATAGGTTGAGGAATGGCATGAAAATGTCCCAGCAATGAGACAAAGCTCTTGAAATCCACTTCTGTATATATCTGTGACTAGCAATACTGAATGTCCCTGTTCATTGGATGGGAACATGAACCAGTGTTATGTGGGTGGAACATACGGCCGTGATTTTAATGGAGGAGGCGGGATGGAGTCGGGTTGCCTGGTGGGCGGGGTCCAGACCCACTGCCGGCTGCATCCGATCCCCAGTGAGATTTTAGTTTAACTGGCCCTTTAAGTTGAGTGGTGCGCGCTGGCTGGTCCAATGACTGGGATCGGGTCTGTTCGTCACCTCTGATGACGTCATTAGTGCAGATTTTTTTAAGGGCCCAATGCAGCTTCAGCCTTTCATTTCTTGATTCTGCTGGAGTCTGGAATTGGCAAGGCCATAATGAGTGCTGTGAAACCTAAGGCTGTACCATGCTTCACTGAGGACTCCCTGCAAGCTCTTGTGGGGGGAGTTAGAGGGCGCAAGGAGATTCTGTTCCCTCCCGATGGCCGGAGGAACCCTCCTCAGCAAACCAAGGCAGCCTGACTACACATTGCTGAGGAGGTCAGCGCAAGGTCCATTTGTTCACGCACCTGGATCCAGTGCCAGAAACGCCTTAATGATCTTCTGCGATCATCAAAAGTGAGTATCACATCACACTTACCTTCAATCTGCTTCCCTTCTCTTCTTATCGCCAGCACTCTGCTTTGTAAGCCTGCTCCTGCACATCCCACCTTACCCTTACTTCCCTTGCACCCTTACCTATCCATCTCTCTCTCTGAACAGAATGAGCTCACCATCCTGCTATGCACCCCTCAAACTCGCTCTCACTGTTATGCATTTACAACAAATAACAACACACAGGGAGCTAGCTTCCTCTTTGCACCTCACTCCATCTTGGTCTTCCTCTAAGCTTCTATGTTATGGATTCTTCACAGTCACTCCATCAATCTCGCTGAAGCTCCACTTGTGTCCCTCCTTGCAGGAAAAGATAGCCCACAATAAGAGGGAGAGAGCACAGACAGGAGGAGGCACACCAACCCTCGCAACATTGACAAGTGCTGAGGAGGCGAGCAGCTGGAAGTGGAGAATGGAGAGACGGGCGCACTGGATGAAGCTGGTGACAGAATAGAGCTTCATCCCTCTCATTTAGATTTAATGATTGACTACAATGGCATATAATGTTCATAGAGATTCACTTTGTATCGTCTGCACAAAAGGATGTGTCTGCTACCTCAAAATCAGATGTCCAATTCATGCCTTTACTCTCCCACAGGACCATCGAGTGCCCTCCTCCCCACTGTCCAGAAGGAAGAGCCAGACAACTCCTCAGAGGAACCTGCAGCCTCTGAGGGAGCAGCGTCACCAGGACTCAGTGCACCCAGCACCAGCGCAGATATGCACACTTCGGCGGGGCCTTCGCGACATAGAGTCGTGTTGTCACCTGGTGTATCACAGTTCACAAGTGAGCATCAGCAGGTGGTGGAGACAGCGACAGCAGTGGAGAGTCCTCATTGGAGGTCGCAGGACTCTCCTAGCTCTGCTCAGCTGCATGTAGATGCTGTGCCTCTGGGGCCATCCAGAAAGAGAGCGGTGTTGGCACTCCAGGAACAAGTGCAGGAGTCTCTGACAGGTTTGCATCCAGGGTAACTGCGAGTGTGGAGAGAATGGAGGAGTCCATCTCTAACATGAGCACTGCTTTTGTGGAGGCAATGGCGCATGAACGTTCTGCCATGGAGATGGTGGCAACCGCCATGGAGGACATAAATTGCCAGGCTAATGAAAATGTGGTGACTCTTCTAAATAGATCCTCAGCTATGGAGGAGAGATGGGCATCCATACAGGAGAGACACCAGAGCTTCATGGACATCCTTGTTCTGAGGACTGCCAGTACAGATATGGGTCCTCAAGGCCCCCCTGATGTGTGCTCTCCAGCCACTTGCTAGCACTGAAGTGCGGCTGACCCATGAGAGGGATGTTGGTGGCAGGCAACAAGGAAGTGTGGGCTCCTCTCCAAGCGCTCACACTCCCATGCCACTGCGGAACCTGCGATTCCTCACCCAACTGAGATGGTTGACTCAGCCCTGCACAGCCGCAGGAAGAGCAGACTGTGGAGGAGCCCTCCCAGGCTCCCAAACCCAGAGGACGCCCTTCAAAGGTGTCTAAGCAGGTGCAGCATCAAAGTCAGCAAGGTGCCTCTACATCTGCTGAAGCCACAGGGGAAGCACCACGTAGAAGCAGGCATAAGAGGAAGATAAAGGACAAATAGTCACAAGGGGAGTCACTTGGGTGTTTTGTTCTGTTTTCTTTGGTTCTGTTTAATATTTTACATTGTCATGCTTTTGTGAATGTAGTAAACAACTATGTGCTCTGGGAAATGGAAGTTACACATTGAGGCCTCAGGGCGACTTGCATTTGTAATGATGATGCTGAGAGTGATAGGAAAGCACCATTTATTATAGAGTCATAACGGCACAGAAGGAGGCCATTCGGCCCATCGAGTGCTTGCCGGCTCTCTGTGGAGCGATCCAGTCAGTCCCATTCCCCCGCACTATCCCCATAGCCCTGCAAGTTTATTTCTCTCAAGTGCCTATCCAGTCTCCCCTTGAAAACATTGAGTGTCTCCACTTCCACCACTTCCGTCAGCAGCGAATTCCAGGTCATCGCCACTTGCTGCGTAAAAAAGTTTTTCCTCACATCCCCCCTGTATCTCTTGCCCAAAACCTTAAATCTGTGTCCCCTAATCCTTGTACCATCAACTAGTGGGAAAAGTCTTTCCCCGTCTAGCCTATCCAAACCCGTCATAATCTTGTACGCCTCTATCAAATCATCCCTCAACCTCCTTTGCTCTAATGAAAACAAATCCAGCTTCTCCAACCTGTCCTTGTAGCTAAGATCCCCCATCCTCAGAACCATTCTGGTAAATCTCTTCTGCACCCTCTCAAGGGCCTTCACATCCTTCCTAAAGTGTGGTGACCAGAACTGGACGCAATACTCCAGTTGCGGCCTAACCAGTGCTTTGCTAACCACTCTCTCAATATGTCCTGCCACCTTCAGGGACCTATGCAGATTAACTCCCAGGTCCCTCTGTCCCTGCACACTTTTTAAAACTGTGCCATTAAGTGTATATTGCCTCTCCCTGTTCCTTCTGCCACAATGCATCACCTCACACTTCTCTATATTAAATTCCATCTGCCACTTGTCTGCCCATTCTGCTAGCCTTTCTATGTCCTGTTGCAGTTGATTGGTATCATCATCATTGTTTGCCACACCCCCAAGTTTTCTGTCATCGGCAAATTTAGAAATTCTACTCTGTATTCCAATATCCAGGTCATTTATTATCTTATATATATAAAAGGATACTTCTGTCTGTCATTCCGTCTGTCTGTCTTGAATTAACTCGAAGTTATAGAGCGTACCTACACGTGCGTTACGTCGAAAGAAAGCTGACGATTCCAGAACCGTCCTAAGCGTATTTACGTTTCGGCCGGACAAAAATTGTTCGCGCGTTATGCAAAAAACCTTCAAAATTAAACTCATTATCTGCTAAGTAGCATTGATTGACTGACGTCAAGGTCGACCAATCCTGTGCTGGCACGATTGACCAATCCTACAGTTCAGTCGCCTGATGGTTGGCCAATCGCTGCGTCTGTGGGCGGGACTAATCGTTTTCATCTCAGGGATCTGGCAGCCATTGCCTCAAGCTAAAAACCCCATTTACGTCCAGCTCAAAATCTGCTAATCCAGCTTCGAAAAAGTTAGTATCTCTTATAAAACGTTTTTGGTAAATCTTATGTTATTTTTAAAAGTACTTTCACTTTCATCTTTCAAGGTATTAAAAGGTAGAAATGTTGCCCGGCAGCAGATTGAGAGAGGGACACAGAGACAGGGCCCCAAAGCCTGGGACTCGATTTAAACCGCCCGGCCCAAAACAGCCCTGGCAAAGCCGGGCTCCCCCAGCTAGTATATATATATATTTTATATATATATCAAAATATCAAAAAAAGCAGTGGCCCCAGCACTGACCCTTGGGGAACACCACTGTCTACCATCCTCCAGTCTGAAAAATAGCCATTTACCACAACTCGCTGTTTTCTGTCCTTAAGCCAATTCCTTATCCAAGCTGCCACTGACCCACCTATTCCATGAGCCTCAATTTTGTTAACTAGCCTTCTATGTGGTACTTTGTCAAACACCTTCCGAAAATCCATGTAGACAACATCCATTGCATTCCCTTCATCAATCCTCTGTTACTTCATCAAAAAAATCAATTAGATTAGTCAAACACGATCTGCTTTTTACAAATCCGTGTCGGCTCTCCTTAATTAGCTTAAACCTCTCCAAGTGCCCGTTAATTTTTTCCTTGATTATTGTTTCTAAAACTTTACCCACCAATTTTCAATTTTCAATTTCAATTTTATTGGTCACATAACTAAATACAAGAAGTGTAATCTAGTCAGTGAAATGCTTTTTACTTGACGAGCCGAGAGCACCAAGCAGCAAGAACACTGAGCTGCCTGGTACGCACGGAGCTCGCAAGGACGGCAGCCATCTTCATCGGCGCCATCACAAAAAAACACATACCGACATATACACGCATACATACTTTAAATATAAATGAAGCAGACATAAAATAAATAAAAGACATAAAAAAGACAGCACATAAAATGAACAAGCAATAATGTAAAAAAAGTAATTTCTACAGTAATTACATTGATATTTCTACCCAGGCTTCTAGAATAATCTCTGGTTACAGGGTGGCCGCACTGGGAGAAAATCGTGAGGAACTCACAACTTATAATTAAATAAATTTAATTAATTAATTAATAATTAATTAATAAATTAATTAAATTAAACAAATAAAGTGCCCCCTCAGTCTTTCTCGATGTTTCCATCTTGGTCTCTCTCGATGTTTCCCCTCTCTCTCTCTCTCTCGATGTTTCCTCTGTCTTTCTCGATGTTTCCTCTCAGTTTTTCTCGATGTTTCCCCTTGGTTAATTCCACACACCTGGCCTGCACATTACCCCTGGCTGTCCAACTTGGCGTCCTGGTAACCGGGTTCCGCTCTAGCTCTCATCTTTCAAACTGTCACTCCAGCTCGCGACCTTCAAACTGTCTCTCCAGCTCTCGACCTTCAAACTGTCACTCCAGCTCTCGACCTTCAAACTGTCTCTCCAGCTCTCGACCTTCAAACTGTCACTCCAGCTCTCGACCTTCAAACTGTCTCTCCAGCTCTCGACCTTCAAACTGTCTCTCCAGCTCTCGACCTTCAAACTGTCTCTCCAGCTCTCGACCTTCAAACTGTCTCTCCAGCTCTCGACCTTCAAACTGTCTCTCCAGCTCTCGACCTTCAAACTGTCTCTCCAGCTCTCGACCTTCAAACTGTCTCTCCAGCTCGCGACCTTCAAACTGTCACTCCAGCTCTTGTCCTTCAAACTGTCTCTCCAGCTCTGATCCTTCAAACTGTCTCTCCAGCTCTCGACCTTCAAACTGTCACTAGCTCTCGACCTTCAAACTGTCTCTCCAGCTCTCGCTCCTTCAAACTGTCACGCCAGCTCTCGACCTTCAAACTGTCTCTCCAGCTCGCGACCTTCAAACTGTCACTCCAGCTCTTGTCCTTCAAACTGTCTCTCCAGCTCTGATCCTTCAAACTGTCTCTCCAGCTCTCGACCTTCAAACTGTCACTAGCTCTCGACCTTCAAACTGTCTCTCCAGCTCTCGCTCCTTCAAACTGTCACGCCAGCTCTCGACCTTCAAACTGTCTCTCCAGCTCTGATCCTTCAAACTGTCACTTCAGCTCTCGACCTTCAAACTGTCTCTCCAGCTCTGATCCTTCAAACTGTCTCTCCAGCTCTGATCCTTCAAACTGTCCGCTCCAGCTCTTGACCTTCAAAACCTCTCAACACCACTGATGTTAAACTGACCAGCCTGTAGTTACTAGGATTGTCCTTACACCCTTTCTTGAACAATGGTGTCACATTTGCCACATTCCATTCCTCAGACACCTCCCCCGCATCTAGGGAAAGTTGGAAAATTATGGCAAGCCCTTCTGCTATCTCCTCCCCCAATTCCCTTTGCAACCTGGGATGCTAGCCATCTGGACCAGGTGACTTATCCACTCTAAGCATACCCAGTTTTTCTAGTACATCCTGTCTATCAATTTTCACCCCTTCTGTTTCTTCTACCTTTTCCACTTCTACCGATATTTTGCCAGCATCCACCTCCTTAGTAAACACCGATATAAAGTACGCATTGAGTATTCTAGCCTTGCCCTGCGCCTCTAGGCATATAACACCTTCTTTGTCCCTAATAGGCCCCACCCCGCCTCTTACTACCCGCTTACTGTATACATGGCTGTAGAAGATTTTTGGGTTCCCTTTTATGTTAACCGCCACTCTACTTTCATATTCTCTCTTTGCCAATCTTTTCATCTTCACTTCCCCTCTCAACTTATCGTATTTGGTCTGGTTCTCCCTTGAAGAATTCACCTGACATTCATCATAGACCCTCTTTTTTTGTTTCATCATCTTCTCTATCTCCCTCATCATCCAAGGAGCCCTAGCTTTGGTTCCCTTACCCTTCCCTCTTGTTGAAATGTACCTAGCTTGTACTTGGAACATCTCCTCCTTAAAGATCACCCATTGTTCCATTACAGTTTTTCCTGTCCGTCTTTGGTTCCATTTTACCCTGGCTAGATCCTTTTGCATCCCATTGAAGTTAGCCCTATTCCAGTTTAGAAGTTCCACTCTAGATTGTTCCTTGTTCCTCTCGATTACTAATCTAAATCTTATGATATGATGATCACTCGTACCCAAGTGTTCTCCCATAGACACTTTGGGGACGATTTTGTCAATGGGGGCGCGTTGGAGACGGGACTGCTGCTTGTTGGTTCTAGTCGCGCCTCCATCGACTTGTGGCCAACCCACGCTATTTTCCCTTGATTGACCTTGTTAGGCTAATTAAGGGAAAGCCGGTTACAGAGAACGTCAGCATATGACATTTCCTCTGTCAAAAATTTTTGACAAATGAATTGTCATCGTTTGACAGCTCTATGACGCTGTGAAACACTGACATTCTATGTTGATTGATGAGTTCTTGTATTCAAGACTCATTAAACCTCTTTTGTGAGCAGAAATTAGATAGTTATTGCATTGGAGAATGCAGCAGCCATCTATCATCTCTGCTGGTGAGATGCGAGACTCTCCGCATCCCCAACTGTTGAAGCCTGCAGGAATAAACAAAGGTAAGTAAACATTTTCTATCACTTTCCACTCACCTCACGTACTTATCTCTCCACATTTGCACCCATCACTTACCTTCACAGCGCACTTTTACACCCCTCCGACCCAATGCTCTCCTCGGTGACCCTGGCAGGGTTTCCCAACGTTGGGAAGCCCGCGCTGTAGTGTATGTACCTTTAAGAGAGAACTACTTTTACAGCTCCTGTATACTGTAGTACCGGCAGTGACCACACCTGTATGTAAGCCTTGAGCATGCCTCTGTACCCCCAGTCTTGAGACTACCCTACTCCAGTAAACACCTGTTGATTGTTAAGTTACAGCATCCGTGTAGTTATTTGAAAACATCATACTCTCAGAATCACGGATCTAACAGTGGCGACGAGTGTCGATTCGAATCTACCTGCAACTCTGCATTTCCCTTCAAGGATTCATTCCGGGAGGGTGGTGGAAGAAAGTCGAGGCCAGAAGCACGGGCGTCGACCACAAGCAACCGCCCAGCCATCCGGCAGAGAGTGAACATCGCAGGGGAGGCTGTTGAGAGCCGGGCTTGGTTCCCCAGCCACGACGATCCAGCAACAGATTGACAACAGGTACAGCGCAGACCCTTCCCGGACAGCGGCGGCTGGAGCCGACCGACAGCAGAGAAAAAGCTGAGCAGCGTCGACGGGTAAGAGAGAGGGTGAAGCGCACAGGGCGCAGCCGGGAGTTGAAAACTGAGCGGCGTCGAGGGGAAAAAAAAAAACAGAGAGAGAGAGGGTAAAGCAGCAGCCGGGTTCAGGACCGAGCGGCGGAAACGGGAAAGGCGCACAGGAGAAGGCGCAGAGCACAGCCAGGGCACAAGGGCTGAACAGCGTCCGCGGGGAGAAGAGGGGAGAGCGCGGGAGACGCCATTGAGCCGCGGAGAAGAAGGGAGAGCGTGGGAGACGCTATTTTTAGAAGCCGCAGCGGAGAAGAAGGGCGAGCACGGGAAGAAAGGAAAGCGCGGGCGACGCCATTTTGTGCCAGCGGAGAAGAAGGGAAAGCGCGGGAGACGCCATTTTTGACAGTTAAATAACACCCAGGGATGCCAAAGAGTGGCAGTATCTCTGCGTTCGACAATGAAGTCGAAGATTGGGCGACATATGTGGAACACATTGAGGTGTACTGCAGGGCGAATGAAGTGCCAGATGTTAGCAAAGCACTGGTTTTGTTAAATTCCATGGGTGCAAAAACTTATGGCTTACTGCGAAACCTAATAACCCCAGAGAAGCCCGTGGATAAGAATTTCGGAAGCATAGTAGAAATCCTACAGGACCACTTAAACCCCACACCGCTGCTGATAGCAGAAAGATTTAAGTTCCACAAACGGAACCAGCATAAAGACGAAAGTAATGCTGAGTACTTAATGGAACTGCGCAAGCTATCGAAACACTGCCAGTTTGGAGTGGGACTAGCAGATACGTTAAGGGACAAGTTTGTGTGTGGGCTTCAAAGTGAAGGAACCCAGAAACGGCTTCTATCAGAAAAGGATCTTACGCTGGACAAGGCTTTCAGCATGGCAGTATCACACGAAGCAGCCGCAAGGGGCGCTGCAGAGATACAACGCAGACCACAAGAATATGGCACCAATGAAATGTCATATGGAACAGGGAAGTGTTATTGCTGCGGCAGAACAACACACAACCAGAAGGATTGTTGGTTCAAGGACCAAGTGTGCAGACAGTGTGGAAAAGCAGGACACATAGCAAGAGTCTGCAGGTCAGGGAAGAAAACCAACAGCAAGAAATCTCCACAGGAGCAGTACAAAAAGGTACATAAGGTGATGGACAGTAGTTCAGACGAACAGAAAAGTGATACAGACTCCGGAAGCAAGGAGCTGGGTTGTCTGAAACTACATAATGTAACCAAAATGGAGGATCACCAGACTATCTGGGTCACACTCAAGATAGACGGAGTCCAAGTGAAAATGGAATTGGACACAGGATCAGCCCTAACGGTCATAAACCAAAGGGACTACAAGCGGCTATTTTCACACATACCCTTGAAAGCTACAGAGATTGTCTTGAAGACGTACACGGGGCAAAAAGTCTACCCCAAAGGAAAAATAAGGGTGAAAGTGATATACAAAGGCCAGGAAATACCTAAAATGGACCTATATGTATTGCCAGATGGAGGACCACCACTACTAGGACGTGAATGGATCCGGAAGATACAATTAGATTGGCATTCCATACAGGCACTGAAGGTGGAGGCCAAAAAGGATGACGACGTCACACCTGGACGACTGTCAAAAATGCTAACTGATGCAAAAGAAGTGTTCCAGGAGGGACTCGGAACACTAAAAGGCATAACAGCAATGATTAAAATAGAGGAAAATGCAAGCCCAAAGTTTCTTAAGGCCAGACCAGTGCCTTATGCGATCAGACCAGCCGTCGAAGCAGAGCTGGAAAGGTTGGAATGTTCAGGAGTACTGTCCAAAGTAGACTGGAGCGAGTGGGCTACACCCATCGTTCCTGTAATGAAGAGGTCGTTGAGTAATACGCCTGGGGAACCAAAGAAGGTCCGCATCTGTGGGGATTTTAAGGTGACAGTGAACCCAGTCCTTCACACGGTACAATATCCGCTTCCACGAATTGAGGATATTTTCGCCTCGCTATCTGGAGGTAAACGCTTCACCAAAATTGATCTAGCCCAGGCGTACTTGCAAATGGAGGTAGAAGAAGCCTCGAAACAATACCTCACGATCAACACTCATAAAGGTCTCTACCAATACAACCGGCTGGTGTTCGGGGTAGCATCAGCTCCGGCTATTTGGCAAAGGGCGATGGATCAAGTCCTGCAAGGGATTTCAGGGACCCAGTGTTATTTGGACGACATCCTGGTCACGGGCGAAAATGACAGTGATCACCTCGCCAACCTGGAGAAGGTGCTCACTAGATTAAAGGAATATGGGCTACGAGCTAATCGCCACAAGTACGAGTTTTTCCAGAAGCAGATCTCGTATTGTGGCCACGTTATCGATGAAGAGGGGTTACATAAGTCCCCTGAAAAGATTGAGGCAGTAGTCAAGGCTCCAGCACCGGAAAATGTGTCACAACTGAGGTCGTTCCTTGGGCTGGTAAACTACTACCATAAGTTCTTGCCAAATTTGTCTACGGTATTACACCCACTGAACACCCTACTGCAAACAGGGGTACCATGGAAGTGGAATGACGAATGTAAACGAGCTTTCCAGAAGTGCAAAGAATTGATCACATCAGAAGAGGTGTTGGCCCATTTCAACCCAGCACTACCAATTCGTTTGGCATGTGATGCATCACCCTACGGTATTGGAGCAGTGCTGTCGCACAAATTCCCAGACGGGTTGGAGAGGCCAGTAGCCTTTGCGTCTCGGTCACTAACCTCAGCCGAGCGCAACTATGCCCAGATTGACAGGGAGGCCCTCAGCCTAGTATGTGGAGTAAAAAAATTCAACCACTATCTGCATGGGCAGAAGTTCACCTTGCTGACTGACCACCAACCACTTGTCTGCATCTTTAATCCAAAGAAGGGCGTTCCGGTGATGACTGCACAACGGTTACAAAGATGGTCCCTTTTTCTAGGGGCGAACCAATATGAAATAGAATATAAAGGCACGAAACAGCATGGAAACGCTGATGGGCTATCACGCTTGCCACTGCCTACTGTGGAGGAAGCACCAGCAGTGGACCCTATCGAGATATTTTATTCGTCAATAATTGAACGATTGCCAGTAACTAACACGGACATAGAGAAGGAGACCTGCAATGATCCGACACTGTCTCGGGTATATGATTTGACGGTGAGGAGATGGCCAACACACGGTGACTCACTGTTGCCAGCATTCTCATCCAGAAGAGAACAGCTGTCAGTATGCCAGGGGTCAGTGATGTGTGGATTCCGAGTGGTGATTCCACCCAAGTTAAGGGAGAGAGTGCTAAATGAGCTTCATGAAGGTCATCTGGGAGGGGTGAAAATGAAAAGCCTTGCTAGGGCTTATGTGTGGTGGCCAGGGATCGATCAACAAATCGAGGACCTAACCTAGAGCTGCTCAGGATGCGAGAAGGCCCAAAATGCACTACCACATGCCCCTCTACACCCATGGGAGTGGCCCTCCTCTCCATGGCAACGGGTGCATATTGATTTTGCTGGTCCATTCATGGACTCAATGTTCTTAATAGCAGTGGATGCTCACTTGAAATGGCCTGAGGTGATAAAAATGTCCTCAACCACTACAGAGAAAACGATTGCAGTCCTACGGACCATATTTGCCAGGAACGGCTTGCCAGAGCAGATTTGCTCTGATAATGGACCACAGTTTGTGTCCGAAGAGTTTTGGAAATTTATGAGAAGGAATGGGGTAAGGCATTACACATCCGCCCCGTATCATCCAGCCACAAATGGATTGGCTGAGAGGTTCGTACAAACCTTTAAAAAGGCGATAAAGGGCATGTGCGACGATGAAATTCCACTACAGCATAAGGTGGACAATTTCCTATTAGCCTACAGAAATGCGACACATGCAGTTACCAACCAGACCCCGGCCATGATGTTCTTTAACCGAAGGTTGAGATCTCGTCTGGATTTGCTCAGACCAAATGTGCGAAGAAATGTTGAGGATAAACAATTCCAGCACATCAATGAGAAGCCGACAAGGAGCTTCAATGTAGGACAACCAGTCTTGGCCCATGACTACCGAACAGAGAAATGGCAACCCGGAATGATATGCACAAGGCAGGGGCCATTATGTACACAGTGGATGTCGGGGAGAACATTGTGAGACGCCACGTCGATCAGATCTTAGCATCACAGGAACGAGTCAACCCCATGTCTCGAGTACCTGGGGATGAACCCGACATACCGGTAGCATCTACCTCAGAACCAGTAGCAGTGGAAACTGATGAACTAACCGACGAAAAGGGGCCAGAATCGTCTCCGCACCAAGAACAAGAACCTCAGGAAAGGCGCTATCCAGAAAGGATCAGGAAGCCGCCCCAAAGACTGAATCTATAAATGGACTATTTTTGTTTAATGTGCATGTTAAAGTGTTAATTGTTATTTGAATATTATGGGTACTGCTAATCTAAAAGGGGAGGAATTGTAGTGTATGTACCTTTAAGAGAGAACTACTTTTACAGCTCCTGTATACTGTAGTACCGGCAGTGACCACACCTGTATATAAGCCTTGAGCATGCCTCTGTACCCCCAGTCTTGAGACTACCCTACTCCAGTAAACACCTGTTGATTGTTAAGTTACAGCATCCGTGTAGTTATTTGAAAACATCATACTCTCAGAATCACGGATCTAACACGTGCCTCTGTTGGAAAAATGGGGCTAATCCTCTTAACTGCCTGTTTACAGGCAGTTAAGTGGCTGTAATCCCCTTCCCGCCTCCAGGAGACGTGACCCGGTGCGGGTCGGCTACCCGCCTCCCGGGAAGATGGCACGGGGGCGAGATGGGCACTCGTCCCCAGATTCTGTCATTTTCCTGGCAGTCCCGCCTCCAAACCCGCCTCCCCAGGGCTGACAAGATTGTGCCCTTGGTCTACCTGGCCCACCTCATTCCCCAGTACCAGATCCAACAATGCCTCCTTCCTAGTTGGGCCAAGAACATATTGGTCAAGGAAATCCTCCTGAACACATTTCAGAAATTCCTCTCCGTCCTTTCCATTTACCCTAGCATTATCCCAATCGATATTTGGGTAAAGTCCCCCAATATCACCACTCTATAGCTCTTGCATATCTCTGTGATTTCCCTGTGGATTTGCTCCTCTACCTCCCTCTCACTATTTGGAGGCCTGTAGAATACCCCCAATAGCATGATCATACCCTTTTTGCTCCTCAACTCTAACCAAATAGATTCTGTCCTTGTCCCCTCAAGAACATCCTCCCTTTCCAACACTACAATGTCTTCCTTAATCAGCACTGCCACCCTACCTCCCTTTTTTCCTTCCCGATGTTTTCTGAACACCTTGTACCCTTGAATATTAAGTGCCCAGTCCTCACCGTTTTTAAGCCATGTTTCTGTTATTGCCACAACATCATATTGCCACATGGCTAATTGTGCTTGTAGCTCACCAACCTTATTCACCACAATTTGTGTGTTTACGTACATACATTCTAAACCCATTTTTGAATGTTTCATAGTCTTTCTTAGTCTAAAGGAATCTAAAGTCCTCCCTCCTGCACCATCCCTCCAGCCACGCATTTATCTGTTCTATCGTCCTATTCCTGTAATCACTAGCACGTGGCACCGGGAGTAATCTGGAGATTACTACCTTTGAGGTCCTGCTTTTTAATCTCATTCCTAGCTCCCTATAGTCTGACTGCAGGACCTCATCTCTTTTTCTGCCTATGTTGTTGGTACCGATATGGACAACGACCTCTGGCTGTTCACCCTCCCCCCTCAGATTGTCCTGCAGCCTCTCATGACATCATTGACCCTGGCACCAGGGAGGCAACATACCATCCTCGAGTCACGTCTGCGTCCACAGAAACGCCCATCTGTTCCCCTAACCAATGAATCCCCTATCACTATTGCTCTTCCACTCTTCTTCCTCCCCCCTATGCAGCTGAGTCACCCATGGTGCCATGGCCTTGGCTCTGGCTGCTCTCTCCAGAGGAGCCATGTTTCATTCTTTTTTTAATTTTTTCTGCCATATAAAGTGTAGCCTCACGAAATTCACTTCATGAACTTAATTTTGTTTTTCAGACGCCTGGTAAAAGCAGACTTAAGTTAAAATGGCTGAACAAAGACAACGTGCACTTTCTACATCTGGGGAAGCACTTTACCAAATTCTAGGCCTAGAGAAAGGAGCTACACATGAGGAGATAAAAAAGTCCTACAGGTACGTAGAACAGTTTACCAAATCCCACACCAAAGTACTGTATAGGGATGAAAATTCCGGGAACTAAATTTTAGATTGATGGTACCCTTCATCAGAACTGTCATGATCAGGCTTAAAAAGCCTCTTTTATAGGCCAAGGACAAATCAGAATAGATGGAAGAGAGAACAATAGGTAATGGTTATGTGTTCCAATGGATTACTTTCACAAAGGCAACTACTTGGAGCAGTAGAATATTACATGCATGTCAGATGTCAGTGTTTCCTGCTGTCAGCATTCTGGGGGTCTGGTCAGTGTGTCAGCATATGCTGACAAAAATCAGTATAAACTTCCCCTCCCAGTGCTGCCCTCTCCTCCATTGATGCTTGTATCTGGGTCTGGCTGCTAATATCCTCCCTTCTCCTTACCTCGCTCCTGTGCAGCACCTTGGGACATTTTACTACGTTAAAGGCGCTATATAAATACAAGTTGTTGTTGTTGTTGTAGACAGCGTCCTGTTACTCATCTAAAGTATACAGAGATCTAGCAATCCCTGCCTTAGCGCTAGCAGCAGTGTGGAGAGTGACTGTGCTCTGGTGCACTAGCAGCCAAATTCAGGTAGGAGCAAGATGGGGCAGGACTGAGTTAGGATGGAAAAGTGGATGGCAACGAAAGGGGGAAGTGGATAGCAATTGAAGAGGAGAGAAATGGATGGTAATGAAGGGAAGAGGCATAGGTTAAGAATGGTGGAAGAGTAGAGAAGCTGGGAGTAGCATTTTGGTGTGGGGGAGAGAGTGCCAACATTAAGAGAATGGGGAGAGAATGTGCCTGTATGAACTGGGGGAGTGGTATCATGAACTCCGGTGGGGAGAAGGAAAAGTGCCACTTGAACTGGACGAGTACATGAAGTGTACTAGCTTAACAGGTTTGGAGGAGCAGAATGATGCCAGGTTGAATTGATGGGGGAGAGGAAGAAGTATTTAGAGAGTTGGCAGAGAAGATAGTGAGGAATTAGATGGGGTACAGTGTCTCTGTGAACTGGGTTTGTAGAGGGTAGATTACTTTTGTGAACCGGGACGGTGGGGGTGGATGTGGGAGACTGTTAACATAGTTTTTGGGTATGTAATGGTCTGGTGGTCTACTGAAAATGCAAATGTTACTTTGTTTTTCCGTTTTTGTAAGATTAAAGATCTATTGTGAAGTACAGAATGCTTAAAATAAACCAGAATGCATATTCAAAATGAGCTACCAATTTTGTGCCTCCAACATACGAATTTCCCTTTAGATTTTCATCTACTTATGTTTGTTCTAATGCAAGTGAAGGACTGTTGTTTCTATTTTCATCTTGAGTTGAAAGCCTATGGAACTACATGTATTCATATGTCAGGGCCATTCTTGAGTTGTTCACTTTTTGGGGGCTGTGGCTGTATTTGCTAGTTTCTAGGTTGGCATGTATGCTACTAACAGATTTTAAAGTGAAGGGAAGATAAGTAAAGTGTTTTCTTGGTAGAGAATGGGTTTGGTTAATTTCGGATCAAATCTGAAGCACTGCCGTGAGACTGTTTACTTTTCACTAATATGCACTGGTTCGCTGGTTCTTTACTTCCTTCAACCGATACAGGTTTTTACTTTTGTTGAGAATGAAATGCCTTTTATTTTTACGGTAATTTTTCATTTTTCCCTTTTTTACCCAGGTTTCCCATTTCTGTCCATGCACCATTCCCGGCTACCATCAGAAGCTGCCATGTTGTTTGGATGCCAGCAGCATGTATATCATCGAAATTTGCAGCACAGAATAAGGCCATTCGGCCCATCATGTCTGTGCCGGCCAAGGAAGAGTTATCCAGCCTAATCCCACTTTCCAGCTCTTGGTCCGTAACCCTGTAGGTTTCGGCACTTCAAGTGCACATCCAAGTACTTTTTAAATATGTTGAGGGTTTCTGCCTCTACCGCCCTTTCAGGCAGTGAATTCCAGACCCCCATCACCCTCTGGGTGATGAAAGCTCTCCTCAACTCCCCTCTAATGCTTCTACCAATTACTTTAAATCTATTCCCCCTGGTTATTGACCTCTCTAGGCCCCTCATAATTTTATACACCTCAATCAAGTCTCCCCTCAGGTTCCTCTGTTCCAAAGAAAACAACCCCAGCCTATCCAATCTTCCCTCAAAGTTAAAATTCTCCAGTCCTGGCAACATCCTTGTAAATCTCCTCTGTACCCTCTCTAGTGCAATCACATCTTTCCTGTAATGTGGTGACTAGAACTGTATGCAGTACTCTAGCTGTGGCCTAACTAGTGTTTTATACAGTTAAGCATAACCTCCCTGCTCTTATATTCTATGCATCCACTAATAAAGGAAAGTATCCTGTATGTCTTAATCACCTTATCTACCTGTCCTGCTACCTACAGGGATCTGTGAACATGCACTCCAAGGTCCCTCTGTTCCTCTACACTTCTCAGTATTCTACCATTTATTGTGTATTCCCTTGTCTTATTAGCCCTCCCAAATGCATTACCTCACACTTCTCCAGATTAAATTCCATTTGCCACTTTTCTGCCCACCTGACTAGTCCATTGATATCTTCCTGCTGTCTTCAACTTTCTTCCTATCAACCATACGACCAATTTTTGTATCATCTGCAAACTTCTTAATCACGCCCTCTACATTGAAGTCTAAATCATTGATATATACCATAAAAAGCAAGGGACCTAGTACTGAGCCCTGCGGAACCCCACTGGAAACAGCCTTCCAGTCACACAAACACCCGTCGACCATTACCCTTTGCTTCCTGCCACATCTGCTTGCTCAGACTGACCTCGCAGGTATGCAATATCAATGTCCTGTGGTCCTGAACTGAATTTCAAAACACACATCTGGTCAGTCATCACCTACATCCAATTTTAGAACATTGCATGCCTTTGCCCCTACCTCATCCCACTGCTGAATCCCTTATCTGCACCTTTGTCATTTCAAGTCTTAATTTCTCCAACACCCTCCTTGCTAACCTTCCCTGCGACACCCAACATAAACTCAAACTCAGCGAGAACTCTGTGGTCCATATCCCATCAAGCTCAAAGTCCACACACCCATCACTACAGTCTTCACCAATGATTTGTTTCCTGAATCCTGACATTCAAAATTCTTATTCGGGTGTCAAATCTATCTGTGCCCTTCATCCCAGTGCTCACCCTCCACTCTTCTGACTGTGCATTTCTCCACACACACACCACCCCTAATCCAGGCCTAATACCCCTACACTCTGCAGTTCTCTTCCTAAACCTCTTTGCCTTGCTAATTCACTCCCCACCTTCAACAGCCTCTTCCAAATTTACTTCGTGACCGTACCTTTGGCCACCTCCCCTAAATTGTTTCCTGCTTCTTGCTTAGTGTCCAGTACTCCACCAATAAAGTGTGTTGAAGCATTTTGTTTCATGGAAAGCACTATATAAATACAAGTTGTTATAATATCATGGGGGCTAAATTCAGTTGATTTGCGCCTCCCGTTAGCACCCAAATCAACTAGCACCTGGGCGCGGCGCCACTAACTCCTCCCGCAAAATTCAGCAGGAGGTTAGCGGCAGTGCTAGCCATTAGTGCCGCGCTGCACCACCGGCGATGACATCATCGCCGTGCGCAGCACCCCGGCTGTAATATTGGGGGGGCGCCCCCCGACTTACCGCCGGACGCTATGTCTGCCGGGTTCAAGGGGGCCTACCTGCGGCCGGGGCGGCGCTAGTTAAAGGGGAGGTGGCGGGCGGCCATTTTTGTTGCTGGCCACCTGCCAGCACCTGCCCCCGTTGGTGTCCCCGGCCCCCGTGAAGACCCCCGCGGGGTGCCGGCTGCTCTCTCTGAGCCCGGCACTCCACCTGATGTGGTGACCTTTGCTCGTTTGCCGGCACTCCCGATCCCTGGTGGCCCAGCTGGGCGCTGGGACACGCTGCGCCAGGCCCCTCCCCTTTAATAAGGGGAGGAAGGCCTGCAGTACCACGGCGCGACGTGCTGCAGCGCATGGCGCTGTGGCACATCGCGTTGCGCCGCAATATTGGCTCGCAGCGCCCCAAGAGGGACGCGGGTTGCTTCCAGTAGCGCCCCTCCTCCCTTTCCGGGTGCTACCTGGGAAAATCGGCCGCAGGGGCGCTAACTTTCTCGGGATGCTAATTTTAGTGCCCCGGCGAAGGTAGGGCGCTACCCAATTTTTAAGCCAATGTAACTTTTGTCAGTAGGAGCTGGGACAGGATTGTGGCCAGAAGGTTATGCGGAGTGCTTTTGATGACTGTATTTGCACTATAGAAGATTGCATATTGCACTACTCCAAAGAGGACAGGGGAAGACAAATCTGATTTACACCAGTGCCCGTTACAGCATTTTATTGTTTTCACAGCGCTGTGTTGGCTTTGGCACATAAGTGATTCCAATGTCTTGAGGCAATATGGTGATAACACACTGTCACCGTTCCTGTTTATCTTTTAGCAGACATCAACAGAACACACTTTTATCCTAAACTGGATTGTGCCATTTGTTGGCAAATATAAAGATTTTTTTTCGAAGACAGCCTAATTTCTTGAAAGCTACAAAAAAAACAAGATGAATATAATTATATGGCAAAAACATTTTGGATACTTCCAGCCTAATTAAAATCCCAGAACCAGCTGTGCAGACAAAGAAAGGAAATTACTAAAAGGGTCAGCAGAAGTAAGGCAGAAAATAGTGCTTATAAAATCTAAAATTCTGTTTTTATTTCTGTTGATGTTTGTGACTCAAGTGAACATCTATTAATTAATACAGTTCCCATTTATTTTGTGATTCACTGCCTGTTCCCCACATCAGCTTGGTTTGTATGCCTGCTTAGCACAATGTGGCTGAGATCAGGAACTTAGTAGCATGTGTAGATTGTGAATGAGAACCCATTTCCCATCACTCCATGATGCCAAATGTTGATGCTCCATCTCCCCTTCACAAGACCAAATCTAATATCTGATGTAAACTTCCTTCAATGGTTTAGTAGGTAAATCAGCGTGTGGCATGGTATTAAATCATATAGACCAGGAAAGTCCCAAATTCAATCCCTGATGTATGTTAAGTTTGTTTATCTCACTCAGCAATGGAAATATCATCCAGTGCTCCCATTCTTGATCGCTGTCCAGTAACTCCTGCTGGAAAGTGTGCATGTGATTGGAAGTGGACAGCATCAGAATCTGCTGGTACTCATTGTCTAGGCTCAAATGTGAAAAATAGCCATGGCAAGGTACTGGATGGTTGATGAAAACTATGGAACCATGCCCAATATCAGTTGGTACATAAATTATTAAAATCAATTTTTATGGTGCTTTGTAGACATTTTTGCTGTAGTGACAAAAATTGCATATTTTTGTTTCAGATAAATTCAGGAAGAATGAGGAGAGGCAATATAAACTAAATTGTACAATTTTAAAGGGGGTGCAGGAACAAAGGGGCTGGGGGGAGGGTTGGTGTACAGAAATCTTTGAAGGTGGCAGGACAAGTTGATAAGGCTGTTAAAGCATATGGGCGCCTTGGCTTTATAAATAGGGACGTAGAGGTGAGATGAGAAGAATTTTTTTAACACAGCTATTTATTATGATCTGGAATGCACTGCCTTAAAGGGTGTTGGAAGCTGATTCAACTGTAACTTTCAAAAGGGAATTAGATAAATACTTGGAGAGAAAATTGCAGGGGAGTGGGACTAATTGGATATCTATTTCAAATAGCCGGCACAGACACGATGGGCTGAATGGCCACCTTCTGTGTTGTAAGATTCTATAATCTTGGACCTAGAATGTGTAATCCACAGTCAGTGAAAGGTAGTTTGTGTGGTGACTCATTGTAGCTACCATTTGATTACAGTGGCCAAGTAATATAAACCCTACTCATTTTGCATACACCAAGATACTGTTAAAGCAACATATTTGATGTTGGATGGCTTAATTTATCGATGGCAGTTAGACACAATGAAAAATAGTGTGTGGGGGAAGGCGGGGGGGGGGAGGTTCCTGGCTTGGCAGTAACTAGGTGGCTTTGCGACTGTAAATCAGAAAATAGGGCTCCCATGGGTTAGATCAATGGTTTACATACCTTGAAATTTCTGATCTATAATCCATAACAAAAGGTTAGGAGCTTTTCAAATCCATTGTCTGCATTGCATGTTTTTTTTATTCATTCCTGGGATGTGGCCGTCGCTGGCACGGCCAACATTTATTGCCCATTCCTAATTGCCCTTGAGAAGGTGGCGGTGAGCTGCCTTCTTGAATTGCAGCAGTCCATCTGGTGAAGGTACTCCCACAGTGCTGTTAGGGAGGGAGTTCCAGGATTTCAACCCAGCGACTATGAAGGAACGGCAATATATTTCCAAGTCAGGATGGTGTGTGACTTGGAGGGGAATTTGGAGGTGGTGGCGTTCCCATGCACCTGCTGCCCTTGTCCTTCTAGGTGGTAGAGGTCGTAGGTTTAGGAGGTGCTGTCGAAGAAGCCTTGGTGAGTTGCTGCAGTGCATCTTGTAGATGATACACACTGCAGCCATGGTACGCCGGTGGTGGAGGGAGTGAATGTTTAAGGTGGTGGATGGGGTGCCAATCAAGCGGGCTGCTTTGTCCTGGATGGTGTCGAGCTTCTTGTGTTGTTGGAGCTCCACTCATCCAGGCAAGTGGAGAGTACTCCATCACACTCCTGACTTGTGCCTTGTAGATGGTGGAAAGGCTTTGGGGAGTCAGGAGGTGAGACACTCGCCGCAGAATACCCAGCCTCTGACCTGCTCTTGTGGCCACATTATTTATGTGGCTGGACCAGTTAAGTTTCTGGTCAATGGTGACCCTGCAGGATGTTGATGTTGGGGGATTCAGCAATCATAGAATGTTTACAGCACGGAAGAAGGCCATTTTGCCTGTCGAGCCTGTGCTGGCTCTCTGCAAGAGCACTTCAGCTAGTCCCACTCACCCGCCCTTTCCCCGTAGCTCTGCAATTTGTTTTCCTTCAAATACTTATCCAACTCCCTTTTGAAAGCCGTGATTGAGTCTGCCTCCACCACCCTTTCAAGCATTGCATTCCAGATCCTAACCACTCGCTGAGTAAAAAGGTTTTTCCTCATGTCGCCTTTGGTTCTACTGCCAATCACCTTAAATCTGTGTCCTCTGGTTCTCGACCCTTTTGCCAATGGGAACAGTTTCTCTCTATCTACCCTGTCCAGACCCCTTGTAATTTTGAGCACCTCTATCAAATCTCCTCTCAATCTTCTCTGCTCTAAGGAGAACAACCCCAGCATCTCCAGTCTATCCACGTAACTGAAATCCCTCATTCCTGGAATCATTCTCGTAAATCTTTCCTGCACCCTCTCTAAGGCATTCACGTCCTTCCTACGGTGCGGTGCCCAGAATTGGACACAATACTCCAGTTGAGGCCGAACCAGTATTTTATACAGGTTCATAATTTCCAAGCTTTTGTACTCTATACCTCTATTCATGAAGCCCAGGATCCCGTAAGCTTTTTTTAAACTGCTTTCTCAACCTGCCCTGCCACCTTCAACAATTTGTGCACATATACCCCCTAGGTCTCTCTCTTTATGCACCCCCTTTAGTTTCCTCTCTTCATTCTTTCTACCAAAATATATCACTTCGCACTTTTCTGCGTTAAATTTCATCTGCCACGTGTCCGCCCATTCCACCAGCCTGTCTATGTTCTCTTGAAGTCTATCACTATCCTCTTCACTGTTCACTATACTTCCAAGTTTTGTGTCATCTGCAAATTTTGTAATTGTGCCCTGTACACCCACATCCAAGTCATTAATATATTTCAAGAAAAGCAGTGGTCCTAGAACTGACCCCTGGGGAACACCACTGTCTGCCTTCCTCCAGTCTGAAAAACAACCATTCACCACTACTCTCTGTTTCCTGTCACTTAGCCAATTTTGTATCCATGCTGTCACTGTCCCCTTTATTCCATAGGATTCAACTTTGGTGGCAAGCCTATTATTTGGCACTTTGTCGAACGCCTTTTGGAAATCCATGTACACCCTGTCAACCGCATTGCCCTCATCAACCCTCTCTGTTACCTCATCAAAAAACTCGATCAAGTTGGTTAAACACGATTTGCTTTTAACAAATCCGTGCTGGCTTTTCTTAATTAATCCACACTCGCCCAAGTGACTGTTAATTTTGTCCCTGATTATTGTTTCTAAAAGCTTCCCCACTACCGAGGTTAAACTCCCTTACTGGCCTATAGTTGCTGGGTTTATCCTTACACACTTTTTTGAACAAGGGTGTAACATTTGCAATTCTCCAGTCCTCTGGACCACCCCTGTTTCTAAGAAGGATTGGAAGATTATGGCCAGTATCACCACGATTTCTTCCTTCACTACCTTCAGTGTCCTAGGGTGCATCCCATCTGGTCCTGGTGACTTATCTACTTTAAGTATAGCCAGCCTTTCTAGTACCTCCTCCTTATCAACTTTTATCCCATCCAGTATCTCTTCTACCTCCTCCTTCACTGTCTATGGCAGCATCTTCTTCCTTGGTGAAGACAGATGCAAAATACTCATTTAACACCTCAGCCATACCCTCTGCCTCCAGGCGATGGTAATGCAGTTGAATGTCAAGGGGCGGTGGTTAGACACTCTTGTTGGAGATAGTCATTGCCTGGCACTTGTGTGGTGCGAATGTTACTTGCCACTTAACAGCCCAAGCCTGAATGTCGTCCAGGCCTTGCTGCATGTGGGCATAGACTGCTTCATTATCTGAGGAGTTGTGAATGGAACTTGACACTGCAATCATCAGCGAACATCCCCAATTCTGACCTTATGATGGAGGAAAGGTCATTGATAAAGCCGCTGAAGATGGTCGGGCCTAGGACACTGCTCTGAGGAGCTCCTGCAGCGATGTCCTGGGGCTGAGATGATTGGCCTCCAACAAACACAACCATCTTCCTTTGTGCTCGGTGTGACTCCTGCCAGTGGAGAGATTTTCCCTTGATTCCCATTGACTTCAATTTTACTATGGCTCCTTGATGCCATACCTGTTCAAATGCTGCCTTGATGTCAAGAGCAGTCACTCTTACCTCACCTCTGGAATTCAGCTCTTTTGTCCATGTTTGGACCAAGGCTGTAATGAGGTCTGGAGCCGAGTGGTCCTGGCGGAACCCAAACTGAGCATCGGTGAGCAGGTTATTGGTGAGTAAGTGCCGCTTGATAGCACTGTTGACAACACCTTCCATCACTTTGCTGATGATTGTGAGTAGGCTGATGGGGTATTAATTGGCCGGATTGGATTTGTCCTGCTTTTTGTGGACAGGACATACCTGCGCAGTTTTCCACAGTGTCTGGTAGATGCCAGTGTTGTAGTTGTACTGGAACAGCTTAGCTAGAGGTGCAGCTGGTTCTGGAACCCAAGTCTTCCGCACGACAACCGGGATATTGTCAGGGCCCATAGCCTTTGCTGTATCCAGTGCACTCAGCCATTTCTTGATATCAAGGTGGAGTGAATTTGAATGTGGGTACCTCTAGGAGGAGGCTAAGATGGATCATCCACTCGGCACCGCTGGCTGAAGATGGTTGCAAACACTTCAGCCTTGTCTTTTACTGGATGGGGATGTTCATGGAGCCTCCTCCTCCTGTCAGTTGTTTAATGGTCCACCACCATTCACGACAGCTTTGATCTGATCCGTTGGTTGTGGGATCGCTTAGCTCTGTCCGTTGATGCTGCATCAGTTGTTTAGCATGCATGTAGTCCTGTGTTGCAGCTTCCCCAGGTTTGCACCTCATTTTTAGGTACACCTGGTGCTGCTCCTGGCATGCTCTTCTGCACTCCCCATTGAACTAGAGTTGATTGCCTGACTTCATGGTAATGGTAGAGTGAGGGATTGTGGTGGAATACAATTCTGCTGCTGATGGCCCACAGCACCTCATGGATGCCCAGTTTTGAGCTGCTAGACCTCTTCTGAATCTATCCCATTTAGCATGGTGGTAGTGGCACACAACATGATGGAGGGTGTCCTCAGTGTGACGACGGGACTTCGTCTCCATAAGGACTGTGCGGTGGTCACCGCTACCAATGCTGTCACGGACAGATGCATCTGCGACAGGTAGATTGGTGACGATGAGGTCAAGTAGGTTTTTCCCTCGTGTTGGTTCTCTCACCATCTGCTGCAGGCCCAGTCTGCCAGCTATGTACTTCAGGACTCGGCCAGCTCAGACTACAAATCGGAAAACAAAACAAACCAATTATGTAAGCTTCAGCTGCTATCACATATGAATGAGACTAGCCAGGTTTGAGCAAATACAGTGCAAAGATGGGTACCTTTCCTAGAAAATTATTGCAATGGATGCTGTGACAATGAGAAGGAAAAGACTTGAAAAATGACAAACAGAAGCCATTTATCAGACTGTCAGGCTGAGAGAAGATGCCAGAACAGTCAACCTTGTTAAGTAGCAAGATATGACACAGAGTGGCATCCGGTACTTAAAAATGTGATGGATGCTAATGACAGCAATGCTGCAGATGACTGCTAATTTTAATGAAAAATATATGCTACTACTTTTAGGTACTTGCAAATCAGTGGAAACTTATTGCAAAAAATCCCATGGCAATAATATCCATGGAGAAAGGCAACAGATTCTATAGAAACATAGAAGATAGGAGCAAGAGTAAGCCATTCAGCCCCTCGAGCCTGCTCCGCCATTTAATGAGATCATGGCTGATCATCCAAATTCTGTAACCTGTGCCTGCTTTCTCTCCATATCCCTTGATCCCTTTAGCCTTAAAAAATATATCTAACTCCTTCTTGAATATATTTAATGAATTGGCCTCAACTGCCTTTTGTGGTAGAGAATTCCACATGTTCACCACTCTCTGGGTGAAGAAATTCCTCCTCATCTCTGACCTAAATGGCTTACCCCTTATCTTTAGACTGTGACCCCTGGTTCTGGACTCCCCCGCCATCGGGAACATCCTTCCTGCATCTAGTCTGTCTAGTCCTGTTAGAATTTTATAAGTTTCAATGAGATCCCCTCTCATTCTTCTAAACTCCAGCGAATATAAGCCCAATCTCTCCTCATACGTCATTCCTGCCATCCCAGGTATCAGTCTGGTGAATCTTCGCTGCACTCCCTCCATGGCAAGAACATCCTTCCTCAGATAAGGCGACCAAAACTGCACACAATACTCGAGGTGTGGTCTCACCAAGGCCCTGTACAACTGCAGTAAGACATCCTTGTTCCTGTACTCAAATCCTCTCGCTATGAAGGCCAACATACCATTTGCCTTCTTAACCGCCTGCTGCACCTGCATGCTTACCTTCAGTGAGTGGTGCACAAGGACACCCAGGTCTCGTTGCACTTCCCCTTCTCCCAATCTATTGCCATTCAAATAATAATCTGCCTTCCTGTTTTTGCCACCAAAGTGGATAACCTCACATTTATCCACATTATAGTGCATTTGCCATGTTTCTGCCCAATCACCCAACCTGTCCAAATCGTACTGGAGTTTCACAACATCCTCCTCACAGCATACCCTCCCACCCAGCTTTGTGTCATCTGCAAACTTGGAGATATTACATCTAGTTCCCTCGTCTAGATCATTAATATATATTGTGAATAGCTGGGGTTCTAGCACCGATCCCTGCGGTACCCCACCAGTCACTGCCTGCCACTCGGAAAAAGACCCGTTTATTCCAACTCTTTGCTTCCTGTCTGCCAACCAGTTCTCTATCCAAGTCAGTACCTTACCCCCAATCCCATGTGCTTTAACTTTACACGCTAATCTCTTATGCGGGACCTTATCGAAAGCCTTCTGAAAGTCTAAATACACCACTTTCACTTATGCTTATACCTTCTGTGGCTCTTAAAATTTTATTAAAAAATGCTGCGACAGCTTTTGCTGTTACATAAATATTAAGATGTTAGATGTAAATAAAACTTCATATTGCTAATAGATCTTATTACCTTTCTGATGCTTCCTAATTGACATCATTTATCTAATGCCTTAAAATTATCTTTAATTGAGTTATCAAACTGAATTAATTGAGTTATATAGGAACATGGGAAACATGACTTACATTGTAAAATGGAGTTTACTTAACTAATTAATGCAATGAATTGCTAATGTGACACAGCTTTCAAAAGACTTGGGGACCTGCGTTGCTAGTGGAATACATGATTACCCACTCGGGAGCTCTGGGCACAACAGAAGGAACACTTATTATAAATATTAATTTCCTTTTCTCTTCTATTAATTTTCTTTGTCACTGCCAGATGCTTTCAACACTTGATTATGAAACTTCTGACATTGATTTAGTGCAATTATATATTATTTTTTATAATGTTTTACACTTTTTGGGATACGTTCCATCACTCACACCTGCACTAATTTCCCTCCCATCCTCCGCCATCCTTATTTGGCAGGTGAGATGGTCTTGGTCGCAGAATTCTCCATGACTGTTGACATTGCCACAGTATCAGTGGCCAGAGGGCATCATTCAAGCATGGACTGTTGGATATTTTCAATTTTTCTTCCCCAAGATGGAACTTAGCGTTTTTGCATGGTGCTCCATTCAATGGTCCAGACAACTGGCAAAACTCACCTGACTGAGCTGTACAACTTTAAAAAGTATTCTGATATGTACAGCCTCTGTGTAACTGCATTCGCATACATAGGATCATAGTAACGTAGGAACAAGAGGAAACCATTCAGCTTCTCCAACCTGTTCTGCTATTCAATTTGATCATGGCTTACCTGTACCTCAACTCCATTTACCCGCCTGTGTTCCATATCCCTTGATACCCTTACCAAACAAAAATCTTTCGATCTCCGTCTTGAAAACTTCAAATGACCCAGCATCCACAGCCTTTTGGGGGAAGTGAATTCCAGATTTCCACTACCCTTTGTGTGGAAAAAGTGTTTCCTGCTTTCACTCCTGAATGGCCTATCTCTAATTTTATGATTGTGTCCCTTTTGTTCTGGATTCCACCACCAGAAGAAATAGCTTCTCTGTATCTACTCTATCGAATCCTTAGATCACCCCTCAACTGTCTCAACTCGGGGGTATACAAGCAAAGTTTATGCAACCTGTCCTCATAATTTAACCCTTTAAGCCCTGGTATCATTCTGATGGATCTGCACTGTACCCCTTCCAAGCCTTCCTTCCTGAGGTTTTGTGCCTAAAACTAAACGCAGTACTCCAGATGGGGTCTGACCAAGGTCTCTGTACAATGGAAGCATCATTTCCTCACTTCTGAATTCCAGCCCCATTGAGCTCAAGTCCAATATCACATTTGCCTTTTTGATTAATTTTTGTACCTGTGCACTAGCTTTTAGTAATTTGTCTACCTAGACACCCAAATCCCTTTACTTCTCCACAGCTCCTAGTCTCTCGCCATTTAAAAAAAAACTAATTTGTCTGTCTTGGATCCAAAATGGATTACCTCACACTTCCTAAAATTAAACTCCATCTGCCAAAGTTTTACTCACTCTCACTTAATTGCTTAATCTATCTATATCCCTTTGTAAATTCATGCTCGCATCTACACGACTTACTGTGCTTCCTAACTTGGTCATCTACAAACTTGGATATACAACTCTCTATTCCTTTATCCAAATCATTGATATATATGGTGAAAAGTACAGTCCCTAGGAAACACCACTTGTCACATCACGCCAGAATATATATTCCCTTTATCCCTACTCTCGGTCTCCTACCACCCAACGAATTTTCAACCCGTGTCACAAGGTTATCTCCAATTTCATGTGCTTTTGTTTTTGCTAATAATCTCTTGTGCGGAACCCTATCAAATGTCTTCTGGAAGTCCATTTGGCAACATCCGTAGACACTTTCCTGTCACCCATGTTTGTGACGACTTCAAACAAATTAGCTGGATTACTTGGACGTGACCTGCCCTTCACAAATCCATGCTTGCTCTTGGATCCGCTCATACTTATTCAAATGCTCAATCTCTCTGTTCTTGATGATAGATTCCAGTAACTTCTGCACAAATGATGTTAAACTGACCTGTCTTTGGTTTCCTGATTCTCCCTCCCTCCTTTCTTAAATAATGGAGTGACATTTGCAATTTTCCAATCCAAAGGCACACTTCCTGAATCTAGAGAACTTTGGAAAATTATCATTGGTTCTCCGAATCGTGTATCAAGAGAAGCCCCAAGAAAGTTCTTGGCAACAGTGTACAGGTTCACAGTTATGATTTTCCTAATTGTCGAGTTCCTATGGAGGGGGTCAAGTGGAGGTCAAGTTTTTCTCCACAGAAAGGGAAAGATCACTTGGGGCTACTTTCATACTTGCAACTAGCTTAAGAGCAACCAACTTGACAGAAATCTTTGAACAGGTTGTCTACCTGTCCTCTTATAGTGTGTGGCATTGGGAAAATGTGCAAAATTACAAAACAAGATTTTGAATACTTTAAACTGTTAAAATATGCACTGCTCAGCCAGTTTTTAGACATATTTAAATCTCTTACTTGTCACATTCCACAGAAAACTTGCTTTGAAACACCACCCAGACAAAAATCTTGATAACCCAGATGCGTCTGATAAATTCAAAGAGATCAACAATGCTCATTCAATATTGTCGGATATAACAAAACGAAACATTTATGACAAATATGGCTCCTTGGGTCTCTACGTAGCTGAACAGTTTGGTGAAGAGAATGTGAACACGTACTTCATGCTGTCTAGCTGGTGGGCAAAGGTAACGTTTTTTCTTTTATCTGTTTTAGTATACAGTGATATTTTGTGGTGCGATAAGTTACATAAAAGCTGCAGTCTGAAAATATGCTTTCTACTGATACTTAGAGGATCAAAATCAGAAAGAGGCAATCTGAAATTTTCATAAGGATTTAGAACATAAGAACATAAGAAATAAGAGCAGGAGTAGGCCATATGGCCCTTCGAGCCTGCTCCGCCATTCAATAACATCATGGCTGATCATCGACCTCAATTCCACTTTCCCGCCCGATCTCCATATCCCTTGATTCCCCATGAGTCCAAAAATCTATCTATCTCAGCCTTGAATATACTCAAAGACTCAGCATTCACAGCCCTCTGGGACAGATAATTCCAAAGATTCACAACCCTCTGAGTGAAGAAATTCCTCCTCATCTCAGTCTTAAATGGCCTACCCCTTATCCTGAGACTGTGCCCCCTAATTCTAGACTCTCCAGCCAGGGGAAACAACCTCTCAGCATCTACCCTGTCAATCCCCCTTCAGAATCTTGTATGTTTCAATAAGATCACCTCTCATTCTTCCAAACTCCAGAGAATATAGGCCCATTCTACACAATCTCTCATCATAGGACAGCCCTCTCATCCCAGGAATCAATCTAGTGAACCTTCGCTGCACCGCCTCCAAGGCAAGTATATCCTTCCTTAGGTAAGGAGGCCAAAACTGTGCACAGTACTCCAGGTGTGGTCTCACCAAGGCCCTGTACAATTGTAGCAAGACTTCCTTACTCTTATACTCCAACCCCCTTGCAATAAAGGCCAACATGCCATTTGCATTCCTTATTGCTTGCTGTACCTGCATGCTAGCTTTCTGTGCTTCTTGCACGAGGACATCCAAATCTCTCTGAACACCAACATTTGAAAGTTTCTCACCATTTAAAAAATATTCTGTTTTTCTATTCTTCCTACCAAAGTGAATAATCTCACATTTCCCTACATTATACCCCATCTGCCACCTTACTGCCCACTCACTTAGTCTATCTATATCCCTTTACAGACTCTTTGTGTTCTCCTCATAGCTTACAGTCCCGCCTAGCTTTGTATTATCAGCAAACTTGGATACATTACACTCGGTCCCTTCATCTAGGTCATTAATATAGATTGTAAATAGCTGAGGCCCCAACACTGATCCTTGCGGCACCCCACTAGTTACAGCCTGCCAACCTGAAAAAGATCCATTTATCCCTACTCTCTGTTTTCTGTCTATTAACCAATCCTCTATCCATGTTACTATATTACCCCCAACCCCATGAGCCCTAATCTTGTGTAATAACCTTTTATGTGGCACCTTATCGAATGCCTTTTGGAAATCCAAATATACTGCATCCACTGGTTCCCCTTCATCTACCCTGCTAGTTACATCCTCAAAAACTCTAATAAGTTTGTTAAACACAATTTCCCTTTCATAAAACCATATTGACTCTGTCTAATCATGTTATGATTTTCTAAGTGACTTGATACCACTTCCTTACCAATGGATTCCAGCATTTTCCCGACGACTGATGTCAGGCTAACTGTCCTGTAGTTCCCTGTTTTTTTCCTCCCTCCTTTCTTGAATAGCGGTGTTACATTTGCGACCTTCCAATCTGCTGGGACCATTCTAGAATCCAGGGAATTTTGGAAGATCAAACCCAATGCATCCACTATCTCTTCAGCCACCTACATAAGAACATAAGAACATAAGAAATAGGAGCAGGAGTAGGCCAATCGGCCCCTCGAGCCTGCTCCGCCATTTAATAAGACCATGGCTGATCTGATCCTAACCGCCAATCCACTATCACAGAACCATCTCCTGAATCTAACAGAATTAGACACACGAAATAGGAGCAGGATCAGGCTACACGGCCCCTGGGCCCGCTCCGCTACCCACAGGGCCATGACCGATCCGAACCTAGACTCATGTCCAAATTCCTGCCCGCTCCCCGTAACCCTTAATTCCCTTTACTTCTAGGAAACTGTCTATTTCTGTTTTAAATTTATGTAATGATGTAGCTTCTACAGCTTTTTGGGACAGCATATTCCATGGACCTACCACCCTCTGAGTGAAGTAGTTCCTCCTCATCTCAGTTTTGAAAGAGCAGCCCCTTATTCTAAGACTATGCCCCCTAGTTCTAGTTTCACCCATCATCGGGAACATCTTCCCCGCATCCACCCGATCCAACCCCTTCACAATCTTATATGTTTCAATAAGATCGCCTCTCATTCTTCTGAACTCCAATGACTAGAGTCCCAATCTACTCAACCTCTCCTCATATGTCCATCCCCTCATCCCCGGGATTAACCGAGTGAACCTTCTTTGTACTGACTCGAGAGCAAGTATGTCCTTTCTTAAGTATGGACACCAAAACTGTACGCAGTATTCCAGGTGCGGTCTCACCAATACCTTGTACAACTGAAGCAATACCTCCCTATTTTTATATTCTATCCTCCTAGCAATGAAAGCCAACATTCCATTGGCCTTCTTAACCACTTGCTGCACCTGCATACTAACCTTTTGAGTTTCCTGCACCAGGACCCCCAGATCCCTTTGTACTTCAGTATTTTCCAGTTTCTTGCCATTAAGATAATAACTTGCTCTACGATTTTTCCTGCCAAAGTGCATAACCTCACACTTTCCAGTATTGTATTCCATCTGCCAAATCTCTGCCCACTTACTTAGCCTGTCGATGTCCCCTTGCAGGTTTTTTATGTCCTCCTCACTCACTACTTTCCCTCCCATCTTAGTATCATCTGCAAACTTTGATATGTTACACTCGGTCCCCTCCTCCAAATCGTTAATATAGATTGTAAAGAGTTGGGGACCCAGCACTGACCCCTGCGGAACACCACTAGTTACTGATTGCCAGTCTGAGAATGAACCATTTATCCCAACTCTCTGCCTTCTGTTAGATAGCCAATCCTCTATCCATGCCAGAATATTACCCCCAATCCCGTGATTTTTTATCTTAAGCAATAATCTTTTGTGTGGCACCTTGTCAAATGCCTTTTGGAAGTCTAAATACACTACGTCCACTGGTTCCCCTTTATCCACCCTATACGTTACTTCCTCATTAGAACCCTAGGATGTAAGCCGTCACGTCCAGGGGATTTGTCGACTTTTAGTCCCATTAGTTTCTCTAGTACTTTTTCTCTTATATTAATTACATTAAGTTCCTCACCCTCATTAGACCCTTGGTTCCCCACCATTTTTGGTATGCTTTTTGTGTCTTCTACTGTGAAGACAGATACAAAATATTTGTTTAACGTTTCTGCCATTTCCTTATTCCCCATAATAATTTCTCCTGTCTCAGCCTCTAAGGGACCAATGTTTACTTTTGCTACTCTTTTCCTTTTTACATACTTGTAGAAACTCTTACAATCTGCTTTTATATTTCTTGCTGGTTTTCTCTCATTCTATTTTTTCCCTTTTTATCAATTTTGTTGGTCAACCTTTGCTGGTTTCTGAAATGCTACCAATCCTCAGGCTTACTATTATTCTTTGCAACATTATAAGCTTCTTCTTATGTCTCTGTAATGTCTATTAGATCAAACCCATGTATCTCTATTTGTGCCCTAGTTCGTCTATCTTGTTACAAATGCTTCATGCATTCAGATAAAGAGCCTTTAATTTAAATTTTTTACCATTATTCTCTGCTGTGACCTTATTCTCTGCTGCACTGCTACCATTAAATGCTCTGTCCCTTCCTATCACACTGCTTATTTTTATTCAAATCGCTACACGGCTCTATTGCCTTGACCTTTCTCTTTAGATTTCTAAATTTCCCCCTGACCCCCCCCCTTTTTATAGTTTGAAGCCCTATCTACAGCCCTAGTTATTCAATTAAGTGTAGCCCGTCCCAACAGATCAGCTCCCTCTTTCCTCAGTACTGGTGCCAGCGCCACATGAATTGAAACCCCTTTTTCCCACACCACGCATTTAACTCTCTGATCTGCTTGACCCTATGCCAATTTGCACGTGGCTCAGGTAGTAATCCAGAGATTACTAGGGGAAGATGAGAGAAATTTAGAAATCTAAAGAGAAAGGTCAAGGCAATAGAGCCGTGTAGCGATTTGAATAAAAATAAGCAGAGTGTGACAGGAAGGGCGCATTTAATGGTAGCAATGCAGCAGAGAATAATGTCAAAGCAGAGAATAATGGTAAAAAATTTAAATTAAAGGCTCTTTATCTGAATGCATAAAGCATTTGTAACAAGATAGATGAACTAGGGCACAAGGCTGTGTCATCGCACCAGCGCTCTGCTCGATCTTCCTTGCTGCAATGCTCCGTCTCACCGTCAGTAAGCTCCCCACTGGAGTGGAGCTCATTTACAGAACAAACGGGAAACTCCAGTCCAGTCCAGATCCAAGGTCGTCCCATCCTCTGTCATCCAATTACAGTATGCAGACGATGCTTGCGTCTGCGCTCACTCGGATGTCGAACTCCAAACCATCGTCAACACCTTCACCGAAGCGTACGAGAGCATGGGCCTTACACTAAACATCCCTAAGACAAAGGTCCTCTACCAACCTGCCCCCGCCACACAGTACTGCCCCCCGATTATCAAAATCCACGACAAGGCCTTGGACAACGTAGACCGCTTTCCATACCTCGGGAGCCTACTGTCAACAAGGGCAGACGACGAAGTCCAACACCACCTTCAGTGTGCCAGTGCAGCCTTCGGCCGCCTGAGGAAGAGAGTGTTTGAAGACCAGGACCTCAAACCTGGCACTAAGCTCATGGTCTACAGGGCAGCAGTGATACCCGCCCTGCTGTATGCCTCAGAGATATGGACCATGTACAGCAGGCACCTCAAAGCACTGGAGAAGTACCACCAACGCTGCCTCCGCAAGATCCTGCAAATCCATTGGCAGGATAGGCGCACCAACGTCAGTGTTCTTGCTCAGGCCAACATCCCCAGCATCGAAGCTTTGACCACGCTCGATCAGCTCCGATGGACGGGTCACATTTTCCGCATGCCCGATACGAGACTCCCAAAACAAGCGCTCTACTCGGAGCTCTGGCACGGCAAGAGAGCCCCAGGTGGGCAGAGGAAATGCTTCAAGGACACCCTCAAAGCCTCCTTGGAAAAAGTGTAACATCCCCACCGACACCTGGGAATCCCTGGCCCAAGACCGCACAAAGTGGAGGAGAAGCATCCGGGAAGGCGCCGAACACCTCGAGTCTCTTCGCCAGGAGCAAGCGGAAGCCAAGCACAGGCAGCGCAAGGAGCGCACGTCAACCCAAGCACCCCACCCACCCGCCCCTTCAACCACCGTCTGCCCCATCTGTGACAGAGACTGTAGGTCCCGCATTGGACTCATCAGTCACCTGCAAACTCATTTTTAATGTGGAAGCAAGTCATCCTCGGTTCCGAGGGACTGTCTAAGAAGAAGAAGATTACCCTTGTGGTTCTGCTTATTAATTTAGACCCTAGCTCCTCAAACTCCCTCAGCAGAACCTCATTCTGAGTTCTACCTATGTCGTTGGTTCCTACATGGACCACGACAACTGCATCCCCCCCTCCCACTCCAAGTTCTTCTCCAGCCGCGAGTAGATATCCTTAACCCTGGCACCGGGCAGGCAACACAGCCTTGGGACTCTCTTTCACGGCTGCAAAGAACAATATCTATCCCCCTGACTATACTGTCCCCTACTACTACCACATTCCTTCCTTCTCCACCCCCCCCCACTTGGATGGCCCCCTGTACCACAGTGCCGTGGTCAGTTTGCCCATCCTCCCTGCAGTCCTTTTCCTCATCCATACAGGTAGAAAGCACCTTGTACCTGTTGGACAAGGTCCAGGGCTGAGGCTCCTCCATCAGTACATCCTGGATCCCCATACCTTCCTGACTTGCAGTCACACCCTCCTGTCCCTGGCCACCGACGAACTCTAAAGTACTACTTAACCTAAAGGGTGTGACTGCCTCCTGGAGATTCACTATTCTCCTATAGGTTCAAAAGGTATACAGTGTCTTGCCTATCCTGAATATATCACTTAGCTCAATTCTTTCCTATGTAAAACAATTCTGTGTTATGTTAAAATGTTAAATGACTCAAAGTGATTATTCCAATGGGAAATTACCACAGGGGCTCTCACACTCTCCTGCCATAACTTCGGCAGAAGATCGACAGAAACCCTGGCGAAAGGTTGGTGGGGATGGGGGGGGGGGGCGGGACGGAGGGCGGGGGAGAGACAGTTTTCATTATAAATGGGCATTGGGCAGATGGTGGGCGGATCAATCGAATTGCAGGCCTGATGACCTCAGCAGAGGCCCAAGCCATTTTGATGGTCGGGTCACATTTGCATCTGTTTTGCGAGGGCAAGTGCCGAGGCAATTCACAATCAGGGTAGGGAAGGTGCAGGAATTCCATCAAATCTTCTGCAAAGTCGAGTCGAACATTGGAGCTTGGAGGGGGAATTCAAAGGGAATGGTATGGAATGGGAAGATTTTTGTGAGGCCAGGAGGATCATTCATGCTGCCTTTGACCCCACAATCGTTCTTTGTGCAGCCTGCAGCGCTCCTTTAAGGGCTGCTCGGCCTAATACCAATGGGCAGAGTGTGCGCCTCACACATTCCACCCATTGGTGCCTGAAAATTGCATTGGGGTCCTACATACATCATACTTTAATGAGATGCCTGCCTCAAACAAGTGCGCTCTGGCTGCCCATTTCCATGACCAATTGGGAATGGCAGCAAGCGGATCACAATCCAGAATGGGGTGGTAAGTTTAGCGCTGTGATTTTCAGAGCATAACCACCACCCCATTCCTTCTGCCGGAGACATTGAAAATCATCCGTGTAAATGATCATTTATGCTGTTTGTCTGGGGGTTTCCCCCAAACTTACAGTGGGACATTGGGAGAATTCCCATGGAAATTCTACTCCCTGATTTTTTTCCCTCCTTCCAGCATGGATTGCAGGGCTGAGATCAGAAAATCACTGGGTAATGAACCTGCACCAAACCACTCTGGCACATTACATGGGAGTGCCGATGTCCTGCTCCATTGTGCAATTTGACATATTTTAAATATTTTATAATCTCCCCAGTATTGGAAGGGAAAACTGTAATACACATTGGAGCAGTTTGCATTGCACGCAAAACTGAGCTCAGAACTTTCTGGTGTAAACCGGGCACTTGTAGAGCAGAGCAGGGCTGAGGAAATTCACCCTACTTGTTTTGTTTTACACTTCCAGTTACACAGAAGAGAAATAGAAGTTCAAAATGTTTACCCAAAAATTGGCCTTTTTTCCCCTTGACTCCTTGTGCTGCATTTTCTTATTTTACTATAAAATTTGTGAGAATACAACAAAACATACAACCTGGATTTATAGTTACATTGAGATAACATTGCACAAATGATTATCTCTTTCTAACTCCTTCAGTCCCCCCCCACTTAAATTACATTGAGTTACATCGAGTCTACAGCACAGAAACAAGCTCTGCTCGTGTTTATGCTCCAGACAAACCTTCTCCCACCCCTCTTCATCTAACCCTATCAGCATAACCTTCTATTCCTTTCTCCATCGTGCTTATCTAGCATCTTCTTAAATGCATCTGTGCTATTCACCTCAACTACTTGTGGTAGCGCGTTCCAAATTCTAACTAGTCTTTGGGTAAAGAAATTTCTCCTGAATTCCCTATTGGATTTAGTAGTGACTGTCTTATATTTCTGATTTCTACTTTTGGACTCTCCCACTAGTGGAAACATTTTCCCTATGTCTACCCTATCAAGCCCTTTCATTATCTTAAAGACCTCTATCAGGTCATCCCCCAGCCTTCTCTTTACTAGAGAAATGTTGGGCTACATATTCCAGCTGGAAGATGGTAACCAGGCATGGTCACCAGCAACTGTGACATGACTTCATCCCCCTTTCACATTTTAATTATTGCTAAAACCCAAGAGGTCCTTCAATGTACTTTATGTACTAATTGTGAAGATTAGTGACAAGTAACAGTTTGCCTTTGCCAATCATAAACATTTAGGAGGAAAAATTCGTTTGCACCCAAAAACGGGCCCCGTGCCTGAATGGATAGGCCTGAAGCGCACCTCGTATTGGGCCTCGGGCCTCATTATCATTGAACCGGTGATCTGTGGACACCTAATAAGTGCCTCAGACAGCTCGCCAAAGAAGAGGCCTCAAAGATCTGGCCACTGTGTCGCCGGCAGGAACCCTCAGTTAAGTCTATAAAGGGGACCGTGAGAGGTGTTGGCTTGTTTGCCGCCTGTTTGAGGTGCGAGCCCTGGATCCCTATTTTTCCGCCTATATCAATAAGGTGGGCAGCATACTCGTAATGAGCATGCACTTTCTGTCTGCCATGCTGGAGGCTTAGGTTCCCATTAAGCTCCTGAAAAATGGGCGAGGCTCCATCGAATTTCTAGGACCTAAGCTTTATACTTTCATTAGCAAGGGACCATATTTTCCACCGTTCAAAAAAAAACATACAAAATGTACGTTTGAATTTTTTTTTGAGAATGCAGTTTTGTTATCGACAATGAAAGGCATAAGCCAATCAGAAGGGATCTGCAGCAACGATCCTTTTATGTGGATCCCTACAACCTGTGTATCATCCCATATCTAGCCTCTCTTTCCTCTTGAAGTTCCTTCAGCATGTCATTGCCTCCCAGCTCCATGCCCATCTCTCCCAAAACTCCTGTTTGAATCCCTCCAGTCCAATGTCCATCTATGTCGCAGCGCTAAAACTGTATTGGCCAAATTCACGAAACACATCCTTTGTGACTGTGACCTTGGTGCATTATCATCCTTGACCTCTACAAATGTTGATTGGGCTGTCCTCCACCACAGCCGGTTCTCTCCTCTATTATCCAGCTCTAGGGAACTGCTCTTGCATGGTTCCACTCCTACTTATCCAAGACAGCCAGAGCATCACCTGCAATGGTTGTTCTTGCTTTCTGTGCACCATCACCTCCAGAGACTCCCAAATATCTATCTGATGAAGGGTCCCAGACCTGAAACGTTAACACTGTTTCTCTCTCCACGGATGCTGCCTGGCCTGCTGAGTATTTCCAGCATTTTCTGTTGTTATCCCAAATATCTGTCCTTGGCTCCCTTCATTTCTTCATCTACATGCTGCCCCTCTCGGACATTATCCACAAGCATGTGGTTAGCTTTCATATGTATGCTGACAATACTCAGCCTTACCTCTCCACTACTTCTTTCAACCCCATGACCACCTCAATACTGTTATCTGAGGAAGGATGTTCTTGCCATGGAATGAGTGCAGCGAAGATTCACCAGGCTAATACCTGGGATGGCAGGAATGACATATGAGGAGAGATTGGGTCGATTGGGCTTGTACTCGCTGGAGTTTAGAAGAATGAGAGGGGATCTCATCGAAACTTATAAAATTCTAACAGGGCTAGACAGACTAGATGCTGGAAGGATGTTCCCGATGGTCGGGGAGTCCAGAACCAGGGGTCACAGCCTAAGGATAAGGGGTAAGCCATTTAGGACAGCAATGAGGAGGAATTTCTTCACCCAGAGAGTGGTGAACCTGTGGCATTCTCTACCAAAGAAGGCAGTAGAGGCCAATTCATTAAATATATTCAAGAAGGAGTTGATATATTTCTTAAGGCTAAAGGGATCAAGGGATATGGAGAGAAGGCAGGAACAGGGTACTGAATTTGGATGATCAGCCATGATCGCATTGAATGGCGGAGCAGGCTCGAGGGGCCGAATGGCCTACTCCTGCTCCTATCCTCTATGTTTCTATGTTGGACTGCCTATCTGATATCAAGTCATGGATGAGTCATAACTTCCTTTGGCTAAACATTGGAAAGAGTGAAGCCATCATTCTTCGTGTCCGCTACAAACTCTGCTCCTTTACCACAGACTGCAAGATGGAAACCAATCTGAAGGATTTGAACAGTGAGTGGTAGAACAGCAGTTTTGTAACTTATAGAAAACTAAGGACCTGGGACTTATATTTTGAAAACAGTGAGCTTTGTGGCTAAATTAGCATATCCTACATTTTTATGGGCCAATTATATGCAAATTCTGTGCACCTGCTGGAATACCAAACTTTTTGTTTGTTAAACCAGGTGAAGGGTTATTTAATTGCTTGAAAAGTGGAAAAGGAGCATTATTACTGCTGTGTCATTGTCCAATCTTTTGTTCAAATGGATTACAAATTTGACCAAAACAGAATGACAACCATCCATCATTTGATTGCAAAACTATTGTCATCAGCACTTTTTTGAGAAAAAGAGAGAAATGTATGCCCCTTAATGATTCTGATTCTGTTAGTATTAAAGTTGTTGTATCCGTGTGTTAATAGAGACACGGAAGGCAGGAGTTGGTTTCACAGGTGTTTACTGAACAAAGTCTGGAGGTGAACTAACAGATACAAGACAATATACAGGCTTATATAGCCCGAGTGGCCATTACCGGCATTACAGTACACAGGGGGCTCTTAAAGGCACCTACACCACAATTCCTCCCCTTTTAGACAACCAGTACATAATATTTTAAGTAATCATTAATTAACATGTTACAAGAACAATAATCTACACATTTGCTGCAGTTAATCAATTATAAGTCAGTCTCTCTGGAGGCTTCCTGACTCGGTCCGGATAATGCCTCGGTGGTGTAGTAGTTTCTGGTGGTGTAGTAGGTTCTTTTGGCAAGGCTGATTCGGCTTGAATGCCATGTCGGGTTCATCTGGTTCCAGCATCACCGGATCGGAGGTAGATACTATGGGTATCTCTACTTCATCATTAGGCATATAGAGTTGTGGTGTAGGTTGTCCCTTTTCGGATGACTCAATGATCTGGTCAGCATGGCGCCTTATTATGCTTTCTCCAATGTCCACGGTATACATCAGCGGTCCTAGTCGTGTGCAAATAGTTCCAGGCTGCCATTTCTCGGTACGGTAGTCCCGGGCCAAAACTTGTTGACCTATCTGGAAGGTTCTAGTTGGCCTTTCATTCATGCCTTGAAATTGCCGGTTCTCCACGTCCCTTCTGATGTTTGGCTTGATCAAATCCAGCTGGCATCTTAGGCTTCTATTGAAGAACATCATGGCAAGGAGTTTGGTTTGTAACCACATGTGTTGCATTCCTGTATGCAAACAAGAAGTTATCTACCTTATGCTGAAGTTTTATGTCTTCATTACCCATGGCCTTTATGGCCTTCTTGAAGGTCTGGACAAACCTTTCAGCCAATCCATTGGTGGCGGGATGGTATGGGGCGGACGTGTAGTGCTTAACCCCATTGTTTTTTAAGAACTTCCTGAATTCTTCGGACACAAATTGCGGTCCATTATCAGAACAGATCTGTTCAGGCAGCCCATTCCAGGCAAATATGGTCCTTAATACTGTGATGGTTTTTTCCGTGGTGGTGGAGGACATCTTTATTACCTCCAGCCACTTGGAGTGTGCATCAACCGCGATTAAGAACATTGAGTCCATAAATGGACCAGCAAAGTCGATGTGTACCCTTTGCCATGGAGATGAGGGCCACTCCCATGGATGTAGAGGGGCTTGTGGTGGGGCGTTTTGGACCTTCTGGCATCCTAGGCAGCTCTTGGTCATTTCTTCGATGTCTCCATCGACACCTGGCCACCACACAAACGCTCTGGCTAGGTTCTTCATTTTCACTCCACCCAGGTGCCCCTCGTGAAGCTCCTTTAGCACTTTATCCTGGAGTTTGGGTGGAATCACCACTCTGGATCCACACATCAAGGTTCCTCGGCACACTGACAGCTGTTCTCTTCTTTGCGAGAATGCTGGCAACAGTGGTTCGCCATGTGCTGGCCATCCCTTCACCGTTAAATCGTAGACTCGTGAGAGAGTCGGGTCATTTCTCGTTTCCTTTTCAATGGCAGAATTTGTTACTGGTAGACATTCCACTATGGTTGAGTGGAACATCTCCACTGGGTCTACTGTAGGTGCCTCTTCTACCGTTGGCAATGGTAGGCGCGATAAACCGTCAGCATTCCCATGCTGTTTTGATCCTTTGTATTCTATGTCATATTGGTGTGCCCCTAGGAAAAGGGACCACCTCTGTAGCCTTTGCGCTGTCATAATGGAACACCCTTTTTAGGGTTGAATATGGAGATGAGGGGTTGATGGTCAGTCAACAAGGTAAATTTTTGTCCGTGTAGGTAATGGTTGAATTTCTTCACTCCCCATACCAGGCTGAGTGCTTCCCTGTCGATCTGGGCATAGTTACGCTCAGCTGAGTTCAATGAGCGTGACGCAAAAGCTATCGGCCGCTCCGAGCCATCAGGGAACCTATGCGATAATACCGCTCCTACGCCGTAAGGGGATGCATCGCACGCCAGTCTGATTGGCAGTGATGGGTTGTAATGAGCCAAAACTTCCTTGGACGTGATCAAGCCTTTGCATTTATGGAAGGCACGTTTACACTCTTCGCTCCATTTCCAAATTACTCCCATTTGTAGCAGTTCGTTAAGAGGGTGCAGAAGAGTTGACAAGTTCGGTAAAAATTTATGATAGTAATTTATCAATCCCAGGAACGACCTTAATTGTGAGACATTTTCAGGTGCTGGGGCTTTTATGACTGCTTCAATTTTTTCAGGTGACTTATGCAACCCTTCCTCGTTAATTATGTGGCCACAATATGATATTTGTTTCTGGAAAAATTCGCACTTGGGGCGATTTGCTCGTAGGCCCCATTCTCTCAGCCTAGTGAGCACCTGCTCCAAATTGGCAAGGTGCTCGTTGTCGTTTTCTCCTGTTACAAGGATGTCGTCTAGGTAGCATTGAGTCCCCGGAATCCCTTGCAGGATTTGCTCCATAGCTCTTTGCCAGATAGCTGGAGCTGATGCTACTCCGAATACCAGTCGATTGTTCTGGTACAGACCTTTGTGTGTATTTATCGTGAGATACTTTTTAGAGGCCTCTTCAACCTCCATCTGTAGATATGCCTGTGCCAAGTCAATTTTGGTGAAACGTTTCCCTCCGGATAGTGAGGCGAAAATATCTTCTATCCTCGGAAGAGGCTACTGTACCATGTGAAGGACCGGGTTTACAGTCACCTTGAAGTCCCCACAGATGCAAATTTTTCTCTGTTCTTCAGATTTATCATTATTCAACGTTTTCTTCATGACCGGGACGATGGGTGTTGCCCACTCGCTCCAATCTATCTTGGATAATACGCCTGCCTTTTCCAAATTTTCCAGCTCTGCCTCGACTGCTGGACGAATTGCGTATGGCACCGGCCTTGCCTTAAAAAACTTGGGAATTGCCGCATCTTCCACTTTTATTGAGACGGTGATGCCTTTCAAGGTTCCTAGTTTCTGTTGAAACACTTTCTTGGCGTTGGCCAAGATGTCTTTTAATTGTTCAGGTATGACGTCATCATCATTTTTTTTCTTACTGGTCACCGTCAGTGCCTGAATGGAGTGCCAGTCTAAACGTATCTTCCTGATCCATTCACGTCCCAACAGCGGTGGGCCACCATCTTGCAGAACTTATAAATACAACTTCTGTATTTCCTTGCCGTTGTATACAACAGGCACCCTTATTTTCCCTTTGGGGTGTACTTTCTGCCCCGTATATGTTTTCAAGATAATGGATGTGTCTTTCAAAGGTATATGCGGAAATAGCCGCTCGTAATCCCGTCGACTTATGATGGCCAGAGCTGATCCTGTATCTAGCTCCATTTTAACTGGGGACCCCGCTATCGTGAGGGTAACCCAAATGGTCTGGTAATCTTCTTTGGCAATTACATTATGTAATTTGAGACAGCTTAGTCTCTTGTTTCCGGAGTCGCTATCGCTCTTCTGGTCTTCGGAGCTACTGTACGTCATCATTTGTACCTTTCTGTACTTTTCCTTATTGATTTTTTTCCTGTCCGTGGATTTTTTGTGTCCAGATCGGCATACACGTGCAATGTGTCCAATCTTTCCGCATTGCCTGCATGCTTTGTCCTTGAACCAGTAGTCCCTCTGGTCATGGGTGGATCTGCCGCAGCGATAACATCTCTCGAAACCCTGTGTCATTTCATGGGTGCCGAAGTCCTGTGTCTTTTGCTGTATCTCTGCAGCTCCTCTTGCGGCTGCTTCGTATGATACAGCCATATTGAAAGCCTTGTCCAGTGTCAAATCTTTCTCAGAAAGTAGCCTTTTCTGTGTTCCTTCACTTAGGAGACCGCAGACGAATTTGTCTCGAAGAGAATCTGCCAGTCCTGCCCCGAATTGGCAGTGCTTTGATAGCTTCCTTAATTCGGTGAGGTAATCAGCGTTACTTTCATTCTTGTGCTGATTCCTCTTGAAGAATTGGAATCGTTCCGATATCAGCAGCGGTGTTGGGTTTAAGTGCTCCTGTAGGGTATCAACAATCTCCTTAAAATTCTTGTGCTTTGGTTTGGCTGGAGTGATTAAGTTTCGTAACAGCCCGTATGTCCTTGCGCCCATTAGATTTAGAAGTACTGATGCCTTTTTTATCATTTTCTATTCCATTTGCTGTGCAATATATCTCCACTCTTTCCACATATGTGGTCCAATCCTCTATATCGTTATCGAAAGCATTAATATTGCCAGCCTTAGGCATCCTGAAAAAAAATGGTGCCTCCCGCGCTTTCCTTTCTTCCCTGCAGAAAAAAAATGGCGCTTTCCGCGCTTTCCCGCCGCTGCTGCTGCTGACAACGCTGTTTTCCGCGGTTTTTATTTACAGGTGGAGACTCGTTCGCACCGGACTCTCTGGGACTTTTCCCTCCCTCTGCTTGGTCCGAACGCCGACCTGCTTTGCAGCGCCGGCCGTCTCCCGAGTGCTCCCCCCCTCTGTCTCTGTTTGCCTCCGCCTTCGCTGCTCGGCCCCGCTGCAGAACCAGCTGATGGAGCCCCAGCCCGCCGCCCAGGAAGGATTATTGAAGTACCTGCCACCAGCTCGGCTAGCTGGTGAAACCACAGTTTTTTTTTTTTTCTTTCTTGCTTTTCTTCGACTTTCGTCTGAGGAATCGATCTCCTTGAGGTGCTGCCGAATTGCAGGTAAGTCCGTTTCCAATTCGTCGCCACTGTTGTATCCGTGTGTTAATAGAGACATGGAAGGCAGGAGTTGGTTTCACAGGTGTTTACTGAACAAAGTCTGGAGGTGAACTAACAGATACAAGACAATATACAGGCTTATATAGCCCGAGTGGCCATTACCGGCATTACAGTACACAGGGGGCTCTTAAAGGCACATACACCACAAAAGTAACTTATCTTCATGCCATCTATGTGTGCAGTGAGGTGTAGTCAGGGGCAGACTGGCTCCCCTTTAAGGGAACAGGATACTTTGGGATTCTCACAGGAAAAGGGGAGCCCTATTTCCCATATGGCCAGTCCACCCTAGGTCTAATCTAGCTACACACTTGAGCCTGGAAGACTAAGGTAAGACAAAGCCTATCTGACGTGTATTTTTTAAAAAAGAGAACCCAATGCCTTGAATGACCAATGAAGCAGGAAACTGGAGGTTCGCACAGGAATGGCCATGCACAACACGGGCAATCACAAGAACATAAGAAATAGAAGCAGGAGTAGGCCATACGGCCTCTCGAGCCTGCTCTGCCATTCAATAAGATCATGGCTGATCTTCTACCTTAACTCCACTTTCCTGCCCTTTCCCCATATCCCTCGATTCCCATAGTGCCCAAAAATCTATTGATTTCAGTCTTGAATACACTTAACAACTGAGCATCCACAGCCCTCTGGGGTAGAGAATTCCAAAGATTCACAAAGCCCGTTGTGCACCCTTCCAACCACCAGAGCATGGCCAATGGAAAATCCAGCCCATAACTCTCAGAGAGCTCAATAGCACAGCAGCCCCAACTAAATTATATATTCACTTCTGATTGCTTGCTTTTGTCTGATTTGCATTTTACCCAGGGCCTTTTTGTGTTCTGTGGGCTGATCACGGGCTGTTACTTCTGTTGCTGCCTCTGCTGCTGCTGTAACTGTTGCTTTGGCAAATGCAAACCCAAGTCCCCAGGAGAAGAATACGAATACTATGTCTCGCCAGAGGACCTGGAAGAACAAATCCGCACGGACATGGAGAATGGTAAGTGCTAAAGGGAAGGTACCTGTTCTCCTTCAGCTTGAGCCTTACACGGACAAGAAGCATCGGGTTAGTCTTGCGCGTGCTCAATTGATCAGAAAATTAGCAAAAATTTTGGCCTCCTCTTAGCGCCTGGAGAATCTTCAGTTCCTCGGTGAAAAAGAGGCGAGACTCACAGCACCAGGTCTCCACCTTGTTGCTCTGAGATTCAAGGGCAACCCCTGGGGGCACAGGCACAGGGTGCCTATGCCTACTACTGATGCAGGCATTCTGATGGCATGGATATGAGGGGGAGGGACCAAACCGCATCTCCTGTCACATTTTCCATTGGGAATGGATGGTGAGCACCCATTTTGAGGCATGCCCAGAAAGCTAGCCTAAGGGTCTGAGAAGAACAGGAGGAAGCCATTTAGCCCCTCGAGCCTGTTCTGCCATTCAGTGAAATCATGGCTGACCTGCGACCTAACTCCATATACCCATCTTTGACCCATATCCCCATCTTTGCCCCATATCCCTTAATACTTTTGGTTAACAAAAATCTATCAATCTCAGATTTAAAATTAACAATTGATCTAGCATCAATTGCCGTTTGCAGAAGAGAGTTCCAAACTTCTACCATCCTGTGTGTGTAGAAGTGTTTCCTAATTTCACTCCTGAAAGTTCTGGCTCTAATTTTTAGACTATGCCCCCTAGTCCTAGACTCCCCAACCAGCGGAATTAGTTTCTCTCTATCTACCCTATCTGTTCCCCTTAATATCCTGAAAACTTCAATCAAATCACCCCTTAACCTTCTAAATTCCAGGGAATACAACCCTCGTCTCTGTAATCTCTCCTCGTAATGTAACCCTTGGAGTCTGGGTATAATTCTGGTAAACCTACCCTCCACTCCCTCCAAGGCCAATACATCCTTCCTAAGATGTGGTGACCAGAACCGCTCACGGTACTCCAGGTGTGTTCTAACCAGGGCTTTGTACAGCTGTAGCATGACTTCTACCCCTTTGTATTCTTGTCCTCTAGGTATAAAGGTCAGCATCCCATTAGCCTTTTTGATTATTTTCTGTCTGTTCATGACATTTTAGTAATCTATGTACCTGGACCCCCAAGTCTCTTTTACCTCCATTGTCTTTAGCTTTTCACCATTTAGAAAGTGCCCTGTTCTATTCTTTTTTAGGTCCAAAGTGGATTACCTCACATGTGCCTACATTGAAATCCATTTGTCACAGTTTTGCCCATTGGCTTAATCTATCAGTATCTCTTTGTAATTTTATGCTTCTATCTACACTGCCTACAATGCCGTCTATCGTTGTGTCATCGGCAAATTTGGATATGTGGCTTTCTATCCCATTATCTAAATCGTTAATAAATACAGTGAATAGATGAGGCCGAAACACAGATCCTTGCAGGACACAACTAGTCACATCCTGCCAATTAGAGTACCTGCCCATTATCCCTACCCTCTGTCTCCTGCTGCTCAGCCAATTTCGTAACCAGGTCAATAATTTGCCTTCACTTCATGGGCTTCAGCTTTAGTTTACAGTCTCTTATGAGGGACTTTATCAAATGCCTTTTGGAAGTCTATATAAATAACATCCATAGACATTCCCCTGTCCAATACTTTAGTCACCTCTTCAAAAAATTTCAATCAGGTTTGTCAGGCATGACCTACCCTTTACAAATCCATGCTGTCTTTCTCTGATCAGCTGAAAATTTTCAAGGTGTTCAGTCGCCCTATCCTTAATTATCAACTCTAGTAATTTCCCAACAACAGATGTTAGGCTAATTGATCTATAAATCCCTGATTTCGCCCTCACCATTCTTAAATAGCGGAGTGATATGCGCAATTTTCCAATCTGAAGGAACGGTTCCTGAATCGAGAGAACTTTGGAAGATTATAGTTAGGGCATCTGCAATCTTCTCACCTACTTCCTTTAAAACCCTGGGATGGAAATAATCATCTGGCCCTGGGGATTCGTCACTCTTTATTGCCATTATTTTCTTCATTACTGTTATTTTGCTTCCATTCATTTTGGTGAGTCCCTGTCCCTGATTAAGTATTAGTTTCTTTGGGATGTCTGGCATGCTGACCTCTACCTCTACTGTAAATAATAACGTAAAGTAATTGTTCAACATATCCGTCATTTCCTTATTATCATTGACAATATCACCATTATCAGTTTCAGGGGCCAACATTGCTCCTGACCACCCTCTTTTTCCTAATATAGTTGTAAAAATTGTGTGTTCATTTTGATATCCCTTGCAAGTTTCTTTTCATACTCCCTTTTCGTAGCTCTTACTATCTGTTCTGTCACCCTTTGCTGTTCTTTGTACCTTTTCCATTTGCCAGGATCTGTGCTATTTTTTGTATTTTTGTATGTTTTTTCTTTTAATTTTATGTTGTCTCTCACCTCTTGAGTCGTCCATGGCGGGTTTTTTGGCAAGTAGAGCTCTTGCCCCTTCGGGGTATAAACTGGTTCTGTGTCACATTAAATTCTTTTTTGAGCACCTCCCATTGATCTTCTGTTGTTTTACCCATTAACAGATTTGCCCAGTTTACTGTGAACAGTCTCTGTCTGATCACATTGAAATCAGCCTTATCTAAATCTAGAATCTTAGAAGCTGTTTGGCGTTTCTCCCTTTCAAACGCTACGTTGAACTCGATCATATTATGATCGCTATGAGATAAATGTTCACACACCGTTAGGGTGTTAACTAAATCTGGCTCATTACTCATTACTAAATCTAATATGGCATGCCCCCTTGTTGGTTCTAAGACATATTGGCCCAGAAATTCGGGTCGGGGGCTTCCCGCGGGTGCAAACCCCCAACCTGCACTTACCTTGCGCACCGGCCGTTGAGCTGTGGGCCCCCGTGGAATTGCAATCCTGGGCCTCCTCCAACTGCCAGCGCGCAGTGCTTGCGTATCCCAGGGCCGCAGTTAGTTCGATGCTGTCAAACCTATAAATACTATAAGCCCCAAAACATCACTAAATCTTCAAATAAATTTTACATGAAATAACTATTTAAATATTTGAAAAAAATAATTTTATTTTCTAACAGGGCTAAAAATAAACTTACCTTTCTTTAAAGTATTTAAAAATAATAAACCTGTGGAAAAAATGTTTTAATTTTAATTAATTCACCACTTACCTTGTAAAAAGCAGGCCTTGCGACTGCTTTTTACGTGTCTAACTTCTGGAGACTTACCTTCCCGGGAAAACCTGCAAAAAAACCGTAAGTTCGATGGGCACGCGCTGCCTCTCCTGCGCACGCGTTCCACCTCTTAACCCCTTCTTTCAGGGGAACGGAAGTGCCGGTTTCCCGCGCATTTGCAGTGCATGCACGAAACCAGCACTTCCATTGGGCTTACGGGTGAGTACCCCGTGCGTACTCACCCGTGGAGACCCGAATTTCTGGGCCATTGTTGCAGAAAACTATCCTGGACACACTCAAGAAATTCACTACCTTTCTGACATGTGCTAGCCTGCTTATTCCAATTTATATGAAAGTTAAAATTCCCCATTAAACCCACTCTGCCTTTGTTACATCCTTGTCTAATCTCTGCATTCATACAATCGAGCACTTCACAGCTGCTACCAGGGGGCCTATACACAACTCCCACCACAGTCTTAAATCCTTTATTTTTTCTTAACTCTACCCATAAAGTCTCTACTGCCTACTTACCTCTCGTTATTTCCTCTCATCATTGAAGTGATTTCACCCTTAATCACTAAGGCTACTCCTCCCCCTCTACCATTTTCCCTATCTTTCCTGTAGACCTTATAACCTGGTATATTTAGGTCCCAGTCCTAACCATCTTGCAGCCATGTCTCAGTAATGGCTACCATTGTCATGCGTTCCAAGTTGAATTTGCGCCTGCAGTTCATTCACTTTGTTCCTCATACTCTGTGCGTTTGTATAAAGAACATTTATTTGGGCCACGCACCCTAACCTGACCTTCAGCTCTAATGTTTTACTTACATATTTTCTTACTTCTCTCTCCTGGTTTAATCACTTTACATCTTTTAGTTTTCCCTTTACCTGTAGTGCCTAAAGCACAATTTCTGACTGTTACTCTACTCTCTTTCGTTTGTTTTTGAACTATTATTTATACTACATTTTCCACCTAAGCCCTCCCCCCCCCGCCACCCCCATTTACTAGTTTAACGTCCTTGTGACCGCCCTATTTATACTTTCCGCTAGGACCCTGGTCCCAGCCCAGTTCAGGGGGAGCCTGTCCCAACATTACAGTTCCTTCCTGTCCCAATAGTGGTGCCACTGTCCCATGAAATGGTACCCCTCCTTCCCACACCACTCCTTCAGCCACGTGTTCACCTCCTTAATTTGCTTATCCCTACGCCAATTTGCACATGGCGCAGGTAATAATCCAGAGATTATAACCCTTGAGGTCCTGTTTTTTAATTTAGCTCCTAGTTCCTGGTACTCTCCAAATAGGACCTCTTGCCTGCTCCTTCCTGTTGTTGGTCCCAATATGGATCACAACAACTGGATCCTCCCCCGCCCTCTCCCAATATCCTTTCAAGATGGTTTGCGATGTCCCTCACCCTAGCATCAGGTAGGCAACGTACCATGTGGGACTCTTGATCCTGCTTTCCAAGGATACAATCTGTCCCCCATATTATTGAATCCCCTACAACTACCACATTATGCTTCCCCTCCTCCTCCTCCTCCCCCCTTTGGACAGCCTCCTGCTCCAAGGTGCCAGGGTCCACACTCTGGCTGTGCTTCCAACAGTCTTTATCCTTATCCTCACAGGTAATAAGTACATTGTACCTGTTGAATAGGATCAGTTTCTGCGGATCCTCATTCTCAATCTCACCTGGGTTCCCCTTACTTTGCACAATATCAGCCACACCAACCCCGTTCTGAACCTGCACACCTCTACGAGTTGTGACCGAGGTCTGGAGCAAACTGTTCAGATACTGCTCCCCCTCCCTTGTGTGTCAGAGTGTCTCCAGTTCAATGACTCTGAGCCGGAGAGGAACACGCAGTAAAGCCAAGGAGGCCTAAAAAGGCATGTGGCCTTTTCTTCCCACTGAGACTCATCAGATCCTTGGGGCTGGAGCCCTTCTGCCTGCCGTCAGAAGGCCGCTATGTATTTTATATGTAAGCATTCACTATCCTTTGTATGTAAACCCTGTTCTGATGGGCATCAATAGTCCTTTTTTCTGCTTCACCAGTAACCGGTCAGACCGTGTTACTTTTTAGAATACAGGCCTCATCTAATCTTATCTGAAATATAATTATAAAGTGTCCAATGGGAATGTGAAGCCGGCTGGGCTGTGGTGATCTAACAGTTGAATAGTCTGCTGAAACTCAAGGAACCCCAGATATGCAAATAACTACGTCCCTGGGATTTTTGGTCAGCAGGCTGGGGCAAGGGTAGGGGTGGGTTCTGCCCCACTGCACTTACACCAGGAATCTGTTAGTTGGTGCAATGGTGAGTATGCTGGCCATACATCTCTGGGACTGGTCTAGAATCCTATCCAAGACAGACGCAATGTAAGTCTCCTCTGTCTTTTGGCTTTACAGGCCCTTTGTGAAATTAGTCTGTGCACTTTCAGGCCAGCTCTCAATAGATGTGGATCCAAAGCACAAAACTAACACTAACTGGTACTAAAATTTGCAACCTTGCTCAAAAAAGCCACAAGATAACTGGTGTGAGAAATGTTACACTGACGCATTAGGGTGTACTCTTCTGTGGTGGGGGCTAAATCACATTTTTGGACAGAGTAAAGGGTCATTTATTCTGCCTCTATCTTTACTATAGCTGATCTTGGAATGTTTGATGCTGATACTGTAGCCTACAAATTTGTTCGTGACCGCAGGGAACGATCCTTGTGCCTGAATGGATAGGCCCAAGGCACACCTAATATTGGGCCTCGAGCCTCATCAACGAACCAGTGAGCTGTGTGCCCCAGGCAGCTCACCAGAGAAGAGGCCTCAAAAATGATGGCTGGTAGCGGCCCGCTTTGGAGGACAGTGTAATCGCGAAATCAAAGGCTTTACAGAGGCTGAGCAAGCTGCCCCCATATTGGTGTTGGCAAAAAAAAGGCATCCAGGGTCCATGCCTGAAACAGGCCGTAGGCCCCTTATTTGAATATGTAAAGACCTAACGCCTTTTCAGGCGTGGGCCCAGGATGCCTATTTTTTTGCCTACGCCAATATGGCGAACAGCTTGCTCTACCTCTCTGCAGCCTTCGACATGGCGACTGCACCGTCCTCCAATGCTTCTGTTGTCTAGCTCCATGCTTACCTGTCCTATCTTAGCCAGAGCATCTCCAACATGGCTTCTCTTCCCGCCCCTGCACTGTTGCCTCTGGAGTCCACCAAAGATCAATCTGCCTCCTCTTCCTCAGCTACCTGCTGCCCCTCAGCAACATTATCCAAAGACACAATGTCCGGTTCCACGCAGGCTTGGATGAGCCGCAGTATCCTCCAGTTAAACATTAGGAAGACAAAAGGTGTTGTTTTCAGCACTTACCACAAACTCCATACCCTAGCCACCAATTCTATCCCTCTCCCTTATCATTGTCTCAGGCTGAACCAGACTGTTCGCAATCTATGTGTCCTATTTGACTCTGAGCTGAGTTTCTGACCCCATATCCTCTCCGTCACAAAGACCAGCTACTTTTACCTCCGTAACACTGCCCGTCTTCCTCAGCCCATCTGCTGCTAGAACCCTCATCCATGCCTTTGTCACCTTTAGACTAGACTCAACTCTCCTGGTTGTTTCCCATCCTTCACCCTCTAAACTGCAGTTCATCCAAAACTCTGCAGTCTGTATCCTATCCTGCACCAAGTCCCTCAAACCCATCACCACTGTCCTTGCTGATCTACATTGGCTCCAAAATTCTCCAAATTGAAATCATCATCCTCATATTTAAATCTCTTTAATGCCTTACATAAGAACATAAGAAATAGGAGCAGGAGTAGGCCAGTCGGCCCCTCGAGCCTGCTCCGCCATTCAATAAGATCATGGCTGATCTGATCCTAACCGCCAATCCACTATCACAGAACCATCTCCTGAATCTAACAGAATTAGACACACGAAATAGGAGCAGGATCAGGCTACACGGCCCCTGGGCCCGCTCCGCTACCCACAGGGCCATGACCGATCCGAACCTAGACTCATGTCCAAATTCCTGCCCGCTCCCCGTAACCCTTAATTCCCTTTACTTCTAGGAAACTGTCTATTTCTGTTTTAAATTTATGTAATGATGTAGCTTCTACAGCTTTTTGGGACAGCATATTCCATGGACCTACCACCCTCTGAGTGAAGTAGTTCCTCCTCATCTCAGTTTTGAAAGAGCAGCCCCTTATTCTAAGACTGTGCCCCCTAGTTCTAGTTTCACCCATCATCGGGAACATCTTCCCCGCATCCACCCGATCCAACCCCTTCACAATCTTATATGTTTCAATAAGATCGCCTCTCATTCTTCTGAACTCCAATGAGTAGAGTCCCAATCTACTCAACCTCTCCTCATATGTCCATCCCCTCATCCCCGGGATTAACCAAGTGAACCTTCTTTGTACTGACTCGAGAGCAAGTATGTCCTTTCTTAAGTATGGACACCAAAACTGTACGCAGTATTCTAGGTGCGGTCTCACCAATACCTTGTACAACTGAAGCAATACCTCCCTATTTTTATATTCTATCCCCCTAGCAATGAAAGCCAACATTCCATTGGCCTTCTTAATCACTTGCTGCACCTGCATACTAACCTTTTGAGTTTCGTGCACCAGGACCCCCAGATCCCTTTGTACTTCAGTACTTTCCAGTATCTTGCCATTAAGATAATAACTTGCTCTACGATTTTTCCTGCCAAAGTGCATAACCTCACACTTTCCAGTATTGTATTCCATCTGCCAAATCTCTGCCCACTTACTTAGCCTGTCTATGTCCCCTTGCAGGTTTTTTATGTCCTCCTCACTCACTACTTTCCCTCCCATCTTAGTATCATCTGCAAACTTTGATATGTTACACTCGGTCCCCTCCTCCAAATCGTTAATATAGATTGTAAAGAGTTGGGGACCCAGCACTGACCCCTGCGGAACACCACTAGTTACTGATTGCCAGTCTGAGAATGAACCATTTATCCCAACTCTCTGCCTTCTGTTAGATAGCCAATACTCTATCCATGCCAGAATATTACCCCCAATCCCGTGATTTTTTATCTTAAGCAATAATCTTTTGTGTGGCACCTTATCAAATGCCTTTTGGAAGTCTAAATACACTACGTCCACTGGTTCCCCTTTATCCACCCTATATGTTACTTCCTCAAAGAACTCCAGCAAATTTGTCAAACATGACTTCCCCTTCATAAAACCATGCTGACTTTGTCCTATTAAATTATGATTATCCAAATGTCCTGTTACTGTCTCCTTAATAATGGACTCCAAAATTTTACCTACCACAGATGTTAGGCTAACCGGTCTATAGTTTCCAGCCTTCTGTCTACTGCCCTTTTTAAATAAGGGTGTTACATTAGCAGTTTTCCAGTCTGCCGGGGCCTTTGCCGAGTCCAGGGAGTTTTGGAAAATTATTACCAATGCATCCACAATCCCTACCGCCACTTCCCTCAAGACCCTAGGGTGTAAGCCATCAGGTCCAGGTGGTTTATCTGCCTTCAGTCCCATTATTTTACCGAGTACCACTTCCTTAGTGATTTTGATCGTGTTTAGCTCCTCCCCCCCTTTAGCCCCCTGTTTGTCCAGTGTTGGGATATTCTTAGTGTCTTCTACTGTAAAGACTGATATAAAATATTCATTCAGTGTTTTTGCCATCTCCATATTTCCCACCATTAATTTCCCGGTCTCATCCTCTAAGGGACCAACATTTACTTTAGCCACCCTTTTTCTTTTTACATAACTATAAAAACTCTTACTATCTGTTTTTAAATTTTTTGCTAATTTACTTTCATAATCTATCTTCCCTTTCTTAATCAATCCTTTTGTTATTTTTTGCTGTCTTTTAAAGTTTTCCCAATCCTCTATCCTCCCACTAGATTTGGCTACCTTATATGCCCTTGTTTTTAGTCGAATACTATCCTTAATTTCTTTACTTAGCCACGGATGGCTGTCTTTTCTTTTACACCCTTTTCTTTTCAGTGGAATATATATTTTTTGGAAGTTGTAAAATAACTCCTTAAATGTACACCACTGATCATGTATCGTCTTACCCTTTAATCTATTTTCCCAATCCACTCTACTCAATTCCGCTCTCATACCTTCATAGTCTCCTTTATTCAAGCTTAGCACGCTTGTTTGAGATCCAACCTTCTCACCCTCTAATTGAATATGGAATTCAACCATGTTATGGTCACTCATTCCAAGGGGATCCTTTACTAGGACATTTTTAATTAATCCTGTCTCGTTACACAGGACCAGATCTAAGGTTGCTTGCCCCCTGGTCGGTTCAGTTACATACTGCTCAAGAAACCCATCCCTAATACACTCAATGAACTCATCCTCAAGGCAGCCCTGCCCAATTTGATTTGTCCAATTTATATGATAGTTAAAATCCCCCATAATTATAGATGTTCCTCCCTAACTCTGTAACCAGGCCTACACTCCCCTCCCCTCCCCCAAATGCTCCATTCCTCTTGTGCATCTACCCTCGCTTCACCCCGACATTGGTGGCTGCGTCCAGGTCCCATGCTCAGAAATTTCCTCCCTAAACCTCTCCACCTCCCTCTCTTCCTTTAAGACCGTCCTTAAAATCCACCTCTTTGACCAAGCTTCTCGTCACCCCTCCTCATAACTCTTTCTTTGGCTCAGTGTCAATTTCTGTCTGAATTCACCCTGTGTGTCACCGTGCAGCACCTCGGTAGATCTGCATCAAGAAGTCTTCCTAAAATGAACGAAATACTTAGCGCTGCATAATTTAAAATCTCTAAAGATTTTTAGAATCAAACGTATTGTAAACAGAATACACATTAAAGACTAATTTTAAATGAAACAAACAATGGTGATTCTGTTACCAAATGCATCTGGTGGCCGTCCGCAGTTTATCTTGTGTTTTCTGTGAAGCACCTTGGGATGTTTTTCTACATTAAAGGTGTTATATAAATGCAAGTTGTAACAGCAAGATAATGAAATATGGCAGTGAATGTGATATGTGGGAATTCAAAGCATTTAGAATCTCTTCACCAGTGGATGCCTCGTGATAAACCTGCTCTCCTGTTACTCATCAGTCACATCTTACTGTTGAATGGAAGACTGTCAGCTTATTTTAGAAGTTAAGCTTTTATACTTTATTTAGCTTCCATTTACAACTGTTTCATGCAATTTACTCCTCAGTGCTTTCTGTTCTTCAAAAAACCTAACACTGCCAGGGCCAGAACTGTGAATGACAAGATCAAAGTATAAAAGACTGTTTGGATAATTTTTTTTGAAATTTGTTTATGGGATGTGGGGGTCGCGGGCAAGGCCAGCATTTATTGCCCATCCCTAATTGCCCTTGAGAAGGTGGTGAGCCGCCTTCTTGAACTGCTGCAGTCCGTGTGGTGAGGGTACGCCCACAATGCTGTTAGGTAGAGAGTTCCAGGATTTTGACCCAGCAACGATGAAGGATCGGCGATATACTTCCAAGTCAGGGTGGTGTGTGACTTGGAGGTGGTAGTGTTCCCACGCGCCTGCTGCCCTTGTCCTTCTAGGTGGAAGAGGTCGCGAGTTTGGGAGGTGCTGCCGAGGAAGCCTTGGCGTGTTGCTGCAGTGTATCTTGTAGATGGTACACACTGCAGCCACAGTATGTCGGTGGTGGAGGGAGTGAATGTTTAAGGTGGTGGATGGGGTGCCAATCAAGCGGGCTACTTTGCCCTGGATGGTGTCAAGCTTCTTGAGTGTTGTTGGAGCTGCACTCATCCAGGCAAGTGGAGAGTATTCTATCACACTCCTTACTTGTGCCTTGTAAATGGTAGAAAGGCTTTGGGGAGTCAGGAGGTGAGACACTCGCCGCAGAATACCTAGCCTCTGACCTGCTCTTGTTGCCACAGTATTTATGTGGCTGGTCCAGTTAAGTTTCTGGTCAATGGCAACCCCCAGGATGTTGTTGGTGGGGGATTTGGCGATGGTAATGCCGTTGAATGTCAAGGGGTGGTGGTTAGGCTCTTGCTTGTTGGAGATGGTCATTGCCTGGCACTTCTGTGGCGCAAATGTTACCTGTCACTTATCAGCCTAAGCCTGAACGTCGTCTGGGTCTTGTTGTATGTGGGCATGGACTGCTTCATTACCTGAGGAGTTGTGAATTGCACTGAACACAGTGCAGTCATCAGCGAACATTCCCATTTCTGACCTTGTGTTGGAGGGAAGGTGATTGATGAAGCAGCTGAAGATGGTTGGGCCTAGGACACTGCCCTGAGGAACTCCTGCAACGATGTCCAGGGACTGTGATAATTGACCTTCAACCACCACAACCATCTTCCTTTGTGCTAGGTATGACTCCAGCCAGTGGAAAGTTTTCCCCCTCAATTCCCATTGACTTCAGTTTTACTGGGGCTCCTTGATGCCACACTCGTTCAAATGCTGCCTTGATGTCAAGGGCAGTCACTCTCGCCTCGCCCCTGGAATTCAGCTCCTTTGTCCATGTTTGGACCAAGGCTGTAATGAGGTCGGGAGCCGAGTGGTCTTGGCGGAACCCAAACTGGGCATCAGTGAGCAGGTTATTGGTAAGTGCCGCTTGATAGCACGGTCGATGACACCTTCCATCACTTTGCTGATGACTGAGAGTAGACTGATGGGACGATAATTGGCCGGGTTGGATTTGTCCTGCTTTTTGTGGACAGGACATACCTGGGCAGTTTTCCACATTGTCGGATAGATGCCAGTGTTGTAGCTGTACTGGAACAACTTGGCTAGAGGCGTGGCTAGTTCTGGAGCACAAGTCTTCAGTACGATAGCTGGGATGTTGTTGGGGTTTAGAGCCTTTGCTGTATCCAGTGCGCTCAGCCATTTCTTGATGTCACGTGAAGTGAATCGAAATTGGCTGAAGACTGGCTTCTATGATGATGGGGACCTCAGGAGTAGGCCAATATGGATCATCCACTTGACACTTCTGGCTGAAGATGGTTGCAAATGCTTCAGCCTTGTCTTTTGCCCTCAGGTGCTGGGCTCCACCATCTTTGAGGATGGGGATATTCATGGAGCCTCCTCCTCCCGTTAGTTGTTTAATGGTCCACTACCATTCACGACTGGATGTAGCAGGACTTTGATCTGATCCGTTGCTTGTGGCATTGCTTAGTCCTGTCGAGCATGCTGCTTCCGCTTTTTAGCATGTATGTAGTCCTGTGTTGCAGCTTCCCCAGGTTGGCACCTCATGTTTAGGTACGCCTGGTGCTGCTCCTGGCATGCTCTTCTGCACTCCTCATTGAACCAGGGTTGGTCCCCTGGCTTGATGGTAATGGTAGTGTGAGGGATATGCCGGGCCATGAGGTTACAGGTTGTGGTGGAATACAATTCTGCTGCTGCTGACAGCCCACAGCACAGCGCCTCATGGATGCCCAGTTTTGAGCTGATAGATCTGTTCTGAATCTATACTATTTGGCACAGTGGTCGTGCCCCACAACACAATGGAGGGTGTCCTCAGTGTGAAGACGGGACTTCGTCTCCGCAATGGCTGTGTGGTGGTCACTGCTACCAATACTGTCATGGACAGATGCATCTGCGACAGGTAGATTGGTGCGGACGAGGTCAAGTAGGTTTTTCCCTCATGTTGGTTCTCTCACCACCTGTTGCAGGCCCAGTCTGGTAGCAGGACTCGGCCAGCTCAGTGGGACAAGCTGATTTGGGACATTGGCTGAAAGGTATGATTCTGAGTATGACTAGTCTGTGGGACAGCTCTCCTAATTTTGGCACAGGTCCCCAGATGTTGGTGAGGAGGTCTTTGCAGGGTCGACTGGGCTGGGTGTGCCGTTGCCGTGTCCATCCGCATTCTTCTTATTGTGTTTCGTAGCGATTTCTTATAACTGAGTGGCTTGCTAGGCCATTTCAGAGGGCAGTTAAGAATCAACCACATTGCCATGGGGTCTGGAGTCACATATAGGCAGACCAGGTAAGGACACTAGTGAACCAGATGGGTTTTTACGACAACCCAATAACTTCATGGTTATCATTACTGATACTAGCTTTTTATTCCATATTTATTTAATTAACTGAAATTAAATTCCCCAGTTGCTTGTGGTGGGATTTGAACTATTATTAGCCCAGTGACATTACCACTATGCTACTGTTCCCACCATTTTGTATAAGGGACAAGAATTGATGACTTCTTGTTAACTAGCCATGTTTGTGGTCCTGGGAGGATCGGAAACATAGAAATAAGCAGGGATAGAGTGGATAAACGGCAGAAAGCAGTGGTTTATTTCAGGTAAACTGCGGATGGCCATCAGATGCATATGGCAACAGAAACACCATTGTTTGTTTCATTTAAAATTAGTCTTTAATGTGTATTCTGTTTACAATATATTTGATTCTAAAAATCTTGAGATTTTAAATAAGGCAGCACTAAGTTTTTTGTTCATTTTGGAAGACTTCCTGATGCAGATCTCGTAAGATGCTTTACGGTGACACACAGGGTGAAGGCACAAAAAGCCAAGACCGGTGGGGAAAAAAGTTTGAAGTTCATCTTACCTTTTGAAACAAATTTCTAACAGTTGTATACTAACAAAAAGTAAACACACTGGGAAGAGGGAGTTCACTGAAACACACTCGACCCCAATAACTGAAAGGGAACAAAGTTCCCACAGCGGCTTGACGGAAAAACAAATCACCCAGCATAGACTACCAGGATAATTGTACTGTCACAGCATCTATAAACCCATGGCATCATCTGTACAGTGAGGGACTTGCTGCTTTATGAAAGGTTTTACAATATCTTGGCCAGCCTGCCACACTGCCTTTCTATTTTTAAATGTTGGAAAGAGATAACTATCCTAGCATCTCCTTATAATCATCCTAAATTTCAATGGCATTCAAAGGCTAATGATCAGAGCTCCATGTACAAGTCTGAGTAAGTATGCTCAGAGCTCTGATCTCCCCTGCTCAATAGCAATGAGAGTTGAGTGGTGTAACTATGGCTGCACTGCTTTTATAGATGCCCCTGATTTTGCTGTCCACAATATGTAGAAGTAGGGCATTAGCATGAATAAGGCTGATCAGTTTCTTTTCCTCACTCTTTCAGAATGACATTTGTGTCAATAGCTTACTATTTTTGAGTTGTATATTTTTTCACACCAACCCTGAAAAAGGGACTTGACTGAAGTACAATTTCATAGTAGCTGGCGATCCCCATTCCCAGTATCTATTCTTCATGTGTGAGCCTAAATAGTCTATTTCAGCAGGCTATTCTAACATGAGGGCATCACTGCAAAGCCCAATCATGTCCTCACCCAAAGTACACTCAGTTTCCAGCAGGGGTTATTGAACAGTGATCAGGAGCAGGAATTTCTTCTCGGAACAGTCCAAACTTTGAACCTGGGAATTTGGTGGTCTGCATCTAATTAAATGGTGAATTTACTTGGTGAGTCACATGAGGAAGCCAAGTAATGTATTTTTAAAGAGGCACCATCTAAATATAGTGACTACTGTGTGGAGCTTATCATATTCCTTCCACTGGAGACATGTATCATAGTGTTTAACTGATCATGTTACACTCTCCTGAAAATCTACTTGTATTTAAATTCTGTTTTCCTAATTCATTTTGTGTAGGGATCCCTTGAAAACAGTGCATTTGTTGATTCTGACACCGCATAGTGCTACTGTTGCATAGTTATGTTGGGACTACATTGTACAAGTGTACTAACACTCAAATCAAGTGTAGCAGCACTACGATGCTGGGAAAGTAGTGCGCAGGCGCTGCACAGGGCACTCGGAAATATCACCCCGTACCATGCGGCAGGCAGCCATTACAACTCAAATAAAACAGTAGTTTATAATTACAAACTACCGAGTCCAGAGGCGTCTTTACAAAGCACTACGAGCGCTAGAAGACATAACATGGTGGCAGCGGTATAAGTGAGTAAAACTTACGCAAATAAAAACGATATCAGATTGAAGAACAAAATTTAAAAGTAAACTCTGCAGCGTTTTAACCGCGAATCGTACGGGCAGCTAAAATGGCGGCGTCCAATGCACTGACCGCGAATATGCTCCCCATCATGAAGTGGGAAGCCGACGATATCGTGGAAGCTTTCTGGAAATTTAAGCAAAAATGCGAGCTTACATTTAAAAGTTTCCTGAAAGGCTCCTCCGATGATGAAAAAGTCAGCTACATTCTACTGTGGGCGGGAGAAAAAGGCTTAGATCTCTATAACAGCTGGAGTTTATCCGAAGAGGATAAAACGAACCCTACGGAGATTTATGAAAAGTTCAGTAACCATCTCGAGCCTAAATCAAACCACCGCATACACAGGTATAAATTCCCAAGCTTAAGACAGGAACCTGGTGAAACGGCTGACAATTTCCTGACGAGACTAAAAAACGAAGCCAGCAAATGCAAGTTTACGGAACTAAAAGAAAGGCTGGTAGACCAACTAATATGGGGATCAGCACATACAGAAGTGCAAAAAGAACTAATAGGAAAAGAAAAGCTTGGAATATCAGAAGCCATAGATACAGCGAGGGCTCACGAAGCCACAAAACAACAGATGAAAACGCTGAATACTCATACGGCTGACGTGCGGACAACTCCTGAACCGGATCACAGAGTAGATGCAGTGCGCGAAAAGCACAGCACACAAAAACAAGTACATGACAGCGGGAAGAATACGTGTAGAAAATGCGGAAGACAACACGACTACACAGACAGAAGAAAATGCCCAGCATATGGAACAAGCTGCAACACATGTGGTAAAGCAAACCACTGGCAAAAGATGTGCAGAGCTAAAAGAGAGGGGCTACACACCAAAAGCAGAGGTGGACAGCAGAACCAACAAAAGAAAAACAAAATCCATACCATGGGTGAGCAAGATGACGAAGACTGCGGGTACGACAAAGCTCTGAACATTGAAACCATAAAGGTTCTCTTACACGAAACGTCCAGAGCGGAAAGCACCCCAAAGGAAGAATGGCACACTATCATCCAGGTTAAAAAGAGGATCGAAGGACAGCCCACAACCGTCAATCTAAAAGTAAAGTTGGACACAGGAGCTCAGAGCAACATCCTTCCACTGAGGCTATACCAGAGGATCTTCCCCGAAAACTTGGGCGAAGATAGATACCCGAAAAGAGGATGTTTAAAAGCAAACAACGTCACGCTGACAGCGTATGGGGGGAGCGAGATCAGACAACTCGGAACAACCTATATAAAAGGAACACACAAAAGCAGAAACATCAACTGCATGTTCTATGTGACCGACTCCGAGGGACCGGCGATCCTGGGATTAAACAGCTGCGAGAAGCTGGGGTTAATCTCGGTAAACCACGAACTAACAAAAACATCACTGAAAGTCGACAGCAACACCCCACTGGAGAATCGTCCACAAATCATGGACACGAAACATTTGATGGACATGTATCCAGAATGTTTTGATGACACTGTAGGATGCTTCGGGGAGTTCAAGTACCATATAACAATAGATCCAGAGGGAAAACCCATCATCCACGCTCCAAGAAAAATACCCATCGAGCTAAAAGAAAAATTATACACTGAACTAAAAGAAATGGAAGAGAAAGAAATAATCGCAAAGGTCACTGAACCCACAGACTGGGTAAACTCGATTGTGGTACGGGAAAAGCCGAACGGGCGGCTCAGAATCTGTCTGGACCCCAAAGACTTAAACCAGGCAATAAAGCGGGACCACTACCCCACATCAACATTAGAAGAAATCACACCAGCACTGGCAGGAGCCAAAGTCTTCTCCAAACTGGATGCCAGAAATGGCTACTGGAACGTAAAACTGGATGAAGAATCAACTAACCTGACGACTTTTAATACACCATTGGGGCGTTATAAATTCCTGCGGCTGCCATTCGGGTTGAAAGTCAGCCAAGACATCTTCCAACAAAAGATCGATGAAACATACAAAGGCTGTGAAGGAGCCATTGGAATCGCTGATGACATCCAAGTTTACGGAACAAATGAAAGAGACCACGACGTGCACTTGCATGAGGCCATGGAGCGCACCAGAATGGCTGGCATCAAGCTGAATGCCGAGAAGTGCATCGTTAAAAGTACGAAATGCAAATTTTTTGGCATGATCTACACACTGGAGGGTGTCAAGCGTAATCCCGAAAAGGTCGAGGCGATAGCAGAGATGAAACCTCCAAACGACAAGAAGGAGCTGAGACGCTACCTCGGCTTGGTCCAGTATATGAGCTCTTTCATCCCAAACATGTCAGACTACACTGCGAACCTAAGAGAATTACTAAAAGAAGACACCGAATACCAATGGTCAGAATCCCATGAGAGGAACTTCAAACACCTAAAGGAATTATTATGTGAAGAAACCAGCCTGTCTTATTATGATAGAAAAAAACCTGTCACCCTACAGGTAGATGCCTCTACCAGGGGGCTAGGGGCAGCCCTCGTGCAGGAAGGAAAACCAATAGCTTTCGCATCGAAAGCATTGACATCAACAGAGACAAGATACGCAAACATCGAAAGAGAGCTATTGACAGTAGTATACGGATGCGAAAGTTCCACACCTACTTATACGGAAGAAAATTCGAGGTGGAGAGTGACCATCATCCACTCTAACAAATTTACAAGAAAAAGCTAAGCAAGGCCCCAGCAAGACTGCAAAGGTTACTGTTAAGACTCCAAAGTTACGACTTCGAATTAAAATACCGGCCAGGAAAAGAAATGGCACTGGCAGATGCATTGCCTCGATTGTCACCACACGAAAAACATGAGATGAAGGGCCTGACAGTAAAAATACACCACCTCGTAAATGTTACTCCCACAAAGCTTGGCCAAATTCAAGAGGAGACTGGTAAAGAAGAGGAGTTGCTACTACTCATGAAACAGGTAATACAGGGGTGGCCGGAGAAGATCCAGCAGGTCCAAAACCAAATCCGACAGTATTGGACGATCAGAGACAACATCTCGGAGGACGGTGTTCTCCTTGCTGGCTCAAGAATCATAATACCAAAAACGATGTAAATGGAACTTCTCCGCTTAATACACCAAGGCCATATGGGGATGGAGAAATGTAAACTAAGAGCCAGATCAGCTGTGTACTGGATAGGCATGTACAAAAGCATAGAACAAGTGGTCTCCACATGCTGCATATGCCAGAAATACCGAAACACACAGCAGAAGGAGGAGATGATTCAAATGGAAGTACCCCCGAGACCATGGCACACAGTCGGAACAGATCTGTTCCTGTGCAACCAGGAGTGGTACATCATAGTAGCAGACTACTACTCAAAATTTCCTTTTGTCAGAAGGATAAACGACATGAGAGCCACAACAATCACAAAAATTGCGAAAAACTTATTCGCAGAACAGGGCATCCCAGAGAAGGTCATCTGCGACAATGGGACACAATTCACCTCCAGCGAATTCAGAGCACTGGCTGGAAAATACGGATTTAAAATAATTACCTCATCCCCACATTACCCAAGGGAACATGGATTTATTGAAAGACAGATCCAAACAGTCAAAAGAGCTCTCATTAAAAGCAAGGAGATGGGAGAAGACCAAGACCTCGCCCTTTTGGCAATCAGATCGACACCTTTGAGAGCAGACTCGAAATCACCAGCAGAACTACTAAACGGTAGAAAATACAAAACAACTCTACCAGCAAAGATATATCCTCCCCAGGACCAAGAGGACATTCGGCAGAAGCTGATGGAAACACAAGCTACGGGGAGCACACACTATAACAAGCATGCAAAACCACTACCGGAGCTGCTAAATGGGCAATCAGTGCATATACAAGATCCGTTGTTGAGAACATGGAGTCCAGCCAAGGTTATTGGAAAAGCTGATATTCCAAGATCTTACTTGGTAGAGACAGAACCTGGAAACCAATACAGGCAAAACAGGATCCATATCAGACCCTCACCTGAAGCTGTCAAACAGCGGACAACATTAACAGCAGTTAGGGTACCAGACACGGAAAACAATATAACGCCAGAAACAAACACCTCAAATACAACAACTGCAAACATGCACTCTCCAGAGCCAAACATGACAGCACCGGCAACAAGAAATGAACACACCAAAACACCGCAGAAAGAAATAGTTACAGCCAAGTCCACAAGATGGAGGAGTAACATACAACCACCTGAGCGGTATTGCGAATAATTATAAAGACAATTATAATTCGCACAGAACAGTAAAACAACATGGACAAATATCTGTATATAAATTGAGCAAAGAAAGCTCACGTTCTGTATTTTTGTTAACGTTATTCAACTGGGAACATTGTAAAATAGAAAAATTGATGTAATTAGTTTTGTTGGGAAAGAGGGATGTTACATAGTTATGTTGGGACTACATTGTACAAGTGTACTAACACTCAAATCAAGTGTAGCAGCACTACGATGCTGGGAAAGTAGTGCGCAGGCGCTGCACAGGGCACTCGGAAATATCACCCCGCACCATGCGGCAGGCAGCCATTACAACTCAAATAAAACAGTAGTTATAATTACAAACTACCGAGTCCAGAGGTGTCTTTACAAAGCACTACGAGCGCTAGAAGACATAACAGCTACAATTGATTTTCATTTACTTTGAAACAGGTGGGAATTTCCAAAATAGGAAACAACATTCCATTCAACCATATGCAGTTCACTCAGCGGCTAATCCCAGGGAATGTTTCTTCAGCTGCCTCCCTTGCTGAAATAGACTCTATCAATGGTTTAACAGTAGATCACCCCTTGAATACTTGCAGTACTCTCTGTATTGTATATAATTTAAGTGCACAGTGAAAGCATGACTTGTTTTAATACAATGAAAACCCACTTTTATCATGTACATCAACAACAGAATATTAATTATTGCTAGAATTTCATTTGGTCTTGTTTCCAGGAGGTGAAATTAATTAATTATGGATCATTAATGTTCAGTTTTTGGGAACAAAGGGGCATAAATTCAACATCGTTGCACCATAAAATGGACACAAAAATAACCAATTTGCTGGTTGATCAGAAGGACTGGGTTTTGCTGAAACAAATGCGAAGCTTACAGTAAATAAATCAAAAATTGGTGTTGTATGCTCTTCCAAAGCTTTGTTTGATATAATGATATCAGATTGTATATTTTTTGGCTTCAGAACAATATGTTGAGGCGTAGCCAAACAGCATTTTAATGCGCTGATTCCTTACTACTTGTTGCTTTGTTGTTGCAGATGGAGAGACTCCGATCGTGCTTCAGCCTACAAATGCAAATGAAAAAACTCAACTTATTGGCGATGGTCGACGTAGCTACAACACAGATCAGTAGAATTTAAGAGAGTAGGAAGTTGAGCTGAAATTCCAGACAACCTTTACAATGTGGACATGTCATGGAGAGAGGTTGCATTTTTTCATTTGGAAAATGAAGCCATCAACTACCAATCTTGACATTACTTAAAAGTACCCACAACTGTAAAGCAGTTTGAAAACCTATCTATAAGCAGAGTTCAGTGTTGCTTTGTTGCTCTAAACACTTCAAAATCAAATCCCTGTTTTTTCTCACTTTACCTTATAACATCATCTGGAAACAAGCATTCAATTATTTTAAACACTTCTGGTGACTATTGTGTTTAATATACTTTTCCCTCTCAAATATATTGTCATATATTTTGTATACTGTGTAACCAAATTGCACCTTTTTGGATAAGCAAATGTATTTTATTAAATAGACTCCAACTAACGTGAGGCTGGGAATGAAAACTAACACCTTCCTTCCACTATTCATTGCCCCAACAGTAAGAAAGTTAGAAATGAATCTTTTGCTACTAAATATTGTAGTAGTTTTGCTGCTTGCTACTGCATTCTTTGTGATTGGGATATTGGCACTGCACCTCTGAAAATAATAGGCTGACTGATCTGGTTACAGCTGTAACACAAGGACTGGGTGACAAATACAGGGAGGAGTAAGACCAGCACTTCAATCATTTATAGTTTAGAAGCTCTCTGAAGTACACATGAACTGTGCTAGCGATTTTAGCAAGGTTTCTCGGGTCAAAAAAAATGTAATTGAAAGGATTTGATCAGATGCAGTACAGGAATTATTTGATATGCCTTTGGAGCAGAGATTGTAATGTATTTCCGACCTATCTCAACCATAATCTCAGTTCAGTCATCTACATTTCAGCTCTCTGATTACTGGATTCCCTTTCATAGCTTTCATAAGATGCACATTTCTCGAATAACCAAAATGAATAAATTTCTAATTTTGTGTACAATAGAATTAGAGAAATATTCAAAACCATAGAAAACGTTGTAATTCCCTGCATTCTTGCAGTAAATTCAGGAGCAAACTGTAATTTTGTAGTTTATTTTGGTGTTAACATCTTCATTCAGTGCTCAGACTTAAAATGCATCTGCTTTTCACTCCTTCATGGACTAGATTTAAATATATTCATATTCTATTGAATTATCATGCAATCCTACATCTTGTAAAGAGATATTTCTATGCTTACTTACATTTTTCAGTCGCAACGTATCTTGCTTTATAATCGATGGTTAAAGAAAGTCTTGAAACAGACATTTAAAGAGTAATTTAATAACTTGGTGTTCCTGGTGGGGAGCCTCACACCCACTGACCCGAAGAGCACATATCAGAAATTTCAGCCTGTACTGTGCCGGATGTTACAACCACCTGAAGCACAAAGTTGTAGAATGACCCCTTTAGTGTAAAGCTTCCCGTCCTATCATACAATGAAACTTTTCCAGTTGCACCCTACATCGAGACAATTCTGAATGCAATTCGTCATTCATGATGTCACTAGTACAGAAATTTACTAGCCTCCATTTTTCATGTATCCCAGGCAGCAAGAAACCTTGCTCGCCACCAGCACATACTGGAATTTCTGTCCATTGAAATTGTACTGATGAAGGGGAGGTTCCCCACCTCAAGCATTCAGAAAATGCAGCTTGTTTCTGCCTCTAAACATGAAGCAGAGTAACCATGTGTGTGCATAACTCTCCCTTTATAACTTTTTGGATTGTTGGACAATTCTATTACTTCCTGTTTAAAAACATAAAGAATATTGTCTTCTATATCTTCAATCCTTCTCGTGTAACTAAAGATCGTTAAGTAGCAACATCAAATATGTTTAAAAAAATAAATTACAGGAAGGTTTTCTGAAGGCAAATATATGATACAACTTGTATGTAGGTTTCATTTTAGAATATGAAACAGATTGATTTTGCACAAAGGGATGTTATCTTTGTCAATATTATTTAAAAAATGAATTGTTTAAAAATTAGCAATTGATTTGTGTAGTTTACTTATTTTCTTTAAACAGTATTGTAAATTGCTGTAGTTAATGCATCAAGACATCTGTGTGTGATGCTACTTGTATTTTGCAAAACTTGTCACTTGTAAAGACCAAAGCCCTGGTTAACCCCTTTCCTTTGTTCAGTCCATTGTGGGAATACTGTCTGTCCATTGGAGTTAAATCAATTGTGAAGAAAGTGTGAATTTGTAGTTTTGGATATTTTAATACTAGACCAATTCATATTGCAGGCAGCTTCAGGTGTTCTCTGTTGGTAAGTTGCTACCTTTAGCCACTGTATTTGCCTGACCACTTGGCTTCACTTCTTTGGTATTTACCCATCACGATATGATACAAAGTACAGGTGGTGCGAATGAGAAACAAATGGAGATGTAAGAAAACAATATTAATTTTCTGACATGTAAAATATAAAGCACAGTTCTCAGATATGCAAGCATACTACATAACTAAATATTTGTTAGTGGATATTAGTATGTGGTTACCATCCCATCCACTGCTTGCTGTGAATTCAGAGCATTAAAAAAGTGGGAAAGACTAGTAAGCTCTGTGAAAGAACATGCTAAGCTTTTTGCACTACTTAAACTAGCTGAGGATGACAAAGGACAAATCAACATTTCTTTTATCTTTGTATTTCATGTTTACCTAAATTTTTCTTTCTGTTCTGTTTGACTAATGAATATAAACTCAGACTGTAAGGAAAGAAAAAATACAGTATTTGAACGAGAAAACTACTTAATGTGTATGGTTGCACTGGAGCTTAACAAAATAAAAAATGGAAAAAAGTGATGAAAGTGTTAGCAAAATGTCTGCAATCAGAAAAATGATTTAATATTTATGTTTTGTGTATACATTTGCCTATGTGAAAGAATCAGTATCTTATTAAAAAGTGTACTGTTCTAAACAAAGGCCTACACTTGCTGAATGCTGACTGGAAGTCTGATATTTCAATATCTACACCTTTTTTGGTTATATTATAGAGCAGATTTTATGAATTTGCTTTCCCGGCTCACAGCTTCAAGCAACAGGCACATATATTGGGATTTGGATGAGAAGATCACTAGGCCCTTCACAATTTTCTGACATTAATGGATGGAAAATTCTATAGATCCTGTTGACTTCCATCTCATATTCTTAATATGAGATCCTGACACACAAAACTCTACACTGGGAACGCAAATTTGTAAAATTTGCTTTCATGTCTCCTCTTTTAGGTCATTTTGCACCACGCACTGAGCCAATGTTCCATTCTGCATAGCCAGTGGTGCCATCTTGGAATGGGTGAGTGTGGCTGAGTAATTCTGTTGAGATTCATATTGCTGGGCCCTCATCCATTTTGTTGATCTGTTTCCTTGCACAAAATGTGTGAAGGCTTCATTTCAATATAATATATGCTAATATCTGCATAAGTGCAATTCCCAATTTTCCAGCAAGCACTGAGCTCAGATCACCCATATGAAATGTGTCAGCCTGGTTCAGGACTGGTGGGAAGTGATTCCTTCAAGGACTACCAGTTGTATTCTTCCCATGATGACTTCCTTAAAGTGGACACTAATGGGTAGATTTTCCAATGAACATACAAAAATGACAGGCAGAGAAAAGACCAGATGGTCAATCAAGCCTACCCCACACTCATGATGGCTGGAGCATCATGACTAATGTGCACTTCTGGTGTACAGTTTGTGTTTTGCATTTTATTGGCCAAACTTAAACATTTTTGATTAGTCCAATTAAAAATTAGAATATGTGAATTCCTTTGGGGCATCCTCTCATTTTGTGTTATTTAGAAGAGGATGAAAGAATTGATGCTAGGCAGACTTCCTACATTCCTCCTACCCACACAATCATGTGTGTAAACCTAGACATCATTACCTGGAACTGTCTATGGAAGACTGCCCTCACCGATTCTGCTTCACCACGGATAACCATTAGAGGATGGCACTGCCAGTGGCATTCAGGTCATCACAGCCCTGAACTTTTACAGTGCAGGCTCATTCAAAGTTACCAAAAGTGGCATCAGCAACATCAATGAATCAAACAGGTCACTGCTGTGATGTTCGCCAAGACAAACACCTTCATTACTTCCCCACTGGAAACCTGGCAGCAGAATAAGAGGGCCTGAAATGTTTGCACTTTGCAGGATTCTCCAAACAGGGATGATATGATATAAATATGATCCCATTTGCTGGTCCATGTGACCATTGGTATTGTCCATATCCCTTGCAGTCTATGCTATCTTACAAACTCCAATGGTACAGTTACTTTGTGAATAAAAGCCACAAATAAAAGTGACTTCTCTTTGTGGAACATGCTCCTTCCACCTCTGGAACATTGCCCGTTTGGGCCTCTAGGTCTCTCTGCCACCAAAATCCTAATCTACACCTTCATCGATACTTCAAATGCTCTCTTCACTGGCCTTCCCTCCTACAACCTTCACAAACTCCAACTAATTCAGAACTTCAGAGCCCAAGATCTCTCTTATACAATCTCCTATACTCATCATCCCTGTCCTGGTCAAGCTCACTAGGTCCCTATCCTCAGTGATTTATTTCAAGGTGCTTGTCCTCATTTTCAAATCCCTCCACAGTTTCACCACCATATCTGACCAACTCTCTCCAACCTGCACCTTCCATCCCTATGACTCCAGATTATTTCTCTATGGGGTACGGTAGCATAGTGATTATGTTACTGGATTAGTAATCCGAGAGTAATCCAGAGGCCTGGACTAATGATCCATGAAACAGGAGTTCAAATCCCACCACAGCAACTGGGGAATTTAAATGCAATTAAATAAAACTGGAATAAAAAGCTAGTGTCAGTAATGATGACCATGAAGCTTGTTGTAAAAACCCATTTGCTTCACTAATGTCCTTTTGGGAAGGAAATCTGCTGTCCTTACCTGGTCAGCCTATATGTGACCCTAGACCCACAACAATGTGGTTTGCTCTTAACTGCCCTCTGCAGTTCAAGAAGGCAGCTCACCACCACCTTCTCAAGGGCAATTAGGGATGGGCAATAAATGCTGGCCTTGCCAGCGACACCCACATCACATGAACAAAGAAAAAAATGTCTCCAACCTGCACCTTCCATCTCTGTGACTCCAGATTATTTCTCTATGGGGTACGGGTAGAAGGGTATGCTTGTTCAGCTTTACTACGGGAGGCTTTACTAAATGGCCGACGTGTATCCAGAGACTATGGCCGTGATTTTGTTGTCGGGTTGGGTGCAGGACAGCTTGTTTCCGGCTTCCAGTCCCGTCCCCAGCTGCATCCGCTCCACATACGTGATTTTACCTTGATTGACCTTGTTCAGCCCACCCTGCGGGCTTGCCGGCCAATTACCACGAAGCAGGTCTGATGACATCATTGATGACGCATCATCTGCTGGTTTCCTTAAAGGGACCTCGCACAATTTTATTTTGACAGTTGATTTCTCAGTGTTTGACAGCATTGTGGTGCTGAAAACACTGACAATCACTGCACAAAGGTGACCTCTTGCACCCAGGCTCTCCAATGACTCCCTCCATATGCTGGAATAGATGGCAGCTGCAGGTAAGATGACAGAAGCGATCTGTCACTGGTGAGAGAGGTTCTCCCAATGAGGTAGCACTGGACATATAGTTGGATTTAAAATTGTAAGCTAAAGAAATCTGTAAATGTTTTAAAAATGCAGTATCCAACATTTTCTTTGCTCTGAAACTCATTCCACAAACATCACAGCAGACTCAGAACACGCCACACTTACCTGGCGTGGTGTCCGGATGTCGGGAAAGCCAACCCAGAAGTGGGAAAATCCAAAAACAGGCTGAAAGCTACTGGCAAGTACCTGTTAATAGGCAGGTAATTGCCTTTAATCCGCTTCCCGCCGCTAGGTGTTGGATCCATTCGCAAATCGGGGACCCAACACTTGGGAAAGCTGTTTGGAGGCAGGTTGATGGCGGATTCGGAACCCGCCGTCAATCAAATCGAATTTTACCTCTGATCTGCCTCCAAACCCGCCCTCTGAGCGCTCGCAAAATCGCGGCCTATGACCCAAAGTTCTAGACTCTCCAGCCAGGGGAAACAGCATCTTAGCATCTACCCTGTCAAGCTCTCTAAGAATTTTATACATTTCAATACTCTTAGAGCCATTATAGCCACGATTTTCTTCTTGGAGGCGAGTTGGCATCGGGAACTGTAGTTGGCGGGTTCCGGTCCCACTGCCGGCTCCAGCTGGCCTGTTGATACAATTTTTGATTAATTGGGCTAGTTAAACCCGCCGTGTGAGTTACCTGCCCCAATCACAAGGTGTGGGTCTGCTGAGCTGCTCTGTTGACGTGATTGCAGCTGGTGCATTTAAGGGGCCATTTCCCCATTAGATCTCAGGTCATTTCTGCTGCTTCTCAGCACGATGTCTGCAGAGAAACAAAAGGCAGCTCCCCGCTTCAACGATGACTCCCTCCATGTTCTTGTGGAAGGAGTCAGAGGATGTCGGGTGGTCCTATACCCAGCTGATGGAAGAAGGAAACCTCCTCAGCAGACAAAGGCAGCCTGGCTGTGAATAGCTGAGGTGGTCAATGCCAGGTCCATGTACAGATGCTCCTGGGTCCACTGCAGGAAAAGGTTCAATGATCTCCTGTGCACTGGAAAAGTGAGTATAAAAGCACACTTACCTTAATTCTGCTGTGCCTGTCATAACATCCCCATCACTCTGCATTGGTAACCCTACTCCTGCACATCCTAACAACTCAACCCAACATTCCTTACACCACCCCCCATCCCTCTCTCCCTATACACAGAATCACTTCCCCATCTTACTATACACCCCTCACACCCACCCACAAGGTTATGCAATGACAACTAACAACTCAAAAGGAGGGAACTCCATAATGGGAACCCAATCCTTCACAGTCTCCCTCTAAACATCTATCCTATCCATTCTTTACACGCATTCCATCACTCTCACTGAAACTCCACTTCTTTCCCTCATTGCAGGAAAAGATAGGCCACAATAAGAGGGAGGGCGGGAACAGGAGGAGGACCACCATCCTTATCACAGCTGACCAATGCTGAGGAGGCCGCTCTGGGCATTGTGGGATTAGTGGAACAGTTTGAAGTGGGGGATGGAGAGATGGGCTCAGGTGAACAACCTGGTGACAGAATGCTTCTCCATCCATCTTATTTGGCTTTCATGAATGACACATATGGCATCTGATGTCAATAAAAATTGAATGCTCATTGATGTAAGAAAAAGGAGGCTTACCATCAAGTAACTTTAAAGTAAGCTTTAAGTAACTTAAAAACACACTATATACAAGAGAGGTCTTTACCATGCCTCTGGTAGAAGCCTCTTACAATACTGAACAGACCAGTATTTATACCAGTCCAACAGGAAGTGACACATGACAGGAAGTGAGGTATGTACACAGTTCATAGTTCATAGTTCACAGTTCACAGGAAGTGATGACATAACTTCCCGGAAGTTATTATTTTTATCACATTCTTCCCTCCTGCAGGTTTAGGAGGCTGTGGTCCACCTTTTGGTCCGCAGCCGCCGAACAAGGAAGAGTCGCACCCGTTTGGATTCCCGTCGTAGAGGGTCGCTGGTCCGCTTACATGCGGTTGGCCATTGGCCAGAGTCCGTGTGGCCTGGATTGCCCTGTGAAGGGTCGGGGAGATCATGGCTTCGAGTACGAGCCCCAATAGGTTCAAAGTCAGACTGCCTCTGTTCAGAGGGAGGTGCAGAGCTGGTCTGTGGCAGACCAGTACTTTCATGCGTGGTACTGGGAGGGTCGCAACCTTGAGCACGGGGTTCTACCGGCACCAAGCTAGTTGGTGTCCGATCAGGATCCTGGAGAGGGGTACCCGATAGGTCCCAAGAGTTTCCTGGTGAAATGCCATCACCCGATGTCCCACTAGGTCCTGGTGGGCAGGGAGCCAGATCCCGTAATGATACGGTAGATTCTCGGCCGTCGGAATATCGTATGTTTGCATAGGTGGGGTTGGCATCGGTTAGTTCGACCTCGTCTACAAGAGGGTCATTTTTAGACGTCCGAACGTATCTTCGGAGTAATACAGGTCCAGGAGTAGTTAGCCATGACGGGAGTGATGTCCCATGAGATGAGCGACGCTGGAATCCAAAGAACCGCTCATGAGGTGTAGTATTTGTGGCTGTAGAAAGCAGGGACCGTATAGAGTGCAATGCATCCGGAAGCACTGTTTCCCATTGCTGGTCTGGTAGGCCCCGAGATCTTAAAGCGAGACGTACGGAATTCCAGATGATACCGTTATACCTCTCTACCTGCCCATTTCCGATGGGATGGTATGGTGTTGTTTTGCTTGTAGCAATTCCCCGTTCTGAGAGGTAGTCCTTGAGTTCCCTCGACATAAAGGATGGACCCCGATCTGAGTGAATATAAGCCGGCATGCCACAGAGAGAAAATACCTGCTCAAGGCAGCAGATTACTGTGGACGCCAGCATATTGGAGCAGGGGAAGGCAAATGGAAAACGTGAATATTCGTCGATCATGGCGAGCAAATATGTGCTCCGAGTTGAAGAGGGCACTGGGCCCTTAAAATCGATGCTAAGTCGTTGCATCGGTTGGGTTGCATGTATGAGTATACCATCTGAGGGGCGGAAGAACTGAGGTTTTAATTCCGCACAAAGCCGGCATTCTGAGCATATTTTCTTTACATCTCCAGTGGAAAAAGGGAGATTCCGTGATCGTACGAAATGTAGCATGCGCGTAACGCCAGGATGGCACAAACCATTGTGGACATCCATGAGGGTGGAGGATGACATAGTGGAGCAGAATGCCCGTGTGAGGGTGTCCGGGGCCACATTCTCCTTGCCAGGCCGATAGAAAATGGTATAACCAAAAGAGGCCAGTTCCATCCTCCAAAGTTGTATTTTATTATTCTTAATTTTGGTTCGTTTTCGATTATCGAGCATGAAGGCGACTGATCGTTGGTCCGTGATCAATGTAAAGTGCTGGCGAGCTAGAAAATGGTTCCACTTCCGTACTGCCTCTATGATGGCTGTGGCTTCTTTCTCAACCAGAGGATAATGTAGCTCGGCACCTTGTAAGGTCCTGGACATAAATGCTACAGGACGACCTTCCTGATTCAGAGTAGCCGAGATCGCCACCTCCGAGGCATCACATTCAACCACGAAAGGGAGATTCTCATCAATGGAGTGAAGAGCCGCTTTCTCCAACTGTTTTTTGAGAAGGTTAAAGGCTGCAACAGCCGCTGTTCCCAGTGGAAATGATCTAGCATGCAGCAAGGGTTGGATTTTGTCCGAAAAATGAGGAATCCATTTAGCGTAGTATGCAAACAGACCGAGAGCCCGATGTAAAGAAGCCGGATTCTTAGGTGACGGGAGCTCTTGGAGCGGGCGAAGTCTTTCTGGGTCTGGCTTAATGATACCATTGCCTACGCAGTAGCCAAGGATGTTGATGGTCGGTTGCGACTCAACAGATTTGGATTCATTCAGGGTCAAATTACGGCGATGGAGGGCATCCCGAAATTTTTGGAGGTTGGAGTCGTGTTCCTGTTGATCGTGACCTGCAATGGTAATGTTATCAAGATAGGGAAAAGTGTCCCTTAGGTTTTCCTGCTTAACCAGGCCATCCATTGCCCGTTGAAAGACAGCCACTCCATTAGTAACCCCGAATGGGAGGCGACGAAATTGGTACAGCCGTCCATTAGCCTCAAAGGCTGTGTACTGCTTATCTGAGACCTTCAAGGGTAACTGATGATAGGCACTTTTTAAATCGTAAGTTGAGAACACTTTGTATTCGGCCAGTTTATTAACCATATCATCAATGCGTGGCAATGGGTAGGCGTCCAAGTCGGTATATTGATTGATGGTTTGCGAATAATCGATGCATAGTCGCTGTTTGTGAGGTTTTAGAGGGTTCTTGACAATGACGACTTGAGCCCGCCAGGGCGACGAACATGGTTCAATGATATCCTCTGCTAGAAGTCGAGAGATTTCAGCCGCAATAAAAGATTGGTCTTCCTGATTAAAGCGCCGCGATTTCGTTATTATCGGTTGGCATTGAGGCGGAATACTGGCAAATAATGAGGGTTCATCAAGTGAAGCTGCTGATAATGCACAAAATGGTAATTTAGACGGTATATTAGAAATAGTAAGTCCGGGTTTGGATCCACCAAACTCAATGGTGAGTTTCTTATGCTGTTTTTGGAAGTCCAGTCCTAAGAGGAGATCACTACATAAGTCCTTGAGCACCGAAAGTTGGGTGGAGGGATACATACGACCATGAAGTGTCATATCAACAACACAAAAGCCGGAGATTCTGGTATTAAGTGATGACTGGGCCATCGCAATTGCCTGGTCCGATGGGAAGACATGTAGTTTCAATTTCGCAACAATCTGTTCCTTAATGAAACTATCAGTACTTCCTGAGTCAATTAAGGCATCTAAGGTATGCCCTTTAATTGAAATTTTTGTGGCAGCATGAGACAGGTTCTGTGGGCAAGCAGCTGTAATTGGTGTCGTTGCACAGAGAGTGGCTAAAACTCTTGGTGTGCTTCTTCGGGAGAGAGCTCGAGAGGAAGCTTGATAGGTCCTAGCTGGAGCATCTTGATAGGCCCTAATTGGGGCAGTTCGGTAGGCCTTAGCTGGATTGGCCCTCGTAGAGGCCCTTGATAGGCAAACTTTAGCAAAGTGTCCTTTTTTCCCGCAATAACTGCAGATTGCATTGCGAGCAGGGCAGGTTTTCCTAGGGTGAAAAGCATCTCCACAAAAGAAGCATTCCTTCCTAGATTGCCAAGAGGCTGCTAAAGTGGGGTCGTCCTCCTCTTCTTCATCAGAATTATCAGAATTAGATTCCCCCATGATAGGGTTCACCTGAGACCGCTTGAATTGTCTGGTTGCAGCTACAGCAGCAGATCGAGATCTGGGCAGCTGATAGAGGTCTGCATTTCTCTTTGCCAAATCCAGTGAACAAGCTAGGTCAAAAGCTTTTTGTAGCTCAAGTGTTTTACTTTCTAGTAGACGCTGGCGTATAAATGGAGAGGCAATCCCGCAGATGAAAGCATCACGAATCATTTCTTGGCGGTACAGCTCAGCTGAGGCTGCCTGAAAGTTACAATCTATGCTGAGCCTGCGAAGTTCTTGCAGGAATTCGTCAATTGATTCCCCTGGCCCTTGTCGGGCTGTGGCCAGTAGATGTCTAGCATAGACCTCATTTGGGGTCTTGGCATACAGTTTCTTAAGTGCCCGAATCACCTCATCGTAATTATCCCATTCATCAACATATTCGAACACTTTTGGGGTCACATAATTGATAAGTATCTTCAATCTAGCAGGAGCATCCGCTTCACATTCATCCAGAAAATTCTCAAAAGTACGGTACCAATGCTTCCATACCCTGCCAGCTGCTGGTGCATTCGGGTCCAAGTCCAGACGAATAGGTCTAAGGATTTTCTCCATGATGGGTGGTTCCCTGGATCCTTAATTCCGAGTTTGTCCGAAGGTCTAGTATTCGTGAGTGTAAATACTAAGTTACTTAAATTGATGTAAGAAAAAGGAGGCTTACCATCAAGTAACTTTAAAGTAAGCTTTAAGTAACTTAAAAACACACTATATACAAGAGAGGTCTTTACCATGCCTCTGGTAGAAGCCTCTTACAATACTGAACAGACCAGTATTTATACCAGTCCAACAGGAAGTGACACATGACAGGAAGTGAGGTATGTACACAGTTCATAGTTCATAGTTCACAGTTCACAGGAAGTGATGACATAACTTCCCGGAAGTTATTATTTTTATCACACTCATCATGTACACATTGGGATGTGTCTGCAATGTACATATCACATGTCTAACTCATGTCTTTACTCTCCCACAGGACCATCAAGAGCCCCCCTCCCTACTGTCCAGGAAGAAGAGCAGGAGGACTCCTCAGAGGATGCTGCACACAACCTCTAGTGTGGCACCTTATCTAATGCCTTTTGAAAATCCAAATATACTACAGCCACTGGTTCCCCCTTATCTACCCTGCTAGTTACACCCTCAAAAAACTAATAGATTTGTCAAACACGATTTCCCTTTCATAAAACCATTTTGACTCCGCCTAATCGAGTTATGATTTTCTAAGTGCCCTGTTACCACATCCCTAATGATAGATTCTAGCATTTTCCCTACTACTGGTATCAGGCTAACTGACCTATAGCTCCCAGTTTTCTCTCTCCCTCCTTTTTTGAATAGCGGGGTTACATTTGCTACCTTCCAATCCACGGGGACGGTTCTAGAATCTAGGGAATTTTGAAAGAGCAAAACCAATGCAGCCACTATCTCTGCAGCCACCTCTTTTAAAACCCTAGGCCACTAGATCCAGGGGATTTATGGGCTTTTAGTCTCATTAATTTCTCTAGTACTTTTTCTTTACTAATATGAATTACTTTAAATCCCTTACTCTCATTAAACCCTTGGTTCCCCACTATTGTATGTTTTTTGTGTCTTCTACTGTGAAGACAGATACAAAATATTTGTTTGACGTCTCTGAGATTTCCTTATTCCCCATTATAATTTCTCCTGTCTCTGCCTCTAAGGGACCCATGTTTACATTCACTAATCTTTTCCTTTTTGCATACTTGTAGAAGCTCTTACAATCTGTTTTTATATTTTTTGCTAGTTTACTCTTATATTCTATTTTCTCCCTCTTTAGCAATTTCTTGGTCAACCCCCCCCCAATCCTCAGGCTTACTACTCTTTTTGGCAACATTGTAAGCCTCTTTTAATCTAATACTATCCTTAACTTCTTTAGTTAGCCACTGTTGTACCACTTTTTCCATGGAGTTTTTATTCCTCAAATTGCTCAAACTTCTTTGCAATCCCTTCTATGGCACCGCTGTATCTTGCGGCCATCATAACTATCACAACCCTGCCACAGCTTCTCCTCTCCTATCTACATGGTCAAATCTGTGTACCCCAGGATCCTTTATCCACCCCCCCACCACCCCCCGCCCCCGCAACCCTGCACACCCTTTGGCAATATCATCTGAAGGCATGTATGTTGATGACATGCAGTACTATCTCTCCCCATTTAAGAATAGGTCAGATAGAGTTAGGTGGTTGAAGGAAAAATGAATAAAGGGATATGAGAACAGGATGGGCATATGTGATTAGAACTACTGCTAAACTCCAACACAGACTGGTTGGGCCCAGTGTTTCTGTGTTGTAATTTCAATATAATTAATTAGTATCTCAGCAAATATACAGAAATAACAATCATATTGCAATGAAACAAGGCAGTAGCTTGCCATGCAAAAGCAAAATACTGTACTGCAGATGCTGGAAATCAGAAATAAAAACAGAAAATGCTGGAAATAGCCAGCAGGTTTGAATCCTGCCTGACTCATACTGCTTTTTAGAGTCATAGAGTTATACAGCACAGAAAGAGGCCCTTCAGCCCTTCGTGTCTGCACCGGCCATCAAGCCCTGTCTATTCTAATCCCATTTTCCAGCATTTGGTCCGTAGCCTTGTATGCTATGGCGTTTCAAGTGCTCATCTAAATGCTTCTTGAATGTTGTGAGGGTTCCTGCCTCTACCCCCCTTTCAGGCAGTGAGTTCCAGATTCCAACCACCCTCTGGGTGAAAAAGTTTTTTCTCAAATTCCCTCTAAACCTCCTGCCCCTTACCTTGAAACTATGCCCCCTGGTTATTGACCCCTCTACTAAGGGGAAAAGTTCCTTTCTATCTATCCTATCTATGCCCCTCATAATTTTGTACACCTCAATCAGGTCCCCCCTCAGCCTTCTCTGCTCCAAGGAAAACAACCCCAGCCTGTCCAGCCTCTCCTCATAGCTGAAGCGCTCCAGCCCAGGTAACGTCCTGGTGAATCTCCTCTGCACCCTCTCCAATGCAATCACATCCTTCCTATAGTGTGGCGACCAGAACTGCACACAGTATTCCAGCTGTGGCCTAACTAGCGTTTTGTACAGCTCCATCATAACCTCCCTGCTCTTATATTCTATGCCTCGGCTAATGAAGGCAAGTATCCCATATGCCTTTTTAACCACCTTATCTACCTGTCCTGCTGCCTTCAGGGATCTATGTACATGCACACCAAGGTCCCTCTGATCCTGTCTTTCCTAGGGTCCTACCATTCATTGTGTATTCCCTTGCCTTGTTAGTCCTCCCAAAATGCATCACCTCACACTTTTCAGGGTTAAATTCCATTTGCCACTGTTCTGCCCATCTGACCAACCCGTCTATATCGTCCTGTAGCCTGAGGCTTCCCTCCTCGCTATTTACCACTCCACCAATTTTCATGTCATCTGCGAACTTACTGATCATACCTCCTGCATTCATATCTAAATCATTAATGTACACTACAAACAGCAAAGGACCCAGCACCGATCCCTGCGGTACACCACTGGACACAGGCTTCCAGTCACAAAAACAACCTTTGACTATCACCCTCTGCCTCCTGCCACAAAGCCAATTTTGGATCCAATGTGCTAAACTGCCCTGGATCCCATGGGCTCTTACCTTCTTGACCAGTCTCCCATGCGGGACTTCATGAATAATGGCACTACGTTAGCTGTCCTCCAGTCCTCTGGCACCTCCCCTGTGGCCAGAGAGGTTCTGAAAATTTGTGTCAAAGCCCCTGCAATCTCCTCCCTTGCCTCACACAGCAGCCTGGGATACATCTCGTCTGGGCCTGGGAATTTATCCACTTTTAAGCCCACTAAAACTGCTAGTACCTCCCCCTGTCTGGTTTCTATGCCTACATCGTCCTTCTCCATAGTGAACACAGATGCAAAACATTCATTTAAAACCTCACCTACATCTTCCAGCTCTACACACAGATTGCCACTCCCTAATGGGCTCTACGCTTTCCCTGGTTATTGTTGTGTATGTACCTTTAAGAGAAGAACTGATTCTATACTGCAGTACCGGCAGTGACCACCCCTGTATATAAAGCCATAGCAGGCTTCTGTACTTCAGTCTTAAGTTACCCTCTGTTCAGCTGCAAGCACGAGCAGAGGGAGCAGCCAGACTTTGGAGAGTGGATTAAAGTGGTGGTCCCCTGACCAGGAAGAGGAGGAGAACGTTGGACCACCACCACCAACTCCACCATCATTACATCAACTGAGGTGCCTGGAGAGAGAGGACAGAGGAGGAGAAGGAGAAAGGAGGCCTACATCAACATCAACCAGGGGAGAGGCCTTTCTATCACTGCCTCCCCAAATTGGCCTCCACTTCAGGAGAGGGAGAGAGGGGAGAGAAACCAACTGCTTGAAAGGAGGGAAGAAAACTTCATCCGGAACATCTACAGGTGGGTGTTATTTGGGGCACTCTCCCAAGACTTTGTATTTTAGGTGGGGGGAGAAAAGAAGAAGCAAGGCCGGATCATCAAGGGGTGTAGTGTGTGTGCTCTTGTTAAAAGCTAGGCCACACACACCACTAATTAGCATCCCTTCTATTGCCTGCCCTGGGAGAGCTTGGAGCTGCCCAAGGTGAAGTCCTTAATTTAATTTAATTACATCGTTAAGACCTGTTGCAGGACTAAGCCTGGGCTTCTCCAGCTTTTCCAGGTGAAGACGTCTTCTCCCCCTGCCAGAAGACCACCACCACCAAAGACTTTTTCCATCGGAGAGTGCAACCCTGCCTACACCCACCCACCATCCTGAGTGGCAACACTGCCCTTTGCGGCCTCCCTCCTTCCCACCTCCCCACCTCTCTCTCTCTCTTTGTCTCTCTCTGCCTGTCTTTCTAAGGCACCTTAGTTTCATCTATTTTATTAATTGCCAATTGAGCAGAGGGGCGAGGGCTCCTCTCCCAATTTAAATCAATAGGGAGAGAGGTGTGTCCTCATTTTTAATCAGCTCCCTCTGCTCAATAGAGGACAAAAAAATATATATATACACCGAGGCCATTAACACCTTCAGGCCTGTGACTTGGGGTGAGTGTAGCCCTTAAAAAAAGCACCCCAGAATGGCGACTGCATCTTCGCCGGTGGCGGGGCCAGCCGGGACCTATGCGAGAGTGGTAGCCACAGCCACAGCTGCTCCCGCTGTTCCTGCTGCCCCGTCACCTTTTCGATTAATAACAAAAAAGCTTGGGGTGAAGAGCTACACTCACCCCACTATGACCATCGAGGCCTGCGTCAAGGCCATGGCTGGGGTTGTCGGCCCCTCAACCATCGTCGCGGCCTCGAAAATGTATGGGAAGGCTGTGTTCTTCCTGGGGTCGGAGCGGGCGGTGTCCCTGGCTGTCGCCAAGGTGCTCACCGTGGGCGGGACCTTCCTGCCGGTGGATCCTCTCGAGGCCACCGCGCAGAGGATCATTATTTCCAACGTCCCGCCCTATGTTCCTGGTGAGCTCCTCCTTCCCCATTTGCGACAACTTGGGGAGGTGAGGTCGGGGATCACGCCCATCCCGCTCGGCTTCCGGGAGGCCAGCCTTCGCCACGTCTTCTCCTTCCGGCGCCAGCTGTTTATCCAGCTGGCGCGGGAGGAGGACACTGAAGGGGCGTTCGTCGTCCTCCACGAGGGGACCGCCTACCGCGCCTTTTGGACGTCGGACGGTGTGAGGTGCCATGCCTGCAGGGAGGTGGGGCACATCAGGAGGAACTGCCCTGCCTCCAAGGCCGCCGGATCATCTCGTGCGGCCGAGGCTGGCGCTGCCGCCGCCGCCCTTCCCCCCCGGATCTGCCCGCGCGTCAAGTACGTCTGATGCGCGGTTGACGTCGGGGGCCGATGCCACCAAGGCCTCCGGCGGGGGGGAGGGAGCGTGTCCGGCCGGAAAGAAGGCGCGGGAAAAAAAGAAGCACCTTAGGGCAGGTCCCCCCGTGGATGGTGAGCCCTTGCCCCTTGAGCCCCTTACACCCGCGCTCCTCGCGGAGTTGATCAGGGCAGATGTGAGCGGGAGGGGCCCCGTGCCCGAGCCTGTGGCCGCAACCGCCGCAGCGGTAATGCCAATACCTGCGGCCGGGCTCGGGCCCGAGGAACCCGACAAACCTGCTCCGCCGGAGGGAGTCGAGGAGGAGGCCTTTGCAGACATGGAGGTCTCCCTCGCTCCCTCCGTGCTAAAAAGAAGGCGCGACCCCCTGGATGAGGAGGAGGACCGGGAGGAGGAAGGTCCCTCCGAGCAGGGGGAGTCGTCGCCCGCCGCGGGTACTGCGCCCCCCCGCCCCCCCAGCGCTGTCGTCATCACCAGCGATCGGCAGGGGTCGCCTGTCCCTCGGGAGGCTGAGGCAGATGTGTCTGTCCAGCACGTGCCTCCCGGGGATGGGGATGAGACCCTGCCCGTGGGGGGGGTTATACATAGATACATAGAAGATAGGAGCAGGAGTAGGCCATTCGGCCCTTCGTGCCTGCTCCGCCATTTAATGAGATCATGGCTGATCCTTTAATTCAGTATCCCGTCCCCGCCTTCTCTCCGTAACCCTTAACCCCTTTTGCCCGTAGAAATATATCTAATTCCCTCTTAAATATATTTAATGAGCTGGCGTACACTGCCCTCTGTGGCAATGAGTTCCACAGGTTCACCACTCTCTGAGTGAAGAAATTCCCCCTCATCTCTGTCCTAAATGGTTTAGCCCTTATCCTTAAATTATGTCCTCTAGTTCTGTTCTCACCCGCCAAGGGAAACATTCCTTCTGCATCCAGTCTGTCTAGACCTGTCAGAATTTTATACACTTCTATGAGGTCCCCTCTCAATCTTCTAAACTCCAGTGTGTACATCCCTAAACTACATAGTCTCTCCTCATAGGTCATTCCCGCCATTCCTGGTATCAGCCTGGTGAATCGCCGCTGCACCCCCTCCATGGCAAGAACATCCTTCCTCAGATGAGGCGACCAAAACTGTACACAGTACTCGAGGTGTGGTCTCACCAGTGCCCTGTACAGCTGCAGCAAGGTATCCCTGTTCCTGTATTCTAACCCTTTTGCTATGAAGGCCAGCATACCGTTTGCCTTCTTGACCGCCTGTTGCACCTGCATGCTCGCCTTCAGTGACTGGTGTACAAGAACACCCAGGTCTCTCTGTACTTCCCCCTCTCCCAATCTATTGCCATTTAAATAATAATTTGCCCTCCCGTTCCTGCACCCAAGGTGGATAACTTCGCACTTGTCCACATTATAGTGCATCTGCCATTTATCCGCCCAATCGCCCAGTCTGTCCAAATCGCTCTGGAGCTTCCTGGTCTCTTCCTCTGAGCCCACCCCACCTCCTAGTTTAGTGTCGTCTGCAAATTTGGAAATGCTGCATCCGACTCCCTGATCCAGGTCATTAATGTAAATTGTGAACAGCTGGGGGCCCAGGACAGATCCCTGTGGTACCCCACTTGTTACTGCCTGCCATTCAGAAAATGAGCCGTTTATTCCAACTCTCTGTTTTCTATCTGACAGCCAGTTCCCTATCCACGCCAAAACTTTTTCCCCTTTATCCCATGAGCCTCAATTTTCCATGCTAATCTTTTATGTGGGACCTTATCGAAGGCCTTTTGGAAGTCCAGGTACACCACATCTACTGGCTCTCCCCCATCTATTCTACCAGTTACTCCCTCAAAAAATTCCAATAGATTAGTCAAGCACGATTTACCCTTTGTAAATCCATGTTGACTCTGTCCTATCCTGTCCCCATTTGCTAAGTGCTCCGCTATTTCATCCTTAATGATGGACTCCAGCATTTTGCCCACAACTGATGTAAGGCTTACAGGTCTGTAATTACCTGCTTTTTCCCTACCCCCCTTTTTGAATAGTGGGGTAACGTTAGCTACCCTCCAATCCATCGGCACTGTTCCCGAGTCTAATGAATTCTGAAAAATCATCCTTAGTGCATCCGCTATCTCTAGGGCCACCTCCTTCAGTACCCTAGGATGCATGTTATCAGGCCCTGGGGATTTGTCCACCTTCAATCCCTTTAGCTTCCTTAACACCATATCCTTAGAGATATTGATTTGCGTCAGTTCCTCCTTTGCCAATGTCCCTATTTTTCCCGATATCCCAGGGAGGTTTTTTGTGTCTTCCTTCGTAAAGACTGACCCAAAGTATGCATTTAGTTGATCTGCCATTTCCTTATTTCCCATTATATATTCCCCCGTATCTGACTGCAATGGACCAACTTTGGTTTTCACCAGTCTTTTCCTTTTGATATATTTATAAAAGCTTTTGGAGTTAGTTTTTATATTTTCCGCCAGCTTGTTTTCGTAAGCTATTTTGCCCCTCTTGATCATGCCCTTTGCCCTCCTTTGCTCTATCTTAAACTGTTCCCAATCTTCCGCTCTGGCGCTTTTTTTGGCTATTTTATACGCCCTATCTTTGGATTTTATGCTGTCTCTAATTTCCCCTGTTATCCACGGTTGAGTCACCTTTTTAGATTTCCTTTTATGCCAGATTGGTATAAACAATTTTTGCAATTTTGTCATTCTATCTTTAAATGTTTGCCATTGTTTATCTACCTCCAGTCCTCTCAGGAACGTTGTCCAATCAGACCTACTCAGTTCCCGTCTCATGGCATCATAATTCCCCTTGTTTAAATTCAGGACCTTAGTCTCTGAGTCGATTTCTTCGCTCTCCATTTCGAGTGAGAAATCGATCATGTTATGATCGCTCTGACCCAAGGGTCCCCGTACAACAAGATTACTGATTAGTCCCTTCTCATTGCACAGTACCCAGTCCAATATAGCCTGTTCCCGAGTTGGTTCCTCGACATATTGATCCAGATAACCATCCCTTAAACACTCAAGGAATTCCTCCTCCTCATTATTTTTACTGATTAGGCTAGTCCAATCTATATGTAAGTTAAAGTCACCTATGATGACAGCTGTGCTCTTATTGCACGCTTCTCTAATTTCCCTCGTGATGCCCTCCCTAACCTCTATTTTACTATTTGGAGGCCTATATACCACTCCTATTAATGTTTTTCGCCCCTCGCTATTTCTTAGCTCCACCCATATAGATTCTGTATTAACTGAGTTAATATCCTTCCTTTCAATTGCATTTATCCCCTCTTTTACTAGCAATGCTACCCCTCCTCCCTTTCTTTTTTGTCGATCCTTCCTAAATACTGAATACCCCTGTATGTTAAGCTCCCAGCCCTGCTCACCCTGCAACCATGTTTCCGTAATCCCAATTAGATCATAATTATTAACCTCTATTTCCACAGCTAATTCATCTACCTTGTTCCTGATGCTTCTCGCATTAAGGTATAAAACCCTCAGGCTTTTTTTATGCTCACATTTTTTATGAATTAGTTTGGCCCTTTGTTTTTTGTTCCTCACCCTTTTACCATTTATTTCTGTCTGCCTTTCACTTTCCTCTATTTCACTACATAGGTTTCTAGCCCCCTGCCATACTAGTTTAAATGCTCCCGAACTGCTTTATCAAAAATTACCCCGAGAACATCAGTTCCATCTCTGCACAGGTGTAGACCGTCCCTTTTGTATAGGTCACACCTACCACAAAACTGGTTCCAATGCCTCAAAAATTTAAAACCCTCCCTCTTACACCACTGCTCAAGCCACGTATTTAGCCTAACTATCCTGTTCTCTGTACTCTTACTAGCACGTGGCACTGGTAGTAATCCAGAGATTACTACCTTCGAGGTCCTACTTTTTAGCTTGGCTCCTAACTCCCTAAATTCTACTTGTAGGACCTCTTCCCTTTTTTTAGCTACGTCGTTGGTACCAACATGTATCACGACAACTGGCTGTTCCCCCTCCCCCTCCAGAATGTTCTGCACCCGCGCCGAGACATCCTTGACCCTTGCACCAGGGAGGCAACATACCATCCTGGAGTCTCGGTCGCGACCACAGAAACCCCTATCTATTCCCCTTACAATCGAATCCCCTATTACTATAGCCCTGCCACTCTTTTTCCCTCCCTTCTTTGCAACAGAGCCAGTCATGGTGCCATGAGCCTGGCTGCTGGTGCCTTCCCCCGATGCGTCACCCCCCCCGACAACAGTACCTAAGACGGTGAACCTGTTGCTAAGGGAGACAACCCCAGGGGATTTCTGCACTACCTTCCTGCCCTTGCTCTGCCTTTTGGTCACCCATGTACTGTCTACGCTGGCCTTAACCTGCGGTGTGACCAACTCACTAAATGTGCTATCCACACCCCTCTCAGAATCGTGGATGCTCCAAAGTGAGTCCATCTGCAGCTCAAGGGCCGTCATGCGGAACAACCCGCGGCAGTAATTGAAGTTGACCTTTTATCGGTGTCGTTACCCCTCGCCGGGTCGGGCAGCCTGGGGGCTGGGTCGGGCGAGCTCGAGGATAATGAGCTCGCCCAATGCGACCCGGACGTCTCCCAGGGGATGCTCGTCCTGGTAGAGCTTTTAATTCAAAACCCCCCGTCCGCTGGGTCGGAGGTTGGTGGCGGGGAGGAGGATGGCCCCCTGGCTGCGTCTCTGGTGCCGGACGTACTGGAGGAGCTGGAAATTGTTCTCTCCCCGGTTTCTCCGGTCGTTCCGGCGTCTGAGGCGGAGGGGAGCTCTGAACCACCGCCGTCTTCTGGCCCGGCACCCCTAGAGGAGCCCAGGGAGAAATCCTCTGCCGCCGATCCTGGGGGTGGGATCCGGGCGGAGGCGGGGCTGGCTGGCGCGGCCGAGTCGTTCGCTTCGCACTGCGCGGCGGACGGGTCGGCCGCTGGTGACGACCCCCTGGAGGAGGATGGGGACTCGGTGATGGGCACGGAGGACGATTCGGACTCCAGCGCCGACGTGGCGATGGATGACCTCGTGCCCCTTGCCGAGTCTCCCCTCATTTCCGTAAGGGAACTCCGGGATTTTATGGCCACGTGCCTGGGTCAGCGCAATAAGGTCCGGCTGGCCCTCGACAGGTGGTCGGAGCTGGCGCTGCTCATCGATTCCGTCCGCGCCGCCGTTAAGATCTTGGGCGCGGACGAGGGTGTGAACCCGCTCGAGCTGCGTCGGCTCACAACGTTTCTCACTGGGCTGCTGAGGAAGTGGCGGCGGACCAGCGGCTGCGCTTCCTCGCCCCGTTAGGTGTAGGTAGAGGTTGCACTATGCTTCTGACATGAAGATAACCATAGCCAGCCTCAACATCAACGGCAGCAGGGAGGCGCGCCGCAGATTCAATAACTTCTCGGTCCTTCGGGACGGGAAGTATGCGGTGTGCTTCCTGCAAGAAACCCACACCGTTCCGGGAGACGAAGCCACGTGGCTCCTGGAGTGGCAAGGAGGGGTCAGCATGAGTCACCTCTCCAACAATTCCAGCGGGGTGGCTATCTTGCTGGCCCCGCATTTTCAGCCGGAGATCTTGGGGGTCAAGGAGCACGTGCCGGGCCGCTTGCTCCATGTCACTGTTCACCTGGGGGGCGTGCCGCTCCATCTAGTGAACGTGTACGCCCCTCAGACCAGTGCGCAGCAAGTGCGCTTCTTCGAAGAAGTGTCCGCTCTCTTGGGCTCCATCGACGTGGGCGAGTGCGTCATCCTCGGGGGGGATTTTAACTGCACCCTCGAGGCGAGGGACCGTTCGGGTCCCCCGCGAAGCCCGGCGGCGATGGAGAAGTTGAGGGACCTGGTTGGGTCCTTCGACTTGGTGGACGTCTGGCGAAATCTCCACCCCGACTCCAGCGCCTTCACTAGCGTGAGGTCTGGGGGAGGAAGGTCCAGAATCGACCGCCTCTACATTTCCCGGGCGTTCGTCTCCTGCGTTCCGGCAGCTTCCATGCGGCCGGTGCCGTGCACGGACCACCACCTGGTGTGGGCGGAGCTCGCTCCGCTGCGCGCGCGGGGGGGGTCCGTGTACTGGCATTTTAACAACCTGCTGCTGGAGGACGCACGGTTCCGGGATTTGTTTCGTCGATTCTGGGCCGACTGGAGAAGGAAGCAGGGGGGCTTCCCCTCCTTGAGGCTATGGTGGGATGTGGGCAAGGCTCACATCCGTCTCTTCTGTCAGGAGTACGCGAAGGGGTCGACCAAGAGGCGGGAGGCCCGGGTCGGGCGGTTGGAGAAGGAGGTGCTCGACCTGGAGTCCCGTCTCGGTCAGGTCGTCGAGGACCCGGCCCTGCGGAAGGTGTACGAAGAGAAGAAGGGCGCGCTGAAGGACCTGCAGCTCGTCGGGTCCCGAGGCGCGTACGTGAGGTCGCGGATCCAGCTCCTGCGGGACCTGGACCGCGGCTCCCCCTTCTTCTACTCGCTGGAAAAAAGACGGGGGGTCCGTAAGCAGCTCTTGGGGCTGCTGGCCGACGACGGATCTCTGGTCTCGGATCCGGAGGGAATCAGCGCGGAGACCCGCGCCTATTACGGGGCTCTGTTCTCTCCGGATCCATCCAGCGAGGATGCGCGCAGAGTTTTGTGGGAGGACCTGACGAAGGTTGGCCCGGAGGGCGCCGAAAAATTGGACGCTCCGCTAAGTCTGGCGGAGCTGACCGGCGCCCTCCGCCAGCTCTCTAGGGGAAAGTCCCCGGGGCTGGACGGGCTGACCGTGGAGTTCCACAGGGCGTTCTGGGACGTCTTGGGGGGCGACTACGCGCGGGTCCTGGGGGAAAGTTTGGCGACCGGGGAGATGCCCCTCTCTTGGCGCAGGGCGGTCATTGTCCTGCTGCCTAAGAAGGGCGATCTCCGCCTCCTTAAGAACTGGCGCCCGGTCTCCCTCCTCAGCACGGACTATAAAATCTTTGCCAGGGCCATGTCTGCTCGCCTTGGCACCGTGCTGGCCCACATGATCCACCCCGACCAGTCCTACACGGTCCCGGGCCGGACCATCCACGATAACATCCATCTGGTCCGGGACCTGGTCCACCACTCCCAGAGGGCTGGTCTGTCGGTCGCCTTCCTTTCCCTGGATCAGGAGAAGGCGTTCGACAGGGTGGATCACGAGTATCTCTTCGGGACTCTGCGCGCATTCGGGTTCGGGACACATTTCGTCGCCCGGATCCGACTTCTGTACACCGCCGCGGAGTGTCTGATTAAAGTTAATGGGTCCTTGACGGCGCCCCTTCGCTTCGGGAGGGGGGTGCGTCAGGGATGCCCCATGTCCGGTCAGTTATATGCCATTTGCGTGGAGCCTTTCCTGCGCCTCTTGCGGAAGAGGTTGACGGGACTGGCTCTGCAAGGGCCGGGCGTGGAGGTGGTCCTCTCGGCTTACGCCGATGACGTGCTCCTCACGGTCACGGATCCCGCTGACTTGCGGAGGATGCGGGAATGCCAGCAGATTTACTCGGACGCATCCTCCGCCAAGATCAACTGGGAGAAATGTTCCGGACTCCTGGTGGGTCAGTGGCGGGTGGACTCCCTGCCGGAGGAGTTCAGGCCTTTCGCCTGGAGCACCACGCACCTCCTCTATTTGGGAGTCTACCTTAGCCCTGCCGAGGACGCTTGGCCGGCGAACTGGCAAGAGCTGGAGGCCAAAGTCACCACTCACCTAGGACGCTGGACAGGACTGCTCCGAGTGTTGTCCTACAGGGGTCGAGCGCTGGTCATAAACCAGCTGGTGGCCGCCATGTTGTGGTACCGGTTGGTCACTTTGATCCCTCCCCCTGCGTTTGTCGCCAAGATTCAGAAGAAGCTCATCGACTTCTTCTGGGGCAAAAGGAAGCACTGGGTCTCTGCCGCGGTTCTGTGTCTCCCGCTTAGGGAGGGCGGTCAGGCGCTGGTGTGCCTTCGCACCCAGGCTGCGACTTTCCGTCTTCAGACGCTGCAGAGATACCTGTACGTCGAGAATCCTCCGAGATGGTGTGCGCTGGCGACGTTTTTCTTCCGCCAGCTGCATGGCCTCAATTACGACACGCAGCTCCTGTTTGCGAAAGTGGGCAGCAGGCGTGCCGGCCTGCGGGAGCTGCCTGTCTTCTACCAGGAACTACTATGGGTTTGGAACTACGTCGCTTCCAGGCGGAGCTCTCCCCCGTCAGGAGCGGCGGCTCTCCTTCGGGAGCCGCTGCTCAGGAATCCGCACCTCCACGAACACGGGTTTGGGCGGCTGGCGGAGGGTAGGGCTGTGGCTGGCAAGGTGACCAGAGTCGGGGACCTGCTCGATGGTGGAGGAGCGGGCTGGATGGCGCCGGAGGAGCTGGCGCGGCGCCTGTCCTGGGCCAACGTCCGGCTCGCGGTCGAAACCATCGAATCGGTAAAAGCGGCACTGGGCCCCGACTCCACTAGGTGTATCGAGGCGGCTCAAGCACGTGGGGCGATCCCGTCCGAGCTTACCCCCGTTCGGACGGAATTCCTCATCGGCGCCCGGCCCCGAAACTCCCCTCGGGAACCGGCGCCTCACAACTTGAGCCGTCTCGAGGAAATACCCTCCGTGCCTTTTCATTCCGCGCGGAGGGGTTTCCTGTACGGGCTGCTCCTGCACACTCTCCACTTTGCCATCTTCGTCTACCGTCCGGACACGCCTTGGCGTGGCGTTTTGCCGACCGGCGGTAGCGGAGGTCCCCAATGGAGGGCTCTCTATGCGGGAGTCCTCCCTTGTTCCATCGGGGACTTGGCCTGGAGGGTGTTGCATGGAGCGGTCCCGTGCAATAAGGTTTTAAGTAGGTTCACGGACTCCCAGGCCGCCTGCATTTTTTGTGGCCTGGAGGAGTCCGTGTTTCACGTTTATATGGATTGTGAGAGGTTGCAGCCCCTCTTTCACTACTTGAAGGGGCTGCTCCTCGATTTTTGGTTGCACTTCAGTCCCACGCTCTTGATCTACGGTCACCCGGTGCAGAGGGGAGCGGACAGGTTGGAGGACCTCCTTGTGGGCCTGCTCCTGGGCCTGGCTAAAAGAGCCATCAATTGGTCCAGGCAGCGGGCGGTCGAGGGGGTCGTCCAGCCGGATTGCCTGCATCTCTTCCGCGGCCATGTTCGCGCCCGGGTGGCCCTGGAGATGGAGCACGCGGTGTCCGCCGGTGCGCTTGAGTATTTCCGCGACCGATGGGCGCCGCGGGGACTGGAGTGCATCATCAACACAGAAAACCAAATTTTAATTTGATTTGTTAAGCTTTAGTTGAACTTTTGTTTATTTACAGTTGAATTGGTTTTTTTTGGGTCCAAATAAAAGAGTACCCTCTGTTCAGTAAATACCTGTTATTATTGTTCTCCTGCAGTCCGTGTATTATTGATACTCGGACACTACATTGGCGACGAACAGGTTCGAACTCACCTGCAGTACTGCATCACCTCACGGGGATCTTTCCCTGAGAAGAAGCATCTTGGAGGTCGAAGTCAGAGCAACGGGCGTCGACCGCGGGCAACCGCCCAAGGATCCATCGGAGTTCGGAGAGTTGCAAGAGAGGCTGTGGAGAGCTGGGCTTGGCTCCCCAGTCAAGGTGTTCCAGCAAATCGTGCTGGTAGCAGGTAGTGCGCTGACCCTTCCGGACTGCGGCGGGCTCGAGCTCGATCGAGCGGCTCTGCAAAGGGGTCGTGCAGCGTCGTTGGGAGGAAAAGAGAGAGAGAGAGGGTGGAGCGCACAGGGCACAGTCGGTGCTCAAGAACCGGGCAGCGTAGCGAAAATTAAACAAGGGGAAGGAAATGTGAGACGCGCCAAAGCCGCGGGTCGCCGCCATTACCCTGCAGAATGCTAGGAGCAGCGTGGCAGCAAGGGGAAGAAGGAAAAGCGCAGGAGGTGCCATTTTATTCCATTGGGGAAGAAGGAAAAGTGTGGGAGGCGCCATTTTAATCCATTGGGGAAGAAGAAAAAGTGCGGGAGGCGCCATTTTAAATCACCCAAGATGCCGAAAAGTGGCAGTATCACTGCTTTCGACAACGAGGTAGAAGACTGGACAATGTATGTGGAAAGAATTGAAGTGTACTGCAAGGCAAATGAGGTGGCCGATGGAAAGAAGGCGTCGGTATTATTAAATTTGATGGGCGCGAGAACGTACGGCCTATTGCGGAATTTAATTACCCCAGCTAAACCAATGGAGAAAAGTTTTGAAGAAATTGTTAATATCTTACAGGAACACCTAAACCCTACACCGCTGCTGATAGCAGAAAGATTCAAGTTCCATAAAAGAAACCAGCACAAAGATGAGAGCAATGCTGACTATCTTACGGAACTACGCAGGTTATTGAAGCACTGCCAGTTCGGAGCAGGACTGGCAGACACCTTACGGGATAAGTTTGTCTGCGGGCTCCAGAGTGAAGGAACCCAGAAACGACTACTTTCGGAAAAGGACCTGACGCTAGAACAGGCTTTCAGCGTGGCAGTATCCTACGAAGCAGCAGCACGGGGAGCTGCGGAAATACAACAGAAACCACAAGAATACAGCGCTAACGAAATGGCGTATGGAACAGAAAAGTGCTATCGCTGCGGCAGAACAACCCATGATCAGAAGGACTGCTGGTTTAAGGACAAAGTATGCAGGCAATGTGGGAAAATGGGACACACAGCAAGAGTCTGCAGGTTGGGAAAGAAAACCAACACTACAAGAACTACTACGAAAAGTACAAGAAAGTAAAGAAATTGACAGACAGTAGTTCGGAAGATCAGGAGAGTGATAATGACTCTGGGAGCAGGAGACTAAGTTGTCTAAAGTTACACAACGTGATCGCAAAGGAGGATCACCGAAACATTTGGGTCACCCTCATGATAGCAGGGTCCCCAGTAAAGATGGAATTGGACACAGGATCAGCCCTAACTGTCATGAATTGACGAGGCTATGAGCGGCTATTCTCACACATACCCTTGAAAGACACGTCCATTGTATTGAAGACATACACGGGGCAAAAAATCTACCCCAGAGGAAAAATAAGGGTGGCAGTTAAATACAACGGCAAGGAAACACAGAAACTGTATCTATATATACTACAAGATGGAGGACCACCATTATTGGGACGTGAATGGATCCGAAAAATACAATTGGATTGGCATTCCATTCAGGCGCTAACTGTGACTAACAAAAAGGATGATGATGTCACACCTGGACGACTGTCAAAAATCCTAACTGACGCGAAAGAGGTGTTCCAACAAGGACTTGGGATTCTAAAAGGAGTAACGGCAACGATAAAAATCGAAGATAATGCAAACCCCAAATTTTTTAAGGCCAGACCGGTACCTTACGCGATCCGCCCAGCCGTTGAAGCAGAGCTGGAGAGTCTGGAGCATTCAGGTGTGCTGTCCAAGGTGGACTGGAGTGAGTGGGCCACACCCATCATTCCTGTAATGAAGAAATCATTGAGCAGCATGCCTGGGGAGCCGAAGAAGGTTCGCATCTGTGGGGACTTCAAGGTAACTGTGAACCCATTCTTGCACACAGTACAATATCCACTTCCATGGATAGAAGATATTTTTGCCTCACTATCTGGAGGGAAACACTTTACAAAGATTGATCTGGCCCAAGCGTATCTACAAATGGAGGTGGAAGAAGCATCTAGGAAATACCTCACGATAAACACTCACAAAGGCCTTTACCAGTACAATCGACTGGTATTCGGGGTAGCATCAGCCCCGGCTATTTGGCAGAGGGCGATGGAACAAGTCCTGCAAGGGATCCCGGGGACCCAGTGTTATTTGGACGACATCCTGGTTACGGGCGAAAATGACAGTGAACACCTTGCCAACCTGGAGCAGGTGCTCACTAGATTACAGGAATATGGGCTATGAGCCAACCGCCCCAAATGCGAGTTCTTCAGGAGACAAATCTCGTATTGTGGTCACATGATTGATGAGGAAGGGTTGCATAAGTCGCCGGACAAGATTGAGGCTGTAGTCAAGGCTCCAGCACCGGAAAATGTGTCGCAACTGAGGTCGTTCCTCGGGTTGGTGAACTACTACCATAAGTTCTTGCCAAATTTATCCACAATTCTGCACCCACTGAACGCCCTGCTGCAAACTGGAGTAACATGGAAATGGAGTGATGAGTGTAAGCATGCCTTTCAGAAATGTAAATGCCTAATCACTTCAAAAGAAGTATTGTCCCAATACAATCCAACACTACCGATTCGGTTAGCATGTGATGCATCTCCCTATGGCATCGGAGCGGTGCTGTCACACAAATTCCTTGACGGTTCAGAGAGGCCAATAGCCTTTGCGTCACGCTCGTTAACCTCAGCCGAGCGTAACTACGCCCAGATTGACAGGGAGGCCCTCAGCCTGGTGTGGGGGGTGAAGAAGTTCAATCACTATCTGCACGGGCAGAAATTCACCCTATTGACTGATCATCAGCCCCAGGTCTCCATTTTTAACCCAAAGAAGGGCGTTCCGGTGATGACGGCGCAACGGCTGCAAAGATGGTCACTTTTTCTAGGGGCACATCAGTACGACATAGAGTACAAGGGTACAAAACAGCATGGAAACGCTGATGGGCTGTCGCGCCTACCATTGCCTACAGTAGAGGAAGCACCTGCAGTGGACCCTGTTGAGATATTCCATGCGACCATAGTCGAATGTTTGCCTGTTACAAACGCAAGTATTGAGAAGGAAACCCGAAATGACCCGACACTCTCTCGGGTCTATGATTTGACGGTGAAGGGATGGCCAGCACATGGCGACTCACTGTTGCCAGCATTCTCGCCAAGGAGAGAACAGCTGTCAGTGTGCCGGGGGACCTTGATGTGTGGATCCTGAGTGGTAATTCCACCCAAGTTGAGAGACAGAGTGCTCAATGAGCTTCATGAGGGTCATCTGGGAGGGGTAAAAATGAAGAGCCTAGCCAGGGCGTTTGTGTGGTGGCCGGGAATCGATAAAGAAATCGAGGATATGACCAAGAGATGCACAGGATGCCAGAAGGTCCAAAATGCTCCACCACAGGCCCCGCTACATCCATGGGAGTGGCCCTCATCTCCATGGCAACGGGTACACATTGCTTTTGCTGGTCCATTTATGGACTCAATGTTCCTAATCACTGTGGACGCCCATTCGAAATGGCCAGAGGTCATTAAAATGTCCTCCACCACCACGGAGAAAACTATTGCAGTCCTACGGACCATCTTCGCCAGGAATGACCACCCCTGTATATATATAGCCATAGCAGGCTTCTGTACTTCAGTCTTAAGTTACCCTCTGTTCAGTAAATACCTGTTATTATTGTTCTCCTGCTGTCCGTGTATTATTGATACTCAGACACTACAGTTATCCTCTTGCCCTTAATATGCTTATAAAACACCTTGGGATTTTCCTTTACTTTGCCCGCCAGTGTTTTTTCATGCCCCCTCTTCGCTCTCCTAATTTCTTTTTTAAGTATCCCCCTGCACTTTCTATACTCCTCTAGGGCTTCCACTGTTTTTAGTCCTTTGTATCTGACAAAAGCCTCCAATTAGAGGCTTCTATGCTCCTCTAGGGCTTCCACTGTTTTTAGTCCTTTGTATCTGCCAAAAGCCTTTAAATTGGACTACTGTCATTTAAAAAAAAACAGAAATTAAAACACTTTTTTAAGTCTAAAAAGATGTGTTAAAATAAAATCTGCTCAATTTACTTAAAGCTCAAAGCCTTTTCAGGAAGCTGAACAGATCTTAATATATGAAGTCACATGAAAACATAGTACTGTGTCCAATTCTGGGTACCATACTTTAGGAAGGATGTGAAGGCCTTAGAGAGGATGCAGAAAAGATTTACAAGAATGATTCCAGGAATGAGGGACTTCAGTTACATTGATAGAATGGAGAAGCTGGGGTTGTTCTCCTTGGGGCAGAGATTATCGAGAGGTGATTTGATAGAGGTGTTCAAAATCATGAGGGGTCTAGGCCGGGTAGATAGAGAGAAACTGTTCCCATTGGCAGAAGGATCGAGAACCAAAGGACACAGATTTAAGGTGATTGGCAGAAGAACCAAAGGCGACATAAGAAAAAACATTTTTACGCAGCGAGTGGTTAAGATCTGGAATGCACTGCCTGAAAGGGTGGTGGAGGCAAACTCAATCTTACCTTTCAAAAGGGAGTTGGATAAGTATCTGAAGGGGAAAAAGTTCCAGGGCTACTGGGAAAGGGCAGAGGAGTGGGACTAGCTGAGAGTCGGCATGGGCTCAACGGACCGAATGGCCTTCTTCCATGCTGTAACCATTCTATGATAGCCACATTTTATTGCAACATTTAAATCCGATTGATTTTGATATATGTGGAGAGAGAAACAGTTAATCTTTCAGGTCCACGACTTGTCGTCAGAACTTAGAACTTTATTAGCGATTTTCAATGTATTGCAGAAGTAATCAAATATTGGATGTTTAGTGCAATTTACTGCAGTGCATTATTTTTTTTTTTTAAAACCGCACGAGTCAGGCAGGAGTCGTAGTCAGACACATTATCCATTGCGCCACTGACCCCACACTGCTGAAAGCAACCTCTCACCCATAGTAGCAAAAAATCGATACAAGCGTTCCCCCACTTACTAACTTGATGTTAAACTGCCGTTTCCTCCAGCTGCTGTCCGCAGCTCATTGCACTTCACATGTCGCCCCTTCACTGCCTCCTTTTCGAAAATATAACCAGATTGAAGGCAGAAGCTGCTCCTCAGGCTGAAGGGACAAAATATTCTTTCATTCAGAGATGGCGTTTTCCCATCACTCACAATTGTCGTTTTTGTTCGACAAGATCTTATTGTCAGATGGTTCAATGTTTCAAATTTGAAATCGGGCCGACTTTTCAGCCAATCTTTATTGTTTGTCCTGCACCATAAACAATCGAGTACTTTTAAAGTTAACATAGTCACAGACCTTTCCCAGCACCGGTTGCTTATCTATTAGCAAACATGATTTGTGAAAGACGTTTGGCTTGTTTTTTTTGCAAAATTCTTCAAGTAATTAGAAATGATAACTGCAAGAAGGCAGTGTGTCAAACATATTAACATTTCATTTACATTGAATTATTATTTAGATCTTGTTTGGTACAAGAATATTGTGTACATATGAATCAAAATGGGCATTGTGCCTTTATCCTCAATGTCCTTTGGAAACCATCTTGCTCTTATTCAGTCTTTTGCGCTCGGTTGGTAGCATTCAGACTTTCATTGATCCGAGTTTACCTATGCTGCTTTTACAGTATTTCTAATAAGTGATTTTTTTCTGCTTCTTCATTTACAAAGAGTACTATTCCTCCCCACTTCATATCCCCTGCAATAGGCATGCATATTCTGCTAGCTTTGAGAGCAAGTGGTGTGCTTTCGGATTTCTGCCACTAGAAATTGCACAAAAACGACTTTGTGTGATCTGCCGAAAATGTTCTCTGCTCTTGTTGCCACCCCTCAGATCCTCAGCAATAGGAAGAATCTGTGGCTTGCCATTTCTGGGAGAATTTAAAGATGCCAATCGGCCATCCCTGCCCAAAGTCAGTACCAGTGACAAGATCAGTAATATAAAAAATCTGAGGTTATTTCCAATGCTACAGAGAAGGCTGAGAGGAGTTTAATACAGGTTTTTAAACTATGAAGCTTTTTAATAGGGTGAACAGGGAAATACAATTTCCTCTGCTTGAAGAGTCTGTGACAAAGGGTATTCAATTTATAATTATCTCTAAGAAAGTGAGGAGTAAGATTAGGAGAACATTTTTCATGCAGTGTTGGAGATTGAAATACTTTGCCACAGAGGGTAGTTGAGGCAGAGACCTTAGCATCATTTGAGGGAAGAGTTGATAAATATTTGAAGCAAAGAAATGTACTGGGCTAAGGGGAGGAGGCAGTGCAATGCGATTAGTCTTGGATTATTTTAGCAAAGTGCCGGAATAGACATGATAGGCTGAGTGGCCACCTCTGTGCTGCAAACATCTGTGGGCAGAACTTTCAACTTTGGTGGGGTCTGTTATACACCCAGCTCAATGTTCCTTTCCATTGACTTCAGAGTTGTTGTCAATGTTGTCCTCCAGTGCTGGCTGCAGATGGGTTTCCTCCTCCACTTCCTCACTATTTAGGCCTCTTCTTGATGGTGAAATTGTACAGCATCATACATGCTAATCATTCTATGTATCTGGTCTGTGTTCACAGGCAGAAATCAGTGTGGGTTTGCACCCACCCCTCCCCCAGCCCGTTTCCTCAATACCAATCCTGCCCGAGTCACAGAATCATAGAATGATACAGCACAGAAGGAGGCCATTCGGTCCATCGTGCCTGTGCCGGCTCTTTGAAATAGCTAACTATTTAGTCCCATTCCCCTGCTCTCTCCCCGTAGCCCTGTAACCTTTTCCCCTTCAAGAATTTATCCAATTCCCTTTTGAAAGTTATTATTGATCTGCTTCCACCACTCTTTCAGGCAGTGCATTCCAGATCATAACAACTCGCTGTATAAAAAATGGTTTCCTCATGTTGCCTCTAGTTCTTTTGCCAATTACCTTAAATCTGTGTCCTCTGGTTACCAACCCTTCTGCCACTGGAAACAGTTTTCTCCCGTTCATGATTTTGAACACCTGTATCAAACCACCCCTTAACCTTCTCTACTGTAAGGGGTACAACCCCAGTTTCTCTATGCTCTCCAAGTAATTGAAGCAATGTTCCCCATAATTTTTTTGGACTGCGCGACCTTTTTAACAGGCTGCGCAGCCCATTCAAAAGTCCGCATATGTGTGGTTTTTTTCCAATTTAAAATCTGGCTCACCGGCTGCGCGGGACCCCTGGAACGTTGCGTGGCCACGCAATTTAAAGGGACCATTGAACTGAAGTCCTTCATCCCTGGTGCCATTCTAGTAAATCTCTTCTGCATCCTCTCCAAGGCCTTGTCATCCTTTCCAAAGTATGGTGCTCAGAATTGGTCACAATACTCCAGCTGGGGCCTAACCAGTGTTTTATAGAGGTTTAACATAACTTCCTTGCTTTTGTACTTTATGCCTCTATTTATAAAGCCAAGGATCCCATATGCTTTTAGCAGCCTTCTCAACTTGTTCTGCCACCTTCAAATACTCATGTACCTACACCCCTGGGTCTCTCTATTCCTACACCCACTTTAAAATTGTACCATTTAGTTAATATTGCCTCTCCTAATTTTTCGTAGCAAAATAAATCACTTCACACTTTTCCGTGCTAATTTTCATCTGCCATGTGTCTGCCCATTTCAACAATCTGTCTATGTTCACCTGAAGTCTGCTACTATCCTCCTCACTGTTTACTACGTTTCTGAGTTTTGTGTTATTTGCTGCTATTTGAAGTGACTCCAGGCATTGCATACTGTAGGTAGGAATGATCATGACACTTGCATACAGCGGACAGATTCACTTCAAATAGCAGTTTGACTTGGATGGAAAGGAACTGAGGGGAGAGGGAAGAGTGAGGAAGAGGAAAGGTGAAAGCAAAGGGGAAAGGGAAAAGACAAAAGTAAACAGCTGTAGCAGAGCCTTGGGACTGGGGAAGGGGATGAGTGCCAGGTTAACATAGAAACATAGAAGATAGGAGCAGGAGTAGGCCATTCGGCCCTTCGAGCCTGCTCCGCCATTCAATGAGATCATGGCTGATCATCCAAATTCAGTACCCTGTCCCTGCCTTCTCCCCATATCCCTTGATCCCTTTAGCCTTAAGAAATATATCCAACTCTTTCTTGAATATATTTAATGAACTGGCCTCCACCGCCCTCTGTGGCAGAGAATTCCACAGGTTCACCACTCTCTGGGTGAAGAAATTCCTCCTCATTTCAGTCCTAAATGGCTTACCCCTTATCCTTAGACTATGACCCCTGGTTCTGGACTCCCCGGCCATCAGAAACATCCTTCCTGCATCTAGTCTGTCCAGGCCTGACAGAATTTTATAGGTTTCGATGAGATCCCCTCTCAATCTTCTAAACTCCAGTGAGTATAAGCCCAATCGACACAATCTCTCCTCATACGTCATTCCTGCCATCCCAGGTATCAGCCTGGTGAATCTTCGCTGCACTCCTTCCATGGCAAGAACGTCCTTCCTCAGATAAGGCGAACAAAACTGCACACAATATTCAAGGCCCTGTACAACTGTAGCAAGACATCCTTGTTCCTGTACTCGAACCCTCTTGCTACGAAGGCCAACATACCATTTGCCTTCTTAACCGCCTGCTGCACCTGCATGCTTACCTTCAGCGACTGGTGCACAAGAACACCCAGGTCTCTTTGCACTTCCCCGTCTCCCAATCTATTGCCATTCAAATAATAATCTGCCTTCCTGTTTTTGCCACCAAAGTGGATAACCTCACATTTATCCACATTATAGTGCATTTGCCATGTTTCTGCCCAATCACCCAACCTGTCCAAATCGTACTGGAGTTTCACGACATCCTCCTCACAGCATACCCTCCCACCCAGCTTTGTGTCATCTGCAAATTTGGAGATATTACATCCAATTCCCTCGTCCAGATCATTAATATATATTGTGAACAGCTGGGGTCCTAGGATCGATCCTTGCAGTACCCCACTAGTCACTGCCTGCCACTCGGAAAATGACCCGTTTATTCCAACTCTTTGCTTTCTGTCCGCCAACCAGTTCTCTATCCAAGTCAATACCTTGCCCCCAATCCCATGTGCCTTAATTTTGCACGCTAATCTCTTATGCAGGACCTTTATCGAAAGCCTTCTGAAAGTCCAAATACACCACATCCATTGGTTCTCCCTTATCAATTTTACCAGTTACATCATCAAAAAATTCCAGTAGATTAGTCAAGCAAATACGGCCAGCTTGAACTGGGGAACAACAACAACAACTTGCCTTTAACGTAGTAAAACGTCCCAAGGCGCTGCACAGGAGTATTTTAAGACAACAAATTTGACAATGATCCAAATAAGGATAAATTAGGGCAGGTGACCAAAAGCTGGGTCAAAGAGGTAGGTTTTAAGGAGCGTCTTAAAGGAGGAGAGATAGAGAGGCGGAGCGGTTTAGGGAGGGAATTCCAGAGCTTAGGGCCTAGGCAACAGAAGGCATGACTACCAAAGTTTGAGCGATTATAATCAGGGCAGAATTAGAGGAGCGCAGATATCTCGGGGGGTTGTGGGGCTGAAGGAGATTACAGAGATAGGAAGGGGCAAGGCCATGGAGGGATTTGAAAACAAGGATGAGAATTTTGAAATCAAGGCGCTGCTTAACCGGGAGCCAATGTAGGTCAGCGAGCACAGGGGTGATGGGCGAATGGGACTTAGTGCGAGTTAGGACATGGGCAGCCAAGTTTTGGATGACCTCAAGTTTACGTAAGGTGGAATGTGGGAGGCCAGCCAGGAGTGAATTGGAATAGTCAAGTCTAGAGATAACAAAGGCATGGATGAGGGTTTCAGCAGCGGGTGAGCTGAGGCAAGGGTGGAGACGGGCGATGTTACGGAGGTGGAAGTAGGCGGACTTAGTTATTCTGCGGTTATGTGGTCGGAAGCTCATTTCAGGGTCAAATATGACACCAAGATTGCGAACAGTGTGCTTCAGCCTCAGACAGATGTTAGGGAGAGGGATGGAGTCAGTGGCTAGGGAATGGAGTTTGTGGCGGCGACCAAAAACAATGGCTTCGGTCTTCCCAATATTTAATTGGAGAAAGTTTTTGCTCATCCAGAACTGGATGTCATCAGCGTACATGTGGAAACTGATGCTGAGTTTTTGGATGATATCACCAAGGGGCAACATGTAGATGAGAAATAGGAGGGCGCCAAGGATAGATCCTTGGGGGACACCAGAGGTAACGATGCGGGAGCGGGAAGAGAAATTGTTGCAGGTGATTCTCTGGTTACGTTGGCCATGTTACACTGCTGCATGTCTTGGAGGCCTTGGGACTGGGGAAGGGAAAGTGCCAGGATTAACTGAGGGCAGGTAGGGGAAAGGTGTTAGTATGGCAGAAAATATATCCCAGAAACTTTTACAACCCAGTTTACCCACCATCAGCACACAAACAACAATTCCACACCTAAATGTCCAGGAATGTTTTGGCTGGGTGTGTGCTCTCCTTTAGACAGTAAACTAGGTTTCAGAACTAAAACATGAAACAGAAAATACATCTGACTCAAGAAGTACACTCCTTCCTTAAACCATGTAAAATTAACACTATCATGTCTGTCACTGATTGCATATATCACTCATGTGAGCTGAATATCAATGGTTTATTTATGGTGCGTTATTTCTGGAGCAACATTTTTTCTGACTTCAAAAATTTTGCAACGCATCACCTGTAGCACAAGTTGTTGTGTCTGTGTGTTGATAGAGACACTGAAGACAGGAGTTGGTGTCATAGGTGTTTACTAAACAAAGTCTGGAGGGGAACTAACTGATACAACACAATATACAGGCTTATATAGCCCGAGTGGCCATTACCGGCATTACAGTACACATGGGGCTCTTAAAGGCACATACACTACAATTCCTCCCCTTTTAGCCAACCAGTACATAATATTTTAAGTAATTATTAATTACATGTTACAAGAAAAATAATCTACACATTGCTGCAGTTAATTAATTATAAGTCAGTCTCTCTGGAGGCTTCCTGACTCGGTCCGGATAACGCCGCGGTGGTGTAGTAGTTTCTGGTGGTGTAGTAGGTTCTTTCGGGCAAGGCTGATTCGGCTTGAATGCCAGTGTCGGGTTCATCGGGTTCCAGTATCACCGGATCGGAGGTCGATATGGGTATCTCTACTTCATCATTAGGCGTATAGAGTTGTGGTGTAGGTTGTCCCTTTTCAGATGACTCTATGATTTGGTCAGCATGGCGCCTTATTATGCTTTCTCCGATGTCCACGGTATACATCAGCGGTCCTAGTCGTGTGCAGATAGTTCCAGGCTGCCATTTCTCGGTACGGTAGTCCTGGGCCAAAACTTGTTGACCTATCTGGAAGGTTCTAGTTGGCCTTTCATTCATGCCTTGAAATTGCCGGTTTGCCACATCCCTTCTGATGTTGGGCTTGATCAAATCCAACTGGCAACTTAGGCTTCTATTGAAGAACATCATGGTGGGAGTTTGGTTTGTAACCATATGTGTTGCATTCCTGTATGCGAACAAGAAGTTATCCACCTTGTGCTGAAGTTTTATGTTTTCATTACCCATGGCCTTTATGGCCTTCTTGAAGGTCTGGACAAACCTTTCAGCCAATCCATTGGTGGCGGGATGGTATGGGGCAGACGTGTAGTGCTTAACCCCATTGTTTTTTAAGAACTTCCTGAATTCTTCGGACACAAATTGCGGTCCATTATCAGAACAGATCTGTTCTGGCAGCCCATTCCTGGCAAATATGGTCCTTAATACTGTGATGGTTTTTTCCGTGGTGGTGGAGGACATCTTTATTACCTCCGGCCACTTGGAGTGTGCATCAACCGCGATTAAGAACATTGAGTCCATAAATGGACCAGCAAAGTCGATGTGTACCCTTTGCCAGGGAGATGAGGGCCACTCCCATGGATGTAGAGGGGCTTGGGGTGGAGCGTTTTGGACCTTCTGGCATCCTAGGCAGCTCTTGGTCATTTCTTCGATGTCTCCATCGATACCTGGCCACCATACAAACGCCCTGGCTAGGTTCTTCATTTTCACTCCACCCAGATGCCCCTCGTGAAGCTCCTTTAGAACTTTATCCTGGAGTTTGGGTGGAATCACCACTCTGGATCCACACATCAAGGTTCCTCGGCACACTGACAGCTGTTCTCTTCTTTGCGAGAATGCTGGCAACAGTTGTAGGGGGTTTTTCCTTGCTCTCTTGCCCGTTCTGGCCTCCTGCCAGGCTTCGTGCAAGAATTACCCTTGAGTGGTTCGACCCACTCCCCCTACGGTTCTAGACCTTGGACTTAGATGCAGAGAACAGTAGTGCAGAGAAAAGAACTCAATAGACCAGGCTGAATAGCACGAAATGGATGCTTTTATTTTTAAACAGTTTGAAGCATTACAAAATACATGTCATAGGCACAGATTAAAGTAACTACAATCATGCACAAATTTATGAACTTGACTCTATGGAAATGGGGAACACACGGCACATCGTAAAAGGGGAAACACATTAGGATTTCCCTTAACTCCCTCCCCTATACCTAAACTAAGTTTCGACCTGGGGAACCTGGGATCATGCTCACCACTCTCGAAATCGCGAGAAAGGGGGTTCGCAGCCTTTTTGGCACCGCTTTCCGTCGTCACGTGGATTTGGAAACTTCTGGCGCAGTCGATATTCTCTCTCTCTCGAAGCGGTGGGGTAGACACAGCCTCGATGAGCGCTCGTTAAGGTTGAGATCCACTAAGTCGATTTGGGTTCATGGAGCAGACCCAGATGCAGGCTATGCACATGGGAGAATCTTGTGGCCTAGATCGCCAGTCCTCCAGAGGGTTTCTTCTCCATCGGCCTGGGTCGTCGATGATCTCCCGACCCCAGTACCCAGGCCACCCTTGTTGTCTTCTCGTCGTGGCCGAGCCTTGTTTGGCTGAACACCGACCACGTTGTCCTTTTTCCGAAACCGTCCGTCTTTAAAAAGACGAAAACGTTTTCATCGATCTGCCGAAGTGGAAGAGGCGCCGATCCGGGCACCGTCCGCCCTTCGTTCGTTCCTCGTAGAAGAGAGTTCTTGAAGAAATGGAAGCCTGAAGTCGCCCAACAGGAAGCCGTGGCAGTGAAGAAGAAGTAACTTAGATGGACTTTCAATCCATAGTTATACTCTTTTGGGACAGTCTTATCTCCCGCCAAATCATAGTCCTGTCTTTGTATTTATTTTGGCAGGCAGAAATCTCTGCAGGGGCGCTTTGTCTTGTAACGGAGCCGGTGATAACTTAAACTGGCCTTCCTGGCCGATAATGTCTGTTAATGTCCTTTGCATTGTCACCGCGGCTCGGTTCGCATATTGATCGGTCCGGACATTTTCCTTGATGGCTGCTAAACGGTTTTTCCTTTGTACGATAAATGGGTATAAGTGTTTTTACATTGTCCGCCCATATCTTGATGGGCCCCATCCTGTACTTATAATCCATTGAATATGTATGCTGTTGCTCTGAGTTTCGGTTCCCAGATACTGGCTTTCGTGGGCTCACTGTCTTCAATCCACAAGCCTGTCTGGCTTGCAGTAACAGAAATAAAATGGTTCATAAACTGATCACGGGGCCTGGCGGCCATTTTGTATGCCCTTTTTATCAAAGGTTTTTCTGTGCAAGCTTACTTTGGTCAATAAACAGTCTTATTTTATCCAGTTTTCTTGCGTGATTTTTGCTGAAAATTGCGAATCTTACACAGTGGTTCGCCACGTGCTGGCCATCCCTTCACTGTTAAATCGTAGACTCGTGAGAGAGTCGGGTCATTTCTAGTTTCCCTTTCAATGGCAGAATTTGTTACTGGTAGACATTCGACTATGGTAGAGTGGAAAATCTCCACTGGGTCTACGGTAGGTGCTTCTTCTACCGTTGGCAACGGTAGGCGCGATAACCCGTCAGCATTCCCATGCTGTTTTGATCCTTTGTATTCTATGTTGTATTGGTGTGCCCCTAGAAAAAGGGACCACCTCTGTAGCCTTTGCGCTGTCATAATGGGAACACCCTTTTTAGGGTTGAATATGGAGATGAGGGGTTGATGGTCAGTCAACAAGGTAAATTTTTGTCCGTGTAGGTAATGGTTGAATTTCTTCACTCCCCATACCAGGCTGAGTGCTTCCCTGTCGATTTGGGCATAGTTACGCTCAGCTGAGTTCAATGAGCATGACGCAAAAGCTATCGGCTGTTCCGAGCCATCAGAGAATTTATGCGATAATACTGCTCCTACGCCGTAAGGGGATGCATCGCACGCCAGTCTGATTGGCAGTGATGGGTTGTAATGAGCCAAAACTTCTTTGGACGTGATTAAGTCTTTGCATTTATGAAAGGCACGTTTACAGTCTTCGCTCCATTTCCAAATTACTCCTGTTTGTAGCAGTTCATTAAGAGGGTGTAGAAGAGTTGATAAGTTCGGTAAAAATTTATGATAGTAATTTATTAATCCCAGGAACGACCTTAATTGTGAAACATTTTCAGGTGCTGGGGCTTTTATGACCGCTTCAATTTTTTCAGGTGACTTATGCAACCCTTCCTTATTAATTATGTGGCCACAATATATTTGATTTTGGAAAAATTTGCACTTGGGGCGATTTGCTCATAGGCCCCGTTCTCTCAGCCTAGTGAGCACCTGCTCCAAATTGGCAAGGTGCTCGTTGTCGTTTTCTCCTGTTACAAGGATGTCGTCTAGGTAGCATTGAGTCCCCGGAATCCCTTGGAGGACATGCTCCATAGCTCTTTGCCAGATAGCTGGAGCGGATGCTACTCCGAAAACCAGTCGATTGTACTGGTGCAGACCTTTGTGTGTATTTATCATGAGATATTTTTTAGAGGCCTCTTCAACCTCCATCTGTAGATACGCCTGTGCCAAGTCAATTTTGGTGAAACGTTTCCCTCCGGATAGTGAGGCGAAAATATCTTATATCCTCGGAAGAGGATACTGTACAGTGTGAAGGACCGGGTTTACAGTCACCTTGAAGTCTCCACAGATGCAAATTTTTCTCTGTTCTTCAGATTTATCATTATTCAATGCTTTCTTCATGACTGGAACGATGGGTGTTGCCCACTCGCTCCAATCTATTTTGGATAATATGCCTGCCTTTTCCAAATTCTCCAGCTCTGCCTCGACTGCTGGACGAATTGCGTATGGCACCGGTCTTGCCTTAAAAAACTTGGGAATTGCTGCATCTTCCACTTTTATTGAGGCGGTGATGCCTTTCAAGGTTCCTAGTTTCTCTTGAAACACTTCTTTGGCGTTGGCCAAGATGTCTTTTAATCGTTCAGGTATGACGTCATCATCGTTTTTTTTCTTACTGGTCACCGTCAGTGCCTGAATGGAGTGCCAGTCTAAACGTATTTTCCTGATCCATTCACGTCCCAACAGCGGTGGACCACCATCTTGTAGAATGTATAAATACAACTTTTGTATTTCCTTGCCGTTGTATACAACAGGCACCCTTATTTTTCCTTTGGGGTATACTTTCTGCCCCGTATATGTTTTCAAGATAATGGATGTGTCTTTTAAAGGTATATGCGGAAATAGCCGCTCGTAATCCCGTCAATTTATGATGGTCAGAGCTGATCCTGTATCTAGCTCCATTTTAACTGGGGACCCTGCTATCGTGAGGGTAACCCAAATGGTCTGGTAATCATCTTTGGCAATTACATTATGTAATTTGAGACAGCTTAGTCTCTTGTTTTCGGAGTCGCTATTGCTCTTCTGGTCTTCGGAGCTACTGTCCATCATCATTTGTACCTTTCTGTACTTTTCTTTATTGATTTTTTTTTTCCTGTCTGTGGATTTTTTTTGTCCAGATCGGCATACCCGTGCAATGTGTCCAATCTTTCCGCATTGCCTGCATGCTTTGTCCTTGAACCAGCAGTCCCTCTGGTCATGGGTGGATCTGCCGCAGCGATAACATCTCTCGAAACCCTGTGTCATTTCATGGGTGCCGAAGTCCTGTGTCTTTTGTTGTATCTCTGCAGCTCCTCTTGCGGCTGCTTTGTATGATACAGCCATACTGAAAGCCTTGTCCAGTGTTAAATCTTTTTCAGAAAGCAGCCTTTTCTGTGTTCCTTCACTTAAGAGACCGCAGACGAATTTGTCTCGAAGATAATACATAGATACATAGAAGATAGGAGCAGGAGTAGGCCATTCGGCCCTTCGTGCCTGCTCCGCCATTCGATGAGATCATGGCTGATCCTTTAATTCAGTATCCCGTCCCCGCCTTCTCTCCGTAACCCTTAACCCCTTTTGCCCGTAGAAATATATCTAATTCCCTCTTAAATATATTTAATGAGCTGGCGTACACTGCCCTCTGTGGCAATGAGTTCCACAGGTTCACCACTCTCTGAGTGAAGAAATTCCCCCTCATCTCTGTCCTAAATGGTTTAGCCCTTATCCTTAAATTATGTGCTAGTCCTGCCCCGAATTGGCAGTGTTTTGATAGCTTTCTTAATTCGGTGAGGTAATCAGCGTTACTTTCATTCTTGTGTTGATTTCTCTTGAAGAATTTGAATCATTCCGCTATCAGCAGCGGTGTTGGGTTTAAGTGCTCCTGTAGGGTATCAACAATTTCTTTAAAATTCTTGTCCTTTGGTTTGGCTGGAGTGATTAAATTTCGTAACAGCCCGTATGCCTTTGTGCCCATTAGATTTCGAAGTACTGAAGCTTTTTTTTCATCTTCTATTCCATTTGCGGTGCAATATACCTCCACTCTTTCCACATATGTGGTCCAATCCTCTATCTCGTTATCAAAAGCATCAATATTGCCAGACTTAGGCATCCTAGAAATAAAATGGCGCTTCCCGCGCTTTTCTTTCTTTTCTGCAGAAAAGATATGGCGCTTCCCGCGCTTCCCCGCCGCTGCTGCCGATGACAACGCTGTTTCCCGCGGTTTCCGTTCTTTTTATTTATTTATTTACAGTTGGAGACTCGTTCCCGCCGGACTCTCTCTCTATGTCTGAACGCCGACCTGCTTGCAGCGCCGGCCGTCTCCCGATTGCTCCCTCCCCGTCTGTTACTGCTTGCCTCCGCTTTCGCTGCTTGGCCCAGCTGTAGAGCCAGCTGCTGGAGCCCCAGCCCGACGCCCAGGAAGGATTATTGCAGTACCTGCCACCAGCTTGGCTAGCTGGTGAAGCCACAGCTTTTTCTTTTTCTTGATTTTTCTTCAACTTTGGACGCCAGAGGAATCGATGTCCTTGAGGTGCTGCCGAATTGCAGGTAAGTCCGTTTCCAATTCGTCGCCACTGTTGTGTCTGTGTGTTGATAGAGACACTGAAGACAGGAGTTGGTTTCATAGGTGTTTACTAAACAAAGTCTGGAGGGGAACTAACTGATACAACACAATATACAGGCTTATATAGCCCGAGTGGCCATTACCGGCATTACAGTACACATGGGGCTCTTAAAGGCACATACACTACACAAGTAAATCCTAGTGATTGCTGCCTTTTAAAATGTGTGTCCCTGTGCTTTCTGTCAGTTAATAAGCACCTTGAAACGTTTTACTACATTAAAGGCGCTTTATAAATGTAAGCTTTTGTTGTTGTTTATATAATGTGTATTGTTTAAAGATTTTATAGTTAACAATCATATTGCCCCAAAAATAGACAGTGGTTTTCCGTGCAGTGCAGAAATAATTCAACATTGATATTTAAACTCCAAGGAACATCAGAACAAAAATATGTATCTACGTGAGTGCGATTTACTGCAGAAAATTATTAAAATAAAATGCAGTACGAGTCAGGTAGGAGTCGAACCTGCAATCTTTTGATCCGTAGTCAGACGCGTTATCCATTGCGCCACTGACCCCACAAAATAACACTTTACCTCTCACTAATAGTAGTGGTAACATCGATACAAACTTTGCCTTCATTTACTGACCAGCTGTTAAATTGCGGAATCATTTACAGCCAGCGTTCACCAACAGCCGTTGCCCGCAGCTGGTTCTACGTCACTTGTCGCCCTTTCACCGCCTTCTCGAAAATGAAGGCAGAAGCTGCACCCCCAGCAGAATGAAGTTTATGGACGAGTGTTCGCGGTGGAAAATAGAGTTTGATTCCGGGATAGGGCAGCTCCTGGATTCCGACATGCAGCTGGAGGCTGATGAGTTCGGAGTAACAACCTGCCCTTCAGTAGGTGCAGGCCGTTCCCGGAGTAACAGCTTTTGCGTGCGGGGTACTCTCGGAGTATCAGTTTGTGTAGGAATGGATGTAGGCTGATCCCGGAGTATCAGTGGGTGCAGATTGATGCTGCAGCAACAGCCTGTGTTTGCTTGGATGATCTCAGAGTAACAGCCTGTGCTGGAGTGGCAAAGGACTGATTAGGGAGTAATAGCCTGTATTTGATTGGGCTCGGCCCGGCTGCTCACGGTCTCGGTGCCGGCGCCACGCTCCATGATCCTGCACAAAGCCCGCCTGTGCCGGGAGTTTCTGACTCAGCTTCCCACTTCTGTGTAACTTGTTGTCGAGTGGAGCGGGGCTCCGATTTCCTCTCAGGGCCTTCGATAGCTCAGCTGGTAGAGCGGAGGACTGTAGAGGCATTAGCTCGGGAAATCCTTAGGTCGCTGGTTCGATTCCGGCTCGAAGGACAGAATTTTTTTTTTACATTTTCAGTTTTTTGCTGCAATTTTCTGCCAATAACCGCGTCAATTTTACAGGACTTTTTAAACCAAAATAAATATTTTCCGGGAGATGTTTTACCAGTCTATACATTTATGCTACTGGATTAGCAGCCATGTTTACACAGGCTGTAAACAGCGGCTATGTACACAAGAAAAGAAAGACTGGCATTTATACAAGGCTTGCATTTATTGGAAGTGCTATGTACACTTGGGCTGTACACAGGGGCTCTGTCTGCTGCCCTATGTGTGATCCCTTGGTTTGGTTCAGGTCGGTCTCAGAATCATAGAAATTTACAGCACAGAAGGAGGCAATTCGGCCCATCTTGGCTGTGCCGGCCGACAAAGAGCTTTCGGGGTTGTAGTCCCGCCTCCATCGAGTTCTAGCCAACCCATGCAATTTTGACTTGATTGACCTTGTTGAGCCCGCCCAGCGAACTCAGCAGGCCAAAATAGGGATTAGGCTAAAAACTGCATGTTAACAGGCAGTTAATTGGCACCAATCCCTTTCCCGCCTCGGGGAGGCGGGTCCCAGTGCGGGTCGGGTACCCGCCTCCTTTGAAACTGGCATGGAGGCGGTTTGGGTGTGGGAGGGGTTCGGGACCCCCGATTTCGGGATTTTAACCCCCCACACGCCTCCAATCCCGCCTCCACGGCCCAATGATAATCCTGCCCATAGAATCTTACAGTGCAGAAGGAGGCCATTTGCCTCATCATGCCACTTTAGAAGAGCTGTCCAATTTAGTCCCACACCCCAGCTTTTTCCCCATAACTCTGCAAATTAGTCATCTTCAAGTACATGTCCAATTATCCTTTAAAAGCTCCTATGGAATCTGATTCCACCAGCCTTTCAGATAGTGCGTTCCAGATCTTAACAATCCTCAGTGTGAAGAAATTTCTCCTCATTTTCCTTCTAGTTCTTTTGCCACTTATTTTAAAACTCTGGTAACTGACTTGCTCTATCAAAACCCTTCATAGTTTTGCATGCCTCTATTAGGTCTCCCCTCAACCTTCTCTGGTCTAAGGAGAACAAGCCCAGCTTCTACAATCTCTTCACATAACTGAAGCCTGTCATCCCCAGTATTATCCCAGTAAACATCCTCTGACCCTCTCTAAGGCCTTGACATTCTTCCTAAAGTGTGGTGCCCAGAATTGTACACAATACTCCAGCTGACACCTAACCAGAGATTTGTAAAGGTTTAGCATGACTTGTTTTTGTATTCAATGCCCCTATTTACAAAGCTAAGTATCCTATATGCTTTCTTAACCCCTTCTCAAATTGCCCTGCCACCGGTGGATGTAGTGTATTTGGATTTTCAGAAGGCATTCGATAAGGTGCCACACAAGAGGTTATTAAACAAAATTAGGGCTCATGGGATTGGGGGTGATATACTAGCATGGATTGAGGATTGATTAATGGACAGAAAACAGAGAGTAGGAATAAATGGGTCATTTTCAGGTTGGCAGGCTGTAACTAGTTCAGTACTGCAAGGATCAGTGCTTGGGCCTCAGCTATTCACAATCTATATCAATGATTTGGATGAGGGGACCAATTGTAATATATCCAAGTTTGCTGATGATACAAAGCTGGGTGGGAATGCAAGTTGTGAGGAGGATGCAAAGAGGCTTCAAGGGGATATAGATAACCTAAGTGAGTGGGCAAAAACATGGCAAATGGAATATAATGTGGAGAAATGTGAAGTTATCCAATTTGTTAGGAAAAATATAAAAGCAAGAGTATTTTTTACATGGTGAGAGATTGGGAAATGTTGGTGTTCAGAGAGACCTGGGTGTCCTTGTACACAAATCACTGAAAGTTAACTTGCAGGTACAGCAAGCAATTAGGAAAGCAAATGGTATGTTGGCCTTTATTACAAGAGGATTTGAGTATAAGAGTAAAGACGTCTTACTGCAATTATATAGGGCCCTGTTGAGACCACAGCTGGAGTATTGTGTATAGTTTTGGTCTCCTTACCTAAGGAAGGATATACTTACCATAGAGGGAGTGCAACAAAGGTTCACCAGACTGATTCCTGGGATGGGGGGATTGTCCTATGAGGAGAGATTGAGTAGACTAGGCCTATATTCTCTAGAATTTAGAAAAATGAGAGGTGATCTCTTCGAAACATATAAAATTCTTACAGGGCTTGACAGGGTGGATGCAGGGTGGATGTTTCCCCTGGCTGGAGAGTCTAGAACCAGGGGTCACAGTCTCAGAATAAGGGGTCGGCCATTTAGGACTGAGATGAGGAGAAATTTCTTCACTCAGAGGGTGGTGAATCTTTGGAATTCTCTACCCCAGAGGGCTGTGGAGGCTCAGTCGTTGAGTATATTCAAGACAGAGCTTGATAGATTTTTGGATATTAAGGGAATCAAGGGATATGGGGATTGTGCAGGAAAGTGGAGTTGAGGTAGAAGATCAGCCATAATCTTATTGAATGGCGGAGCAGGCTTGAGAGGGCAAATGGCCACTCCTGCTCCTATTTCTTATGTTCTTATGTTCTTCAAAGATTTGTGAATATGCACCCCAAGCTCCCTCTGTTGTTGCACATCCCTTCCTCAAAATAGTACCATTTGGATTATACTGCCTCTCCATGTTGTTTTTCTCAAAGTGCATCACTTCACACTTATCCACATTTAATTGTGTCTGCCCATTTCACCAGTTTGTCTATGTCCTTCTGAAGTCTGCTACTATCATACTCACTATTTATTATGTTGCTAAGTTTTGTATCGTCTGCAAACTTTGAAATTGTACTTCCTATACTCAAGTCCAGGTCATTTATTTATATATATATAAAACAAGGAAAGCAATTGTCCTAATACCGACTCCTTGGGGACCCCACTGCTTTCTTCTCTCCAGTCAGAAAAACATGCAATAACATTTGCAGATGTCACATGATCAGGTGTCACACAAGCAAATGTCACGTGGTCAGAACGTCATGGGATCAAACCTCTGGGAATACATCCAACCAGAGTGGGCAACGCTAGCCCCCCTGTAGGTTTTCATGCTCCCCTCCAACATAGCTGTCCTGCTTTAACAAATGGCACATCTAGCTCATCGTTCTATTGGTACTACCCCAAACAGCATCGAACTGCCTCTTGAACTACACCAATTTTTAATTCCACTATCTTACCTAGAACACCATTCTAAGCATTACTCATTACATGAATAAATGCTCCCTGACTTTCTTGCTGAACTTATTGTTTATCAGTATAGCACTGGTTACTTGTGTATCTTACGAGGGACTTGATTACTGAAGTTTCCAAAGAATTTTCATTCTTGACCCAACATCCAGCTTACTCCTTTCATTGCTGGCAGGCAAGGTTCCCCACTGATAACACAAACTTGGAAAATTATCCACATGGTCTTCCACAGCTTGCTGCTACTCCAATCATGTCCATAGTGAGGTCTCTGTTCATGATGATATTGTGTAGCATGCTGCTATAATTTTGTCAATCTTCTCCAGGGTACACTGTAAGACACTCATTAAACTGCTAATTGTTTTACCGATTTAATGTTGTAAGACTCCCAGTGACTGGGCAAAGCATCTAAAATATTGTTTTGCCACCCTAAATGTCTGCCTGGTTCACTCTGTGCCTCATTGCATTGGCTATCTGCTTGGGCACGGTGGTTGTGCAAAAGTGTCATTAGCCGTGATTGCACCTGTAGCACATACTTCCAACCCTCTCATTCAAAGTGTTGTGTGATGTTTAGTTGCCCCGGAATAAAAATGCAGTGGTCAAGAAATTTGATTTGCACCCAAGACAAATTTGAGGCCCAAGACAAATCTGGCTTTGGACCTTATTTAAATACCATTGGCGAGGTGCAGGCACCAAATGGGTACCCCTGTGGCAGCTCGCCGGTCAGGAGGGTGGATAATTGGCCAGCTTCTACACTGAGCCAGCCAGCAGGTTGGGTCTGGGGTGGGGAGGCAATCCCGTGGGGGCGTCAAACGCATTAGCAATGGGGTGGTATTTCTTCCAATGTTCAACTATTCCAATGCTTTTCTGGCCGGCCTCCCATCCTGCACCCTCCATAAACCTCAGCTCATCCAAAACAGGTCCTTACACTCACTACCAACATTGAGGCAGGGCTCCAGATGCAGCTGAAGACTGGAGCTGCCTTCATAGACTTGTCGTCGGTATACGACACTGACTGGTGCGAAGGTCTGCTACGGAAGCTTTCAGTAATCATCCAATGCCGCAAAACTCTCAGGTTTATCAACACCCTAATGAGCAACCATAAGTTCCGCATCTATCTTGGTGTCAAGACCAGCCGAACACGGAAGCTCAACAACGGTCTGCTACACAGATCGGTGCTCGCACCGCCCTTTTTCAACATCTATATGGTGGACATGCCCCGCACCAAATCCCAGAATTTCAGGATATCACGATGACATAGCACTGCTGATGCAGGCATCAACAGTAGAGGAAGTAAGTAGGACACTAACAAGTGACCTGGACCTATTGTAATGCTAATTCCGGACCTGGCACCTCCGCCCCAATTCAGAGAAGACAGTTGTGTCGGCGTTCCATCTGAACCACAACGCTGCCAGGAAAGAACTCAACGTTTCCTTTGGTGACTTACCCATGAACCCCACCCAAAATACCCGGGATTCACCCTGGCAGCTGTGCCTTCAGTCACCTAGGCCATGCTCTGTGCCTTCAGTCACCATGCTCTGGAATTACTCTCCTAAGCCTGTCCACCTCCCTATCCTTGAGCAGAGCCAGCGGACCTGGGCGGAACCGGAACGATGAGATGGAGTCCGAGTTGCAGTCATTGTGATACATCAGGGAGGGAGAAAGTTACCTGGACACTTTGGGGGAAAAATTCAGTATCGCCCCGTTTGGAGCACCATTATCGGCCGTGCGCAAAGTTTAGCGCCTAGCGCTAATTATCGCCTCCGACAACAAACTTGGCTTTTATCACCCCTGGAGGTGATTGGAGCGCTAAATCAGGCGCTTCACACCTGTCTTAAGGCGCAAAGGCTGAGGAGCAAGGCGCTACCTCAGAGCGCTGGGTAAGCAAGCAAGGGCCAATCAAAATAAACCCGCAAAGTGCTGCTCAGTACTCAAAACTCCTTCACACAGCGTTGAATCTCTCCAGAAGTCTCTCTCTCTCTCTCTCAGAATGAGTGGTGCAAAAATGTCACCGACAAAAAAAGGCAGGAAGCGGTCGCCTTTAAATAGCGCTTCCCTAGTCCCTTTCTGACAGCATAACGCTCCCCTCAACCTGTTGTTGCTAGCGGCAGGCGGTAAGGCAAGGGGCGCCACTCAATATACGGCCTAGGGCGCTAACGGGGCGTTGCGCACTCGACTGATGTCACAATCTGCTGGCGCAGGAGATCATGGCGGTAGTGTTTAGTGCTGCTGCAAAATGTCTAGCTAATTTCGCGAGCGGCGCAAACATTGCCGCGCCCGGGCGCTAGTTGCTTTGCGCCTCATTAGCGCCCTCTTAAGGCGCTAACAGGAGGCGCAAACAACTGAATTTTTCCCCCTTTGTTCCAGGAGGCAGTCACACACCCCTTGGGTTAAATACTTCAGATTTGGCCCGTGGTCAGGGACAGGAGTGTGTGACTGTGAGTGAGGCAGGTATGGGGATCCAGGAGGTAGCATTGGAGGAGCCTCAGCCCTTGCACTTGTCCAACAGTTACAAGGTTCTTGCAACCTGTGTGGATGAGAGCAAGGATTGCAGGGAGTATGAGCAAACTGACCACGGCACCGTGGTGCAGTGGGCCATTCAAGTTGGGGGTGTAAAAAGGAATGTCGTAGTGGTAGGAGACAGTATAGTTAGGGGGATAGATACTATTCTCTGCAGCCAAGAGCATAAATCCCGAAGGCTGTGTTGCCTGCCAGGGTTAAGGACATCTCCTCGGGGCTGGAGAGGAACTTGGAGTGGGAGGGGAAGGATCCAGTTGTCATGGTCCACGTAGGAACCAACGACATAGGTAAGACTAAGAAAGAGGTTCTGCTGAGGGAGTATGAGCAGCTAGGGTCTAAATTAAAAAGCAGAACCACAAAGGTAATAATCACTGGATTACTACCTGAGCCACGAGCAAATTGGCATAGGGTCAATAACATCTGAGAGTTGAATGCGTGACTCAAGGATTGGTGTGGGCGAAATGGGTTTTGACTCATAGGGCACTGGCACCAGTACTGGGGAAAGAGGGAGCTGTTCCGTTGGGACGGCCTTCACTTGAACCATGCTGGGACCAGTGTCCTGGTGAATCAAATAACTAGGACTGTGGATGGGGCTTTAAACTAAATAGTGGGGAGGGGGAGGGTTCAAGCGAGGGGAAATTTAGAAAGTTAAAGAGAAAGGACAGGGCAATAGTGCAAGGTAGTGATATGGGCATTGAGTGTGATGGGAAGGGACAGAGCGTACAAACATAAGAGTGCACCAGCAAATAAGGTCAGAGTAGGGAAAAATGATAAAAAGACAAAATTAAAGGCTCTTTATCTGAACGCACGCAGCATTCATAACAAGATAGATAAATTGATGGCACAAATAGAAATAAATGGGTATGATCTAATAGCCATCACAGAGACATGGTTGCAATGTGACCAAGGCTGGGAACTGAATATTCAGGGGTATTTGACATTTCGGAAGGATAGGCAGAAAGGAAAAGGAGGGGGAGTAGCTCTTAATAAAGGATGAGATCAGTACAATAGTGAGAAATGATCTTGGCTCGGAAGTTGCAGGTGTAGAATCAATTTGGGTGGAGGTAAGAAATAGTAAGGGAAATAAGGCACTGGTGGGAGTAATTTATAGGCCCCCTAACTGTAGCTACACTATAGGACAGATTATAAATCAAGAAATAATCGGGACTTGTAAGAAAGGTACTGCAATAATCGTGGGTGATTTTAATCTTCATATAGATTGGACAAATCAAATTGGCAAAAGCAGCCTTGAGGACGAGTTCATAGAATGTATTCAGGACAGTTTCTTGGAACAATACTGTTATAAATCCCATCATCATAAAGAAACTACTCATGAAATAACACTGGACGGCCAGCTGGTGGCACCGTCCAAGGAGTATAAATACTCGGGTGTGGGCCCAGCTTGCCCAGGGACATTTTGTAAGACAGGAACTAGTGAAGTACAACTAGACCTCCATGTTCTGAAACAAGTTGATTAAAGCCTTGCTTTATACTCAAACTAAGTGCGTAGTGAGTTTTATTATGTCAAATACGTTGTGGAACCAACCAGGGAACAGGCTATTTTAGATCTGGTAATGTGTAATGAAACAGGATTAATTAATGATCTCATAGTAAAGGATCCGCTAGGGAAGAGTGATCATAACATGTAGAATTCCACATTCAGTTTGAAGATGAGAAACTTGGGTCTGAAACTAGAGTATTAAACTTAAATAAAGGCAATTACAAAAGTATGAGGAGAGAGTTGGCTAAAGTGGACTGGGACAATAGATTAGACGATAAGACGGCAGACATTTAAAGAGATATTTCATGACTCTCAACAAAGATATATTTCAGTGAGAAAGAATGACTCGAAGAGAAGGATGAACCAACCATGGCTAACCAAGGAAGTAAAGGATGGTATCAAATTGAAAGAAACGGCATACAATTTTGCAAAGATTCGTGGTAGACCAGAAGATTGGGAAAATTTTTGAAACCAGCAAAGGATGACTAAAAAAATAATAAAGAGGGAAAAAATAGTTTATAAGAGTAAACTGACAGTAAGAGCTTCTACAAGTATATAAAAAGGAAGAGAGTAGCTAAAGTAAACATTGGTCCCTTAGAGGACAAGGCTGGGGAAATAATAATGGGAAACAAGGAACTGGCAGAGACTTTGAACATTTTTTGTATCTGTCTTCACAGTAGAGGACACTAAAAACATCCCAGTAATAGTAGAAAATCAAGGGACAAAAGGGAGGGAGCAACTTAAAACAATCACTATCACTAAAGAAAAAGTGCTAGGCAAACTTATGGGTCTAAAGGCTGACAAGTCCCCTGGACCTGATGGCCTGCATCCTAAGGTCTTAAAAGAAGTGGCTACAGAAATAATGGATGCATTGGTTGTAATCTTCCAAAATTCCCTTGACTCTGGAAAAGTCCCTGTGGATTGGAAAACCGCAAATGTAACACCCTTATTCAAAAAAGGAGGGAGACAGAAAGCAGGAAACTATAGGCCAATTAGCCTAATATCTGTCATTGGCAAAATGCTCAAATCCATTATTAAGGAAGTAGTAGGGCATTTAGAAAATCATAATACAATCAAACAGAGTCAACATGGTTTTATGAAAGGTAAATTGTGTTTGACAAATCTATTAGAGTTCTTTGAGGAGGTAACGAGTAGGGTGGATAAAGGGGAACCAGTAGATGTAGTGTATTTGGATTTCCAAAAGGCATTGGACAAGGTGCCACATAAAAGGTTACTGCATAAGATAAGAACTCATGGTGTTGGGGGTAATATATTAGATTGGATAGAGGGTTGGCTAACTAACAGAAAACAGTGAGACAGGATAAATGGATCATTTTCAGGATGGCAATCTGTAACTAATGGGGTGCCACAGGAATCAATGCTGGGGCCTCAATTATTTTCAATCTATATTAATGACTTGGATGAAGGAAGCAAGTGTAATGTAGCCAAATTTGCGGACGATACAAAGATAGGTGGTAAAGCAAGTTGTGAGGATGACATAAAGGGCTGGATTTTGAGGAGGTATGTAGGAGGTAGGACTACAACTTTCGGGGTTGTAGTCCCGCCTCCATCAAGTTGTGGCCAACCCACGTGATTTTCACTTGATTGACCTTGTTGAGCCCACCCAGCAGGCTCAGCAGGCCAATTAAGGGCCACCCGGCAACAGGTGATGTCACAGATTGACATTTCATCTGTCAAAAGCTTTTGGCAGATGAAATATCAGTGTTTGACAGCTGTTTGAAGCTGTCAAACACTGACAAGCTGTACTCCAAGTTAATTCCTTCCTCTCAGGCTGATTTAGAGATCTCTCTAGAACAGAAAGCTGAATGCTGCAGATTTTGACAGCTCATGGCCATTCTGCTTTGGTGAGATGAGGGACTCCCGAGACCTGAAGGAAGGAAGGCTGTAAAGGTAAGTAAATGTAAGTAAAACTTCTTTAAACACTTTACACACACCAAACACACTTACCTCTGAACTCATGCACCCATCACTCACCTGAACACCGGACATCTCGAACCCTCCAAGCCCTTCAGCCCGACGGTCCACCTTGCTAACTTGGCGTGGTTTGGAGCCGTCGGGAATCCCACACTTCAGCAATAAAAATAGGGATTAGGCTAAAAATGGCACTAATCCCCTTCCCGCCTCAGGGAGGCGGGTCCCAGCACAGGTCGGGTATCCGCCTTCTTTGAAACTGGCATGGAGGCGGGATGGGTTCGTGCTGCCCGATTTTGAGATTTTAACCCCCCACATGCCTCCAATCCCGCCTCCACAGCCAAATGAAAATCCTGCCCAAAGAGTCTGCAAAGCGATATAGACAGGTTCAGTGAGTGGGCAAGAATTTGGCAGATGGAGTATAATGTGGGAAAATGTGAAGTTATCCACTTTGGTAGGAAGAATAGAAAAGAAAAATGTTATTTAAATGGAGAAAGACTATAGAATGCGGAGGTACAGAGGGATTTGGGTGTCTTTGTACATGAAACACAAAAGTTAACATGCAGGTGCAGCAAGTAATTAGGAAGGCAAGTGGAATGTTGGCCTTTATTTCAAGGGGGATGGAGTATAAAAGTAGGGAAGTCTTGCTACAACTGTACAGGGCACTGATGAGACCACACCTGGAGTACTGCATACAGTTTTGGTCCCCTTATTTAAGGAGAGATATACTTGCATTGGAGGCAGTTCAGAGAAGGTTCACTAGGTTGATTCCTGGAATGTCTTATGAGGAAAGGTTGAGCAGGTTGGGCCTATACTCATTGGAGTTTAGAAGAATGAGAGGTGATCTTATTGAAACATATAAGATTCTGAGGCGGTTGGACAGGGTAGATGCAGACAGGATGTTTCCCCTTGTGGGGGTATCTAGAACGAGGTGGCATAGTCCCAGAATAAGGGGTCGCTCATTTAAGACGGAGATGAGGAGAAATTTCTTCTCTCAGAGGGTTGTGAATCTTTGGAATTCTTTGCCCCAGAGAGCTGTGGAAGCTGAGTCATTGAATATATTCAAGGCTGAGATGGACAGATTTTTCAGCAGCAGGGGAGTCAAGGGTTATGGTGAGCGGGCGGGAAAATGGAGTTGAGGCCAAAATCGGATCAGCCATGATCTCATTAAATGGTGGAGCAGGCTCGAGGGGCCAAAATGCCTGCTCCTGCTCCTATTTCTTATGTTATTATGTTCTTAAGATCCCCCATAAAATCCATTATTTTGACCAAGCTTTTGGTCACTGTCAGCCCTTCGGAAGACGAGGAGGAGGAAGAGGAAGCCGGCCCATCAGTGCCACCCTCAGCCGCGCCAGCCCATGGCGATGTAGGGGACACGTCTTCCCTGGAGGGGAGCCGGGGGGAAGGGCCGGCGGAGAGTGAAGCTCCGGGGCCCAGCGGCCGGCAGCAACGCGGGAGGGGTGGGGAAGCTCGGCGGACTTCTCCCCAGAGGGTGAGTGCGGCCTCCAGTCCTGTGACGGTGAGCACAGAGGAGGTGCGCCTCCTAGAGGAAATGGCCGTCCAGGCTGAGCGCAGGCACACTGAGCTCATGGCTGCAGTGGCAAGGATGCCTGACTCCATAGAGTCACTGGCAAGGAGTGTGCAGGAATTCGGGGCAGCACAGGCCAGGAGTCTGGAGCAATTCAGTGCAGCACAGGCCAGGAGTCTGCAGGACATCGTGGCAGCACAGGCCAGGAGTCTGCAGGACTTCGCGGCAACACAGTCGGCTTCTAGCCAAGTGCTCAGTCGTGCCGTCCATTCACTGGCTGGTGTCATGCGGACACAGACCAGGGCCACACGGGCACTAACTGCTGCCGCCCTCGCTGGATCAGCCAGGCATCGCCAGGGCGCCCGCCGCGCAGCAGCAGCCCAGCAGTCTGTCCTTCAGCTGTTTGCTGCGCATGCTGCAGTGCTGGCCCGTGCGAGTGCCACTGTATCAGGCGACCAGCGAGCACCTGCGATCTGCCAGGTTGGCACCATTCCTGCAGCCGACACTGCCACTCCGCCATTGCAGCTGCCACGAGCCGCTGGACAGACTGCTGCCGCCCAGCCAGAGTTGGAGCAGTCAGCAGCTGGCCACTCCAAGGCCAGAGCTGGTGCAGGCCGACCCCCAAGGGCATCTGCCGTCACACCATCTGCCCCTCAGCAGCCTTCCCCCAGCCTTGCTGCAGCCACTGGGCTCCCATTGAGGAGGAGCTGCAGGGCGGGCAGGGGCCAGGCAAGGATGCGAAAGGCATCGCCCTTGCAGGGCAAAAAGTAGAAGGTATGCTCAAATGCCTGTTGTGTTTTTGTAAGGCCGAGACTGGTGTCTTTCTTTCTTTTTGTAAGGCCGAGACTGGTGTCTTTCTTTATTTGTGTAAGGCCGAGACTGGTAGTTTTGTGTTTTTGGAGGGGGCTTCTCCACATGAGCATGTAATGTGGGAAGGGCAGAGGTTTTCAATAAATTATTGTTGTTAAATTGCAGTGTGCATGGTTTTTTGGTTAAGTCCTGGTTGCCCTGCTCGGCTGAGGGCTTGTGGAGCGGCTACATTCATCTGCTGACATTGGCACAAGCCATTCCCTGAGAGGGGGCCTAGAACCGACATTCAATAAGCCGGCGACGGGCGGCCCTTGCACTTTCTGCCTCCCTCCTGTGCTGGTCCTCCTCCTCCTCCTCCTCCTCCTCCTCCTGAGGTGGTCCTCCAATCTCTGGTGGCAGTGCCTGAGTCCTGCGGATAGCCAGGTTGTGCAGCATGCAGCAAACGACCATGAAATGGGAGACTCGCTCCGGCGAATACTGTAGGGCTCCACCGGAACAATCCAGACAGCGGAACCGTTGCTTCAGGACGCCGATTGTTTGTTCGATGATGTTCCTGGTCGCTTGATGGCTCTCGTTGTATCCCTCTTCAGCAGGGGTGCTGGGCGCACGGAGCGGGGTCATCAGCCAGGTACACAAAGGATAGCCTTTGTCCCCGATAAGCCATCCTCGTGGGTGAGGCTGTGCCTGGAACATGTCTGCCACAGAAGTCTGTCGCAGGATGAAGGCATCGTGGCTGCTGCCTGGAAAGCGGGCATTGACAGCTAGGATGAGATGCCTGTGGTCACACACCAGCTGGACGTTCAGCGAATGGTAGCCCTTCCGGTTGCGGTAATCCTCGGCATTCTCCAGAGGTGCCCGCAAAGCCACATGCGTGCAGTCAATGGCGCCCTGCACCATGGGGAAGCCCGCGAATGCTGCAAAGCCCATTGCACGCTGTTGCTGCTTGGCAAGGGCCATGGAGAAGGAGATGAACTGACGTCTCCTTTTGAAAAGGGCATTGGTCACCTGGCGGATGCAGCAATGCACGGCGAACTGGGAGATGTTGGCAATGCCCCAGTAGCGGATTGGAAGGAGCCGGTGGCATAGAAGTTGAGAGCCACCGTCACCTTCACTGCCACCGACAGAGACGTCCTGCTCCTCAGCTGTGGCTGCAGATCACCGCCAAGCAGCTGGCAGATCTCTGTGACCACGTCCCTTCTGAATCGCAGCCTCCGAACACACTGCTCGTCAGACATGTTGAGATAGGAGAACTGCTGGCGGTATACCCTGGGTGGGTAAGGCCTCCTTTGCCGACGCCTGTTGCCCCCTCTCCGTCTAGCCAGGGCTGCCACTCTCTCACGGCGTCTGTGAGCCCTTTGGATGTAATTGAGAAAGCCAACGTTGACACCCATTGCAGCCCCCATAATATGCTGGCAAACAATGAGATGTCAATGAAGGCAAAGACAATTGGAAAGCTGTGGCCTGAAGCCAGAAGTACCTGTCCTAGTGTTGGGCCAAAGCAGAAAGCTCTCTACCTTGGTCTCTCTCCAAAGATCCGTTTGTCAAGAAGGAGTGCTGCAAAATGGCAGCCTTTTATAGTGCAGGAGGAGTGCCCTTTAATTTGCGCCCCCCGCGCCCCGCATCGGCTGAGCACCGTTCCACTCTAACAGTCGCTAGGGGCGCCAGGCGCACAATGGGGCGGCGCGACTGAAGTTCCGGTTGGGGGCGCACAAAGGGCGTTGCACGAGGAAATGACGTCATGATCTGCGCACGCAGCTGAGCGCGCGCAAAGACTTTTCGCTGCCGCTAAATCTCTAGTGAAGTTGGGGCGAGGCGCAGATCGCGCTGCGCCCGGGCGCTAGCCGCCTAGCGCCCGACATCTACTCCTCCTAAGGCGCTAGCGGCTGGCGCAACCAACTGAATTTCTAGGCAATATTGTTTTTAAAAAAAGTGAATTACTTTCTAAATCTTTTATCTAATCTCATTAATTTTCCTACCTTTCCCCGTTTTTGCAGGTAGGCCTCGAAGCCTGGGCGTCTGTTGCCAGCCATGCAGGACCCTAGGCAATTGTTTTGTGGCAAGCTCCTCCCACCCCTCACCCCCACGCTGGGCCCAATTCCGAACCAGCGGCCAGCCATCTTGGTAAAGGCTGGCTGGGCTCACTGCAACCTCCTCGCGCTTCATTCGGGGGGGGCGGGGCTCGGGAGGGGAGGAGGAGCGGAGAGGGTTACCCCGGCAACCGGGCTCGCCAGCCGCAATCGGCCGCTCAGGCCCAGGCCCGTAGATCGGGAGGCGGAGAGGAGAGGAGGGTTACCAAGGCAACCGGGCCCGGCCAGCTGCAATCGGCCGTCTCAGGCCCGGTCTCGGGAGGGCGGGGCTCGGGCTCACCGGGGCGCTGCGCTCGGCATGTCAGTGCGTGGGGCGGCACGGAGCTCAGCAGAGCCATCGCCTGCAGTGGGGAGAGGGTCTGCTGGCTCCCCCACTCCCTTTCTCCTCCCCTCCTTCCCCCACCTCCTCCACCCCTCCCCTCTCCCCCACCCCTCCCCTCTCCCCCTCCCCTCCCCTCTCCCACTCCCCTCCTCTCCCACTCCCCCCTCCACTCCCCTTCCCTCCCTCCCCTCCCCCTCCCCCCTCCCCCTCCCCCTCCCCCTCCCCTTCACCCCTCCCCTTCCCCCCAACTCCCCCCTCCCCTTCCTCCCCCTCCCCTCCCCTTCCCTCCCCCCTCCTCCCCCCTCCTCCCCGCCTCCTCCCCCCCTCCCCTCCCTCCTCTCCCCTCCCCTCCCCTCCCCCTCCCCCTCCCCTTCCCCCCTCTCCCTCCCCTCCCCCTCCCCTCCCCCTCCTCTCCCCCTCCCCTTCCCCTTCCCCCCAGTCGTTCTCTCTCTCCCCCCCTTCCCCTTCCCCCCTTCCCCCCTCCTTCCCCCCTTCCCCCCTCCCCCCTTCCCCCTTCCCCCCTACCCCCCTCCTTCCCCCCTCCTTCCCCCCTCCTCCTCCCCCCCCGCTCCTTCCCCCCTCCTTCCCCCCTTCCCAGTCGCTCTCTCTCTTCCCCCCCAGTCGCTCTCTCTCTTCCCCCCCAGTCGCTCTCTCTCTTCCCCCCCAGTCGCTCTCTCTCTTCCCCCCAGTCGCTCTCTCTCTTCCCCCCAGTCGCTCTCTCTCTTCCCCCCCAGTCGCTCTCTCTCTTCCCCCCCAGTCGCTCTCTCACTTCCTCCCCAGTCGCTCTCTCTCTTCCAACAACAACATGCCCTCGAAAAAGCCTTGGCACCGCTGGGCACTCCAGCTAGTATCTTATATATATAAAGCGGTCGACCTGTCTGTCATTCCGTCTTTCTGTCTGTCTGTCTGTCTGTATTGAATAAACCCGAAAGTTATAGAGCGTACCTACACGTGTATTACATCGAAAGAAAGCTTACGATTCCAAAACCGTCATAAGCATATTTACGTTTCGGCGAGACAAAAATTGCTCCCGTGGTATCCAAAAAACTTTCAACATTCCGCTCATTATCAGCTCATTAGCATCGAGTGACGTCGAGGTCGACCAATCGTACGGTCGAGCGACCCGATGGTCGACCAATCGCTGCGTGGCGGGGGCGGGTTCCTGGCGCGTGCGGGCGGGCCCTCCTAGAGCCGAGTGACAGGACGATTGACAAATCCTACGCTTCGGTGACCTGACGGTCCACCAATCGGTGCGTGTGTGGGCGGGCCTTATTGTTCTGTAACCGAGGTGAGTCGCCGCCATCTTGATTCCAAACTTTTCGTTTCTTTTTCCCGCTTTCTGCGTGTTTCTTTTCAAATCTACATTTCCAGCAAAAAAAAGTTGCTTTTAAAACACAAATTGTTTTAAAAAAAAGTTAATTAATTTGTAAATCTTTTCTGTAACATCGAGAATTTTCCTACCTTTAACCGTTTTTTCCAGGCCTGTAAGCCTGGGCCTCTATTGCCCAGCCACGCCCGAGCTAGGCAACTCCTGTCGCGCTGAACAAGCGGCTCGCGATCGCCGCCATTTTGTGAAGGCTGGAGGGGGCGGGCCTGAGCCGAGCGTCGCCACCGCCGCCATGTTAGTAAAGGCGGGTGGGGCAGGAGTCAGCGCGTGCTACTTGAGTCCCGGCCAGGCCTCACGCGGTAGGTTGCACGGCGTCATCTTTCTCTCTGCTCTTGAAGCCGGCTCGGGCGGGGCTCGGGAGATCGGGCCTCCAGAGATCGGGGGTGGGGGGGGCGAGCCTCGGGAGATCGGGAGGGGGGCGGGGCTCGGGAGATCGGGCCTCGGGAGATCGGCGCTCGGGCGATCGGGGGGTGGGGCGCGGCGCTCGGGAGATCGGGCCTCGTGAGATCGGGCCTCGGGAGGGCGGGGCTCAGGACATCGGGGGGCGGGGCTCGGGGACTAACCCCTCCCCCCCTGCTCCCCCCCTCTCCCCTCCCCTCCCACCTCTCCCTCCCCAACCCCTCCCCCTCACCTCTCCCGCTTCCCCCCTCCCCCCTCCCCTCCCCCTTCCCCCATCCCCTCCCCCTCCCCCCTCCCCTCCCCCCCGCTCCCCCACCCCTCCTCCCCTCTCCCCCCTCCCCCCTCCCCCTCCCCCTCCTCCCCCTCCCCCTCCCCCTCCTCCCTCCCCCCACCCCCTCCCCCCCGCCCCTCCCCCCTCCTCCCCCCCTCCTCCCCTACCCCCCTCCCCTACCCCCCTCTCCCCCTCTCCCCCCATCTCCCCCCTTCCCCCCCTCTTCCCCCCAGTCGCTCTCTCTCTTCCCCCCAGTCGCTCTCTCTCTTCCCCCCAGTCGCTCTCTCTCTTCCCCCCAGTCGCTCTCTCTCTTCCCCCCAGTCGCTCTCTCTCTTCCCCCCAGTCGCTCTCTCTCTCTCTTCCAACAACAACATGCCCTCAAAAGACCCTCGGCACCGCCGGGCACTTCATCTATATATATATAAAAGGATACATCTGTCTGTCTGTCATTCCATCTATCTGTCTGTCTGTCTGTCTGTATTGTATAAACTCGAAAGTTATAGAGCGTACCTACACGTGTGTTACATCGAAAGAAAGCTTACGATTCCAGAACCGTCATAAGCATATTTATGTTTCGGCGAGACAAAAATTGCGCCCGCGGTATCCAAAAAACTTTCAACATTCCGCTCATTATCCACTCATTAGCATCGAGTGATTTCGAGGTCAACCAATTGTACGGTCGAGCGACCCGACGGTCAACCAATCGCTGCGTGGCGGGGGCGGGTTCCTGGCGCTTGCGGGCGAGCCCTCCTAGAGTCGAGTGACGGGACGATTGACCAATCCTACGCTTCGGTGACCTGACGGTCGACCAATCGGTGCGTGTGTGGGCGGGCCTTATCGTTCTGAACCGAGGTGAGTCGCCGCCATCTTGATTCCAAACTTTTCATTTTTTTTCCCGCTTTCTGCGTCTTTACAAAAAGAGCTGCTTTTAAAACACATAGGCCTAGAAATTGAGTTTGCGCTGCGCCAGGGCTTTAGCGCCGGAAGTTAGCGTCGGCGCTAAGTCCCTTTGCGCGCACCAAAAATTCAGTAGCGCCGCGCCCAAACGGCTGCCGGCGCTACTGAAGGGTTTTAGCGCCTGAAAACTGGCGCAAACGCGCCGCATTGCGGCGCTATTCCGGCGCTGCGGCCCCCGCTGCGGTGCGGCAGGCTCGGGAAGTGCAGGCCTCCTCCTTCCGTTACGGAGGAGCTGCCTGCACCCGGCCGCGGCCCGCGCAAATCTCTTCAAAAATGAGCCCGGCACCTCAGACAAGTGCCGGGCTTGCATCTGTTCCGGGGGGGGGGTGGAGGAGAGAAGTCCGGGGAGGGAGCTGCGGGCAGGCGGCCGGCGGGAAAGCGGCCGGCCGCCGCGGGGCCTTTAATGCGCCGGCGCAAACACATGTTGGACTCTGTTGCCAGAGTCTTAGTTGCGGCTGCCACGGGCGAGGCGGCCGCAACTGAATTTCGGCTCTGGGGCCCGTCGGCATGGCAACCGGGACGCTGCGCACACCGATGACGTCATCGGTGCCGGCGCAGCGCTACCGGTGCAACGCCGCTTTAGGGCCCCAGGGAATTTTTCAACTGGCCATAACTCTGGCGCTAGTCCCTCTAGCACCTCAAAGCGGCGCTAAGGCTAGTGAATTTCTAGGCCATATTGTTTTTAAAAAAAGTTAATTACTTTCTAAACCTTTTATCTAATCACATTAATTTTCCTACCTTTCCCCGTTTTTGCAAGTAGGCCTCGAAGCCTGAGCGTCTGTTGCCAGCCATGCTGGACCCTAGGCAATTGTTTTGCGGCAAGCTCCTCCCACCCCCTCACCCCCCACCCCCCCCACCGCTGGGCCCGATTCCGAACCAGCGGCCAGGCATCTTGGTAAAGGCTGGCTGGGCTCACTGCAACGTCCTCGCGCTTCATTCGGGGGGGGGGCGGGCGGGGCTTGGGAGGGGAGGGGGAGTGGAGAGGGTTACCCCGGCAACCGGGCTCGCCAGCCGCAATCGGCCGTTCAGTCCCAGGCCCGGAGATCGGGAGGCGGAGAGGGGAGGAGGGTTACCAAGGCAACCGGGCCCGGCCAGCTGCAATCGGCCGTCTCAGGCCCAGGCCCGGAGATCGGGAGGCGGAGAGGGGAGGAGGGTTACCAAGGCAACTGGGCCCGGCCAGCCGCAATCGGCCGTCTCAGGCCCAGTCTCGGGAGGGCGGAACTCGGGCTCACCGGGGCGCTGCGCTCGGCATGTCAGTGCATGGGGCGGCACGGAGCTCAGCAGAGCCATCGCCTGCAGTGGGGAGAGGGTCTGCTGGCTCCCCCACTCCCTTTCTCCCCCCTTCCTTCCCCCACCTCCTCCACCCCTCCCCTCTCCCCCACCCCTCCCCCCTCCCCCACCCCTCCCCTCTCCCCCTCCCCTCCCCTCTCCCACTCCCCCCTCCCCTCCCCTTCCCTCCCTCCCCTCCCCCCCTTCCTCCCCCCTCCCCCTCCCTCCCCCCTCCCCTTCCTACCCCCCTCCCCTTCCTCCCCTCCCCTCCCTCCCCCCTCCCCCCCTCCTCCCCCTCCCCTCCCCCTCCCCTTCCCCCCTCCCCCTCCCCTTCACCCCTCCCGTTCCCCTCCCCCTCCTCCTCCACTCCCCCTCCCCTCCCCCTCCCCTTCCTCTCCCCTGCCCCTCCTCTTCCCCTTCCCCCCGTCGCGCTCTCTCTCCCCCCCACCCATTCCCCCCTCCTTCCCCCCCTTCCCCCCCTCCTTCCCCCCCTTCCCCCCCTTCCGCTTCCCCCCTTCTCCCCCTCCTTCCCCCCCTCCTTCCCCCCTCCTCCCCCTCCTCCTCCCCCCCTCCTCCTTCCCCCTCCTCCTTCCCCCCTCCCTTCCCCCCTCCTTCCCCCCACTCCTTCCCCCCTCCTTCCCCCTTCCCAGTCGCTCTCTCTCTTCCCCCCAGTCGCTCTCTCTCTTCCCCCCCGTCGCTCTCTCTCTTCCCCCCCAGTCGCTCTCTCTCTTCCCCCACAGTCGCTCTCTCTCTTCCCCCCCAGTCGCTCTCTCTCTTCCCACCCCAGTCGCTCTCTCTCTTCCCCCCCAGTCGCTCTCTCTCTTCCAACAACAACATGCCCTCGAAAAAGCCTCAGCACCGCCGGGCACTCCAGCTAGTCTATATATATAAAAGGATACATCTGCCTGTCATTCCGTCTGTCTGTCTGTATTGTATAAACTCAAAAGTTATAGAGCATACCTACACGTGTGTTACATCGAAAGAAAGCTTATGATTCCAGAACCATCATAAGCGTATTTACGTTTCGGCCAGACAAAAATGGCGCCCGCGGTATCCAAAAAACATTCAACATTCCGCTCATTATCCGCTCATTAGCATCGAGTGACGTTGAGGTCGACCAATTGTACGGTCGAGCGACCCATCGTACGGTCGAGCGACCCGACGGTCGACCAATCGCTGCGTCGCAGGCGCGGGTTCCTGGTGCGTGCGGGCGGGCCCTCCTAGAGTCGAGTGACGGGTCGATTGACCAATCCCATGCTTCGGTGACCTGATGGTCCACCAATCGGTGCGTCTGTGGGCGGGCCTTATTATTCTGAACCGAGGTGAGTCGCCGCCATCTTGATTCCAAACTTTTGATTTCTTTTTCCCGCTTTCTGCATCCTTAAAAAAAAAACGTTGCTTTTAAAACACATAGGCCTAGAAATTCAGTTGGGCGCACCAGCCGTTAGCGCCTTCGGAGGAGTAGATCTCGAGCACTAGGCGCTTAGCGCCCGGGCGCAGCGCGATCTGCGCCTCGCCCCAACTTCAGTACACATTTAGCGCCGGCGCAAAGTCTTAGCGCGCGCCCTGCTGCGCGCGCAGATCATGACGTCATTTACTAGTGCAACGCCCTTTGTGCGCCCCGAACCGGAACTTCACTCGCGCTGCCCCATTGTGCGCCGGGCGGCCCGAACGACTGTGAAGTGGAACGGTACACAGCCGCGGCGGGCCGCGGGGAACGCTAATTAAAGGGCACTTACCCTGCACTATAAAGGGCAGGCATTTTGCAGCATTCACTCTTGTGCAACGGTTTTTTGGAGAGAGACCAAGGAGGAGAGCTTACTGGTTTGGACCAACCCTAGGACAGGTATTTTTGGCTCAGGCCAGAGCTTAGCAATTATCTTTGCCTTCATTGAGAGCTCATTGTTTCCCAGCATATAATGGGGGCTGCATTGGGTGCCAACGCTAACTTTCAGCCTTATGCCAGAAGGGCTTACAGACGCCGTGAGAGAGCGGCAGCCCTGGCTAGACGCAGAGGGGGCAACAGGCGTCGCCAACTGAGGCCTTACCCACCCAGGGTATACCGCCAGCAGTCCTCCTATCTGACCATGTCTGCCGCGATGTGTGTAAGGAGGCTGCGATTCAGAAGGGAGGTGGTTGCAGACATCTGCCAGCTGCTTCAGAGAGATCTGCAGCCACAGCTGATGCGCAGGACGTCTCTGTCGGTGGCAGTGAAGGTGACGGTGGCTCTCAACTTCTATGCCACCGGCTCCTTCCAATCCGCTGCTGGGGACATCGCTAACATCTCCCAGTTCGCCGTGCATTGCTGCATCCGCCAGGTGACCGAAGCCCTTTTCACAAGGAGACATCAATTCATCTCCTTCCCCATGACCCTGGACAAGCAGCAGCAGCGTGCAGTGGGATTTGCAAGAATAGCGGGCTTCCCCATGGTGCAGGGCGCCATTGACTGCACGCATGTGGCTTTGCGGGCACCTCTGGAGCATGCCGAGGATTACCGCAACGGGAAGGGCTACCATTCCCTCAACGTACAGCTGGTGTGTGACCACAGGCAGTGCATCCTAGCTGTCAATGCCCGCTTTCCAGGCAGCAGCCACGATGCCTTTATCCTGCGACAGACAACTGTGGTTGACATGTTCCAGGCACAGCCTCCCCCAAGGGGATGGCTTATCGGGGACAAAGGCTATCCTTTGTGTACCTGGCTCATGACCCCGCTCCGCGCGCCCATGACTCCTGCTGAAGAGGCATACAACGAGAGCCATCAAGCGACTAGGAACATCATAGAACAAATAATCGGCGTCCTCAAGCAATGGTTCTGCTGTCTCGATCGCTCCGGGGGAGCCCTCCAGTATTCGCAGGACCGAGTCTCCCAATTCGTCGTCGTTTGCTGCATGCTGCACAACCTGGCTATCCGCAGGACTCAGGCACTGCCACCTCACGTTGGACCCCCACCTCAGGAGGAGGAGCAGGAGGAGCATGAGGAGGAGGAGGACGAGGAGTACCAGCCCAGGAGGGAGGCACAAGGTCCAAGGGCCGCCCGTCGGCGGCTTATTGAACGTCACTTCTAGGCCCCCTGTCAGGGAATGGCTGGTGCCAATGAAAGAACATGATTGCAGCCGCTCCGCAAGCCCTCAGCCGGTTAAGGCAACAAACACTTCAAAGATCAAACATGGACAATGTTAATAAATAAAATGCTTTATTGTACAAACTCAGGGCCCCTCCCACATGAAAACCAAAAACAGACGAAACCCCCAAAAAACACTCAAACACATTACTCGCTCCCACAACCTGGAGAGGATTAACAAAACAGTGCAACTAAAATGGCCGTCATCCTCAGCCTTCGTAAAAAACAAACATCACATCCTCGGCCTTCAAAAAACAAACATCCAATTCTCGGCCTCAAAAAACAAACACAACTGGCCACACATTCGACTTTTTGGCCCGCTAGGTCGATGCCTTGGCCATCTTTGTGTGGCCCCTGCCCGCCCTGCTGCTCCTCCTCAAAGTAAGGCCATTGGCTGCTGCAAGGCTGGGGGCAGGCTCCAGAGGGGCACATGTCGTGACGGCAGATGCCCTTGGGGGTCGGCCTAGTCATGGTCTGGCCGTCGAGCGGGCGGCTGTTGAATGCTGCAGCTGTGGCTGGCCAGCATCAGTCGTTGCAGCAGCTCCTGGCAGCTCCACTGGGGGAGTGGCAGTGGCGGCTGGAGGAATGGGGGCAAGCTGGCGGATGGCAGGCGCTCGCTGGTCGCCTGAGACACTGGCACTCGCCCAGGCCAGCACTGCAGCATGCGCACCAATCTGCCGAGGGACAGACCGCTGTGCTGCTGCAGCGCGCCGGGTGCCCTGGCGATGCCTGGCTGACACAGCGAGTGTGGCAGCAGTGAGTGCCCGTGTTGACCTGTTCAGTGACTGCATCAGAGCACCCAGTGACTGCACGGCACCACTGATCACCTGGCCACTCGCTGCCTGAGCTGCCCCGAATTCCGCCCGACTGGTGGCCTGTGAGGCCCCAACGTCGGTGACACTCCGAGAGAGGGACTCGATGGCCTCAGGCAACCGTGCCACTACCCCCATGAGCTCCGTGTGCCGCCGCTCCGAGTCCGCGGACAAGTCCTTGAGGCGTTCCATCTCCTCGGCGAAGACCATCTCCGGACTGGAGGCCAGATTCTCCCTCGGGGGAGAAGGCCGCCGAGCTGGCCGACCCTTCCTGCGTTGCTGGAGGCCGCTGGGCCCAGCAATTGGACTCCCCTCCGACCCTTCCCCCCTCTGGGGAGAAGGCCGCCGACCTGGCACCCCCCTCCCGCGTTTCTGCAGGCCGCAGGTCCCATGAGCTCCCCTCCCCTCCGACACTTCCGCGACGCTCCCCTCCAGGGAAGACGTGTCCCCTACATTGGCATGGGTTGCCATGGCTGAGGGTTCCCCTGATGGGCCGCCTTCCTCTTGCTCCTCCTCCTCCTCCTCCTCTGAGGGGCTGTCACTGGCAAGTTCAGGGACCTCCTCCTCACCATCTGTAACCAGGAAGGCACAAGAGTAGCTTTAGAGTGAGGAGAGGCCGTCAGCGAGGGATGCATGAGTGGTGGCATTCAGCGCATTGGTCGGACAGTGGCAAAGGATGTAGATCTGATGCGCAAGTGGGACGAGAGAGGTCCAAACGTGGATGTCCTTACCATTGGTGCCCAGAACAGGGTCGGCATCTCCACATGCAACAGGGCCAATCACCCGGGCACCCATGATGCGCTCCACGCGATGTTGAAGCTCGGTGAGCGGCTGGATCTGGGGTCGGCCTCCCCCGGTCGCAGTCCGGCTCTTCCGATTATTAGCCAGCTTGGCCTGCAAGAGAAAGGACGACCTCTAAGTACAGTGTGTCGCCCTGATCTTGTGTGCACTGCCTCCCATGGTGGAATAGCCTGGCCAGTGTGTCGCCCTGATCTTGTGTGCACTGCCTCCCATGGTGGAATAGCCTGGCCAGTGTGTCGCCCTGATCTTGTGTGCACTGCCTCCCATGGTGGAATAGCCTGGCCAGTGTGTCGCCCTGATCTTGTGTGCACTGCCTCCCATGGTGGAATAGCCTGGCCAGTGTGTCGCCCTGATCTTGTGTGCACTGCCTCCCATGGTGGAATAGCCTGGCCAGTGTGTCGCCCTGATCTTGTGTGCACTGCCTCCCATGGTGGAATAGCTTGGCCAGTGTGTTAAGTGCAGAATGTGCAATTGATGTTCATGCCTGTCCCATAGCTGCTGGATGAGGGCTGGCCATTAGGGCTTTCAGGTCCCTTTGCCCATAATGTGAGGTGCACATGCAAGGATGAGGAGGTCACTGGAAAGGGTACTCACCCTGACAATCCGCGTGAGGTCATTAAACTTTTTGCGGCATTGGACACCGGTCCTGGGGACCTCGCTGTTGGCTGACACCTTGCTGGCGACATGCCTCCAGGCTCTCCGGTAGGCGCGGAGCGGCGCCCTCCTGCCATTGTCCGGGTACAAAATATGGCACCTCTTCTCCACACCACCAACCAGCACACTCAGATCACGCTCTGAGAAGCGCTGCGCTCGTTCACGAGCCCTCTGCATGGCTTCAGGCGCTATTTGGGTCCAGCAGCAGTGTTCAGGCCTAGCTGGAGGGCTCCACTATCCAGGGCGTGGCAGCAGACAAAGTCGACCCTTCCCCCTTAAGAGCTGGCCGGCGCCAGGGCGTCTGCTGTCAATCACGAGATGGCCGCACCTGCGCTGCGCCCGGCCTGGGCGCTCTCGCTCAGCACCTCCGGCTTAGCGCCTAAAGAGAGGCGTCCAGCACCAGTTTTAGCGCTCGAGCAAACCCTTAGGGCGAAGCTCATGAATATCGCAGAAGTGGCCTCGATTTGGCGGCAGGCGCAAACTTTAGCAGCTGCCCGACTTTAACGCCCCAAAAGTGGCTACAATGAATTTCTAGGCCATATTGTTTTTAAAAAAAGTGAATTACTTTCTAAATCTTTTATCTAATCTCATTAATTTTCCTACCTTTCCCCGTTTTTGCAGGTAGGCCTCGAAGCCTGGGCATCTGTTGCCAGCCATGCTGGACCCTAGGCAATTGTTTTGTGGCAAGCTCCTCCCACCCCTCACCCCCCTGCTGGGCCCGATTCCGAACCAGCGGCCAGGCATCTTGGTAAAGGCTGGCTGGGCTCACTGCAACCTCCTTGCGCCTCATTCGGGGGTGGGGGGGCTCGGGAGGGGAGGGGGAGCGGAGAGGGTTACCCCGGCAACCGGGCTCGCCAGCTGCAATCGGCCGCTCAGGCCCAGGCCCGGAGAACGGGAGGTGGAGAGGGGAGGAGGGTTACCAAGGCAACCGGGCCCGGCCAGCCGCAATCGGCCGCCTCAGGCCCGGTCTCGGGAGGGCGGGGCTCGGGCTCACCGGGGCGCTGCGCTCGGCATGTCAGTGCGTGGGGCGGCACGGAGCTCAGCAGAGCCATCGCCTGCAGTGGGGAGCGGGTCTGCTGGCTCCCCCACTCCCTTTCTCCCCCCGTCCTTCCCCCACCTCCGCCACCCCTCCCCTCTCCCCCACCCCTCCACTCTCCCCCACCCCTCCCCTCTCTCCCTCCCCTCCCCTCTCCCCCTCCCCTCCTCTCCCACTCCCCCTCCCCTCCCCTTCCCTTCCCTCCCACCCCTCCCCCTCCCCCCTTCCTACCCCCCTCCCCTTCCCCCCTCCCCCTCCCCTTCCCCCCCTCCCCCCTCCCCTTCCTACCCCCCTCCCCTTCCTCCCCCCCTCCCCTCTCTCCCCCCTCCTCCCCCCCTCCTCCCCCTCCCCTCCCCTTCCTCCCCCCTCCCCTTCCTCCCCCCTCCCCCTCCCCTCCCCCTCCCCTCCCCCTCCCCCTCCCCTTCCCCCCTCCCCTTCCGCCCCCTCCCCCTCCCCTCCCCCTCCCCTCCCCTTCCCCTTCCCCCCAGTCGCCCTCTCTCTCCCCCTTCCCTTTCCCCCCCTTCCCCTCCCTCCTTCCCCCCTCCCCCTTCCCCTTCCCCCCCTCCCCCCCTCCTACCCCCCCTCCTTCCCCCCTTCCTTCCCCCCCTCCTTTCCCCCCCTCCTCCTTCCCCCCTCCTTCGCTCTGTGACGTGAAGGTTGACCAAACCTACAGGGGGAGCGCGCTGCGTCACGGGGGGCATTTCATGGCGTGTGTGGGTGGGGCCTAATCTTTCAAACTGCCATTAGTGCGGGCGGACAGTATACAAAAAACGTTCAAAAATCCGCTCATTAGCGGTTGGCCAATCATACGGAGGAATCCGCTCATTAGCATTGAGTGACGTGAAGGTTGACCAATTGTACGGGGGGAGCGTGCTGCATGACGGGGGGCGTTTCATGGCGTGTGTGGGTGGGGCCTAATCTTTCAAACTGCCGTTAGGCAGGAGCGCGAAAAACTACAGACAACCACGCGGCGATAAACTGATAAACTGCGACCATACAACAGCCAGAAAAACATCGACCAAAATAAATCCAGCAGCGGAGCGTTGTCGGAGGCCCACAGCAGGAGCTCATCAGGGCTCACTCGGGCCGGGCCTGAGGCGATACGCTGCGCACGGGGGCTCCGGTTCACCGGAGCGGCAGGGGTCCATCGGGCCAGGCCTGAGGCGCTCCTTCCCCCCCTCTCTCTCCAGGCTAATCCTGAAATAAGTCCAGCAGTGGAGCGGTGTCGGAGGCCCGCAGCGAGAGCTCATCAGGGCTCACTCGGGCCGGGCCTGAGACGATACGCTGCGAGCGGGGCTCCGGTTCACCGGAGCGGCAGGGGTCCATCCGGCTGGGCCTGAGGCGCTCCTTCCCCCCAGTCTCTCTCTCTCTCTTCCCCCCAGTCTCTCTCTCTTCCCCCCAGTCTCTCTCTCCCACCCAGTCTCTCTCTCTCTCTCTTCCCCCCAGTCCCTCTCTCCCCCCAGTCTCTCTCTCCCCCATCTTTCTCTCTCCCCCAGTCTCTCTCTCTCCTTCCCCCTCTCTCTCTCTCTCTCCCCCTCTCTCGCTCTCTCTCCTTCCCCCTTTCTCTCTCTCTCCTTCCCCTCTCTCTTTCCCTCTCTCTCTCTCTTTCTCTCTCTCTCTCTCTCCTTCCCACACAGACAGACAGACCTCATTTATATATATAAAAATTATTTCTACCTTTTTCATAACAACATGCCCTCAATAAACCCTCGGCACCGCCGGGCACTCCAGCTAGTACTTTATAAATGCAAGTTGTTGTTGCATTTGTCAGGCCATGGATGGTCTATTTAGGAAAGTTACTGTGGTTTGATTCCCCAAAACACAAGGGCTACTGATGGACTCTATCTATTAACCTATTGAATTTCCTTAGTAGTAAAGGAATTCCACTCCCTCAATGTCCAGCTGGTATGTGACCAGCAGCAATGATTTGCTCATGTGAGTGCTCGCTTTGTTGGTAGCTTTTTTCATATGGCAGCCGAGCCTGCCAGCTGTCTTTAGCGAAGACATTAAGGTATCTCATGTTTTGCTTAACAACTCTGTAATGATATGCAGTAACATGTCATTCTAGAATGGTACACTAGGTGTAGCTGTATGTTTTAGTAGTGGGCTACATCTATAGGGGTTGTCTGGTTTAACACGTGGCACTGGTGGAGAGAGTCAACATGGCTACTGTATACAAGTCAACATGGCTGAATAAATGACTAGCACAAGCTAGCTGTTCATAATAAAAACGTCTATTTATTTATGAACATAACAAACTCATGCACTCTTTAGCAATTTGTCTTTATCTGGATGAACCCAGAAGAGCTGATGAGCTGGGAACACGGTGCCTGGGATATACCCCCTTTTCAATTTGAAAACTGGGATACATGGAAGACAAAATAATTCAATTGTTGGATCAAATTTAACAAATTAATAAGATGGTTTCCTGAACTCCATCTAGATGTAGACCCCAGGTCATTTGAACACATTACCCAGTCCTTCAACTTAATTTGATTGATTTGAGAACAAAACAAGTAGGGGCATAAATTTGTTTAAGGCGGTAGCTTCAATGGACAGGAAAATCGGACGGAGTGCAAAACGGGATGGCGAGTCACTATCATCCGTTTTGCACTATTACCCAAGACAAATTTATACCTGTAGTCTTTGTTAAGTGGTTTATACTTGCTTTGCAATCAAAATGTATTGGCATAGGAAAAAAATTGTGAATCAGGCAAAATGAGGTTGTGTTGGCTCATGGCCTGGGCTCACCTCTGCCACCAGCACTGTGGGCAGGAATTCACCTGTGCTGAATTTTGTGATGGCAGTCACTCCCTCTAATTTAAATAGACTGCAGACACAGGAAAAACTTGCCCAAGACCAGGGCTTGTAATACATTTGGGTACTAAATCCAGCAAGGCAGTAGCCCTTAAAGGGTGCAGCATGGCATAAAAAAGAAAGTTGTGATGGTGTCAGAAAAGTGGACTTATTGTTCACAGTGACACATGGGTAACATTGGAGGGTTCTCGCAAAATCAGGGCTAATGTCTTAGAAGGGATATTTTGCATGCCAGTCAATGATGTGTACCCTGTACAGCACATGCAAAAGCAACTTCAAATCAGCAGCCACATCTCAAAAAACTTACTTATGATTTGAATTTTCACAAAATGATTCATCATAGTTCGAATATACCTTTAAAACACTTTAAAATTTAAATATTTATTCATTTTTCATTTTTTTGCAAAGCAATATGCGTAAAGTATTTAAATATTATTATTAGGAGACATTTCATATTTTTACATTTAAACCAAAAGTGATACTATAGTCTGCTGAATCAGTATGATAAATACTTACTACGTATAGTATCTCTCGGCTATTTAAAACTTTTGGCTTGGCTCTAGGTTTGAGTGAGCCTGTGCAGAACTGTCAAGGTTGTTAGCACTCACTGTCATGATACCAAGATATTTTAATAAAACACAATTTGCATATTAGTTCACTGCTGTCTTGGGGGCTGTGAATTTGGCAAAAGTTATTACGGGAAGTTCTTTTTGACGTTGTTTGGTTCAATTTGGGTTAAAGAACATTTCTTTCTGAATGTCAGTGTCCAGAGAAGCAGCTGTTTTGGATGTGAGTGCTGACAGGTGTAAGTTTGGGGAGACAGAGAGAAGATAGACAGCAGCTCTGGCAGTCAGTCTCATTCAGTGTCAGTTTCATATAAGGACATAGCGATGCACAGCAAACATAGCAACGCCTGACGTACTGCTGCTAAAAACAACATCAAACCCACCAACCCGATTCAAGGTAATGTTACCCATGCAGAAACATCAAGAAGTGTTCTAATCAATTAGGTCACAACCTCAGTCCTAGTCAGGAAGAAAGGAAAAGGAGAAGCTGGAGCGGTTTAATTTCTGAAAGTAACTTTACGAGTTAGCCCTGAACTCGGAAACTTTCTGACATGACTTCCATGGACTACAACCTTTTGTGCAATGACCGGCAAACCATGGACAACTTGGAAAAGCAGCTGATTTGCCCGATCTGTTTAGAAATGTTTTCCAAACCAGTTGTTATTCTCCCATGTCAGCATAACCTGTGCCGGAAGTGTGCGAATGACATGTTTCAGGTAAGTTAACGACTGTAGGGACAGTGTATAAATCACTCGAATGAGAAAGCACTAAATTAACTAATTTGTAGAGCTGTGATCACAATGTGAGATTTCTCCTGCTGATGTAAAGGAGAGAATGGTCTCCGAGATCAGACAACGGATATTGGGGAACATTTATCCCAGCAAAGGCTGGAGCAGGGTTGGGTGTTACCCTAAGTTCTGTGCAAGATTTTCTTTCTTACTTAAATTTTTCTAAGGAATTCTATGGAAAAATAGCTCTCTTGTGAACACGGTTCAAAGAAGCTTTTTCATGGAATTGGAATTGATGAGTAGTGGGGTTGGGAGATTTGAGCCTGTGTTAGGGATCCATGCCTTTGTTACCTCTAGACTTGACTATTTCAACGCACTCCTGGCCAGCCTCCCATCTTCCACTCTCCATAAACTTAAGCTCATCTAAAACTCTGCTGCCCATATCCTAATTCGCACTAAGTCCCGTTCACCCTTCACCCCTGTGCTCGCTGACCTGAATTGCCTCCAGGTTAAGCAACGTCTCTATTTTAAAATTCTCATCCTTGTTTCCAAATCCCTCCATGGCCTTGCCCCTCCCTATCTCTGTAACCTCCTCCAGCCCTACAACCTCCGAGATATCTGCACTCCTCCAATTCTGGCCTCTTGCGCATCCCTGATTTTAATCGCTCCATCATTGGCGGCTGTGCCTTCAGCTGCTGAGGCCCTAAGTTCTGGAATTCCCTCCCTAAACCTCTCCGCCTCTCTACCTCTTTTTCCTCCTTTACGATGCCCCTTAAAACCTAACTCATCTGCCCTAATATCCCCCCCCTTATGTAGCTCAGTGTCAAATTTTGTTTGATAATGCTCCTGTGAGGTGCATGGGGACATTTTACTACGCTAAAGGCACTATATAAATGCAAGTTGTTGTTTTTATTAGCAAATCTCCATTAATAATCATGTGGGTTGATAAAATATACTGTATTTCACCTTACCTTAATGCTGGGCACTGCATCCCTAACACAGGCCCCAAAATTCCTCAGGGCGTGATCCCAGCATTTACATTGGGATTGTACCTGTCAGTGCCCCCCAGTGCTGACTGTGCCAGAGTTACAGGGTCAGTGAGAAGCACAAGTGAGAGGTGAATCTCCGGTGCTCGTCTACCCCATACGGACGGAAACTCCACTGCCACCCACCATTAAGGAGCGGGGATTGTCCAGGCTTTCAGCCGACCCTAGCCACCTCCTCCTCAGCCCCCTGTGTAAGGGGGCCGATCTATTTTCTTTTCCATTTTCTTGGGTGGGAGAGAATCAAGGTCATTTCTTTGGCCTGGAGCCCACCAGTGGGGCCCACTTTTGCTCAGCTGGAGGCTAGCATGACTCAACTCACAGTGCATACTGGCCTCTAAAGATGCCAAATCCCAACCAAGCCAATGGAATGGGAACTCTCGCAGTGGAGATTCCCTGCCCCTGGCTCTTCTCCCTAATCACATTTGCCTTGCAAGGAGTGGGTTATAGGTTGTGCCCCTTACACAGCAAGTCGTAAACCTCCGTAAATGGAGGAGAACTGGCACAGCTGGTTCTCCGCTATTTTCTGGGGGGGTTCTACTGGTCTTCCACTGTAACTGTGATAAGAAACCGATGGAGTCTTTGAGAAATTTTACCCCCACTAGTTTTTTAAATAGCTTTTTAGTGCAGCCGACAGCAAGCTTCACCTTTCCCATTGGTTTTATACTAAACCTATTTCAGCCATTAGACCTCAAGCAGGGCCAGAGAAACTCTTATACCCCTGGGCCCATCAGCTTTGTTTCAGCTCACACACCTGACACCAAATATTGCAGTAATAATCTATGTAGATATCAGGAAAAGCATTATTACTGTAATATTAACCCCACACAAATACTTTAAGCACCTACATGATTTTACATAAAAATTTCCAATGCTTGACATATTCTTTTTGTCATATTCTCTCTCTCCTTCCCTCTTTGTCCTTTTTAATTTAATTTTACTGTTATGTAACTAATATATCCTATTGCACCTATTCTAACTTTTCTTTTCTGCCTTCCTGCTCCCACTATCCATTTTGAAAGTGAGTGTAACTTTGCAAAAAAGGTACTATGGGCTAGATTTTCAGTATAGACAGTTTTGGGGCGCTAACCTTAGCGCCCGCCCGAAGTTAGCGCCCGCCCCAAAGTAGCGCCCCGTTGCCGGAAATTCAGTGGCTTCGCCCTAAGAGGTTGGTGGAGCGCTAAAAGAGGCGTTCCACTACTATCTTTAGGCGCTAAGCCGGCGGTGCAGAGCACAGCGCCCGAGCTCGGGCGCAGCGCACGGCGGACACTCTGGTGCCAGTGAGCTCTTAAAGGGGAATGTGTTTTTTTCAAAGGCAGAGTCTGGGGGGGGGGGGGAAAAGAGGTGGTGGTGGTGGTGGTGGTGGTGGGTGGTGGTGGTGGTGGTGGTGGTGGTGGTGGTGGTAAATACACCGTTCACAACAACACACTGGATCCTTCCACACAACACATGCAGACTGCCTTTTATAGTGCAGGAGGAGTGCCCTTTAATTTGCGCTCCCCAGGATGTGTTGCGTTCCATTTTACAAACGCTCTGGACGCCAGCCGCACAATGGGGCGGTCCGACTGAAGTTTGGATTCGAGGCGGCCAAAGGGCGTTGCACGAGGATGTGACGTCATTTTCTGCGCGCGCATCCGGGCGGCCGCTAAACTTTGCGCCGGCGCTAACGGGCAACTTAATTTGGGGCGGGGCGCAAACTGCGCTGCGCCCGGGCGCTACACGCATAGCGCCCGAAAATCACTTCTCTTAAGGCGCTAACTGCTGGCGCAAGCAACTGAAAATCTAGCCCTATTTGTTTTGTCAAAATCTGTCTCCAAAGGTCAGTTTTCCAGCCAAACAAAAAGCAAAAAATTGACAGGGTCACAGTATAGAGTCGAGTACTTAGTAGCCTCGATAGCCCTAGAGTGTCCAGATAGGTAAACTTGTCTATGATGCTTGTAGGATTAATACACTGATCTCTTCCTTATCATATAATCTTTAATGTTGGCGACGTTATCAAATGAATGCTTACTGGAGATGTTAAACCATTTAAAATAAATGGGTTAAAGCATACTGATGTGCCTCAATAATTCCGAGACTCGAAGTTAGCAGAACAAAAACGAGGCTTTTATTAACTTAGAAAGTAACACGTAAGAGAGAGAGATGTCTTCCTTCTGGAGACTGAGGCCAGACTGAAGCTAGCTTACAAATGGGGCCAGGTATGGGCGGAGCCCTACACACAGCACATTCCAGCACATTCCAGTATACAATACAGCACATTCCAGTACACAATACAATGAGGTCTGGGGGAAGGGAAATGACACTGAAACCGATCTCAGTCACAGGCAGTGGTGAATGGAATATTTCATCACATTCACCCCTTCTATAGATTTAGTCTGTTCGGGGGTTTGATAGTCCTCTGCGACCGACGTGGCTGTTGCGGTGCCGCGGGTGTCGGCTGGGTGTCCCCGGTAGCCTCCTGGGTCTCTGCCGGGGGTGCCGCCAGGGTTGTTGGAGGGGTAGTTGGTGGGGGTGCCGTTGGTCGGTGTTCTTCTGGGGGTGATGAAAGAGTAGTGGGTGGGTAAGAGTTGCTGTGATTGTCGTTGCCGCTATTGCCGTGGTTGTTGTCGATGCCGGCTGGGGCGACGTCTTTTATGGACACGGTGTCCTCCCTTCCGTCGGCGTGCCGGAAATATGCGTATTGGGGGTTGGCGTGGAGTAGGTGTACTGGCTCCACGAGAGGGTCCGTCTTGTGGCCCCTCACATGCCTTCGCACGAGTACCGGACCTGGGGTGGAGAGCCATGACGGCATGGATACGCCTGAGGTGGATTTCCGGGGAAAGACAAACATTCGTTCATGAGGCGTGGTATTAGTGGCCGTACACAATAGCGACCGTATCGAATGGAGCACATCCGAGAGGACTTCCTGCCAGCGGGAGATAGGGAGGCCCTTGGTCCTTAGAGCTAGAGTGACTGCTTTCCATACTGTCCCGTTCTCTCGCTCCACTTGGCCGTTACCCCGGGGGTTGTAGCTGGTGGTACGGCTCGTGGCGATCCCCTTGGACAGCATGTACTGGCGTAGCTCTTCACTCATGAAGGATGCCCCCCTATCCGTATGGATGTAGCTCGGCATACCGAACAGGCAGAACAGGCTGTTGAGGCATTTAATGACCGTGGCGCTGGTCATGTCTGGGCAGGGGAAGGTGAATGGGAACCGGGAGTATTCATCCACAATGTTCAGGAAGTAAACATTGCGGTCGACGGATGGGAGGGGGCCCTTGAAATCTAAGCTGAGCCGCTCAAAGGGCCGTGTAGCTTTGATTAAGTGAGCTCTATCTGGGCGGTAGAACCGAGGCTTGCACTCAGCGCAAGTGCGGCAGTTCCTGGTCAGGGACCGAACTTCCTCAATCGAGTAGGGTAAGTTACGGGACTTTATGAAGTGGAACAGCCGCGTGACCCCTGGGTGGCAGAGGTCGTTGTGGAGGGTCTGTAGCCGATCCCCGGTGGCGCTGGCACACATCCCTCGTGAGAGGGCGTCAGGGGATTCGTTAAGGGCCCCTGGCTGGTAAATGATGTCGTACTCGAAGGTGGAGAGCTCGATCCGCCACCTAAGAATCTTATCATTTTTAATCTTCCCCCTCTGTTTATTATTGAACATAAACGCTACCGACCGCTGGTCGGTAAGTAGGGTGAAGCGTTTGCCGGCTAGGTAGTGGCGCCAGTGGCGCACTGCCTCCACGATGGCTTGGGCCTCCTTTTCCACGGAGGAGTGTCTGATCTCGGGCCCTTGGAGGGTCTTCGAGAAGAAAGCTACGGGCCGCCCCGCCTGGTTGAGGGTGGCCGCCAAGGCGAAGTCAGACGCATCACTTTCCACTTGAAATGGAGTGTTCTCGTCCACTGCCTGTGGCGTGGCCCGCTCAATATCCTGCTTAATGCTTTTGAAGGCGGCGTGGGCCTCAGCAGAGAGCAGGAAAGAGGATGCTTTCAAGAGGGGGCGGGCTTTGTCGGAGTAGTTGGGGACCCATTGGGAATAATAAGAAAATAACCCCAGGCACCTTTTCAGGGCTTTGGGAGTGTTGGGCAGGGGCAGCTCCCGTAGGGGGCGCAATCGGTCGGGGTCTGGCCCGATTTCCCCATTCTCCACCACGCTGCCTAGTATGCAGAGGCGCGTGGTGTTGTAAATGCACTTGTCCTCGTTGTAGGTGAGGTTGAGTTTTTGTGCGGTTTTCAGGAACCTCTCGAGGTTCGAGTCGTGATCCTGCTGGTTGTGACCGCAGATGGTGACGTTGTCGAGGTAGGGGAAGGTTGCCTGTAAGTGGTGGTCATCGACCATGCGGTCCATCTCCCTCTGGAAGACTGAGACCCCATTCGTCACCCCAAAGGGGACTCTGAGGAATTGGTAGAGGCGTCCGTTCGCCTCGAAGGCGGTGTACGGGCGGTCCTCTGGTCTGATAGGGAGCTGGTGGTACGCTGACTTGAGGTCGATGGTGGAGAACACCCGGTATTGGGCGATTTGGTTCACCATTTCTGATATGCGGGGTAGCGGGTAGGTGTCTAGTAGGGTGTACCTGTTGATCGTTTGACTATAGTCGATCACCATCCGTTTCTTCTCGCTACCCCTTACCACTACCACTTGGGCGCGCCACGGGCTGTTGCTGCGTTCAATAATGCGCTCTTTCAGGAGCCTGTCTACCTCGGTCGCGATAAACTGCCTGTCCTCCCAGCTGTACCTCCTGCTTTTGGTCGCTATTGGCCGGCAGTTAGGGGTAAGGTTCGCGAATAGCTAAGGTGGCTTTACCTTCAGGGTAGCCAGACCGCACACTGTGAGGGGCGGCTGGGACCCACCGTACTTGAGCGTGATGCTTTGGTGGTTGCACTGGAAATCCAGGCCCAAGATCACGCTCGCACATAGGTTCTTCATGATTAATACTTTAAAATTATCATATACAGTTCCGTTAACGCACAATTGTACCGTGCAGTAACCCAGAATGGTCGATGTCTGGGTTTTATCAGCCATAGAGATGGTACCCTGAGTAGGGACCACCTTTAGGGAGAGTTGTTGTGCCAGTTCTGGGTGGATAAAGCTCTCCGTGCTTCCACTGTCAATTAAGCATTTAACCCGGCACCCGTTTACCTCGATGTCCACCATTGATCTGGATAGCGGGTGCGGCCTGGTCTGGTCCACTGTGACCGATGCCACTGTAGGGCCCTGATCGATACAAGATGGCGTCCACGCTGTCTGCTCACAAGATGGCGGACCCCACGAGGTCGGGCAAGATGGCGTCCAAGATGGCCGCTCCCACGGCGCACACGCGGCGGTGGCGGGTTTTCCGGCGGTTGGTTTTCTGGCGGGGTTCCCTCTGCACACCTTTCCGAAGTGCCCCTTCTTACCGCACTTAAAGCAGATGGTGCCTTTCGCCGGGCACAGGTTTCTGGTGTGCTTTGGCTGCCCGCAGAAGTAGCAGTTGGGTCCCTGACGCGTCGCGGCTGTCGTAGGGCTTCTGGGGGGAGAGCGGGGCCCAGCCGGTGTCGGGCTGTCGGGCGGGGAAGATGCCTTCCAAGATGGCGGCGCCCTCGGTGCACACGTGGCGGCGTGGACGGCGCGGGCTGAAGAGTAGGCGTCCGAGTTTCTCTGGGCCACATCCAGGGATCGCGCGGTGTCCGCAGCCTGTTTCAGGTCCAACCCCGTTTTTCCCAGCAGTCTTTGCCGGATGTAAGTGGAGCTGAGGCCTGTGATGAAGGCATCGCGAACAAGCTCGTCAGTGTACACTGCGGCTTTTACATCTCGGCACTTGCAGTCTTTGCCAAGCATTTTCAGGGTGCTTAGGAACTCCTCCACCGATTCCCCAGGTCGTCGTGCGCGGGTAGCGAGCAGGTGCCTAGCATACACCTCATTCGTAGGCTGCTGGTAATGCGCCTTTAAGATGTCGCAGGCGGCCAGGTACGTCTCGGCGTCTTGGATGAGGGGGTAAACCCGGTGGCTTACCCAATTCCGCAGAATTCCGAGTCTCATCCTCGCAGCGTCCGTAGCATCTTTGACGGCTGCGGAATTGTCCAGGAAGAATTCCATACACTCAAACCAGTGTCCGAAGCGTGCTGATGCGTCCGGAGCATGTTGATCCAAATCCAAACGTTCGGGTTTCAGGAGTTGATCCATAGTGTTGAAAAATAAGTTAATAAAATTGATGTGCCTCAATAATTCCGAGACTCGAAGTTAGCAGAACAAAAACAAGGCTTTTATTAACTTAGAAAGTAACACGTAAGAGAGAGAGATGTCTTCCTTCTGGAGACTGAGGCCAGACTGAAGCTAGCTTACAAACGGGGCCAGGTATGGGCGGAGCCCTACACACAGCACATTCCAGCACATTCCAGTATACAATACAGCACATTCCAGTACACAATACAATGAGGTCTGGGGGAAGGGAAATGACACTGAAACTGATCTCAGTCACAGGCAGTGGTGAATGGAATATTTCATCACACATACATTAAATTAATGGAAAGAGGACTTTGCATAAACACAGTAAGTACTCGTATAATTACCTTGCCAACAGTAATTTCTATTCCTAACACCTTTATGTTAAATGTGCATAATAGTTTTTTTATTTGTTCTATATGACATTCATAGGAGCTAATGTACCAAGAGGGAGTTGTTAGCAGTAGTGTCAGGAATATACCCATTCTCCTGCTGTTCGTATGTACAGTATGATGAAACTTCTTTACGTTCTACAAAAAAATCATTAAAAAGTGTAAAGAGGATCCTGAAATGGAGGAGTGTTTCGAAGCCTGCACCAGGCCTAGGATTTGTTTAACATGAGCCAGCTCAGGAAGCTGCAGCTGTACATTTCCACTCCCTGCAGTTTGACCTGCATTTTCCTGACAGTTCATAGTGTGGGGACAGTTGGCAGAGATACACTATCATGCGTATCACTCTGTCTGACTACTGTGGAGGCCAGCAACACCAGTTTAAATGGGTGTGTGCTGAGCAGAAAATAGAGTTCTCTGGAGTGCCCCTGAGAGAGATAGCTTTATATATTTATGAAAAATAAATTACTTAATTCTTTTACTAATGTTAATCCAATCTGAAACTATAGCAATGTTTTATTAGTTAATTTATTCAATTTAATTCCAGTGTAAATGGACTTTTTTTTACTATGTATGTCATATATTCCATAAGCTCTCCTTATGCTTGAAAAAATAATCTGACATTCGAAAGGCCAGATAGAGTACTGTTCAAATAAAAAAAAGACCACAACTGTTTTCTGTATTTATTAGCTCATTATTGAGCTAGAAGATTGTGGGTTGAAGCCTCACTCCAGGACTTGAGCACATAATCCAGACTGACTGACACTCTGTTCACAGTTGATGGAGTGCTGCATTACCAGATAGGCCGTCTTTAGCACGAGACATTAAATCCAGCCACAGCCTTTTTGTTCAGGTGGCTGTAAAAATCGCATGCTGCTATTTGAAGAGCAGGGAGTTCTCCTGGTGGCCTGGCCAACATTCCTCCCTGAAGCAGCATCACCAAAACTGATTAACTGCTCATTCATCTAATTTGTGAGATCTTTCTGTGCACAAATGGGCTGGTATGTTTGCCTACATAATAACAGTGACTACACTTCAAAAGTAATACTTTGGGATTTGTAGCGCTTTGGAATGTGACAAGGTGCTTTATAAATGCAAATTCTTTCTTTACACCTATATTTTAAACTAAAGACTATGGTGGCCAATTTTCCAGCCCTCGCCTAAGTATTGGACAGGAGTATCGCACCTGAAGTGTGCTCTTCTGTTCAGGCCCAGGAATGCTGGTATTTTGTGTCCTGGGCCTCAAAGCCTCCAATCAAACCTCCAATATTGGGTTTTTTGGCTCCTGCTCTACTGGTTGGGGTAGGGGCAGGGGGGGGGGGGGGGAGTAGGTTCTCAAAAATCAAACAGAAACTTATCTTCCTGTCTTATGCTTGCCCCTGAGACCCTCACCCCCCCACCAGACTCTCCAATTGGCAGGAGTCCAAGGCCAGACCATATGATTATGTTTCACTGGGAACCCAGTTAATGTTATCATAGGAAAATGAGGTTGAAGACTGGGAATGGCCCCTTCCACCTCATTTGAATGCCTGCAATGGGCCTAGCTCTGCCCTGAAATCCCAGGGCAACATACAGTTGGGTAGGGATCTGGTGAAACACGTCTCTATCCCTTTTTCATGACCTTTTCCCCAAGGAAATAGGGGCTAGATTTTGAGTTGCTTGCGCCAGCAGTTAGCGCCTTAAGAGAAGTGATTTTCGGGCGCTATGCGTGTAGCGCCTGGGCGCAGCGCAGTTTGCGCCCCGCCCCAAATTAAGTTGCCCGTTAGCGCCGGCGCAAAGTTTAGCGGCCGCCCGGATGCGCGCGCAGAAAATGACGTCACATCCTCGTGCAACGCCCTTTGGCCGCTTCGAATCCAAACTTCAGTCGGACCGCCCCATTGTGCGGCTGGCGTCCAGAGCGTTTGTAAAATGGAACGCAACACACCCTGGGGAGCGCAAATTAAAGGGCACTCGTACAAAAGGCACTCTGAATGTGTTGTGTGGAAGTAAGCTGTGTGTTGTTCTGAACGGTCTATTTATGTTTCCGGGCACCAATCTCCTCCTCCTCCTCCTCCTCCTCCTCCTCCTCCTCCTGTTCCCGTTTCCCCCCAGACTTTGCATTTGAAAAAAATACATGCACCCTTCCCCTTTAAGAGCTCACTGGCACCAGAGTGTCTGCCGTGCGCTGCGCCCGAGCTCGGGTGTTGCGCTCTCCACCGCCGGCTTAGCGCCTAAAGATACTAGTGGAACGCCTCTTTTAGCGCTCCACCAACCTCTTAGGGCGAAGCCACTGAATTTCCGGCAACGGGGCGCTACTTTGGGGCGGGCGATAACTTCGGGCGGGCGCTAAGCTTAGCGCCCCAAAACTGTCTATACTGAAAATCTAGCCCTAGATGTTCCTCGGGGCAAAGCAAAGACAGAAAAATTGGCTCTGATATTTTACTATAAGGACCAAAAAGCAGCTAACCTGCCATATGTAGAGTTTTGCTGGGGTGTAAAAGCAAGGACTGAAACACTTCCACACTTCTGTACCCATTGCTGGGATACTGGAAGACTGATGTGATTATGATTGACTGACCAAGCATTTAATTAAAAGCAGCCTTGGCGTGCTAACATAAAGGGGGAAAAATTCAGTTGGTAGCACCACCCGCTAGCACCTTAAGAGGGCGCTAAGTGGGGCACAAAGCAACTAGCGCCCGGGCACGGTGATATCTGCGCCTCTCGCGAAATTAACCAGACATTTTGTGGCGGCGCTAAACAATACCGCCACAATCTACTGCGCCGGCAGATCGTGATGTCAGTCGAGTGCGCAACGCCCCGTTAGCACCCTGGACCGGAAATTGAGTGGTGCCCCCTGCCTTACCGCCTGCCGCTAGCAATGACAGGTTGAGGGGAGTGTTATGCTGTCAGAAAGGGACTAGGGGAGCGCTATTTAAAGGCGACCACTTCCTGCCTTTTTTTGTCGGTTACATTTTTGCACCACGCATTCTGAGAGAGAGAGACTTCTGGAGAGATTCAACACTGTGTGAAAGAGTTTTGAGTACTGAGCAGCACTTTGCAGGTTGGTTTTGATTTGCCCTTCCTTGTATCGATTTAGAAGAGACTATGGGGTCTGCACTCTAAGATCTTCCCCGGTTCTCTCCACTGTTCTTTCCAGCAGATTTGATGTACAGGTCTCTCCAGGCTGAGATTCAAGGCTGCAATGAGCAGGATGTGGATGGAGAGCAAGATCAACCCTTCCCTTTAAGACAAAAACAGAAAATGCAGGAGAAACTCAGCAGGTCAAGTGTAATGTATGTACCTTTAAGGGGGAGAACTACTTTTTACAGCTCCTGTATCCTGTAGTACTGGCAGTGACCACACCTGTATATAAACCCTGAGTACTGATCTGTACAGTCAGTTGCAGTTTGAACCCTCATTCAGTAAACACCTGTTGATCGTTCCCTGCAATCTGTTGTCTGATTATTGAAGGACACAACATTAAGATAAACGGATATAACATTGGCGACGACGCAGATTTGAACCTACCTGCAACTCTGCATCACCTCCCAGGGATTCGCTCCTGTAGAACAGTGGAAGGAGGTCGAGTCCAGAAGCATGGGCGTCGACCACAGGCAACCGCCCAGTCATCCAGCGGAGATTTGAGCATCGCAGGGGAGGCTGTCGAGAGCCAGGCTTGGCTTTCCAGTCACGGTGGTCCAGCGAAACGGGCTGGCAACAGGTACTGCGCAGACCCTTCCCAGACAGCGGCGCCTAGAGCCAACCGAGTGGCACAGAAAAAGGCCGAGCAGTGTCGACGGGGGAGAGAGAGAGGGCAGAGCGCACAGGGCGCAGCCGGTGTTCAGGACCAAGCGGCGTCAACAGGGAGAGAGACGATAGAGAGCAGAGTGCAGCCGGTGTTCAAGGGCTGAGCAGCATCAACGGGGGAGAGAGGCGTGCAGGAAAACGTGAGGCGCTGCCATTGCCACGAGGACCGCAGAGAGCGGCATTGGCAGCAGCGCAGGAGCAGCGCACGAAACCCACAGGGCGTCGCCACTTGCCACGAGGACCGCCGAGAGCGGCGTTGGCAGCAGCGCGGGAGACGCCATTTTAAGCCGCAGCGGGGAAGAAAGGAAAGCGCGGGAGACGCCATTTTAAGCCGCAGCGGGGAAGAAAGGAAAGCGCGGAAGACGCCATTTTAAGCCAGTCTAACCACACCCAAAAATGCCGAAGAGTGGCAGTATCACAGCGTTCGACAATGAAGTCGAAGATTGGACGACATATGTCGAATGCATAGAAGTATACTGCAAGGCGAATGAAGTGCCAGATGACAAGAAAGCGCTGGTATCGTTGAATTCAATGGGTGCAAAAACGTATGGCTTACTACGAAACCTAGTAATCCCAGAGAAGCCAGCAGAAAAGGATTTTGAAAACATAGGCCTAGAAATTGAGTGGGCTTAGCGCCCATTTTGCGGCGCTAGAGGGCATTGCGCTGGACTTACAGCCGGTTTTGAAATTGACTAGGGCCCAACATCGGCGTTACACCGGTAGCGCTGCGCCGGCACCGATGACGTCATCGGTGTGCGCAGCATCCCGGTTGCCGTGGTGACGGGCCCCAGCGCCGAAATTCAGTTGCGGCCGCCTCGCCCGTGGCAGCCACAACTAAGACTCTGGCAACAGAGTCTTGCACGACTTTGCGCCGGCGCATAAAGGTGGAGCGGCGGCCGGCCGCTTTCCCGCCGGCTGCCTGCCCGCACCTCCCTTCCCGGACTCCCCCACCGCCCCCCCCGCGGAACAGATGCTTCTCGGCTGCGAGCCCGGCACTTCCCCGAGGTGCCGGGCTCATTTTTGTGAAGATTTTACCGGCCAGCGGGCGGGTGCAGGCAGCTCCTCCTTAACTGAAGGAGGAGGCCTGCACTTCCCGAGCCTGCCGCACCGCATCGGGCGCCGCAGCGCCGGAATAGCGCCGCAATGCGGCGCGTAGCGCCAGTTTTCAGGCGCAAACAGCCTTCAGTAGCGCCGGCAGCCGTTTGGGCGCGGCGCTACTGAATTTTTGGCGCGCACGGCGCGACTTAGCACCGGCGCTAAATTTCCGGCGTTAAGCCCCGGCGCAGCGCAACCTCAATTTCTAGGCCATAGTGTCAATCCTACAGGACCACTTAAACCCCACACCGCTGCTGATAGCGGAAAGATTTAAGTTTCACAAAAGGAACCAGCATAAAGATGAAAGTAATGCTGAGTATTTAACGGAACTGCGCAAGCTATCGAAACACTGCCAGTTTGGAACGGGACTAGCAGATACTTTAAGGGACAAGTTTTTGTGTGGGCTTCAAAGTGAAGGAACCCAGAAACGGCTTCTATCAGAAAAGAATCTTACACTGGACAAGGCTTTCAGCATTGCAGTATCACACGAAGCAGCAGCACGGGGCGCTGCAGAGATACAATGGAGACCGCAAGAATATGGCACAAATGAAATGTCATACGGAACAGTGAAGTGCTATCGCTGCGGCAGAACAACACACGACCATAATGATTGCTGGTTCAAGGACAAAGTGTGCAGACAGTGTGGAAAAGTAGGACACATAGCAAGAGTCTACAGGTCGGGAAAGAAAACCAGCAGCAAGAAATCTCCACAGGAGAAGTACAAGAAGGTACATAAGGTGACGGAGAGTAGTTCAGACGAACAGAAGAGTGATACAGACTCTGGAAGCAAGGAGCTGGGTTGTCTGAAACTACATAATGTGATCAAAACGGAGGATCACCAAACTATCTGGGTCACGCTCAAGATAGCAGGAGTCCAAGTGAAAATGGAATTGGACACAGGATCAGCCCTAACAGTCATAAACCGAAGGGACTACAAGCGGCTATTCTCACATATACCCTTGAGAGATACAAAGATTGTCTTGAAGATGTACACAGGGCAAAAAGTCTACCCCAAAGGAAAAATAAGGGTGAACGTTATATATAACGGCAAGGAAACACAAAAATGGACCTATATGTATTGCCAGATGCAGGACCACCACTACTAGGAGGTGAATAGATCCGGAAGATACAGCTAGATTGGCATTCCATACAAGCACTGACTGTAGATGCCAAAAAGGATGACGATGTCACACCTGGACGACTGTCAAAAATGCTAACTGACGCATAAGAAGTGTTCCAGCAGGGACTCGGAACACTAAAAGGCATAACAGCGACGATCAAAATAGAGGAAAATGCAAGCCCAAAGTTTTTTAAGGCCAGACCGGTACCTTATGCGATCCGCCCAGCCGTCGAAGCAGAGCTGGAAGGTTTGGAACATTCAGGAGTACTGTCCAAAGTGGACTGGAGCGAGTGGGCTACACCCATCGTTCCTGTAATGAAGAGGTCATTGAGTAATACGCCTGGGGAACCAAAGAAGGTTCGCATCTGTGGGAACTTTAAGGTGATAGTGAACCCAGTCCTTCACACGGTACAATATCCACTTCCGCAGATTGAAGATATTTTCGCCTCGCTATCTGGAGGGAAATGTTTCACTAAGATTGATCTGGCCCAGGCGTACCTGCAAATGGAGGTAGAAGAAGCCTCGAAACAGTACCTCACGATCAACACTCATAAAGGTCTCTACCAATACAACCGGCTGGTGTTCGGGGTAGCATCAGCTCCGGCTATTTGGTAAAGGGCAATGGAACAAGTCCTGCAAGGGATTCCAGGGACCCAGTGTTATTTGGACGACATCCTGGTCACGGGCGAAAATGACAGTGATCACCTCGCCAACCTGGAGCAGGTGCTCACTAGATTGAAGGAATATGGGCTCCGAGCTAATCGCCACAAATGCGAGTTTTTCCAGAAGCAGATCTCGTATTGTGGCCACGTTATTGATAAAGAGGGGTTACATAAGTCCCCTGAAAAGATTGAGGCAGTAGTCAAGGCTCCAGCACCGGAAAATGTGTCACAACTGAGGTCGTTCCTCGGGCTGGATAACTACTATCATAAGTTCTTGCTGAATTTGTCTACCGTACTACACCCACTGAACACCCTACTGCAACCGGGGGTACCATGGAAGTGGAGTGACGAATGTAAACGAGCTTTCCAGAAGAGCAAAGCATTGATCACATCAAAAGAGGTGTTGGCTCATTTCAACCCAGCACTACCAATTCGGTTGGCGTGTGATGCATCACCCTATGGCATTGGAGCGGTGCTGTTGCACATATTCCCGGACGGCTCGGAGAGGCCAGTAGCCTTTGTGTCTCGGTCACTAACCTCAGCCGAGCGTAACTACGCCCAGATTGACAGGGAGGCCCTCAGCCTAGTGCGGGGAGTGAAAAAGTTCAATCACTATCTGCACGGGCAGAAGTTCACCTTGCTGACTGACCACCAACCACTTGTCTCCATCTTTAATCCAAAGAAGGGCATTCCGGTGATGACTGCGCAACGGCTACAAAGATGGTCCCTTTTTCTAGGGGCGAACCAATATGAAATCGAGTATAAGGGCACGAAACAGCATGGAAACGCTGATGGGCTATCACGCCTGCCACTGCCTACTGCGGAGGAAGCACCAGCAGTGGATCCTGTCGAAATATTTCATTCGACTATAATTGAATGCTTGCCAGTAACTAACGCTGATAGAGAGAAGGAGACCCGAAATGACCCGACACTGTCTCGGGTATATGATTTGACGGTGAAGGGATGGCCAGCACATGGCGACTCACTGTTGCTAGCATTCTCATCCAGAAGAGAACAGCTGTCAGTATGCCAGGGGACCTTGATGTGTGGATCCCGAGTGGTAATTCCACCCAAGTTAAGGGAGAGAGTGCTCAATGTGCTTTACAAAGGTCATCTGGGAGGGGTGAAAATGAAAAGCCTTGCTAGGGCTTATGTGTGGTGGCCGGGGATCGATCAGCAAATCGAGGACCTGACAAAGAGCTGCTCAGGATGCCAGAAGGTCCAAAATGCACCACCACATGCCCCTCTACACCCATGGGAGTGGCCCTCATCTCCATGGCAACGGGTGCATATTGATTTTGCTGGTCCATTCATGGACTCAATGTTTTTAATAGCCATGGAAGCGCACTCGAAATGGCCTGAGTTGATCAAAATGTCCTCCACCACCACGGAGAAAACTATTGCAGTCCTACGGACCATTTTTGCCAGGAACGGCTTGCCAGAGCAGATTTGCTCTGATAACGGACCACAGTTTGTGTCCGAAGAGCTTCGAAGATTTATGAAAAGGAATGGGGTAAGGCATTACACATCCGCCCCGTATCATCCAGCCACAAATGGATTGGTTGAGAGGTTCGTACAAACCTTTAAAAAAGCAGTAAAGGCCATGTGCGATGACGACATTCCACTGCAGCATAAGGTGGACAATTTCCTGTTAGCCTACAGAAATGCGACACATGCAGTCACCAACCAGGCCCCGGCCATGATGTTCTTTAACCGAAGGTTGAGATCTCGTCTGGATTTGCTCAGACCAAATGTACGAAGAGATGTTGAAGAGATGTTGAGAGTAAGCAATTCCAGCACATCAATGAGAAGCCGACAAGGAGCTTCAATGTAGGGCAACCAGTCTTGGCCCGCGACTACCGAACAGAGAAATGGCAAACAGGAACGATATGCACACGGCAGGGGCCACTAATGTACACAGTGGATGTTGGGGAGAACATTGTGAGACGCCATTCTGACCAGATCCTAGAGTCACATGAACGAGTCAACCCCATGTCTCGGCCATACGTACCTGGTGAGGAACCCAACGTACAGGTCGCATCTACCTCAGAAACAATAGCATTGGAAGCTGATGAATCAACTGACGACAGGGTGTTAGAATCGTCTCCGCACCAAGAGCGAGACACTCGGGAAAGGCGTTATCCAGAAAGAATCAGGAAGCCTCCCCAAAGACTGAATTTATAAATAGACTATTTTCAGTTAATGTTGCATGTTAAAAGTGTTAATTGTAATTAGTTTGATATTTAATTGTTAAATGAGTGTTATGGTACTGTTAATCTAAAAGGGGAGGAATTGTAATGTATGTACCTTTAAGGGGGAGAACTACTTTTTACAGCTCCTGTATCCTGTAGTACCAGCAGTGACCACACCTGTATATAAACCCTGAGTAGTGATCTGTACAGTCAGTTGCAGTTTGAACCCTCATTCAGTAAACACCTGTTGATCGTTCCCTGCAGTCTGTTGTCTGATTATTGAAGGACACAACATTAAGGTACATGGATATAACATCAAGCAGCATCTGTGAAGAGAGAAACAGATTTAACGTTTCAGGTCGATGACCATTCATCAGAACTCCCCTTTAAGAATTGGACGGTGCCAGTGAGTCTGTGTTCCATTGCTGACTGAAATCACATGAGCTTCGCCAGCGCTGTGAGGTAGTGCCTCGCTCCTCGGCCTTAGCACCTTAAGAGACGTGTGTAGTGCTTGATTTAGCGCTCCAATCACCTCCAGGGGCGATAAAAGCCAAGTTTGCTGTCGGAGGCGATAATTAGCACCAGGTGTTAAACTTTGCGCACCGCCAATAATAGCGCCCCAAATGGGGCGATACCGAATTTTTCCCCCAAACAGTCCTCTCTGTACTCCACTTGCCCCATACCAACATACGGGGTCAAATCATCCCTGCCTTCACTCCATCACCACATTCCTTCTAGTGATCAAATCATCCCGAAACATTCAAAAGAAGGTGCAAGCAGTCTCTTTCTCTATTCCATGTCTGTCCCTGCATCAATGTTTGCTTCCCTGCTGCTTTCACTTGGTGAAAAGTTAGCATGTTTATTGTCTACTTCCTAACCTTCTGTTCCTTCTAAGTGCCACCTCAGTGAGAGAAGCAGGTTTCGTCTCACACTGTAGCTCACAAAGGGGACCCTTCAACTCAGCTATGGCGAATGGCCCCTTTCTGTTAGGTCATGAGATGGCCCTTCTATCACTGCCTCTGCACTGGTTGGCCGCTGCTGACCCCTCTTCTGCAGTCTTCTGAAACAACCAACTCTGAGGACTGAAATTCTTCCAATACTCCTCCTGCCATATCCCAGCTCCAAGCTTGTGGATGACCAGGAATCTGCATTAGGATAGTCCTTTGCCCATCCCTGAAGAGCATAGTGCCTAACATCAAGATGCTTTCAAGCCAATCTCCTGGCCTCTGTAGCTCAGAATTGAGAGCCACCTGCAAATTAAAGCTCAGGCTCTTAACAACAGACACAGCCTTGGTGAGCAAAACTGCATCAGTGACTGGGCTCTCTATCTGTTGGAGGCTCCTTAACAGGATGCCCTGGAATTACCATTCACTCCATTGTGCTCAGCAGGTTCATGAAACCCTCTAATATGCCTACATAGATGTTGCAGCAGCATTGCTATATATTCTACAACATCCCATGCAGGGAATGCAAGATTCTCAAGACTTAACGAAGAGTTTCTGCTAATTAATGCGTGCAGCCTGGTATGCAACCTCTATAAGGTACAAATAAGTGGATCCTGCAGCATTTGTCCAAATATCTACACCCCTGCCCTCAGTTACCACCTCCACTTGCTTCTCCTCAGTGGTACTTGTGGATCGTCCAGTGCTCCATCCTGACTCCCATATTTAATTCCCACAAAGTGAATGTATCTGGGCTGATGTTTGCAGGGTCGGGACTGCTTGATGGGGTGTTCATGAGATGGATCTGCTTCCTGCTCCTCCTTGGTGTCAGCTTCCTCACCTTGGAAAATTTTCTGAGGTCATTTTCTGAGTCTCCCCTACGGATTTATTGACAGGAATAGTTTTTGGCTCTTACAGTATCAGCAGTTTTGAAAACTCCCAGTTCCCCCTCTAGTGTCCAGATGAATACACTACCCTTCCCTAGGCTGAGTGTAAACTAGACTTTGCAAAACATAACATGCAAACTTTCAAATAACATAGTTCTTCAGGTACAACAAGGGTCTCCAAAAGGAAAACGCGAGTAGTAGATGGTTGATCTGGATAGTGATCGTGGCATCACTTAATTCAGAAGCACTAAAATTAGCATTGTGTTTTCCTTAAAGAAAGATGCATTGCTGGTCATTTAATGGTCACCTCTTTGAGCAGTTATACTGGAACCACAAACTTTTTCTCACAATAATATAAATTGCAAATCACCATGTTAGCAAGGATGTGCTCACCAATATGGATTTTTCTAAAAGAAAGACCTTACATTTATAAAGCACCTTTTATGACCTCAGGATGCCCCAAAGTGCTTCATAGTCAATTAAGTACTTTTAAACATAGAAACATAGAAGATAGGAGCAGGAGTAGGCCATTCGGCCCTTCGAGCCTGCTCCGCCATTCAATGAGATCATGGCTGATCATCCAAATTCAGTACCCTGTCCCTGCCTTCTCCCCATATCCCTTGATCCCTTTAGCCTTAAGAAATATATCCAACTCTTTTTTGAATATATTTAATGAACTGGCCTCCACCGTCCTCTGTGGCAGAGAATTCCACAGGTTCACCACTCTCTGGGTGAAGAAATTCCTCCTCATTTCAGTCCTAAATGGCTTACCACTTATCCTTAGACTATGACCCCTGGTTCTGGACTCCCCGACCATCAGAAACATCCTTCCTGCATCTAGTCTGTCCAGGCCTGACAGAATTTTATAGGTTTCGATGAGATCCCTCTCAATCTTCTAAACTCCAGTGAGTATAAGCCCAATCGACACAATCTCTCCTCATACGTCATTCCTGCCATCCCAGGTATCAGCCTGGTGAATCTTCGCTGAACTCCTTCCATGGCAAGAACGTCCTTCCTCAGGTAAGGCGACCAAAACTGCACACAGTACTCAAGGTGCGGTCTCACCAAGGCCCTGTACAACTGTAGCAAGACATCCTTGTTCCTGTACTCGAACCCTCTTGCTACGAAGGCCAACATACCATTTGCCTTCTTAACCGCCTGCTGCACCTGCATGCTTACCTTCAGCGACTGGTGCACAAGAACACCCAGGTCTCTTTGCACTTCCCCTTCTCCCAATCTATTGCCATTCAAATAATAATCTGCCTTCCTGTTTTTGCCACCAAAGTGGATAACCTCACATTTATCCACATTGTAGTGCATTTGCCATTTTTCTGCCCAATCACCCAACCTGTCCAAATCGTACTGGAGTTTCACGACATCCTCCTCGCAGCATACCCTCCCACCCAGCTTTGTGTCGTCTGCAAATTTGGAGATATTACATCCAATTCCCTCGTCCAGATCATTAATATATATTGTGAACAGCTGGGGTCCTAGGACCGATCCTTGCGGTACCCCACTAGTCACTGCCTGCCACTCGGAAAATGACCCGTTTATTCCAACGCTTTGCTTTCTGTCCGCCAACCAGTTCTCTATCCAAGTCAATACCTTGCCCCCAATCCCATGTGCCTTAATTTTGCAATCTAATCTCTTATGTGGGACCTTATCGAAAGCCTTCTGAAAGTCCAAATACACCACATCCACTGGTTCTCCCTTATCAATTTTATCAGTTACATCCTCAAAAAATTCCAGTAGATTAGTCAAGCATGATTTACCTTTTGTAAATCCATGTTGACTTTGTCCGATCCTGTCACTGCTTTCCAAGTGCTCTGCTATTACATATTTTATAATAGACTCTAGCATTTTCCCCACTACCGATGTCAGGCTTACCGGTCGATAATTCCCCGCTTTTTCTCTACCACCTTTTTTGAATAGTGGGGTAACATTAGCTACCCTCCAATCCATGGGTACTGTTCCAGAGTCTATCGAGTTCTGGAAGATGACCAGTAATGCATCTACTATTTCTAGGGCCACTTCCTTAAGTACCCTGGGATGTAGATTATCAGGCCCTGGGGATTTATCGGCCTTTAGTCCCATCAATTTTCCTAACACCATTTCCCTACAAATACTGATTTCTTTCAGTTCCACCCTTTCATCAGACCCTATGTTCCCCGGCATCTCTGGGAGGTTATTTGTGTCCTCCTTTGTGAAGACAGAACCAAAGTATGAATTTAGTTGGTCTGCCATTTCTTTGTTTCCCATTATAAATTGCCCTGATTCTGACTGCAAGGGACCTACGCTTGACTTCACCAATCTTTTTCTCTTCACATATCTATAAAAGCTTTTACAGTCAGTTTTTATGTTCCCTGATAGCTTACTCTCATATTTTATTTTCCCTTTCTTAATTAATCCTTTTGTCCTCCTTTGTTGAATCCTAAACTGCTCCCAATCCTCAGGATTATTGCTTTTTCTGGCCAATTTATATGTCGTCTCCTTGGATCTTATGCTATCCCTAATTTCCCTTGTTAGCCACCGTTGAGTCACCTTTTTTGTTTTATTTTTGTGCCAAATTGGGATGAACAAATTCTGTAGCTCATCCATTTGGTCTTTGAATGTTTGCCATTGCCTATCCACCGTCAACCCTTTGAGTGCCATTCCCCAATCAATCCTACCCAACTCGCGCCTCAGACCATCGTAGTTTCCTTTATTTAAATTGAGGACCCTAGCCCCTGAGTCAACTACTTCATTTTCCATCTTAATGAAGAATTCGATCATATTATGATCATATTTTGAAGTGTCATCACTGTTGTAATGTAGTGAATGCACCAGCCAAAATTGCACACAGCAAGTTCCCACGAACAACAATGAAATAAATGATCAGATAATCTGTTTTAGTGATGTTGGCTGAGATATAAATTTTAATGAGGACACGGGGAAATCTCCCTTGCTGTTCTTCAGATAGTGCCATGGTTTTTTTTTACACCCTCCTAAGAGGGCAGATGGGACCTTATTTTAGAATCTCATCCAAAAGGCAGCACTTCAAAGAGTGCAGTTCTCCCTCAGCACTGTAGTGAAGTGTCAGCCTAGGTTATGTGCTTAAGTCTCTAAACTGGGGCTTGTCCCACAACCTTCTAACTCAGAGGGCAGAGTACTGCCACTAAGCCACGACGGCCACGAGGTTGAGTGTGCTGCTTTGATCAGCATACTCCTTCATTCGTACCTTAGTATTGTGATCTTTTACATAATCTTATCATTGTATTTGGAAGTGATAGCAGGATGCACTGTGGTTTTCAATTTGCGATGCCACTTTTGAATGACACCAAAATAGCCAGCCACAAATTCTGAGGCTCTATGAGAATTATCATGTAGTGTGTCCAGACTGCTCAATTGGATGGTTTATCTTGATAGCAATGATTTTGTGTATTCCTGTGTAACTGCTGTGCTTGGCTTTACTCCACTGCAGATCATGGTATGATTAGGTATCGATTACTTGATCTGAAGTTGGGTGTAATCATGTTTGTCTTCCCACTTGAAAATGCGACCTTTCGCTATCTGATCTCACAAAGGCTCTGTAATTGTGGGAACTTGGGATAAAATGGAAACAGTTAGTAGTTAGATTAGAAGAATTTGGCCTGGATGTTAACAGGGGCGGGTTACGTAGGCGGGGGGGGGCGAGATTGGTGGGGGGGCGCGGAGTTTTGGACGGGAAACCTGAAAGTTCCCCGCATGTTGTGGAGTTTTAAATGCATGCTGTGGAGTTTTAAATCCACAGCGTGTGTCTTTTGTACTTGACAGGTTCCCCGCCTGGCGTTCAGCCTGATTGACAGGTTTGTCTTCCAGTCAGGTGGGGGGGACTCCCATGCAGGCCGCAGGAGCAGGTAGGTTCGATCCGCAACCCGGGTTGGGGGGGGAGGTCCGATCCCTGATCCGGGGGGGGAGATCCAATCCTGGGGGAGTCTGATCCCAGGGGGAGTCCAGTCCCTGACCTGGGGGGGGGTCTTTGTATGGGGGGGGTGAACTGATGGGGAGGAGCTTGGGGGGCTGGGAGCAAACATCCCTGCTCCTCCTGGCCCACAAACAGTGCTGTAAAGACACTTATCCTCTCCCCGAAGCTGTCCTCGCCTCCCTTCAGCTGCCGGTTTTCTGGGAAACCCAGCCGGCAACTGTAAAACCTGCAAAGCAGGGTAAAACAGAGGCTGCCAGCCTTATTAAAATATTTTACTTAAACCCGGAAGTGGGCGGGTTAGGGTCGGTGTGGTATCTTGAAGTGGCCATAGATGGAGACGGACACCAGTTAACTCCGTAACATGGTTTAATCAACCCTTGCACATAAAAGCTTCTGCCATGAGGCAGCAAAAACAAAGAGTACAACAGTACAGATCAGACTTAACTCAGGAGAGCAATTGCCACAGCACCTCCTGGTGGATCAGGTTACTCATAACCTCCCAGGTTACTACACTCCTCCCCCCTTAAGATTGCCGTATGCAATTCTTAAACAATAACCCTTACTAGGTACTACGTTTTAATTAACCAGTATGCTGTAACCATGGTTAACCCCTGACTAATTTAACAGGTTTGTATAAGTCTTTCTGGTTGCTTGCGAATCCTTTGTGAACGTCTTAATTCCACTTGTGGTGGATTCTCAGATTCATTCGCACTTGAGATTGGAGTAGTCTCTGATGTTGGTTTTACTCTGTCCCGCTGTGGCCTGGCAGTACCAGTGTCCACTGGCACCTTATAAGCCGTGCTGGGTCCTGGAACAGCCTCCTCTACTGCCCTTTGTTCCATCTGAGGCAGTTCCCCCTGCTGCCGGCTGAAAAGCTGATCCACATGCCGACAAACCCCTCGACCATCCCCTAGTAACACGGAGTACGACACATGTCCTGTAATGTCCTGGATTCGTCCTGGTATCCATTTAGGTCCATAACCGAAGTTCCGGGTGTACACAGAGTCCCCTATGGCGAAATGGCGAGCTTTAGTATGTTTGTCATGGTACACTTTTTGGTTTGTTTATTTTGTCTCAACCTTGCTTTTGAGATCTGGGTGTATCAGGTCTAACGTGCACCGCAACTTTCTCCCCATCATCAACTCAGCCGGAGAAAGCCCCGTGGTAGCTTGGGGTGTTATACGATAACTAAACAAGGCTCTATTGAGCTTGGTCTCCAGGGTGTCACCTGAGCTCTTCCTCATGAGCTCCTTAAAAGTCTGCACAGCTCGCTCGGCTAACCCATTTGAGGCTGGGTGATATGGAGCCGAGGTGACATGTGTGATTCCATTCCTTACCATGAATTCTTTGCTCCCTTCACTAACAAAACACTGTGCATTGTCGGATACAATCATTTCTGGAATACCATGCGTGCTGAAGCTGTTCCTGAGACAATTCAGTGTGGCATCAGTCATTGCAGAGCTCACTGGATAAACGTCGATCCACTTTGAGTGAGCGTCAACCAGCACCAAAAACATTTTGCCCATAAAAGGTCCCGCATAGTCTATGTGAATTCTCCTCCAGGGTTTGCTGGGCCACTCCCAGGGATGGAGTGGTGCCCTGGCAGGCGCTTTCCTCTGTTCCTGACATATAGTGCATGACTTTACCTTTGACTCAATTTCAGCATCCAAGTTAGGCCACCACAGGTAGCTCCTAGCCAGTCCTTTCATTCTAGTCATTCCTGGGTGCGATTGATGCAACTGTTCCATCAAAGTAGAGCGTCCCCGTTCTGGGACTATGATGCGTGCTCCCCATAGCACACATCCATCTTGGACACTGAGCTTGTGCTGTCTCTGTCTGTACGGCGCGAACTCCGGTCCCTCATGGTGATCTGGCCAGCCTTTCAACACATACTCACGGACCCTTGACAGAACTGGGTCCTTGGCTGTCCAGCCCTGGATTTGCGCTGAAGTCATCAGGGGACTGATCTCCTGATCCAGCATCAGGACGTGCTCCTCAGGGGAAGTACTGCGAGGAGATTTTGAGAGGGGCAGGTGGCTGAGAGCATCCGCGTTCCCGTTTTCCTTGCCGGCTCTGTACGTGATCACATATTCATAGGCTCTTAGTATTACTGCCCATCTCATTATTCTCTGTGATGCCATTTGAGGCACCGCTTTCATCTCATTCAGTAAGCTAATAAGAGGCTTGTGGTCAGTACTGATTACAAACTTCCTCCCATATATGTACTTATGGAATTTCTTTACTCCAAATATAATGGCCAACCCCTCTTTATCAAGCTGTGAATAGTTCTTTTCCGCAGCTGTGAGCGTGCGTGAAACAAACCCGATGGGCCTTTCTGCTCCATCTGGCATGCGGTGGGCCAACACTGCCCCCACTCCATAGGGTGATGCGTCGCAGGACATTATCAGCTCCTTCTTCTCGTCGTAATGCACCAACACCCTGCTGGACTGAAGTAGCTCCTTTGACTGCTGAAACGCTTTCGCTTGCTCTGGCCCCCAACGCCATGGCTCCTCCTTTCTCAGCAGTTTGTGCAGGGGTGCCAGCAGCATCGATAAGTTTGGAAGAAACCGGTTATAATAATTCAGGAGCCCTAGATAGGCTTTCAGTTCAGTCACTGAGGTGGGTGCAGGTGCATCCTGCACTGCCTGCACTTTCCCTGGTAATGGATGGAGGCCTGTGGCATCCACCCGATGTCCCAGGAATGTAACTTCCTTCTCCATGTAACTACATTTACTCCGTTTCAGGTGTAGCCCCGCCTCTTCCAGCTGCTGTAGCACTTTGTCCAGTGTTTTTAAGTGATCCTGATCGTCACTTCCTGTTAGCAGAATATCATCTAAGTACACGGCCACCTTTGGAATGCTCTGCAGAATGCCCTCCATAGTCTGTTGGAATATTGCTGGGCTAGAACTGACACCAAATGGTAACCTGGCATACGTGAACAGCCCCTTGTGCGTGTTCACTGTGACAAACTTTTTTGATTCTTCATCTAGCAATATCTGCTGATACGCATGACTCATGTCCAGTTTGCTGAATCTTTCTCCCCCAGCGAGCGATGTTAACATGTCCTCCATTCTTGGAATGGGGTACTGTTCCAGTGATGATACTTTGTTCACTGTTAATTTATAGTCACCACACACCCTTATGTTACCGTCGGGCTTCAATACCGGGATTATTGGTGCCGCCCAGTCTGAAAATTTCACTGGTTCTATTACTTTGTCCCTTAGCAGGCAATCTAGTTCCGCCTCAACCTTGGTTTTCATTGCAAAAGGTACCGACCTTGGTTTAAAGAAACGAGGCGTGGCATCACTGGCTACATGAATCTTGGCTGTGGCTCCCCTTAAGGTGCCCAGTTCGTCCTTGAACACTAACTCATGCTTCATCAGCACTTCTTGCAGTGCCTCTGTACTGTCCTCCATTTTATTCATTGCCTGCCAGTACACACTCAACTCACTGATCCACCCTCGCCCTAACAGGTTTGGCCCTGACCCTGCTACCACTACCACCGTAAGCTCTTTGGTGACTCCTTTGTGTTCCACTTGTACTTCGGCCGCCCCCAAAATGTCCACCTTCTGTCCTGTGTAGGTTTTGAGACTAATGGGGCATGTACCTAGCTCTGGTACTTTTGCTTCCCCCCATAGCTTGGCGTACTCAGTCTGCGACATTATGGTTACACTACATCCGGTGTCAATCTCAAACTTTACTTGACCTCCATTCACTATCAAATACTGAGTGAGAGGGGGTATGTTGGGCCTTGAAGTGTTTATACTGTATACAGTGAAAACCTCCTCACTAGACTCACTAGACTCTTCCTCCTCTTGTATGTAATTTGCCCGCTTTGTGTACTTCTCCCTCCCCCCTTTTGCATGCTTTGCCCCTTTAGCACTGCTTCTCTCACTCACTGCCCTTTTACAGACTTTCTTTAAGTGCCCTATTTTTCCACAATTGTGGCACTTTGCCTTTGCAAAGCTGCAGTCCTTTGCATAATGGCTCATCCCGCCACATCGGTAGCAATCCCCAACCCCGACTGGTGGACTTTTCGCGCCAGCTTCCATCTTGAAAACAGCTCCTCCCCCTGGTTTACTCCATTTCTCCTTGCTCATACTGTTTAAGTCCTTAATGTCCTTGTTAGCCATCTCCATGTCTTGTGCTTTTTTAAGTGCCGTCTCAAACGTTAATCCTTCTTCTGACAGCAACCTTTGCTGTATACTGTCATCGTTAACTCCGCATACTAGTCTGTCCCTTAACATGACTGTGAGCGCATTTCCAAAATTACAGTCCTGTGCGAGCTTCCGAAGCTCCTCCACATACTCGGCAATGCTTTCTTCCGGCCTCCTAATCCTCGAATTGAATTTCCATCTCTGTACTATTTCACTAGGTTTCGGATTGAAATGATTCTTTAGTAGACTCACCAACTCGTCAAAAGATTTTTCTCCTGGCCGCTCCGGGCTCAGCAGATTCCTCATCCGTGTATAGGTTTGCGCTCCCACACAACTCAGTAAAATGGCCCTTTTCTTTTCAGCACTGTCCACCTCATTTGCCATAAAGAAATGGCTCAGTATTTCAATATACTCCTCCCAAGACTGCGACTTGCTGTCAAAAGGTGCCACGGAGCCTACCGTTCCTGCCATCCTTGGAGTCCGGTCACTTCAGCCAAAAAATCAAACTCTGTTTCGACTCCCGCGGCCTAGCCTCGTGCTTTTCCGACTAGTTTGCTAACCAACCCGAGCACCTCTTCCGAATACGCCCTAACTATGACTGATCCACCAAAACTTTTCCGTCCTTTATTCTCGTCGCCATATGTGGTATCTTGAGGTGGCCATAGATGGAGACGGACACCGGTTAACTCCGTAACATAGTTTAATCAACCCTTGCACATAAAAGCTTCTGCCATGAGGCAGCAAAAACAAAGAGTACAACAGTACAGATCAGACTTAACTCAGGAGAGCAATTGCCACAGCATCACCTGGTGGATCAGGTTTTTAAAATTTTAACCTCTGACTCGAACCCAAGCCACCTGTTTTTGGGTTCTAAAATTCAGCCCTTTGTCTTAGAAATTCAGTGGGGGAGGGGCACACTCTAGTATAAATGGTGGGACACGCCCACCTGGCACCGCCGGCACTGATCTTTTTGAAGATTATAGGATCTGGGGACTGGAGAGGTCCCCTAATTAGCAATAGCAGGCACCTACACCATTAAGGGTGTATCTAGGACACCTGCCTTGTTCCAGAGGCTGCACACTGCGCTGCAAGTTACCAGTCCAGGATTTTCTACCCCCCACCTCCCAACCTGAGAAGCATCTGATAATTGACCCCAGTAGCCCTCTTTATAAGGAGGGGCTAAAAATTCAAAATATTTATATCAACCTTCAGAGGTTCAGGATGCATTGTAGGTCTGACCCACAAGTTGGTCCTCACATTTGTCATTCAGTGGTCTGGTAAACCTGGTTTTACCAGGCATACCACTACCAATGATCTGCTGGGCCCCTGTATGGACATGGACATGAGAACTCCTGGTGTTGGCAGTTTTTGTCTCCCCCTGCCCCCTCGGATCTATGCCCTTCCCCACCCTCCTATGTTGCTGGCCTTGTTTGGGGTGGGCAAAGATTCTGCCCCTTGCAAGGCCCTGTAAGGCTGGGAATTGTTGATCTGGTATTCTTGTTTTTGTAAAATGTCTGCGGACCACATCACAAACAAAGTGTAAAATTGCAGCAAAAGAAAGAAAAACCCAGTGTAAAAATTATTTTTAAAAAAAAGTAGAAATTGTATTTTAATAGGTATTTTTTCAATTACAATCAGGCGTCCAATCCATACTGGTCAACCCGTGGCAGCTCCACAGTTGGATCAGGGGGCCGTTTCCGTTGTCCTTCCTGTCGACATGAGGTGATTCTGGACAGACATGGAGTCTATGGGCTACAAAGAAACCTACTTGTTGAAAATATAATTGAACTATACAAACAGGAGTCAATCAGGTAATTCTCCAGTATTAATGTCAACTTGTCCTGTAAATTGGCATTTTAAAAATAGATTTACCATCTTTATTTGGACTTTATGTATGAACAAAGCTTTCAATGAACTATACATGAGCTGTGATCAATGGTATCTATTGCTGTTCACTGCTTAATGCACACTGTGTGGTCCCATGTAAGGGAATTTAATTAACATACACAGTTGAAATGGGAAAGATAACAGAAATTCTCAGGTTAATAACAGTATCTGCTGAGGGTGGTTCTGCTCCTCACACTATTGGACAGTTATTATTTCTAGGCAATCCCCCCTTTGCCCTGATGAAGTTATTGAAAGTTGTTGATTAGCAACAAAGATTTTTTTTTAAATCAGAAAAAATGGCCAAAAGATTGTTAGCAATAATGATATTTCTTCCTATCAGTTTGATTTAAAAAAAATACTGACAATGAGATGCAAAATCTTCTGAGATTAACTGATCGTGTTTCTAATATAATAATCAAGAAGTTGTTATTCAGCTCTCAGTGAGTTTATGCACGAAGTATCTGAGCCATTCGGAACAGGTAAGATGCGGGATTGGTCTCTGGTGTGTGCTCCGCTTACTAATCTCAGCTGAGGTGCTACAATGTCCTTAGCACCCTGGGGTTAGGGATAGAAAAATGGTCTAAGGTAATCTCTTCTGATATCTACTGGAAAGCACAGGAGCCTCAGGAAGAACAGATTAGGTTTGGCTGTGATGTGTCCCATGGTAGAATAGCCTGTTCAAATTCACTGTCAAGGCTCACAAATTAATTGACAAGTTTTGGTTATTTTTGACAATTGTTTGGGGAAGAATCAGATGGCAACCAGATGGAACTGGATACCAGCAAGAAGTCAGTGCCTTCAGGAGAGAGAGGAAAGTAGAAAAATTGTCAAAAATAACCAAAACTTGTCATTCCTGCAAAAGTAGCCTACATTATAATGCCTAATTACTTGAAATGGTCATGTAAATCATAGGTTATAAATTACAATGTGAAAAGGATAGCAATAGAATATATAAGTATCTTCAAAGTATTAGTCTTACTGCAAATCCATTGGCAGGATAGGCGCACCAACATCAGTGTTCTTGCTCAGGCCAACCTCCCCAGCATCGAAACTTTGACTACGCTCGATCAGCTCCGATGGACGGGTCACATCGTCCGCATGCCCTATACTAGACTCCCAAAACAAGCGCTCTACTCGGAGCTCCGACACAGCAAGAGAGCTCCAGGTGGGCAGAGGAAACGTTTCAAGGACACCCTCAAAGCCTCCTTGAAAAAGTGCAACATCCACACTGACACCTGGGAATCCCTGGCCCAAGACTGCACAAAGTGGAGGAGAAGCATCCGGGAAGGCGCCGAACACCTCGCGTCTCTTCGCCGGGAGCAAGTGGAAGCCAAGCGCAAGCAACGCAAGGAGCACACGTCAACCCAAGCAACCCACCCACCTGCCCCTTCAACCACTGTCTGCCCCACCTGTGACAGAGACTGTAGGTCCCACATTGGATTCATCAGTCACCTGAGAACTAATTTTTAATGTGGAAGCAAGTCATCCTCGGTTCCGAGGGACTGCCTAAGAGAAGAAGAAGAAGTCTTATTGTGATGAATTATTGTTCTTTTACCAACTAGCATAAAGTCCCTCACACCCATCCCCACCTCCATCCTCACCAAATTTTACTGACTTCCTGTGCCCCAGTGAATTAGTTTCAAGATCCTTGTCTTCATCTTTAATTCCTTCATGATCTCACCCCACCCTATCTAGAAAATTATCTCCAGCTGTTTGTTCCAGCCCTGTTTCTCAGACATTGGTTTACTATCTGTTACCTTTCCCTCCACTTCACCATCGGAACTTGATCTTTCATCCACTATGCCGTAGCTTCCAAAATCATTTTACCTCACTACTTCTCTCCCTGCTTTCAAAAGGCACCCAATAAGCTTTGTCTTTGATTGTGCCTTCAGTTCTCTCTCACCATAATTCCTTCACTTCCTGTTTTAGTATCAGGATCATATTGAAGAGTCACGTTTCTCCTTGCACAAGACATTGGAAGATGGCGGGGCAGTGTGAAGAAGTTCAACGTCTCTCAACCCACTAAGAATAATTTCTTATATTTCAACTGGTGCATTTTTTGCTGCCACTATAGAGGCTTTCGGGTCCAAACTCTGGGATGTGCTTGTCTCCAGCTTCAACTTGGTTGGAGAACTATTTCAGGCAATAGGGATGGAGGGATTCTGAAGCTTTGTAGAGTCCACTATGCCATGACCACACAGATCAGTGGTCATTGGGAAAATATGCCATCAACTGAGGGTATGCATGCAACAGGAGATTGGCACTGTCAGCAGCAGTTCTGAGCCATCATATAGATGCAGATCCATCAGAGTTATTTGTAGATGCAGGTAGAAGGCCTTCTGTTTCACATGCAACTTGCCAGTTGGCTATGTAGATAGCCACCGGCACTATTCGCTCGACTTAGTAGTAGGGCACATGCACAAACAACATAGAGTCCATAGCACACAAAGGGGAAACACAGCAGCAAAGCATATTAAATAGGTAAAAAGAAAGAAAGACTTGCATTTATATAACACCTTTCACAAAGTGCTTTACAGCAAATTAAGTGTAGTCACTGTTGTAATGTAGGAAACCTGGCAGCCAATTTGCACACAGCAAGGTCCCACAAAACAGCAATGTGATAATGACCAGATAATCTGTTTTAGGCATTGGTTGAGGGATAGTATTGACTAGTACACTGGGGAGAACTCCCCAGCTCTTCTTCAAAATAGTGCCATGGGATCTTTTACGTCCACCTGAGAGGGCAGACTGCCTTGGTTTAACATCTCAGTACTGCACTGGAATGTCAGCCTAAACTTTTGTGCTCTCTGATGTGGGGCTTGGACCCACAACCTTCTGACTCAGAAGCAAGATGCTCTACAAACTGAGCCACAGGTAACACAGCACATTATTATCAGTGCACAACTAGGCAACATTATCTTCTGGGAGATGAGACCCTCACACATCTATCTCGCTGCCTGCAGCAGCTGGTCTGCTACTGGTCTTGCTGAGGTGTATGTGGCAGTGTTTGGTGACAATATAAGGCTTCAGCTACGTACTTAATAGAACCTCACGTGGCAAAATGACTGATCCTAAGATGTCCCTTTTTGAGTGCCTGGAATGTTCCTGTGGCATAAAAGTTGACAGCATGGGTGACTTTCAATGTCATTGGCAGTGAGATGCAGATGGTTGACTATCCCTGTAGCTTACACCTCAGTCACAACCTCTCTGGTGAGCCTGAAGCACCTTATGCACTGTTCCTCCACCATGGAGGTAGACCCACTACCAGGGGAAGTACCAGCTATGAGCTGTGTACCTTCTATGTCTTTTCCCCTCCTCATCCTCCTCCTATTTTGCTCTAATATATTCACAAGTTATTCATAGTAGGCATTAGAACTCACTTTATTAACACAATGGCCGGAATTTTAATTTGGGGCTAGAAACCGGTCAGGAAACCCGGGAGAACGGATTTCCCACAGGCCCTGCCGAATTTAATGGCGGGGCCTGATTAGCATTTCAAAGCTCTGTTTCCCACCTGCAGCCAGCCAGATGGAGAGACTGTCTGGCTGTCGGGCAGGTCGGCCTGCAGTACCAGGCTACAGAGAGGAGGGAGGGAGGGATCGGGGGGTAATCGGAGGCCTGAGATGGATTGGGGCTGGAGAGGGGAGGCCTTGAGGAGGAATGGAGCTGGAGGCGGGGAGGCTGGAGGAGGATTGGGACCAGAGAGGGGAGGCTAGGAAAGCAATCGAGGGCTGGAGGTGGGAGGTCGGAAAGCCAGGAAGGTGATCAGAGGCCGAAGGGGGGAGGTCAAAAGGCCAGGAAGGCAGTCGGGGGCTGGAGAGGGAGTTCTAAAGGCCGGGAAGGTGGTCGGGGGCCGGAGGAGGGAGGTCAAAAGGCCGGGAAGGCAGTCGGGGGCTGGAGAGGGAGGTCTAAAGGCCGGGAAGGTGGTCGGGGGCCGGAGGGGGAGGTTGGAAGGCCAGGAAGGCAGTCGGGGGCCAGAGGAGGAGGTCAAAAGGCCAGGAAGGCAATTGGAGGCCGGAGCGGTGAGGTTGGAAGGCTGGAGGGGGTTTGAGGGCTGGAGATGTGGTCTGGGTCCAGAAGGGGGATCAGAGGTCAGAGGCCTCATGGGGGAAATCAGAGACCTTGAACAGTGGGGGGGGGGGGGGACCGGAGGACTCGGCAGGAGATCAGAGGCCTCGAGGGGCGGAGATTGGAAGGTGTCAGATCACGGGGGTTAGTGAGGCAGGAACGCTGGATCCAGCAAATAAGTGGAAAGGCATTTACCTCCTAGATCCAGCAGTCCTTGCCTCCCTTTAGCTGACAGGTTCCCCGAGGCCTGGGAAACCCGGCTGCCCACAGTTAAATTTGAAATGGTGGTTCATCATGAGGCACGGAGCCTCATTCTAATATTTAAATGGGCGATCCACCTCCTGGGAGCGGGTTGGCGGTCCGTCCCCCCATCCTGCCTCCATTAAAACCGGAAGTGGGCGGGTTGGAGGTTTTTTAATTCTTTAACCTCCCATCCGACACCAACCCACCTGTTTTTTGGGTTAAAATTACCTCCAATGTATTGATTTACATCATGATTTTTGACTTTGCCTCTTCTGTACTTTTACTTTGTGTAGAGGCAACAACATATTCAGGGAGTGGATACAGATTCATAAGTCAAAGCTATTTCTCCTCTATATTGCCAGCAGTTTTGTAGTGTATGTACTTTGCAGAAGGAACTATATTCTGCAGCCCCTGTATACTGCAGTGCCAGTAGTGACCACCCCTGTATATAAGCCTGTGAAGTAACTTTGCATAGCAGTTCCAGTTTTGTCTCCACTCAGTAAACACCTGTTGTAACCTACTCCTGCAGTTCGTGTCTCAATTACACACGGACATAATACTGGCGACGAGCAGATCCGAACTTACCTACAGTTCTGCACCACCTCATGGGGATCCATCCCTGAAGCGAAGTTGTTGGAGGTCGAGGCCAGAAAGAAGAAAGAAAAAAAAACAAACAGAAGAAACGGGCGTCGACCGTGGACAACCGCCTCTGATTCATTGGAGTTGAAGATTTGCAGGAGAGGCTGTCGAGAGCGGGGCTTGGTTATCCTGTCTATGGTGTTCCAGCTAATCGGGCTGGTGGCAGGTAGTACACTGATCCTTCCTGGGCTGCGGCGGGCTAGAGCTCGATCGGGTGGCTTTTCAACGGGGCCGAGCAGCGTTGTCGGGAAGAGGAGAGAGAGAGAGAGGGTGGAGCACACAGGGCGCGGCCGGTGCTATGAAGCCGGGCAGCATACAGACCCGAGAAGAGGGAGGAAAGTGTCCCGGAGGGTTTGCTCTGACGACGGGAAAATAAAAGAAATTAGAAGCGCAGAAAGCCGCGAGGAGCTGCAGTTTGCCACGGGGACCGCGGAGAGCGGCGTTAGCAGCAGCGTGGGGGGGGGGGAAGTGCGCGAAGACCATAGGGCATCGCCATCAAGGCATAAAAACGCCAGTAACAGTGCTAGCAGCAGCGGAGAAGACAGAAAGCGCGGGAGGCGCCATCTTAACCCAGCGGGGAAGAAGGCAAAGCGCGGGAGGCGCCATTTTGTTCAATCGGGGAAGAAGGCAAAGCGCGGGAGGCGCCATCTTAGATTTCCAAGATGCCAAAGACTGGCAATATCACTGCCTTCGATAATGCAATAGAAGACTGGACCACGTATGTGGAAAGAGTCGAAGTATATTGCAAGGCAAATGAAGTAGCCGATGAGAAAAAGGCATCGGTACTACTAAACTTAATGGGCGCAAGAATGTACGGCCTATTGCGGAACCTGATCACTCCAGCCAAACCGATGGCGAAGAGTTTTAATGAAATTGTTGATATCCTACAGGAATACTTAAATCCTACACCGCTGCTGATAGCAGAAAGATTTAAATTCCACAAGAGAAATCAGCATAAAGAGGAGAGCAATGCTGATTACCTTACAGAACTACGCAAGCTATCAGAGCACTGCCAGTTCGGAGCAGGACTGGCAGATACCCTACGGGACAAATTTGTCTGTGGACTCCTGAGTGAAGGAACCCAGAAGAGGTTACTCTCAGAGAAAGAGCTAACGCTAGATAAGGCTTTCAGCGTGGCAGTATCGTACGAAGCAGCAGCAAGGGGAGCTGCGGAAATACAGCAAAAGCCACAAGAATACGGCACCCATGAAATGACACGGGGATTTGAAAAATGTTATCGCTGCGGCAGAACAACCCATGACCAGAAGGACTGCTGGTCCAAGGACAAATATTGCATGCAGGCAATGTGGAAAGATGGGACACATTGCACGAGTTTGCAGGTCTGGAAAGAAGACTAACGACAACAAAAAGGCTACTAAGGAACAGTACAGGACAGTACAAAAGATGACGGACAGTAGTTCCGAAGACCAGAAGAGCGATAGTGAATCCGGGAACAAGAGACTAAGCTGTCTCAAACTTCACAACGTAATCGCAAAAGAGGACCACCGAACCATTTGGGTCACCCTCACGATAGCAGGGTCCCAAGTCAAAATGGAATTGGATACAGGATCAGCTCTGACCGTCATGAATCGACGAGACTACGAGCGGCTATTCTCACACATACCCTTGAAAGAGACATCCATTGTCTTGAAGACGTATATGGGGCAGAAAGTATACCCCAGAGGAAAAATAAGGGTGCCTGTCGAATACAACGGCAAGGAAATACAGAAATTGTATCTGTACATACTGCGAGATGGTGGACCACCGTTATTGGGACGTGAATGGATCAGAAAGATAAGTTTAGACTGGCACTCCATTCAGGCACTGACTGTGGCTGGTAAAAAGGATGACGACGTCACACCTGGACGATTGGCAAAAATCTTAGCTAACGCCAAAGAGGTATTTCAACAAGAACTGGGAACTCTTAAAGGCATAACCGCCTCGATAAAAATAGAAGAGAGTGCAATTCCCAAGTTTTTCAAAGCAAGACCGGTACCGTATGCAATTCGCCCAGCCGTCGAGGCAGAGCTGGAGAATCTGGAGAATGCAGGCGTGTTATCTAAGGTAGACTGGAGCGAGTGGGCAACACCCATCGTTCCTGTCATGAAGAAAACGTTAAATAATAAGCCTGAGGAGCCAAGGAAGGTCTGCATCTGTGGGGACTTCAAGGTGACGGTGAACCCAGTCCTTCACACAGTGCAGTATCCTCTCCCGAGGATAGAAGATATTTTCGCCTCACTATCTGGAGGGAAGCGTTTTACAAAAATTGACCTAGCACAAGCATATTTGCAGATGGAGGTTGAAGAATCCTCTAGGAAGTATCTCACGATAAACACTCACAAAGGTCTTTACCAGTATAATCGACTGGTATTCGGAGTAGCATCAGCTCCGACGATATGGCAAAGAGTGATGGAACAAGTCCTGCAAGGGATTCCGGGGACTCAGTGTTACTTGGACGACATCCTAGTGACAGGTGAAGATGACAGTGAACACCTTGCCAACCTAGAGCAGGTGCTCACTAGACTGAGAGAACATGGGTTACGAGCCAATCGCCCCAAGTGCGAGTTTTTTAAGAAACAGATATCGTATTGTGGCCACGTGATTGATGAAGAGGTGTTACATAAGTCCCCTGACAAAATTGAAGCGGTAGTTAAGGCTCCAGCGCCTGAAAATGTGTCGCAACTGAGGTCATTCCTCGGATTGGTGAATTACTACCATAAGTTTTTGCCGAATTTGTCGACAATTCTGCACTCACTGAACGCCCTACTACAAACTGGAGTAGCATGGAAATGGAGCGATGAATGTAAGCGGGCCTTTCAGAAGAGTAAAGACCTAATCACTTCAAGAGAAGTATTGGCTCACTACAACCCATCACTACCGATAAGACTAGCGTGTGATGCGTCTCCCTACGGCATTGGAGCGGTACTGTCACATAAATTCCTTGATGGTTCAGAGAGGCCGATAGCTTTTGCGTCACGCTCGTTAACTTCAGCCGAGCGTAACTACGTCCAGATTGACAGAAAGGCCCTCAGCCTGGTGTGGGGGGTGAAGAAGTTCAATCACTACCTGCACGGTCAGAAATTTACTCTACTAACTGATCATCAACCTCTTGTCTCCATTTTCAACCCTCAGAAGGGCGTCCCGATAATGACAGCACAACGGCTACAGAGGTGGTCCCTTTCCTAGGGGCACACCAATATGACATCGAGTACAAAGGAACTAAACAGCATGGGAATGCTGATGGATTGTCGCGCCTACCGTTGCCGACGGTGGAAGAAACACCTGCAGTGGATCCTGTGGAGATATTCCACTCGACCATAGTCGAATGTCTACCTGTGACGAATGCAAACATAGAAAAGGAAACACGAAATGACCCGACACTCTCCAGGGTCTATGATTTAACGGTGAAGGGATGGCCAGCACATGGCGAACCACTGTTGCCAGCATTCTCGCCGAGAAGAGAACAGCTGTCAGTGTGCAGAGGAACCTTGATGTGTGGATCCAGAGTAGTAATTCCACCCAAATTGAAGGATAGAGTGCTCAATGAGCTTCATGAGGGTCATCTGGGAGGAGTAAAAATGAAGAACTTAGCCAGAGCGTTTGTGTGGTAGCCGGGAATCGATAGAGAAATCGAAGAGATGACCAAGAGCTGTACAGGATGCCAGAAGGTCCAAAACGCCCCGCCACAAGCCCCTCTACATCCATGGGAGTGGCCCTCATCTCCATGGCAAAGGGTACACATTGATTTTGCTGGTCCATTTATGGACTCGATGTTTCTAATTGCGATGGATGCACATTCAAAGTGGCCAGAGGTAATAAAAATGTCCTCAACCACCACAGAAAAAACTATCACAGTCTTACGAACCATATTCCCCAGAAATGGGCTGCCTGAACAGATTTGCTCCGACAATGGACCACAGTTTGTTTCTGAAGAGTTCCGGAGGTTCTTAAAGAACAATGGTGTTAAGCATTACACATCCGCCCCATATCACCCAGCCACCAATGGATTGGCTGAGAGGTTTGTTCAAACATTCAAGAAGGCTATCAAGGCAATGTGTAATGAAGACATACCCCTACAACACAAGGTGGATAACTTCTTGTTTGCCTACCGGAATGCGACACATGCGGTTACCAACCAAACTCCAGCCATGATGTTCTTCAATCGAAGACTACGATGCTGCTTGGATTTGGTTAAGCCAAACATCAGAAGAGATGTGGAGAACAGGCAGTTTCAGAATATGAATGAAAGGACGACCAGGAGTTTTAAGATAGGTCAACCAGTTTTGGCCCGGGACTACCGCACAGAGAAATGGCAACCAGGAACGATCTGCACACGGCAAGGACCTCTAACGTATACCGTGGACGTTGGAGAGAGCATTGTAAGACGCCATGCTGACCAGATTCTAAAGTCACTGGAAAACGTCAATTCCACACCACGATCCGATACACCTGGTGATGAAACCGAAGTACCAATTGCATCTACCCCAGAATCGATGATATTGGAAGCAGACGAACCAAACAACGACGTTGATCCCGAATCAACTTTGCCAGAAGAACCTGATACCCCAAAGAGGCGTTATCCAGACAGAATCAGGAAGCCGCCTCAAAGACTGAACTTATAATTGCTTAACTTCAGCTAATGTATCTAGCAACTGTAATTGTAAATATGTTATTTAATTATTAATCGAATGTTATGTACTGTTTAGCTAAAAGGGGAGGAATTGTAGTGTATGTACTTTGCAGAAGGAACTATATTCTGCAGGCCCTGTATACTGCAGTACCAGTAGTGACCACCCCTGTATATAAGCCTGTGAAGTAACTTTGCATAGTAGTTCCAGTTTTGTCTCCACTCAGTAAACACCTGTTGTAACCTACTCCTGCAGTCCGTGTCTCAATTACACATGGACATAATAAGTTTCAACAACAACAACAACAACTTGTATTTATATAGTGCCTTTAACATACATGCTTCACAGGAAAATATAAAACAAAATTTGACACCGAGCCACACAGGAAGATATTAGGGCAGATGGCCAAAAGCTTGGTCAAAGAGGTAGGCTTGAAGAAGCGTCTTAAAGGAGGAAAAAGGGTTAGAGAAGCGGAGAGCTTATTCCAGATTAATTCCAGAGCTTGGGGCCTAGGCAGCTGAAGGCACGGCCACTAATGGTTGAGTGATTAAAATCAGGGATGCTCAAGAGGCCGGATTTTGAGAAGTGCAGATATTTTGGAAGGTTGTGGTGCTTGAGGACATTACAGAGATAGGGAGGGGTATGGGGAGGGGTGAAGCCATGGAGGGATTTGAAAACAAGGCTGAGAATTTTAAAATCGAGGTGTTGCTTAACCAGGAGCCAATGTAGGTCAGCGAACACAGGGGTGATGGGTGAATGGGACTTGGTGCGAGTTAGGACACAGGCAGCAGAGTTTTGGATGACCGCAAGTTTACGGAAGGTAGAACATGGGAGGCCAGCCAGGAGTGCATTGGAATAATCAAGGCCAGAGGTAACAAAGGCACTCCTCTTTCAGTACTGTTTCTGTCTTTACTGCCTCAGTTGACCTTAAATAAGCTATTTTAATGAATATTTTATATAGCTATTGTACATTTAATGTAATGTGCAAAATAAAATAAAACTTTTTATTCATAAATTTAAAAACAATGCTGAAAATTGGAGGAGCAGACATTAAACATTTGCCAGTACAAACAACTCAAAACTATACTAACTGGAAGAGTTGAAGTTGGAAATTTCTGTCATCTACAGCCTGCCATCCATTTAGCCTGCATCATTTGACATAGGTACAGATGTATTATACTCATTGCTAACAATATGTTGCAATCTAGGTAAAAGTGTACGCTCCAACATCTCTCAGCCCAATGAGAATGATTTCTTACATTGCAACTGGAGCTCTAGGTTGAGATCTATGATGGTACTGGGTTAAAAAATCCGTTTCATAGACTTGAATATGATCCGATAGAATATAACTCAAAGGGTTTTCAGAATACGTTGGTGTAGATAGTGACTTGCTTGAAGTTCTTGTACTGAGCTGCTTGAGGAGCAGTAAAAACAAAAGCATCTTCCCCTTCCCACTCCCACTAACCGAGCCCAGCCCAGCCCAAGCAAATTCCCTGTGGTAATGGTATGAGAGCCATAAACGGGGACAGTGTGGCGGAGCCACCAGGGGGACTCTGATCTAATGTACATAATTATCTTTAACAAATTATTAGCTACAGAATGAATCTGTATCTTTGTTCATATCATTGCATGTACATAGCGCGGTCCCTTTAAGAATGAGACCAAACGCGATGACATCATCACGTTGATCACATGATCCTCCAGCGGCGGGAAAATGTGATGACGTCATGGCGTCAGGCTGGGGAGCCGCCCTAGCCAGTCCTCGTGGAGCCAGCAAAGAGTACAGACCTGTAATGTAGTTCTCCTGTGTTTTCGTTTTAAACTCTGTTGATTAGTATTAAACATCGTTTGTTTGATAGACTGACTCGACCTCAGTCCTTTAGTTAGGAATCTAGCCATTCCTACAGTGCTGACCCTGAATTTTCGTGAACAATTTTCGCGGAAGAAGCGAAGCATGACAAAACATGGATGCGAACTCCGTGGCTTTGAAGCTCCCACAGTTTTGGGAACAACAGGCGGCCTCCTGGTTCGTTCAAGCAGAAGCACAATTCGATCTCCGGAACATCGTTGCGGATCAGACCCGTTACCTTTATGTGGTCTCCGCACTCGACAGCTCCACGGCCTCACAGATCATCAGCCTGCTCGAAAACCCCCCGGTTGACAGCAAGTATAATACTCTCAAAGCGTGGTTAATACAGGTCTTTGGGCTCACGAAGGCGGAGCGTGCCCGCCGGCTACTTGCTTTGCCCGGGCTTGGCGATTCCAAGCCATCTGAGTTAATGAGCCAGATGCTCACGCTCCTTGGCTCAGAACCACAATGTTTCCCCTTTCGGGAGTTATTCCTGAGTCAACTACCCGAGCAGGTTCAGGCTGCCCTCGCCAGATCGGAAGCCACAGCTTACGCAGCACTTGCTGCAGAAGCAGATACGATTTATGCGGTCACGCAGCAATCCTGCGCCGCCACGAGGCACCCCTCCCCCGCGAACGCCGCCCCGATGCCTCCATCCCCCGGCTTGTGTTTTTCCCACACCCGTTTCGGCATGAAAGCCAGAGGCTGCCGCCCTCCCTGCAGTTTCACGCCTAAAAAAAAACCGACATCAACACTCCAGAAAAGGAGGACCGAGTCTGAGGGACGTTCCGCGGCCGCAATGGCGATTGGGAATTCCGGGATGCTCCTCTACATTACAGATTCCCTCTCAGGCCGGCGCTTTTTATGCGACACCGGGGCGCAGTGTAGCATCCTTCCTGCCTCAGCACTCGATATTCAGTTTAGGATGCACGGCCCCTCCCTCGTGGCAGCTAATGGTGGGGCCATTCGTTCCTTTGGCAAACGGCGGGTCCAGGTGTGCTTCGGCGGGCAACGGTTTCAGTGGGAATTTATTATAGCCAAGGTTTCACAAGCCATCCTTGGCGCGGATTTCTTATGCGCCAACAGCTTCTTGGTGGATGTAAGAAATCGTCGATTGGTCAACGCGGCCACCTTCCACTCCATCCCTTGCTTCCGCAGTTCCGCAATGTCGCACACTGTCTCCTGCGCGTTGCCCTCGCCGGACGAGTTCACTCGCCTATTAGGTGAATTCCCGGAGCTGACCAAACCCACTTTCTCCTCCTCGGCCACTAAGCATGGTGTCGAACACCACATTACTACGACTGGCTCTCCAGTTTGCGCACGAGCTCGGCACCTGGAACCCGGCAAGCTCGCGGCTGCGAAGGCAGAGTTTGCCACGATGGAACGGCTGGGGATTATTTGCCGGTCGAATAGTCCTTGGTCCTCGCCTCTCCACATCGTCCCAAAGCCCGGCGGTGGATGGTGGCCATGCGGGGACTACCGACGCCTTAATGACGCCACTACTCCTGGCCGGTACCCGATCCCGCAGATACAGGATTTCTCCGCCCATTTGGCGGGAAACTCAATCTTCTCCAAGGTCGACCTCGTCCGTGGCTACCACCAAGTTCCCGTACACCCGCAGGACGTCCAGAAAACGGCTGTCATCACTCCCTTTGGACTGTTCAAGTTTCTACGGATGCCATTTGGGCTCAAGAACGCCGCACAGGCTTTTCAACGACTAATGGACTCGGTCCTGCGGGATCTTCCCTTTTTTTTTGTCTACCTTGACGACATCCTGATAGCCAGCTCTACCAAAGAGGAACACGTCTGCCATCTCCGCACCCTCTTTCGGCGCCTCAGCCAATATAGCCTCATAATCAACCCGGCCAAGTGTCAGTTCGGCCTTGACTTCTTGGGCCACTGCATTACTTCGGAGGGCGCAATTCCGCTGCAGTCAAAGGTCGAAGCAATTACGGCATTCCCAAGGCCGCAGTCCACCAAGGCTCTTCAAGAATTCCTGGGCATGGTGAATTTCTACCACCGCTTTGTGCCCAAGGCAGCACGACTCATGCAGCCCCTCTACAAGGCCCTCAAAGGCAAGGCCGGAAAGGATACAATAGCCTGGACGGTCGAAATGGACAACACTTTCGACAACACAAAAACCGCTCTAGCCAATGCAACTATGTTGACGCACCCTCTGCCAGGTGCCACCATCGCCCTTACCACCGACACTTCCGACTATGCCATAGGCGCTGTGCAGGAACAGTGGGTCAACGGGACATGGCAACCACTGGCATTTTTCAGCCGCCAACTCCGGCGCAACGAACGCAAATATAGCACTTTCGACCGGGAGTTGCTGGCGCTGTTCCTGGCTATCCGCCATTTCCGTTTTTTGTTAGAAGGATGTCCCTTCACTGCGTTTGTAGATCACAAACCACTGACCTTCGCCATGGCCAAGACTGCTGAACCGTGGTCGGCTCGACAGCAGCGACAGCTAACTTTCATTTCAGAATTCACGACAGACGTCCAACACGCAGCTGGCAAGGACAACTTGGTAGCTGATTGCCTTTCTCGCACGACTGTACGGGCGGTCCAGCTGGGCATCGATTATGTCCTCATGGCTACCGATCAGGCATCTGACCCTGAAACACAGGCGTATCGCACCGACACCTCTAGCCTCCAACTGACCGATGTGCAATTCCACGCTGCAGGTACCTCGTTACTCTGCGATGTCTCCATGGGAGATCCCCGCCCGATCGTTCCAGTCGGCTGGCACCGCAAAGTTTTCGACGCCATACATGGGCTTTCGCATCCTGGCATGAAGGCATCTCAAAAATTAATGTCGGCTAAGTTCGTCTGGAGAGGAATGCGTAAGGATATCCGTGACTGGGCTAACACCTGCGTTGTCTGTCAAACGTCTAAGGTGCAATGTCACGTTAAGGCCCCATTGGCCACGTTCGCAGTACCAGAACGTCGATTCGACCATGTCAACGTGGACCTCATCGGGCCATTTCCACCATTGCAGGGGTTCACACACATCCTCACCATGGTCGATCGTACTACTAGATGGCCAGAGGCAGTTCCTCTGGCGTCTACTACGTCGGCTGATGTCGCCAGAGCATTCCCCTCCTCGTGGGTCGCATGTTTCGGCATTCCGGCGGACATTTCTTCAGACCGCGGTCCACAGTCCTCTTCCGAGCTCTGGAACGCTGTGGACCAGGGTCTCGGCACCAAGCTTCACCGCACCACAGCCTATCACCCGCAAGCAAACAGTTTGTGCGAACGTTTCCACAGATCGTTAAAGGCATTGCTGAGGGCCAGCCTCCAAGGCGCCGGATGGGTGGATAAGCTTCCGTGGGTCATGTTGGGTCTCCACACAGCACCCAAAGAGGACCTGCAATCATCCGCCGCGGCACTCGTGTACGGCCAGCCACTCCGCGTACCGGGAGATTTCCTGCCGCTTCCAACTGAGCCGTGGTCCACAGCCAAACAACTCAGCAGCCACCGGGAAACAGCCAGGGCTTTTGCGCCTATCCCAACTTCGCATCACGGCCTCCCATCTTCACACGCACCAGCGGAGCTAAAGAATGCTGAATTTATATTAATTCATCATGATGCCCATAGGGATCCGCTCAAGGCCCCTTACACAGGCCCTTTTCGCGTACTGGAGACAGGCGACAAGAGTTTCTCTGTAGACATCGGTGATAAACCCGACCACATATCCATTGACCGTCTCAAACCAGCACACCTGGACATCGACCGGCCAGTAGAGACTGTGCAGCCACCACGATGTGGTCGACCTCCCGCTGCATCCATGCCAGACCGAAGGCTTCCATCCGCCAGCCCGCCCGCTGTTCAACAACGTCCATTCCAAGAATACAGGAGTTGCTCTGACAGGCTTGTCAGACCTCCTAGTCGATTGACTTTTACTGTTAAAGACAATTCTGGGGGGGCGCATATGGCGGAGCCACCAGGGGGACTCTGATCTAATGTACATAATTATCTTTAACAAATTATTAGCTACAGAATTAATCTGTATCTTTGTTCATATCATTGCATGTACATAGCGCGGTCCCTTTAAGAATGAGACCAAACGCAATGACGTCATCACGTTGATCACGTGATCCTCCAGCGGCGGGAAAACGTGATGACATCATGACGTCAGGCTGGGGAGCCGCCCTAGCCAGTCCTCGTGGAGCCAGCAAAGAGTACAGACCTGTAATGTAGTTCTCCTGTGTTTTCGTTTTAAACTCTGTTGATTAGTATTAAACATTGTTTGTTTGATAGACTGACTCGACCTCAGTCCTTTAGTTAGGAATCTAGCCATTCCTACAACAGTTTATTTAAGACCAACTTACCTCAGAAATGTGTGCCACAGGCTGGCATGAGCTCAGCTTATGATACTGACGTTTTAAATGTGTGACAAATTTACTAAAAATAATTGATTTGCTACCAGTTTTATTTAGGATCTATTTTTATATGTTGCTGTTAGCATCTCTCATCAGCGTAATGTGTATGACATGCTAATGTAAGCCAGACAAGGTGTTAATTTGGGCATCTGTCATACTGCTTATGCTCTTCCACATTTCCTTTTTTCAGCCAGTTCACATTATTTCAGATTCACCATTCTCTTCGATAAAGAATTGGTTAGAGGCAGTTTATTAATTTTTCAGGAAAAGTGATGGCTTCTCACTTAGATTATCACAGCCAGGTTTGAGATCAAAAGCTGCCTTGATATTCAGATTTCCCTGCTGCACTTTTGATATAAATGTACTAATTGTAGTTGGATGCTCTTACCTCAGTGTCTGTGGCATATTTTTGAGTGCAAATGGTGTACTCTTGTGCTGGTTATAATGTACTTTCAGCCTCAGTAAATATAACAGTTTCTCAAGCTTCTGCAGGCAACATAAGGCTGACTCAGCATTGGTGGGCTCCTAAGGGCAACCATTGGCCCCAGGAATGTGCCTTAATGAAATGGGTGAACAGTCTCGAGTGCGGAAGTGCGAGCTGTCGAATGAAATGAGTCAAAATATTTCTACATTTTTGGAGGGCTCGCAACGAGTGTGCTAATCACCCATTTAAAAGAGGGATTCGCTGTTCTGACCTTTGGGAATTTGCATCTCAGATATGTGTTGGTACTGGTTGACTTGTATTGGTTCTAAAAGTATTTTTTCTTTGCTTCTCGGATACAATTTTCTGTCTGATTCTTATTACATTACTTCCTGCTGCTGTTTAGCACCGTGTTTTTGATTGCTAATCCACCTTCCCTCAATTCTATTCCCACAACAATGTTACTGACAGCTGCAATTTCATGCAGCAAGAAAATTGCTCAGTGTGAGAATCATTTGGACAGTCCTATGGCACTCCTGGATTTGGAGGAGGAATATGAGTTTCTGTAGAGGGGAGTACAGGTGTGACTGCACCTGAGGCATTTAGCATGCGCTCATCCTTGACCCGGGACTCACGTGTTACAAAAGGACATAAGAATTAGGAGCAGGAGTAGGCCATATGGCCCCTTGCGCCTGCTCCGCCATTCAATAAGATCATGGCTGATCTTCGACCTCAACTCCACTTTCCTGCCCGATCCCTCTATCCCTTGATTCTCCTCGAGTCCAAAAATCTATCGATCCCAGCCTTGAATATACTCAACGACTGAGCATCCACAGCCCTTTGGGGTAGAGAATTCCCAAGATTCACAACCCTCTGAGAGAAGAAATTCCTCTTAATTTCAGCCTTAAATGGCCTACCCTTTATCCTGAGACTATGCCCCCTAGTTCGAAACTCTCCAACCAGGGGAAACAACCTCTTAGCATCTTCTCTGTTAAGCCCTCTCAGAATCTTATATATTTCAATGAGATCCTCTCTCATTCTTCTAAACTCTAGAGAGTATCGGCCCAATCTACTCAATCTCTCCTCATAGGACAACCCTCTCATCCCAGGAATCAATCTAGTGAACCTTTGTTGCACCTCCTCTAAGGCAAGTGTATCCTTCTTTAGATAAGGAGACCAAAACTGTACACAGTACACTGTAGTGTATGTGCCTTTAAGACAGAACTACTTTTACAGCTCCTGTATACTGTAGTACTGGCAGTGACCACACCTGTATATAAGCCTTGCGCATGCCTCTGTACCCCCAGTCTTGAGACTACCCTCCTCCAGTAAATACCTGTTATCGTTAAGTTACAGCATCCGTGTGGTTATTGAAAAACAGCATACTCTCAGAATCACGGATCTAACAGTGGCGACGAGTGTCGATTCGAATCTACCTGCAACTCCGCATTTCCCTTCGAGGATTCGCTCTGGGAGGGCGGTGTAACAAAAAACAAAAAAAAAGTCGAGGCCAGGAACACGGGCGTCGACCACGAGTAACCGCCCAGTCGTCCGGCAGAGAGTGAACATCGCAGGGGAGGCTGTGGAGAGCCGGGCTTGGTTCCCCAGCCACGACGATCAGCAAGAGACTGATGACAGGTCCATTGCAGACCCTTCCCGGACAGCGGCGGCTGGAGCCGACCGACGGCGGAGAGAAAGCCGAGCAGCGTCGACGGGGTAAGACAGAGGGTGAAGCGCACAGGGCGCAGCCGGGGGTTGAAAACCGAGTGGCGTCGAAAAAAAAACAAAAACAAAAAAACAAACCGGAGAGAGAGAGGGTAAAGCAACAGCCGGGTTCAGGACCGAGCGGCGTTGAGAAAAAAAAAAGAACGCGCAGAGCACAGCCAGGGCTCAAGGGCTGAACAGTGTCTGCGGGGAGAAGAAGGGAGAGCGCGGGAGAGGCCATTGAGCCGCGGAGAAGAAGGAAGAGCGCGGGAGACGCCATTTTTAGAAGCAGCAGCGGAGAAGAAGGGCGAGTGCGGGAAGGAAGGAAAGCGCGGGAGACGCCATTTTGTGCCAGCGGAGAAGAAGGGGAAGCGCGGGAGACGCCATTTTTGACAGCTAACTCACACCCAGGGATGCCGAAGAGTGGCAGTATCTCTACGTTCGACAATGAAGTCGAAGATTGGGCAACATATGTGGAATGTATTGAGGTGTACTGCAGGGCGAATGAAGTGCCAGATGCTAGTAAAGCACTGGTTTTGTTAAATTCCATGGGTGCAAAAACTTATGGGTTACTGCGAAATCTAATAACCCCAGAGAAGCCGGTGAACAAGAATTTCGAAAGCATAGTAGAAATCCTACAGGACCACTTAAACCCCACACCGCTGCTGATAGCAGAACGATTTAAGTTCCATAAAAGGAACCAACACAAAGACGAAAGCAATGCTGAGTACCTAACGGAACTGCGCAAGCTATCGAAACACTGCCAGTTTGGAGCGGGACTAGCAGGTACGTTAAGGGACAAGTTTGTGTGTGGGCTACAAAGTGAAGGAACCCAGAAACGGCTTCTATCAGAAAAGGACCTTACGTTTAATAGCAGTGGATACTCATTCGAAGTGGCCTGAGGTGATAAAAATGTCCTCAACCACTACAGAGAAAATGATTGCAGTCCTACAGACCATATTTGCCAGAAACGGTTTGCCAGAACAGATTTGCTCTGATAATGGACCACAGTTTGTGTCCGAAGAGTTTCAAAAATTTATGAGAAGGAATGGGGTAAGGCATTACACATCCGCCCCGTATCATCCAGCCACAAATGGATTGGCTGAGAGGTTCATACAAACCTTTAAGAAGGCGATAAAGGCCATGTGCGACGATGAAATTCCACTACAGCACAAGATGGACAATTTCTTATTAGCCTACCGAAACGCGACACATGCAGTTACCAACCAGACCCCGGCCATGATGTTCTTTAACCGAAGGTTGAGATCTCGTCTGGACTTGCTCAGACCAAATGTGCGAAGAAATGTTGAGGACAAACAATTCCAGCACATCAATGAGAAGCCGACAAGGAGCTTCAATGTAGGACAACCAGTCTTGGCCCGTGACTATTGATACACCTATCAATTCAGTTCATGAAAAGCGACGAGTTAAGTTAGTAACTATAGGTTTTTATTGGCTAAATAACAGAGCCCACCCTCGTGGGTGATCGGATCCAACAAGGAGGAATACCAGCCAGTCGACCACCTTTATACCTGGGCAAGCAGGCGGAGCCATGGGTGGAGTCAGCTGTGGTCAGCCCAGGTATAACAGCGTGGCAAGAGGTGACCTTGTGTAGTGATACAACAGTGTAAACAGTGATAACCATAGTGTAACGATATAAACAGTGATAACCATAGTGTAACGATAGTGAACGATAAAAGTGGTTTACCACATTCACCCCTTGTTTAAATTTGAGTCCGGCGGGGTGAAGTGTACTACCAGTTCGGGTATGTCAGTCTGTCCGGAGGCCTCGTAGGCCTCTCTGATCGGCGCAGCAGCGGCGGCGGTGGTGCAGTATCTGATGTTAATGCTGGTGTCTGCGTGGTCGGCGAAGGCTCGTGGGGTTCCGGCATGCCGTCTACCTGGGCTGGATTTGGGGGGGTGGTGGGGGGTAACGGTGGTGTCTCAGGGATGCCCGAGGGTGCGAGGTCTCGTAAGGAGACTGTGTCCTCCCGCCCGTCTGGGTATGCCACATAGGCGTACTGGGGGTTGGCGTGCAGGAGGTCCACCCTCTCGACCAGGGGGTCTGTTTTATGGGCCCTCACGTGCTTTTGCAGCAAGACGGGCCCCGGAGAAGTCAGCCATGTTGGTAGCGAGGTTCCCGTAGTCGACTTCCTGGGGAAAACAAACATTCGTTCATGGGGGGTGGCGTTAATGGCAGTGCAAAGCAGTGACCGGATGGAATGCAGCGCTGCCGGGAGGACTTCCTGCCAGCGAGAGGTTGGGAGGCCCTTAGACTTTAAGGCTAAGAGAACGGCCTTCCAGACAGTCGCGTTCTCTCTTTCCACCTGGCCGTTCCCTCGGGGGTTGTAGCTGGTGGTCCTGCTTGCAGCAATACCTCTCGCTAGTAGGAACTGGCGAAGTTCCTCGCTCATGAAGGATGAGCCCCAGTCGCTATGTATATAGTTCGGGAACCCGAACAAGGCGAAGGGGTCGTTCAGGCATTTGATGACCGTGGTACTGGTCATGTCTGGGCAGGGGAACATAAGAACATAAGAACATAAGAAATAGGAGCAGGAGTAGGCCAATCGGCCCCTCGAGCCTGCTCCACCATTCAATAAGATCATGGCTGATCTGATCCTAACCTCAAATCTTCTATCACTCTGCATCCACCCGAACCCATGTGATCTCCCGGGAGAGGCAAAAAAACAGATAAAGACCCAATGGCCAATTTGGGAGAAAAAAATCTGGGAAATTCCTCTCCGACCCATCTAGGCGATCGAAATTCTTCCAGGAGATCACTCTGTCCCTATATTTTCTACAGTACTTACCTTCTGTAAAGGCGATCTCCACCCCAGCCAGGAACAGGAATAAAACCATCTCCTGAAATCTAACGGAATTAGAACACAGTAGGAGCAGAACAAGGCTACACGGCCCCTGGGCCCACTCCACTACCCACAGGGCCATGACCATTCTGAACCCAGACTCATGTCCAATTTCCTGCCCGCTCCCCGTAACCCTTAATTCCCTTTACTTCTAGGAAACTATCTATTTCTGTTTTAAATTTATTTAATGATGTAGCTTCCACAGCTTTCTGGGGCAGCAAATTCCACAAACCTACCACCCTCTGAGTGAAGAAGTTTCTCCTCATCTCAGTTTTGAATGAGCAGCCCCTTATTTTAAGATTATGCCCCCTAGTTCTAGTTTCACCCATCATTGGGAACATCCTCACCGCATCCACCCGATCAAGCCCCTTCACAATCTTATATGTTTCAATAAGATCGCCTCTCATTCTTCTGAACTCCAATGAGTAGAGTCCCAATCTACTCAACCTCTCCTCATATGACCACCCCCTCATCCCCGGGATTAACCGAGTGAACCTTCTTTGTACTGACTCGAGAGCAAGTATGTCTTTTCTTAAGTATGGACACCAAAACTGTATGCAGTATTCCAGGTGCGGCCTCACCAATACCTTGTACAACTGCAGCAATACCTCCCTGTTTTTATATTCCAACCCCCTAGCAATAAAAGCCAACATTCCATTGGCCTTCTTAATCACTTGCTGCACCTGCATACTAACTTTTTGAGTTTCGTGCACCAGGACCCCCAGATCCCTTTGTACTACAGTACTTTCCAGTTTCTTGCCATTAAGATAATAACTTGCTCTATGATTTTTCCTGCCAAAGTGCATAACCTCACACTTTCCAGTATTGTATTCCATCTGCCAAATCTCTGCCCACTTGCTTAGCCTGTCTATGTCCCTTTGCAGGTTTTTTATGTCCTCCTCACTCACTACTTTCCATCCCATCTTTGTATCATCTGCAAACTTTGATATGTTACACTCGGTCCCCTCCTCCAAATCGTTAATATAGATTGTAAAGAGTTGGGGACCCAGCACTGACCCCTGCGGAACACCACTAGTTACTGGTTGCCAATCTGAGAATGAACCATTTATCCCAACTCTCTGCTTTCTGTTAGAGAGCCAATCCTCCACCCACGCCAGAATATTACCCCCAATCCCGTGATTTTTTATCTTGAGCAATAATCTTTTGTGTGGCACCTTGTCAAATGCCTTTTGGAAGTCTAAATACACTACGTCCACTGGTTCCCCTTTATCCACTCTGTATGTTACTTCCTCAAAAAACTCAAAAAGGCAAAGGGGAAACGGGAGTACTCATCAATAATGTTGAGGAAGTACACATTACGGTCAGAGGACGGGAGGGGCCCCTTAAAATCAATGCTCAAGCGCTCGAAGGGGCGGGTGGCCTTGATCAGGCTTGCTCTGTCCAGCCTAAAGAAAATCGGTTTGCATTCGGCACAGGTTTGGCAGTTCCTGGTCATGGTCCTGACCTCCTCGATGGAGTAGGGCAGGTTGCGGGCCTTAATGAAGTGGTAAAGTCTGGTGACCCCGGGGTGGCAGAGGTCGTTGTGGAGGGTCTGCAGTCTATCAATTTGCGCGTTGGCGCATGTACTTCATGATAGAGCATCTGGGGGTTCGTTCAGTTTACCAGGCCGGTACAAGATATCATAATCGTAGGTGGAGAGCTCGATTCTCCACCTCAAGATCTTGTCGTTCTTGATTTTGCCCCTCAGCTTGTTATTAAACATAAAAGCGACCGAGCGCTGGTCGGTGAGGAGGGTAAATCGTTTGCCTGCCAGGTAATGCCTCCAGCGTCATACTGCCTCCACGATCGCCTGGGCCTCCTTCTCGACCGAAGAGTGTCGGATCTCAGGGCCCTGGAGGGTCCTTGAGAAGAAGGCCACAGGTCTCCCCGCCTGGTTAAGGGTTGCAGCTAGGGCGAAGTCGGATGCATCGCTCTCCACTTGGAAAGGGATAGACTCATCCACCGCGTGCATTGTGGCCTTAGCAATGTCTCCCTTTATGAGGGAGAAGGCTGCGCATGCTTCTGCCGTCAGGGGGAAGGAGGTGGACTTCATGAGGGGTCTGGCTTTGTCCGCATAATTGGGCACCCATTGGGCATAGTAGGCGAAGAGCCCCAGGGTTCTCTTCAGCGCCTTTGGACAGTGGGGGAGGGGAAGCTCCATGAGGGGGCGCATTCTTTCGGGGTCGGGGCCGATGACTCCGTTCTCTACTACGCAGCCGAGGATGGCAAGGCGCGAGGTGTTAAACACACATTTCTCCTTATTGTAGGTGAGGTTCAGCCGTTGGGCCGTACGGAGGAATTTCTCCAGATTAACATCATGGTCCTGCCAGTCGCGGCCGCAGATGGTGACGTTATCTAGATAAGGGAACGTGGCATGCAGCCCGTTCTGGTCAACCATCCAGTCCATCTCCCTTTGGAAGACCGAAACCCCGTTGGTGACGCCGAAGGGAACCCTAAGGAAGTGGTAGAGGCGGCCATTCGCCTCGAAGGTGGTATACTGGCGGTCCTCAGGGTGGATAGGGAGTTGGTGATAGGCCGACTTAAGGTCGATGGTAGAGAATACCCGGTACTGTGCAATCTGATTGACCATATCAGATATGCGGGGAAGGGGGTATGCGTCCAGCTGGGTGTACCGGTTTATGGTTTGGCTGTAGTCGATGACCAGGCGGTGTTTATCACCGGTCTTAACGACTATGACCTGGGCACGCCAGGGGCTGTTGCTTCCCTCAATGATGCCCTCCTTCAGGAGTCGCTGCACCTCGGAGCTAATAAAAGCTCTGTCCCCGGCGCTGTACCGCCTGCTCTTGGTAGCGACGGGTTTACAGTCGCGGGTGAGGTTAGCGAACAGGGAGGGGGGCGGGACCTTGAGGGTGGATAGGCCGCAGGTGGTACGCGGTGGGTGGTTTAAAAGCTGCTGGTTGTAGACTGTGAGTGGGGGGAGGGGTCCACCGTATGCCAAAGTGACACTTTGAAGGTGGGATTGGAAATCCAGCCCTAGTAGGATGGCAGCGCAGAGCTGGGGCAGGACGAGAAGTTTAAAATTTTTATACTCCGTGCCCCTAACCGACAGGGTCACAACACAGTAGCCGCTGATGTCTGTAGAATGGGACCTCGACGCAATCGAGATCCGGTTGCCCGTTGGCCGGACAGTGAGGGAGTAGTGACTCACCGTGTCTGGATGGATGAAACTCTCCGTGCTTCCGCTGTCGAACAGGCAGGTCGTGGCGTGGCCGTTTACTTTGATGTCCATCATGGACTTGGACAGGTGATGCGGGCGAGCTTGGTCAAGTGTGACGGAGGCTAGTGTATGGCTGAGCGAGCTGCTGTAGTCTGCGGGTGCGGCGGTGGTCAGGTCTGGAGACAAGGTGGCGGTCGAGTGTGGTGAACAAAATGGCGGCGCCCACGACGTTGAATAAAATGGCGGAGAAGATGGCCGCCCCCACAACTCACATGAGGCACTGCCGGCGTCGGTGGCCTTGATCAAAGATGGCCACCCCCACGACTCACACGAGGGGATACTGGCATCTGTGGCCTTGATGAAAGATGGCCGCCCCCACAACTCGCATGAGGCACTGCTGGCGTCTGTGGCTTTCCCCCTGCAGGCCTTCGCGAAGTAGCCTTTCTTGTGGCAGTCGGAGCAGGTCGCGTTTCTTGCAGGGCAGCGTGCCCTCGGGTGTTTCGCCTGGCCACAGAAGAAGCAGCTGGCGGCCCGATCGTGGGGCTCCGATGTCGCAGCCGGTACCGGGGGTGGCGGTCCTGATCGGTTCCGGGACACCGACGCTGTGGTAGGTCCTGGAGGCGGCGGTGCGAGGGGTATTGCGGCCGGGGTCGGGCCCGAGTCCCAGGGTCGCGCAGCACAGTACCTGGAGTATGCCTCGAGGTCCCGATGGGCCACTTCCAAGGAGCGAGCGAGGATAGCAGCTGTTTTCAGGTCGAGGTCCTTTGATTCCAGCAGTCTTTGCCGTGAGTAGTCTGACCGAAGGCCTTTCACAAAGGCATCTCGGATGTTTCCATCTGTGTGTTCTGCAGCTGTTACGGCTTTAAAGTCACAGTCCCTGCCGAGTATTTGCAGCGCCCGTAAGAAATCATCAACCGACTCTCCTGGCTGTTGCGAGCGGGATCTTAGGAGATGCCTGGCGTACATTGAGTTTACAGGGCTCCGATACTGTTCTTTTAGCAGGTTGAGGGCGTCCTCGTATGTGGCAATGTCCCGGATGAGTGCAAATACTTTAGGGCTCACCTGAGCGGTCAGAACTCTTAGTTTGGATGCCGGAGGCACGCCGGATTCTCCCAGGTAGGCTTCAAAGCAGTTCAGCCAGTGTTCGAAGTCGAGGGCTGAATTCGCAGCCTGTGGGTTTAGATCCAGGTACGGCGGCCGGAGGGCTCGTAGCCAGGCCGGCTGCTGGGGCTGTTGTAGGTGGCCGTTTGGCTGAGGCTGTACGTCTGACTGGTCGTTTGGCTGCTCCGTTGTAGACATTTCAAAATTTAGCCAATAAAATTGATATACCTATCAATTCAGTTCATGAAAAGCGACGAGTTAAGTTAGTAACTATAGGTTTTTATTGGCTAAATAACAGAGCCCACCCTCGTGGGTGATCGGATCCAACAAGGAGGAATACCAGCCAGTCGACCACCTTTATACCTGGGCAAGCAGGCGGAGCCATGGGCGGAGTCAGCTGTGGTCAGCCCAGGTATAACAGCGTGGCAAGAGGTGACCTTGTGTAGTGATACAACAGTGTAAACAGTGATAACCATAGTGTAACGATATAAACAGTGATAACCATAGTGTAACGATAGTGAACGATAAAAGTGGTTTACCACAACTATCGAACAGAGAAATGGCAACCCGGAACGATATGCACAAGGCAGGGGCCATTAATGTACACAGTGGATGTCGGGGAGAACATTGTGAGACGCCACGTCGATCAGATCTTAGCGTCACAGGAACGCGTCAACCCCATGTCTCGAGTACCTGGGGATGAACCTGACATACCGGTAGCATCTACCTCAGAACCAGTAGCAGTGGAACCCGATGAACTACCCGATGAAAAGGGGTCAGAATCGCCTCTGCACCAAGAACAAGAACCTCAGGAAAGGCGCTATCCCGAAAGGGTCAGGAAGCCGCCCCAAAGACTGAATCTATAAATGGACTATTGTTGTTTAATGTACATGTTAAAGTGTTAATTGTTATTTGAATATTAGGGGTACTACTAATCTAAAAGGGGAGGAATTGTAGTGTATGTGCCTTTAAGACAGAACTACTTTTACAGCTCCTGTATACTGTAGTACCGGCAGTGACCACACCTGTATATAAGCCTTGCGCATGCCTCTGTACCCCCAGTCTTGAGACTACCCTCCTCCAGTAAATACCTGTTATCGTTAAGTTACAGCATCCGTGTGGTTATTGAAAAACAGCATACTCTCAGAATCACGGATCTAACATACACCAGGTGTGGCCTCACCAAAGCCCTGTAAAATTGTAGCAAGACTTCCTTACACTTTCATCACTTTTCCCAGGTGGCAGGTTTCCCCAAAACACCGGATGTCATCAATAGCACATAGAAACATAGAAACATAGGAGATAGGAGCAGGAGTAGGTCATTCGGCCCCTTGAGCCTGTTCCGCCATTTAATGAGATCATGGCTGATCATCCAAATTCAGTACCCTGTCCCTGCTTTCTCCCCATGAGCACAACTATGGCCATCCTGGCCACCAACAACCCATGACCTACGTGAATAGGAAAGGCTTCCATTCCGTAATGTACAAGTGGTCTCAGGTCGCAAGAACTGAATTATTCAAATTAATGTACCATAACCTGTATTCAGCCACAATGCCTTATTTTGTGCCATACCCACCTTAGCTCCATGATTCGAAGGAGGTTTGCTTCTAGGGGAACAAGGATATCACCAGAGATCTGGCCAGTGGCCTCTACATAGCAATCTAGAAAACTAACAAAAGCTGATCAACAGCTTCAAAAAAGATTACATAGTCCCAAAAGGCTGACAATTCAAGAATAGTCTTGACAAGTGAAAACAAGTTTTATCGGTGTATTGGAGAATAAAACAGAAGTGGAAAACCTGAAGGGAAAATTCAAATGTTGAAGACACAAATTTGGTGGTACCTTTCAAAGGTACCTGGGGCATGCTTTCCCTCCAAAAAATGATATTTACATTTAAAATGATGTATTCTGGTTCATTTTTAGCACTTTCAAATTTTACAATTAATAAATTTTTAATCTATATACAAAAGAAAAACAAGTCACACTTGGATTTTCAACTCACCAACCAAAATATCAATTCCCTAAATGTTACCTCAGCAGTTGCCATCTCATACCCGACTCTCCATTGCTTCAGTTCACAAAGGCATTCTACCCTCTGTGGACTCAGTTAATAGAAGTAATCTACGCCTTTCACAGAAATCTTGGGGCTGAAATAGGCCCAGAGGCTGAAAAGCAAATGGTTTCTGGGTGGGTCAGGATAAAATTTGGAGCATGACCCAGTTATGCTGAGTCCATACCTCTTGTCCTGGTCAGAAAATTCCCTCCAATTTCAACTAAACAATGCAGACATGAGGGATGCGTGTGCGCCACTGGTGTTTAGCATTGCTAAGAGAATGGGGGGAGGAAGGGTTGGAATTTAAACTTTTAAAGAGGCTTTTGGCCCAAAAGCAAAGGGTTGTCTTCCCCATCGACATGATGCCCCTTGGTAACATCATCCACAGGCAAGCAGTCATCTTCCATATGTAGGCTGACAATACCTCTCCACTACTTCTCTTGATTTCACCACTACCTCAGACTGTCCAAAAGCAAATAATAGATGAGTCACAACTTCTCCCAACTAACATTAAGAAGACTGAAGTCATAGTTTTTAGCCATTGCCATCAAATCTGCTTCCATGCTATTGACTTCATCACCATCCCCCATCATTCACTTAGGCTTAACAAGACTTTGACCCTGTTTGGCTCAGACTTGACTACTCCAGTGCCCTCTGTGCAGGCCTCCCATTCTCCGACCTGCATAAGCTGCAACTTGTCCAAAATTGAGCCACTTGGAGCCTGACCCACACAGTCTCTCTTTTTACTCTATATTGCATTCCAGAGCTTTAACATGTAAGGGTAGAATTTATGAATTTGTCTTCCAGTTCCAGTTCCAGTTCTGGGCTCCCAGTGCACAATGCTGCATACCAGGAACACAATCTTGTCATATCTGTTGTGTCCGTCAGTAGTAAGACACAGACTGTAGGAGAACGATACAACAGGTGTTTACTCAACGTGGCTCACTCTGGAACTGAACTGTACAGATTACTACTCAGTGCTATATACAGGTGTGGTCACTGCCGGTACTACAGTATACATGAGCTGTAAAAAGTAGTTCCCCCCTTAAAGGTATATACATTACAATATCTACCATATATTCTTTGATCACAGTAGATATACTATATTCTCTTTTCTCTATTAATGATTATCTGTTCCATCTTAATAATCGGCCACAAAACCGGTTGCTACCTCAAGAAGTTTCTGATTTAATCTAAGTTCTATTTCCGCTTTGTTTGCCTGGTAATCAGCTGTTTATTCTGTGTAGATTTATCTAAATGTTATAAAATAAGGGGTGTGTGGGAGTAACTACAATGAAAGTAAACTCATCTCGTGGTTCAGACAGCACCAATCTGCTCAAGCTTCATTCTCACAGCTTACGACATTATTTGATCTCAATTACATTTGTTTCCTGCAGTCATTCTCACCACGTGTCATTCTCTAGATTATATTCAATTTCCAAAATTTTTCAGTGTGCTGCCAATGCCTTTTTTGTACTCTTGACAAAAATGCCAAATATAGATGGATCTTATCAGAAGCCTTAAGAAATCTGTTCAAAAGAAAAAGACTGCAAATGCTAGAAATCTGCAATAAAAACAGAAAATGTTGGAAGTACACTAAGGTCTGTCAGCATCTATAAAGAAAAAGGATAGGTTAATGTTTTGGGTAAAGGCCCTTTAGCAGAACTGGTAAGTGGGAGACAAGCACCTTTGTACAACTGAACAAAATGGAGGAAGAGAGAATTTTTACCTGTTGTTCTTCCCAAACCCCTCTCAACTTGTACAGTCCTATAAAGATGCTTATTTCCCAGTTCCAGTTTTGGCAAAGGGTTATATTCAAAAGTATACTTTAAGTTTTGAACTTTTAAACACTAGGTTATAAGATTTTATAATGAATGCAGTTAATTTGAGCATCCACTGAAAAGGTATTTTGTCATATGGGGGGCGGGTTTGGAGGCGGGACAGTTGGCAAAATTGCAAAAGTGAGGACAGGTTCGGAACCCGCCTCCAACCCGCCTCATGGGTTTCATGGGTGTGATTCGGTCCCGTCTCCATCAGTCAGGAGAGGTAGTTAAGACCCTTAAATAGTTGTTAAGGGCCTCTATAATCCTATTTTGACAGGCCTTTGTTATTTTGCCACATTTTGTGCGTGTTGCACGACCCTCCTAAACCACGCCAGCTAATCCTGGCGGGTTGACAAGTGGGTGGCCTCCTCACAGCTGCAGCTCCACCATTAAAACAAAGCTTTCATCAGGGAGCAGTTGCAGGTGGCAGAACTTTTGTTCCACAGGTCTTTCAGCACTTTTAGCAGGCCTACCGAAGTCGGAGGTGCTGCAGCTTCTATCTCTCAACTGTGGGACCTCCTTGGAAGACTCTCTCCCCGCTTGGACTGAGTGCTTCCCCAACGGAGGTATCTGCCAGCAGCATGGGAACCATTTATTTCCTTTAATCATGGACCTCAGATTTGGTTGAAGAGCAGCCATGGCAGCAGCAGAACCAGGCAGCTCAGCAGCAACAGCAGCAGGAGTCCCAACCTCCTGCTCACCCACCTGATGTTGCACAGGGCAGAAGGCACCAGCGCATAGAAGCACGTTGCCGCAGGAGATACCCTCAACACAGGGTTTACAGACAGAGGATGAGCCATCTCAACATGACTGAGCAGCAGTGCCAAAGGAGGCTGATAGTTTCGTGAGAGGTTCTTGGAGACATCTGCGCACTCCTGCACCAACACCTGGAGCCCAGAGGACTGGGTGGACACCCCTTACCAGTGGCTGGCAAAGTCACCACTGCACTCAACATTTTTGCCTCAGGCTCCTTCCAGGGATCATCAGCAGACATCGGTGGCATCTACCAGTCAGCCTCCCACAGTTGCATCATGCAGGTTACCGATGCCCTTTTCGCAAAGGCGCACAATTACATCCACTTCTCAAGGGATCAAGCAAGTGTAACCGTGCATTCAGTTGGCTTTGCAAATATGGCAGGCTTGCCAATGGTGCAGAGCGTCATAGACTGCACACATGTGGCCCTTGTTAGATCCGTGTATTTTTGAAGTAGTGTGTCCTTCAATAACTAGACACGAGACTGCAGGAACAATCAACAGGTATTTACTGGATGAGGGTTACTCTAAAAGTAAATGTACAGATCCCTACTCAGGGTTTATATACAGGTGTGGTCACTGCTGGTACTACAGTATACAGGAGCTGTAAAAGGTAGTTCTCCCCTTAAAGGTACATACATTACAATTCCTCCCCTTTTAGATTGACAGTACCATAACATTCATTTAACAATTAACACTTTTAACATGCACATTAACTGAAAATAGTCCATTTATAAATTCAGTCTTTGGGGCGGCTTCCTGATCCTTTCTGGATAGCGCCTTTCCTGAGTGTCTTGTTCTTGGTGTGGAGGCCCCCTGTCGTCAGTTGGTTCATCAGCTTCCGATGCTACTGTTTCTGGGGTAGATGCTACCTGTATGTCGGGTTCATCACCAGGTGCGCGAGACATGGGGTTGACTCGTTCCTGTGACTCTAGGATCTGGTCGACATGGCGTCTCACAATGTTCTCCCCAACATCCACTGTGTACATTAGTGGCCCCTGCCGTGTGCATATCGTTCCTGGTTGCCATTTCTCTGTTCGGTAGTCGCGGGCCAAGACTGGTTGCCCTACATTGAAGCTCCTTGTCGGCTTCTCATTGATGTGCTGGAATTGCTTATTCTCAACATCTCTTCGTACATTTGGTCTGAGCAAATCCAGACGAGATCTCAACCTTCGGTTAAAGAACATCATGGCCGGGGCCTGGTTGGTGACTGCATGTGTCGCATTTCTGTAGGCTAACAGGAAATTGTCCACCTTATGCTGCAGTGGAATGTCGTCATCGCACATGACCCTTACTGCTTTCTTAAAGGTTTGTACGAACCTCTCAGCCAATCCATTTGTGGCTGGATGATACGGGGCGATTGTGTAATGCCTTACCCCATTCCGTTTCATGAATCTTCAAAACTCTTCGGACACAAACTGTGGTGCATTATCAGAGCAAATCTGCTCTGGCAAGCCGTTCCTGGCAAATATGGTCCGTAGGACTGCAATAGTTTTCTCCGTGGTGGTGGATGACATTTTGATCACCTCAGGCCATTTCGAGTGCGCATCCACGGCTATTAGAAACATTGAGTCCATGAATGGACCAGCAAAATCAATATGCACCCGTTGCCATGGAGATAAGGGCCGCTCCCATGGGTGTAGAGGGGCATGTGGTGGTGCATTTTGGACCTTCTGGCATCCTGAGCAGCTCTTTGTTAGGTCCTCGATTTGCTGATCGATCCCCGGCCACCACACATAAGCCCTAGCAAGGCTTTTCATTTTTACCCCTCCCAGATGGCCTTCGTGAAGCTCATTGAGCACTCTCTCCCTTAACTTGGGTGGAATTACCACTCAGGATCCACACATCAAGGTCCCCTGGCATACTGACAGCTGTTCTCTTCTAGATGAGAATGCTGGCAACAGTGAGTTGCCATGTGTTGGCCATCCCTTCACCGTCAAGTCATATACCCGAGACAGTGTCGGGTCATTTCGGGTCTCTTTCTCTATATCAGCGTTAGTTACTGGCAAGCGTTCAATTATAGTCGAATGAAATATTTTGACAGGATTCACTGCTGGTGCTTCCTCCGCAGTAGGCAGTGGCAGGCGTGATAGCCCATCAGCGTTTCCATGCTGTTTCGTGCCCTTATACTCGATTTCACATTGGTTCGCCCCTAGAAAAAGCAACCATCTTTGTAGCCGTTGCGCAGTCATCACCAGCACGCCCTTCTTTGGATTAAAGATGGAGACAAGTGGTTGGTGGTCAGTCAGCAAGGTGAACTTCTGCCCGTGCAGATAGTGGTTGAACTTTTTCACTCCCCACACTAGGCTGAGGGCCTCCCTGTCAATCTGGGCGTAGTTACGGTCGGCTGAGGTTAGTGACTGAGACGCAAAGGCTATTGGCCTCTCCAAGCCGTCCGGGAACTTGTGCGACAGCACCGCTCCAATGCCATAGGGTGATGCATCACACGCCAACCAAATTGGTAGTGCTGGGTTGAAATGAGCCAACACCTCTTTTGATGTGATCAATTCTTTGCACTTCTGGAAAGCTCGTTTACATTCGTTATTCCACTTCCATGGTACCCCCGTTTGCAGTAGGGTGTTCAGTGGGTGTAGTACTGTAGACAAATTTGGCAAGAACTTATGGTAGTAGTTCACCAGCCCGAGGAACGACCTCAGTTGTGGCACATTTTCCGGTGCTGGAGCCTTGACTACTGCCTCAATCTTTTCAGGGGACTTATGTAACCCCTCTTCATCAATAACGTGGCCACAATACGAGATCTGCTTCTGGAAAAACTCGCATTTGTGGCGATTTGCTCGGAGCCCATATTCCTTCAATCTAGTGCGCACCTGCTCCAGGTTGGCAAGGTGAGCACTGTCATTTTCGCCCGTGACCAGGATGTCGTCCAAATAACACTGGGTCCCTGGAATCCCTTGCAGGACTTGATCCATTGCCCTTTGCCAAATAGCCGGAGCTGATGCTACCCCGAACACCAGCCGGTTGTATTGGTAGAGACCTTTATGAGTGTTGATCGTGAGGTACTGTTTCGAGGCTTTTTCCACCTCCATTTGCAGGTACGCCTGGGCCAGATCAATCTTAGTGAAGTGTTTCCCTCCAGATAGCGAGGCGAAAATATCTTCAATCCGCTGATGCGGATATTGTACCGTGTGAAGGACTGGGTTCACTGTCACCTTAAATTCCCCACAGATGCGAACTTTCTTTGGTTCCCCAGGCGTATTACTCAACGACCTCTTCATTGCAGGAATGATGGGTGTGGCCCACTCGCTCCAGTCCACTTTGGTCAGTACTCCTGAACGTTCCAAAACTTCCAGCTCTGCTTCGACGGCTGGGTGGATCGCATAAGGCACCGGTCTGGCCTTAAAAAACTTTGGGCTTGCATTTTCCTCTATTTTGATCATCGCTGTTATGCCTTTTAGTGTTCCAAGGCCCTCCTGGAACACTTCTTGTGCGTCAGTTAGCATTTTTGACAGTCGTCCAGGTGCGACGTCGTCATCCTTTTTGGCATCTACAGTCAGTGCTTGTATGGAATGCCAATCTAGCTGTATCTTCCGGATCCATTCACGTTCTAGTAGTGGTGGTCCTCCATCTGGCAATGCATGTAGGTCCATTTTTGGTGTTTCCTTACCGTTATATACAACGTTCACCCTTATTTTTCCTTTGGGGTAGACTTTTTGCCCCGTGTACGTCTTCAAGACAATCTCTGTATCCCTCAAGGGTATATGTGAGAATAACCACTTGTAGTCCCTTCGGTTTATGACTGTTAGGGCTGATCCTGTGTCCAATTCCATTTTCACTTGGACTCCAGCTATCTTGAGCGTGACCCAGATAGTTTGATGATCCTCCGTTTGGATCACCTTATGTAGTTTCAGACAACCCAGCTCCTTGCTTCCGGAGTCTGTATCACTTTTCTGTTCGTCTGAACTACTCTCCGTCACCTTATGTACCTTCTTGTACTTCTCCTGTGGAGATTTCTTGCTGCTGGTTTTCTTTCCCGACCTGCAGACTCTTGCTATGTGTCCTACTTTTCCACACTGTCTGCACACTTTGTCCTTAAACCAGCAATCATTATGGTCATGTGCTGTTCTGCCGCAGCGATAACACTTCACTGTTCCGTATGACATTTCATTTGTGCCATATTCTTGCGGTCTCCGTTGTATCTCTGCAGCGCCCCGTGCGGCTGCTTCGTGTGATACTGCCATACTGAATGCCTTTTCCAGCGTAAGGTCCTTTTCAGATAAAAGCCGTTTCTGGGTTCCTTCACTTTGAAGCCCATACACAAACTTGTCCCTTAAGGTATCTGCCAGTCCCGCTCCAAACGGGCAGTGTTTCGATAGCTTACGCAGTTCCATTAAATACTCAGCATTACTTTCATCTTTATGCTGTTTCCTTTTGTGAAACTTAAATCTTTCTGCTATCAGCAGCGGTGTGGGGTTTAAGTGGTTCTGTAGGGTTGACACTATGTTTCCAAAATCCTTGTCCACTGGCTTCTCTGGAGTTGCTAGGTTTCGCAGTAAGCCATATGTTTTTGCACCCATGGAATTCAACAATACCAGCGCTTTCCTCTCATCTGGCACTTCATTCGCCTTGCAGTACACTTCTATACGTTCGGCATATGTCGTCCAATCTTCGACTTCATTGTCGAACGCTGTGATACTGCCACTCTTCGGCATCCCTGGGTGTGGTTAGACTGGCTCAAAATGGCGTTTTCCCGCGCTTCCCTTCTTCTCTGCTGCGGCTCAAAATGGCGTTTTCCCGCACTCTCCCTTCTTCTCCGCTGCGGCTGCTTGGCCCTTGAACACCGGCTGCGCTCTGCGCGTTTCCCTTTCTTCCCCGCTGATTTTGCTCGTCCCTTGAACACCGGCTGCACTCTGCACGTTTTCTTTCATGCCTCTCTCTCTTCTCCCGTCGACGCCGTTCGGTCCTGAACACTGGCTGCGCCCTGTGCGCTCTACCCTCTCTCTTCTCCCGTTGATGCCGTTCGGTCCTGAACACCGGCTGCGCCCTGTGCGCTCTACTCTCTCTCTTCTCCCATCGACGCCGCTCGGTCCTGAACACCGGCTGCACCCTGTGCGCTCTACCCTCTCTCTTCTCCCGTCAATGCTGCTCGGCCTTTTCTGTGCCATCAGTCGGCTCTAGCCGCCGCTGTCCGGGAAGGGTCTGCACCGTACCTGTTGCCAGCCCGTTTTGCTGGACCACCGTGACTGGAGAACCAAGCCCAGCTCTCAACAGCCTCCCCTGCGATGCTCAATCTCTGCTGGATGACTGGGCGGTTGCTCGTGGTCAACGCCCATGCTTCTGGCCTCAACTTTCTTCCACTGTTCTCCAGGAGCGAATCCCTGGGCGGTAATGTAGAGTTGCAGGTTGGTTCGAATCTGCCTCGTCGCCACTGTTAGATCCGTGTATTTTTGATGTAGTGTGTCCTTCAATAACTAGACACGAGACTGCAGGAACAATCAACAGGTATTTACTGGATGAGGGTGACTCTAAAACTAAACGTACAGATCCCTACTCAGGGTTTATATACAGGTGTGGTCACTGCTAGTACTACAGTATACAGGAGCTGTAAAAAGTAGTTCTCCCCTTAAAGGTACATACACTACAGCCCCTAGGGCACCCCATCAAAACCCAACTATCTCTGTCAACCGCAAGGGCTTCCACTCCCTCAATGTACAGCTGGTGTGTAACTACAAGAAGGAGATTTTGCATGTTTGCGCCAAGTTCTGTGGCAGTTGCCATGTCTCATTCATCCTGCGGCACTCTAGTGTTCCTCCGCTTTTCAATCCGCCAAATCAACTTAACGGATGGCTCCTTGGTGACAAGGGCTGCTCCCTGAAGAAGTGGCTAATGACGCCGATCAGGAGGCCAGCTAACGAGTCTGAGGAGCGCTACAACATCAGCCACATTTCGACCAGGTCCATCATCGAGCAAACCATTGGCTTGCTGAAGATGCGATTCCGATGCCTTGACAGATCAGGTGGAGCCCGGCAGTATTCAGCAGCCAGGGTCTCCAGAATGGTCGTGGTCTGCTGTGCACTGCACAGCATGGCACAGCATCGTGGCTGTCAGCTTCCTGATGAGCAACTGGCTCAGTTCATAGCCTCTTCAGATGAGGAGGAGGAGGAGGCGGACCGAGCGGCGGCGTATCTACCAGCAGCAGTGGCAGCACGCGAGTACATGGCTGCCCGTGATGCAAGGGATGCACTCACCCTTGCCAGATTTGAATAGTTTGCCCATTGTGGCACATGTGCTTGGCTCCTTCTTAACACATGATAGACAACGGACATGACTCTCTGGCCTCCTTTCACTCTGACCACCAACCTGACCACACAAGTGTTGCGGAGGCCGCAACGTGGAACTGCCTAAGGTGAAATAACAGATACCATCATGCCAACAGTTTGCCATCACCTCATTTTAATGCATTCACACAGGGATGGCATTTCATCAATAAACAGAAACAATCACCCAAGTGCCTACCCCTGTGATTAATGGTGCTTAAATTTTCTCTTACGCATGCTCCTACGTGGTGCTCCCACTGTGGCTTCAGCAGAAGTGGAGGCCCCTTGCTCACCATCATGCTGTTCCTGCAACGACATCTTTGGTGGGCATCCTCCGGGTTTCTGAGCCTGTGAGGGACCCCCAAATGTCTGCTCATCCTGCAGCAGTGCAGGGGCTGAGACGCCCATCTCAGTTGGGTGCGGACGCTGGTGGGGCGCTGGCCGAGGGCTACGTAGTGGCATGGAAGTGTGAGCGCTTGGAGAGGAGCCCCCACTTCCTTGTTCTCTGCCACCAACTTCCCTCTCATGGGTCAGGTCCACCTCAGCGCTTGCAAGTGGCTTGAGAGCACCTTGCTGCACATCAGGGGGGCCATGGGGACCCGTATCTGTACTGGAGGTCCTACTCAAAAGGACTTCCATGAAGCTCTGGTTTCTCTGCTCAATAGCTGCCCATCGCTCCTCCTGAGATGTCAGTCTATTCTGAACATTCACCATGTTTTCCTGACTCTGGTGACTTATTTCCTCCATGGCCGTAGCCAGCCTTTCCACGGGGGTTGACATCCTTTCCATGGTGGTGCGTTGATGCACCATTGCCTCCATAAAGGCACTGCTCATGTTAGAGTTGGATTCTTCCATCCTCTCTACACTTGCAGTGACCCTGGAGACAAGACCTGTCAGACACTCCTGCGCTTGCTCCTGGAGTTCCAGCACCGCTCTCCTTCTGGATGGACCCAGAGGCACAGGGTCCACATGCAGCAGAACAATGCTAGGAGAGTTCTGCGGCCTCCGACGAGAACTCTCCACTGCTGTCCCTGCCTCCACCACCTGCTGATGCTTACCTGTGAGCTGTGATACACACGGTGACAACACTACTCTATGTCCTGAAAGTCCCACCGAGGTGTGCGTATCTGCGCTGGTGCTGGGTGCGCTTACATCTGCTGACGCTGCATCCTCAGAGGTTGCAGGTTCCGCTGAGGAGTCTTGCTGCTCAGCCTCTTCCTCATCGACAGTGGCGAGGGGCTCTGTGGATGGTCATGTGGGGGAGTAAAGGTATGTGTTAGACATTTGACAGAAGTGTGGCATACACATGCAATAGTGCAGATGCTCAAGTGGCATTTTAATAATGTATACCAGCAGCCATTTCAGTCACTCAAGCAGTGTAAATGAGAGAGACGCAACACTATTCTGTCACCAGCTTGGTCTGCATTGCCCGTCTGTCTGTCCCCCACTTCCACCTCCACCTCTGTGCCGGAGATGTCCAGGAGCACCTCTTCAGCCTGGGTGAGATGGGCTATGGAATGTGGCCCTCCTCCTGTCTTCACCCTTTCCCTTCTATTGTAGGCTCTCTATTCCTGCAGTGAGGGAGACAAGTGGAGTTGGAGTGAGAATGACGGAGTGAGTGTAGAGAGTCCAGAGCATAACAACAGAAAATGCTGGAAATACTCAGCAGGCCAGGCAGCATCCATGGAGAGAGAAACAGAGTTAACGTTTCAGGTCTGGGACCCTTCATCAGAACTGGAAAAAGCTGCAAATGTCACAGATATTAAGCAGGCGCAGAGACGGGGGGGGGGGGGGGGGGTGGTGGTTAGGAGGGGAGGAAGGAATTGAAAGAACATACTGTGAAAATGTTGCAAATGGAAATGGCAAAATCATACTGCATGAAAAATGGGGGCAGGGATTTTTATCTGAAATTGTTGAACTCGATATTGAGTCCGGAAGGCTGTAAAGTGCCCAATCGAAAGATGAGGTGCTGTTCCTCGAGCTTACGTTGAGCTTCATTGGAACAATGTAATAGGCCGAGGACAGAGAGATCAGAGTGGGAGTGAAGCAGGGAATTAAAGTGACAGGCGACCGGAAGCTCAGGGTCACCCTTACAGACCGAACGGAGGTGCTCCGCAAAGCGGTTGCCCAATCTGCATTTGGTCTCCCCAATGTAGAGGAGACCGCATCGTGAGCAGCGAATACAGTATATTAAATTGCAAGAATACAAGTAAATCGCTGTTTCACCTGGAAGGGGTGTTTGGGGCCCTGGACAGTGGGAAGGGAGGAGGTAAAAGGGCATGTGTTGCATCTCCTGCGCTTGCACGGGAAGGTGCTAGGTGAAGGAGAAGGGCTGTTGGGGGTGATTGAGGAGTGAACCAGGGTGTCACGGAGGGAGCGGTCCCTTCGGAATGCTGAAAGGGGAGGTGAGGGGAAGATGTGTTTGGCGGTGGGATCACGTTGGAGGTGACAGAAATGGCACCAAAGCATAGATGCTTAGAAAGAGACAAAGATGGAGTGAGGTTCCATGTCCGAGGGCCCTCCCTGTGTGTTGTTAGTCGTTGTCATTGCATAACATTGAAAGGGAGTGTGAGGACAGCATAGTCAAATAGTGAAGTGATTGGTTCATAGAGTGAGAGGGATGGTGAAGAGTGCAAGCATTGTAAAGGTAAAGTGCGATGTGTAGGAGGCGCTTGACAATGCAGAGTGCTGGTGATGAGAGGGGAAGGGGAGCAGCGGCGGCGGCGGCAGTGCGGACCTGCGAGGGACGAGGGCCGAGAGGCGGGATAAAAGCGCCAGAGTCCAGGTGAGGCCCACAGCAGCAGCGGCGGCGGTGGCAGTGCGGACCTGCGAGGAACGAGGATCGAGAGGCGGGATAAAAGCACCAGAGTCCAGGTGAGGCATACTAATCTGCAGTCTCCGAGCTCAGAGGGAGGGAGAGAAGTAAAAAGTAATCGAAGTGTGATGTCACCAGAAAGCAGGTAAGTGATTGGTTGGTGAGTATTTCTCTCTTTTTAAACTTTAACTCTGTGGTTTATAGTTGCTAACGTCTCTCTGGTGTAGCAGAGACTGTTGGTAAACCATTTAACTGTAGTGTAATTGCTGGGATTGATTTCATTTAATTTAATTTCAATTAATTAAAGGGAAAGTCATGGCAGGACAGCCCGGCCACGTGGTATGCTCCTCCTGCGATATGTGGGAACTCAGGGACACTTCCTGTGTCCCTGACAACTACGTGTGCAGGAAGTGTATCCAGCTGTAGCTACTGACAGACCGCATTGCGGTGCTGGAGCTGCGATTGGATGCATACTGGAGCATTCATGATGCTGAGGACGTCATGAATAGCACGTTTACGGAGTTGGACACACCGCAGGTAGAGGTTGGACAGGCAGAAAGGGAAGGGGTGACCAACAGCAGAGTACTAGGCGCAGGCAGGTAGTGCAGAGGTCCCCTGTGGGCACCCCCCTCTCAAACAGATACACCACTTTGAGTACTGTTAGGGGGGATGGCTTATCAGTGGAAGGCAGCAGCAGCCAACTTCCTGGCACCAGGGGTGGCTCTGCTGCACAGGACGGGAGGAAAAAGAGGGGTACAGCTATAGTAATAGGGGATTGTAAGGGGAATAGATAGGCGTTTCTGCGGCCGCAAACGAGACTCCAGGATGGTGTGTTGCCTCCCGGGTGCAAGGGTCAAGGATGTCTCAGAGCAGCTGCAGAACATTTTGGAAGGGGAGGGTGAACAGCCAGTTGTCGTGGTGCATATAGGTACCAGCGATATAGGTAAAAACCGGGATGCGGTCCTAAAAGCTGAATATATGGAGTTAGGAGGTAAATTAAAAAATAGGACCTCAAATGTAGTAATCTCAGGATTGCTACCAGTGCCACGTGCTAGTCAGAGTAGAAATAGAAGGATATTTCAGATGAATACGTGGCTAGAGAAATGGTGCAATGGGGAGGGATTCAAGTTCCTGGGACATTGGAACCGGTTCTGGGGGAGGTGGAACCAGTTCAAACCGGACGGTTTGCACCTGGGCAGGGCTGGAACCGATGTCCTAGGGGGAGTGTTTGCTAGTGCTCTCGGGGAGGGTTTAAACTAAGATGGCAGAGGTTTGGGAACCTGAGGAGGGGGACAGAGGAAAGGGAAACAAGGATAAAAGCAAAAGATAGGAAGGAGAAAAACAAAAGTGGCAGTCAGAAAAATCAACGGTTTAAATCAAACATGGCCACAGTAAATAGTAATTCTAATAAGTCTAAGAGTGTTAAAAAAATAAGCCTGAAGGCTTTGTGTTTTAATGCGAGGAGCATTCGTAATAAGGTGCATGAATTGGCTGTGCAAATAGAGGTAAACGAATATGATTTGGTTGGGGTTATGGAAACATGGCTCAAGGATAGCCAAGGCTGGGAACTCAACATCCAGGGGTATTTGATATTCAGGAAAGATAGGCAAAAAGGAAAGGGAGGTGGCGTAGCATTACTGGTTAATAAAGGGATTAACACAATTGTAAGGAAGGATATTAGCTCTGATGATGTGGAATCTGCATGGGTAGAATTGAGAAATACCAAGGGGCAGAAAACGTTAGTGGGAGTGGTATATAGACCTCCAAACAGTAAGGTGGAGGTTGGGCATGGCATTAAAAGGGAAATTAAAGAAGCGTGCAATAAGGGCACAGCAGTCATCATGGGTGACTTTAATCTACATGTAGATTGGGCTAACCAAATTAGTAACAATACTGTGGAGGAGGAATTCCTGGAGTGTTTACGGGATGGTTTCCTGGACCAATATGTCGAGGAACCAACCAGAGATCAGGCCATCTTAGACTGGGTATTATGTAACGAGAAAGGATTAATTAGCAATCTTGTTGTACGAGGCCCCTTGGGTCGGAACGATCAGAATATGATCGAATTCTTCATTAAGATGGAGAATGAAGTAGTTGACTCAGAGACTAGGGTCCTAAATTTAAATAAAGGAAACTACGATGGGCTGAGGCGCGAGTTGGGTAGGATTGATTGGGGAATGTCACTCAAAGGCTTGACGGTGGATAGGCAATGGCAAACATTCAAAGACCGCATGGATGAACTACAGAATTTGTTCATCCCAGTTTTGCATAAAAATAAAGCAAAAAAGGTGACTCAACCGTGGCTAACAAGGCAAATTAGGGATAGCATAAGATCCAAAGAGAGGACATATAAATTGGCCAGAAAAAGCAATAATCCTGAGGATTGGGAGCCGTTTAGGATTCAACAAAGGAGGACAAAGGGATTAATTAAGAGGGGGAAAATAGAATATGAAAGTAAGCTTGCAGGGAACATAAAAACTGACTGTAAAAGCTTTTATAGATATGTGAAGAGAAAAAGATTGGTGAAGTTAAGTGTAGGTCCCTTGCAGTCAGAATCAGGGGAATTTATAATGGGGAACTGAAATAAAGAGTAGATTGCCTTTCAAAAGCTAGGCTTTATTAACCTTAAAAAACCAGCAAGTACATGTTGAGCACCCAGTCTCAACCACTGTAGAAAACTGAATTTAAGATGGCCACCACAGATCACATGGAATCAACTAACCAATAAGTTTACAGCATATATCTCAAGGCAGGAAAACAGGCAACCAATTACAATGCTTCTTATAAAACAAGAATAATCACCACATTCACCCCTCCTTTTAAAATATACTTCAACCTAGGTAGCCTTTACAGTTTACAATTAGTTATTTATGACGAGAGCAATACATGTATAATGCCTTCAACAATTTAAAAATTTTACTATTAATTTATTAATTATTTTAAAAGTCCATTTCTAATCGGTCGACCGGATATCTTGTTCGTGTCGACCTTCTTAACCTTGATGGAGTTCCTTGCCCTCCCACACCAGGAGACACAGAAATATCTTCTGCAGGGAGGCTATCAATATCCCGATTATCAACGGTTTCCGGATTGGAAGTCCCATTAGAAGGTAGACTGGGAGGGCCATGAACATCCATCGGGGGCAGACTAAGAGAATTGTAAGTGTCTGCAATAGGATTGGAAATGTTCGTAGTATCTGTGACGACATCAACATTATCTGAATTATGGCTATTGTTAACGTCCTCAGGAGAGGGCTGGCCACCACAAGGAGCTAAGTCTTTAACTGAAACCGTACTTTCTTTCCCATCTTGGAATCGAATGTGAGCATATTGGGAATTTGCCTCCAATAGCTCCACCTCCTCCACTAAAGGATCATACTTTGACAGTCTAACATGGCGTCGGAGCAGCACAGGTCCCTGCATAGTAAGCCATGAAGGTACCGAATATCCCGTAGTGGATCTCCGTGGATAGTTGAAGAGCCTTTCATGGGGGGTCACATTAGTAGCCGTTGAAAGCAATGATCTAATGGAATGCAGGGCATCAGGCAGTACCATTTCCCACTGTGTATTCTTAATGTTCTGGGATGTCAAAGCCAACATAACTGCCTTCCAGATCACCCCATTGTATCGTTCGCACTGTCCATTACCCTGGGGATTATACGGGGTAGTTCTGCTAGTAGAAATTCCCCGACTCTGGAGGTATTCCTTCAACTGGGAAGACATAAAAGAACTTCCCTGATCCGAATGGATATACACAGGCATCCCAAAGATGACAAAAAGTTGAGTCAGACATTTAATAACTGTAGCAGCTGATACATCTGCACAAGGAAAAGCAAAAGTGAACCTTGAAAACTCATCCACAACAGTAAATATATATCGATGCTGAGTCGTTGAAGGAAGAGGCCCCTTAAAATCAACACTCAAGCGTTCAAAGTAGCCTTTATAAGATGAGCTCGTTGAGGCTTAAAGAAATTCGGTTTACACCGGGTGCAGACAGAGCATGACGAAGTCATCCGCTTGACGCCTTCAACTGAAAAGGGCAAATTCTTACTGCGTACGAAGTGTATCATCCTCGTAACACCAGGATGGCACAAAGCATTATGAAGATTAATAAGCGTATCTCCGTGAAGCACAGAACAATAAGCCCTTGACAGCGCATCGGCGGCAACATTATCCTTCCCCGGACGATAGACTATATCGAAATGATAGCATGCCAACTCGATCCTCCACCTCATTATTTTATCATTCTTAATCTTTCCGAAATGTTTGACATCAAACATGAAGGACACAGATTTTTGGTCAGTTACTAACGTAAAATGTCACCCAGATAAATAATGTCTCCATTTACGCAGTGCTTCTACTATTGCGTACGCCTCTTTCTCTATTGTTGAATGTCTCTGCTCACTATTGCTCAGAGTACGTGAGAAAAAGGCCACAGGTCTTCCATTTTGGTTCAGGGTAGCCCCAATTGCAAAATCGGAAGCGTCCGTCTCAATCACAAAGGGAACCTGCTCATCAATAGAATGCACAACTGCTCCAAGGATATCCTTTTTAAGATTATCAAAACACATCCTGGCCTCCCATGATAGAGGCTATGTCGTAACCCGAATAAGGGGCCGGATCTTCTGCGAGAAGTTTGCAATCCAATTAGAATAATAAGAAAACAAGCCAACAACTCGTTGCAAGGCCTTAGAATTAGTAGGGCAAGGTAACTCAATCAGTGGTCGCAGCCGTTCTGGATCTGGTTTAATCTTGTTTCCCGAGATAATATACCCCAGTAAATTTACCTCGGTGGTCGAAAAGATACACTTCTCTTTATTGAAAGTTAAGCCAACTTTTTCCGCAACTTGAAGGAATCTTTCTAGATTAAAATCGTGCTCCACCCTTGATTTGCCACACACCGTGATGTCATCTAAATATGAGAAGGTGTCAGAGAGAGAGTTATCACTTATAAAAGCATCCATTGCCCGTTGAAAACAGGCGACACCGTTAGTAACACGGAATGGTACTCGGCAAAACTGGTACAGCTTTCCGCAAGCTTCAAAGGCCGTATATGGTTTGTCCCTCTTAGCGATAGGAATCTGATGATAAGCACTCTTTAGGTCAATAGTGCTAAAAACCTTATATTGAGATACTTTATTGATAAGCTCATCAATCTTAGGCAGGGGGTATGCATCTAATTGAGTATACCTGTTAATAGTTTGAGTGTAGTCTATCACCATTCGCTTCTTATGTCTCTCATTAGTGGTGACAACTACCTGTGCCCGCCAGGGCGAAAAACTAGGTTCAATGATTCCTTCCGATAAAAGACGTTGAACTTCAAAATTAATAAATTCTTTATCCTGACTGCTATACCTTCTTGACTTGGTAGCAATTGGCTTACAGTCCGGCATCAAATTGGAGAAATGAATAAAGAAGTTAATCCACAAATAGACAAAGGTGGCTTGGTTCCTCCGAAAGAAAGACTGAGGGACTCATGTAATTGAAGCACATCATGACCAATCAAAATGTCCGCACAGAGATTAGGCAGAACGGATAGGCGTATATCAGTATACGTATTACCTAGGAGAATTAATTTCACAAGGCAACAACCAGCTACTTGTGAGGTGAGAGTCGTCTGAGCCATACACACCTGATAGGAAACAGGCGAAATTTTCAAACGCTTCTCCCTCACAAACTGAAGGCTTATAAAGCTCTCAGTACTGCCCGTATCTATAAGGGCCTTCACTTCTAACCCATTAACTTGGGCCATAACTATAGCTTTGTTTAGGCCATGGGAAAAGGCGGCAGAAACTGATGCAATAAACGCCCTATCTAAAGGCTGAATGGTCGCAGAGGAGGCAACCGATTTGCAAACACGTGCATAATGACCTCCCTTGCCGCATTTACTACACACAGCCTTCCGGGCACGGCACTTCAGACGGGGGTGCCGGGCGTTCCCGCAAAAATAACACTTCTGAATCTTAGAGGCAACAGCTGCTGAAGTAGAAACTGTTTCGGAATCTGGTAAACCACTCCTATTAAATCCACGTAACTCCCTTTCATCCGGAACTGCCGAAACCACGGTCGCAGGCCGATCAAAAAGAGCATAAGAATCCGAACTTCTCTGAGCCAAATCCAATGTAGAGGCTTGCTCAAAAGCACTCTTAAGATCCAAGGTCTTATTTTCTAATAACCGCTGACGAATTGATCTAGACAGTAATCCATTAATAAATGCATCCCGTACCGACTCTTCCTTATGTTCTTCTGCAGACACGGCCTTATAATTACAGTTAGCACCAAGGCGCCGGAGTGCTTGTAAATAAGCATCCAAGGATTCTCCCGCCTGCTGCCTACGGGCAGATAAAAGGTGACGTGCAAATACCTCATTTTTGGGTTTAACAAAATTTTTTTCCAACGTAGCAATAGCCAATTCATAAGTTTCACAGTCCAAAATATACTTATACACATCCGGAGCAATGTAGTTGATTAGTATATCCAACTTATTCAGAGACTGCTGATCCAACACACCCAAAAAGTTTTTAAATGTACGATACCAATGTTTCCATTGATCATCCACTCCTGCAGAATTAGGGTCAGCATTAAATTGTTCCGGTCAAAGATATCGTTCCATTATAGCAAAAGGTTAATAAATTGAAATAAAGAGTAGATTGCCTTTCAAAAGCTAAGCTTTATTAACCTTAAAAAACCAGCAAGTACATGTTGAGCACCCAGTCTCAACCACTGTAGAAAACTGAATTTAAGATGGCCACCACAGGTCACATGGAATCAACTAACCAATAAGTTTACAGCATATATCTCAAGGCAGGAAAACAGGCAACCAATTACAATGCTTCTTATAAAACAAGAATAATCACCACAGGAACAAAGAAATGGCAGACCAACTAAATACATATTTTGGTTCTGTCTTCACAAAGGAGGACACAAATAACCTCCCAGAGATGCCGGGGAGCATAGGATCTGATGAAAGGGAGGAATTGAAAGAAATCAGTATTTGTAGGGCAATGGTGTTAGGGAAATTGATGGGATTGAAGGCCAATAAATCCCCAGGGCCTGATAATCTACATCCTAGGGTACTTAAGGAAGTGGCCCTAGAAATAGTAGATGCATTGCTGACCATCTTCCAACATTCGATGGAATCTGGAACAGTACCCATGGATTGGAGGGTAGCTAATGTTACCCCACTATTCAAAAAAGGTGGTAGAGAGAAAACGGGGAATTACAGAACAATAAGCCTGACATCGGTAGTGGGGAAAATGCTAGAGTCCATTATAAAAGATGTAATAGCAGAGCATTTGGAAAACAGTGACAGGATCGTACAAAGTCAACATGGATTTACAAAAGGTAAATCGTGCTTGAATGATCTACTGGAATTTTTTGAGGATGTAACTGGTAAAATAGATAAGGGAGAACCAGTGGATGTGGTGTATCTGGACTTTCAGAAGGCCTTCGATAAGGTCCCGCATAAGAGATTAGCGTGTAAAGTTAAGGCACATGGGATTGGGGGCAAGGTATTGACTTGGATAGAGAACTGGTTGGCAGACAGATAGCAGAGAGTTGGAGTAAACGGGTCTTTTCCTGAGTGGCAGGCAGCGACTTGTGGGGTACCGCAGGGATCAGTCCTTGGACCCCAGCTATTCACAATATATATATTAATGATCTAGACAAGGGAACTAGATGTAATATCTCCAAATTTGCAGACGACACAAAGCTGGGTGGGCGTGTGTGCTATGAGGAGGATGTCGAGAAACTCCAGGATGATTTGGACATGTTGGGTGATTGGGCAGAAACATGGCAGATGCAATATAACGTGGATAAATGTGAGGTTATCCACTTCGGTGGCAAAAACAGGAAGGCAGATTATTATCTAAATGGCAAAAGATTGGGAGAAGGGGAAGTGCAAGGAGACCTGGGTGTCCTTGTGCACCAGTCGCTGAAGGTAAGCATGCAGGTGCAGCAGGCGGTTAAGAAGGCAAGTGGTATGTTGGCCTTCGTAGCGAGAGGGTTTGAGTACAGGTACAAGGATGTCTTGCTGCAGTTGTACAGGGCCTTGGTGAGACCACATCTTGAGTATTGTGTGCAGTTTTGTTCGCCTTATCTGAGGAAGGATGTTCTTGCCATGGAAGGAGTTCAGCGAAGATTCACCAGGCTGATACCTGGGTTGGCAGGAATGACGTATGAGGAGAGATTGGGTCGGTTGGGCTTGTACTCGCTGGAGTTTAGAAGAATGAGAGGTGATCTCATTGAAACTTATAAAATTCTAACAGGACTGGACAGACTAGATGCAGGAAGGATGTTCCCAATGGTCGGGGAGTCCAGAACCAGGGGACACAGTCTAAGGATAAAGGGTAAGCCATTTCGGACAGAAATGAGGAGGAATTTCTTCACCGAGAGAGTGGTGAACCTGTGGAACTCGCTACCACAGAAGGCGGTGGAGGCCAGTTCATTAAATATATTCAAAAAGGAGTTGGATATATTTCTTAAGGCTAAAGAGATCAAGGGGTATGGGGAGAAATCAGGGACCGGGTACTGAATTTGGATGATCAGCCATGATCGCATTGAATGTCGGAGCAGGCTCGAGGGGCCGAATGGCCTACTCCTGCTCCTATCTTCTATGTTTCTATGAGCAGAAGGAGGGCCATGCTGAAGGTATACTCACTTTGGCTGATCTTACAAGGTCATTGAACCTTTTATGGCACTGCATCCACGTTCTGCTGCACACAGATCTGAAGGTTATATCCCTTGCCAGCTGGAGCCACACAGCCTTGGTTTCTTTGGGAGGCCTCTTCCTCCCAGATGAGGGGAAGAGCATCTCCCTGCTGGCTCTCGCCCGCTCAACCAGGATACCCTGCGCCTCATCCAAGAACCTCGGGGAGGCCCTTGCCTTGGAGCTGGCCATTCTTCTCTGTGATGAAAGTTTGGAGGTGGTGCGCCATCGACCAAAAACCAGTGGAATGAGCCAAGGCAGCAAGCAGCCCTTAACTGAAGCTGGATAAGTGACGTCAGCAGAGATGAATTTTAGTCCCAAAAGACTAATTGGCCCAGGAGAACCCACACCTCTAAACGTAACTTGCCAATTAGAGGAAAATCACAAATTTTTCCCACCTGACAGTGGAGGCGGGTTTAGAACCCACCCAAACCGAAACCCGCCTCCAACCTGCCTCCAATGGGAAAATCACGCCCATGGTTTCATCTTGTGACAGCTACAGCTGGCCTCAGTTTTCATTAGTACAAAATGTTGTCCTGTAACTGTATCATTTTCCACAGTTTTTTATATTTATCAGCTGTGCTCAATCGAAAGAAATATTCTTTTGCAGCGCAAATGTTAAGGAGGGGACTTTAACCCCCTCCACTGGGCAGTATGGAAGTTACAATCAAAGCAGTAGACTTACCATTGGTTTTCTGCACCACTGTCATCTTCCCACCTCTGGGTTAATAGGTGGATAAGGTGCCCACCAGGCCTAGGCAGGAGTCTTATTAATACATTTAAATTGAGGTCCTATTCCATAGATAGGGCCCCAAAGTCATTATTCTGGCCTACTGGGCTGAGTGTCGGCTGTGCATGGAACAGAGCACCCAGTAGAACCTGTAGACCAAGAAAAAAAGTGAAAAAATTATTTTGCGGGGTCAGGAGGAATAGGAGTGCTTCTCTGGGCCGTAGAAAAATAATCTGGGCCCCTTCCCTTTGCAATTATGAACGTTCCCCCCGCAAGGACTTACCTTGCTGCCAGCTGGCTGGCCGCTCGAAATTGCGTTGTCCCAAATCCAGCAAGCAGCGTCGGGACACCAGTTTGGGGTGGTCAGCTCGCTGGTTCTATTTAAATGAGGCCTGGCCTTAATGAGGCCTGGCCTTCTAAATAGCCCAGACCACTTGCTGCACCTCCTGAGTGATCGTCCCACACGTTCCGCTGGCTGTCTGTCCAAATGGTAAAATATCCCCTTAATTTAGAGAAATTCTGTTTCATAGTTACAGTACTATGACAGGGCGACCTACTTGAAGCATAATATTTGTATTGGTAGACAAATGAAGAATAAACAGACCTATACTTCCAATGAAAGCAATGGGGTGTTAAAACTATAAGGGTAATTATATAAATTTGTGTTTCAGGCACTGAGCTTCACCTGCTGGGAGACATATCAGAAATTTGTTCCCCAAAATTTTCCATCCATTCATTTTAATGGATAGAAAACCATAGGGAGTGCATGAACGAATTCATGATATGCACTCCTGATGGGTAACACTTCATGCTGAAAGTGAGACGTCTAAAAATGACACCTTATCGATTTAGTAGAAAATTACCCTTTTTATATGAGCCTGTTCCGCCATTCAATGAGATCATGGCTGATATGCAACCTAACTCCATAAGCCTTTGGTTAACAAAAATCTATCAATCTCCGATTTAAAATTAACAATTGACCTAACATCAATTGCCGTTTGCGGAAGAGAGTTCCAAACTTCTAACTTCCTTTGTGTGTAGAAGTGTTTCCTAATTTCACTCCTGAAAGGTCTGGCTCTAATTTTTAGACTATGCCCTCTAGTCCTAGACTTCTCAACCAGCGGAAATAGTTTCTCTCTATCTACCCTATCAGTTCCCCTTAATATCTTGAAAACTTCAATCAAATCACCCCTTAACTTTCTAAATTCCAGGGAATACAACCCTAGTTTGTGTAATCTCTCCTCGTAATTTAACCCTTGGAGTCTGGGTATAATTCTGGTAAACCTACCCTCCACTCCCTCCAAGGCCAATATATCCTTCCTAAGGTGTGGTGCCCAGAACCGCTCACAGTACTCCAGGTGTGGCCTCACCAGGGCTTTGTACAGCTGCAGCATAATTTCTACCCCTTGTATTCTAGTCCTCTAGATATAAAGGTCAGCATTCTATTAGACCTTTTGATTATTTACTGTACCTGTTCATTACATTTTAATGATCTTTGTACCTGGACCCCCAAGTCTCTTTGGACCTCCATTGTTTTTAGCTTTTCACCATTTAGAAAGTACCTTGTTCTATACTTTTTAGGTCCAAAGTGGATGAACTCACATTTGCCTGCATTGAAATCCATTTGCCACAGTTTGGAAAATTGCCCAGGTATGTCCTGTCCACAAAAAGCAGGGCAAATCCAATCCGGCCAATCACCGCCCCAATCTACTCTCAATCATCAGCAAAGTGATGGAAGGTGTCATCGGCAGTGCTTTCAACCGGCACTTACTCACCAATAACCTGCTCACCGATGTTCAGTTTGGATTTCGCCAGGACCACTCAGCTCCAGACCTCATTACAGCCTTGGTCCAAACATGGACCAAAGAGCTGAATTCCAGAGATGGGGTGAGAGTGACTACCCTTGACATCAAAGCAGCATTTGACAAAGTGTGGCATCAAGGAGTCCTAGTAAAATTGATGTCAATGGGAATCAGGGGGAAAATTCTTCACTGGCTGGAGTCATACCTACCACAAAGGAAGATGGTTGTGGTTGTTGGAGGCCAATCATCTCAGCCCCAGGACATCACTGCAGGAGTTCCTCAGGGCAGTGTCCTAGGCCCAACCATCTTCAGCTGCTTCATCAATGACCTTCCCTCCATCATAAGGTCAGAAGTGAGGATGTTCGATGATTGATTCAACTGTGTTGATTTCCATTCACAACTCCTCAGATAATGAAGCAGTCCATGTCCGTAAGCAGCAAGACCTGGACAAATTTCAGTCTTGGGCTGATGAGTGCCAAATAACATTCATGCCAGGCAATGACTATCTCCAACAAGAGAAAGTCTAACCACCACCTCATGACATTTAATGGCATTACCATCGCCGAATCCCCCAAAATCAACATCCTGGGGATCACCATTGGCTAGAAACGTAACTGGACCAGCCACATAAATACTGTGGCTACAACTGCAGGTCAGAAGCTGGGTATTCTGTGGCAAGTGTCTCACCTCCTGACTCCCCAAAGCCTTCCCACCATCTACAAGGCACAAGTCAGGAGTGTGATGGAATACTCTGCACTTGCCTGGATGAGTGCAGCTCCAACAACACTCAATAAGCTTGACACCATCTAGAACAAAGCAGCCCGCTTGATTGGCACCCCATCCACCACCATAAACATTCATTCCCTCTACCACTGGCAAACCGTGGCTGCAGTGTGTACCATCTACAAGATGCGCTGCAGCGACTCGCCAAGGCCTCTTCAACAGCACCTCCCAAACCCATGACCTCTACCACATAGAAGGACAAGGGCAGCAGGCGCATGGGAACACCATTACCCCTAAGTTCCCCTCCAAGTTACACACCATCCTGACTTGGAAACATATCACCATTCCTTTATCGTCGCTGGGCCAAAATCCTGGAACTCCCTCCCTAACAGCACTGTGGGAGTACCTTCACCATACAGACTGCAACGGTTTAAGTAGGTGGCTCATCACCACCTTCTCAAAGGCAATTAGGGATGGGCAATAAATGCTGGCCTTGCCAGTGACGCCCACATCCTATGAACGAATAAAAAAGAAAGGTGCCAAGAAGGTTCCAAACAATTTCCCATAGGAAATGGGATGAAATGGTAGGTTGTGTCATTTTGGGACACCCTTCTAGTGACTGGATAAGGACAGATCAATAATGTGACCAGTCTGCATTGTGCATTGTATTTATTATGACGTATCAAAGAGTTTGAATTCATTCAGTTTTGTTCGCAGACCTGAGAAGAAGAGTGAGCAACCCATGTGTGAAGAACATGATGATGAACGAATCAACATTTATTGTCTGACATGTGAAATGCCAACATGCTCCATGTGTAAAGTGTTTGGTGCTCATAAAGAATGTGAGGTGGCTCCACTCAATAATATTTATAAAAGGCAAAAGGTAGGTCTCATTTTCTCTTCTTCACAGATTTTTTTTAGTAAGGCTTCTCCTCCCTCCTTTTTGAACAGTTCAAATCTATTTCCATTCAAGCGATAGAAAAATAATCAGTTCCCAGCACTCTTTCAATGAAATTTATGTCACTAAGAAGAGCAGCCTGGGGTTACTCGTGCCTATTCCCAGTTTTCAATTTAATGCTTGTCCTTCATAAGACGATTATGCTGTCGTAGTTTTATTTGTATACCATGCTGTTTATTTTTAAGGGAAATAAGCAAAACAAATATGAATGTCTGAAATGCTTCGTTTGGAGCTACAGCTTTTAAATAAAATATTTAGGTATTACCCAGTCCCTCCTTTGACAAACCACACTAATGATTCAGGCCTGCACATGATCGCGGGATTGTCATTGTCCATTACCACAGTACTGCCTATCTGTTGATGAGTTACTGACCTATTATATGGTGACATTACCTAATGCTAGAGCCAGCAAGCAAATATACAAAACCGGTGGTTGGGTCACTGTTATGTATCAGCCCTGAAATTCTTTGCTAATGCCTCAGCCAAGTCATTGTTTGCTCACAGAGACTAACAACAATTCCACTAAAGCTTTATCATTTTGGTTTTGCACTGGTCATCCCAAAGTCACTGGGTAGAGATAAATCAACACAAGTTCGATCACAATAGGGAACACTTTTTACAATGGTCAGTATGTTACCTGCTTGACAGTTGCTAAACTGACCATCAGGGTAGGTATGTGGCAATTGCCTAGTTTCTGGTGGACATGAATAGCAAATTTGTGAGCCACGAATCTGACAGGAGGAACTCCAGATGTGTCCATCAGCTTCATGCACAGGTGATACTCAGGAACTGAAATGGATGAACTTAAATAATAAGTCCTAACTATAACTTAAATGTCTTTTGTTTAATAATAAATTGTTCTCAGTCAGGAACTCTTAAATTTAATATCACTACTGATGCATGGGCTGGAATTTTAAAAATGGAGGCAGGTTGGTAGTGGTTGTTGGGGGGGGGGCACTAGAAAGCGGTCGGGAAACCCAGGAGAACAAGTTTCCCGCAGGCCCTGCCGAACTTAACAGCAGGGCCTGATTAACATTTCAAAGCTCTGTTTCCCGCCCGCAGCCAGCCAGATGGAAAGGCTGGCTGGCTACGGGCGGGTAGGCCTGCGGCACTTGTGGGTGGGGAACGAAGATCTTGGGGGGGTGGGGAATTGGAGGCCTCGTTGGGGGGGGGGGATCGGAGGCCTGGGGGGGGGGCTGTCCGATCGCTGGGGGTTGGGTGAGGCAGGGGCGCTGGATCCAGCAGGTAAGTTTAAAGGCACGTACCTCCTGAATTGAGCAGTCCTCGCCTTACTTTAGCTAGCGGGTTCCCCGAGGCCTGGGAAACCCAACCAGTCAGAGTTAAATTTGTAATGGTGGTTCACCATGTGGCATGGCAGCCTCATTATAATATTTAAATGGGCAACCCACCTCCTGGGAGCGGGTTGGCTGCCCGGCTCCTGACCCGCCCCCGTTAAAACCGGAAGTGGGCAGGTGGGAGGCGGGTTGGGGTCGGGCTTCAGTTTTTTAAAACTTTAACCCCCCACCTGACCCTAACCCACCCATCTTTGGGGGTTAAAATTCTGGTGCCAGTCTATAATGATTTATTCATTAGCCTCAAATTCAGTTTTTGTACAAACAACAAAATGAGGCTGTGTGTTCTTTTTATCCTGCCAGATGACCTGTTACAGTGTCTGAAACTAACCTTATTTGCAATCTTGAGATATGATTCTGTCAAGCAAGCAATTTTAGTCAATTTTGGTTGCACCATGCAATTTTGCTTGTTACAATTTCATTTAAAACTGCAGTGAAATCTGAAATTAGTGAGCCTTCTAATTCTGTTTAGCAAATTTAGAATCTTCTGTTTTATTTTGTGTGCAGTCTGAGTTTAGTGATGGGATTGCAATGCTAGTAGCAAGCAATGACCGGATTCAGACAGTAATCACTCAGATGGAAGAGACATGCAGAAATATTGAGGTATTTCCGATTTTTAAAGCTGTATCACAAGATTTATTCCCTGAAGCTATCCTTTGCAAATAATAGCATCCAAGCTCTTAAGGCTTTCTTTGTATGAAATTTGTTTGTCCGCTTAACAAGGTCATTAACCTGTTTACAATGAAAAAAGCTAACACCTCTGTTAAAATTGCAGACAAAGGGATAATATTCACACAGCATCATTTGATGGCCCGATCTGTAAAGCTGTATCACAAATACAAACAACTGCAATGCAAATGTGCCAAAATTATTGCAAAGATACATTATTCAATTTTCACCAAATGTATTTATTTTTAGAAGCTAAACTCTTATTTTTGTCCAGTTCTCCTGGGCCACAGTTCAGCTGTTCCTCAGAGACCTGTTACCAGGCCTCCAACAATGCAGCTCTGAACTGACTGTTAGAACTTGCAAAAGTTATCTCAGTATGAATTTCCCATTAAATCTCTTCCCCTTTTTATGGGGGAATAGCAACCCCACCACTGATCAGTATCTCCCTACAACGTGAGATCAAGAGCTCAGTGTGTGGCCAATCAAACCTGCACCCACCCACAGGGTGTCAGCTGTGGCTCAGTGGGTAGCACACTCGCCTCTGAGTCAGAAGGTTGTGCGTTCAAAGTCCCACTCCATGAACTTGAGCACATAAAGCTAGGCTGACACTCCAGTACAGTGCTGAGGGAGTGCTGCACTGTCGGAGGTGCCGTCTTTTGGATGAGACGTGAAACCGAGTCCCCATCTGCTCTCTCAGATGGATGTAAAAGATCCCATGGCACTATTTCGAAGAAGAGCAGGGGAGTTATCCCCGGTGTCTTGGCCAATATTTATCCCTCAACCAACATAACAAAAACAGATTATCTGGTCATTATCACATTGCTGTTTCTGGGAGCTTGCTGAGTGCAAATTGGCTGCTGCATTTCCCACATTGCAATAGTGACTACACTTCAAAAAGTACTTCATTGACTGTAAAGCGCTTTGAGATGTCCAGTGGTCGTGAAAGTTGCTATATAAATGCAAGTCTTTCTTTTTTTTCTTTATGACATGTGTGCTGGTGCTCCAGCATGCTACATCCCTAGAGTTTCTGCATATGTCATAAAAAATAACTTTTTATCCCTGATTTGTTTTACATAGTGACAGATGTAATATATTGATACAATAGCAAAAAAATATTTATTTCCTGAAGCTATCCTTTGCAAATATTAGCATCCAAACTCTTAAGCTTTGTTTGTATGAAATTGGTTTGTCCGCTTAACAAAGTCGTTAACCTATTTACAATAAAAAAGCTAACACCTCTGTTAAAATTACAGACAAAGGGATAATATTCACACAGCATCATTTCAAGGCCCTAAAAGCTAGGAGTCTTTTGTACACTGCTTTTCTGTTTGTGGATGAAGCTACTTCAGTATTTGAAAAATTGAAACTTGTGAAAAGTGACTATTGCCTAAATGTTGCAGGATAACAGTAGCAGCCAAAAGGAACTGATGCGTGAAAAGTTTGATAGTCTGTATGCAATACTGGAGGAAAGGAAAAAGGACATGGTGCAAAACATCACAGTGGAACAGGAAGAAAAGACACAGCATGTTCGCTCGTTGATTAGGAAATACGGAGAACACCTCGAGGGGGTATCCAAGATCATTGAGACTGGATTGCAGTGTATGGAGGATCCTGAAATAGCAGTCTTTCTACAGGTACTGAGTTGGGCTTAATCAATAACTTAGGCAATAGTGCATAAGAAGGTGGGCATATCTCAGGAGTGATACCACACCATACATCGTTTTGGCAGAAAGTATTTGTTATTATTGATAATAGTTAAACATTCTGGTTTTAATTTTTGTCAGATTTGGGGTTGTTACAAAAAAAGTAACATTGCCATTTTAAAACGTTTGTCCACTTGTCCTGATGGTAATCTTGGACATTCACATTAGTGTAAAAACTGGTTCTGATCTAAAAAGGTAGGCAAGAGCAGCTCTGAGGAGATAGTGTTCATGTGTAGCCAGATAACCGTGATGTCGCCCATGGAACTTCAAATGTAGCTTAACATAAATGTTGACTTTAACATTTTTGCTTTCTGTGGAATTTTATCGGGTTTTAACAGTTAAACCTGAAAAGGGGAATCTTAGTAATAACTATTATTAAAAACCTTGTTGCTGTGTGAATGTTGTCTGTGTGATATAATATGGCAGAGATCCTGCAACCAATTGGATTGCAGAATCAGATACCTCTGTCTTGTCAACCAATCACATTCCAAAACTTCAACCAACACAGTTCCAGAAACCACTGTTCAGCACTATCTCTGCCATGTCATTTCATAAAAATGATTAATCAGATTGTACCAAAAACATAGGCCGAGATCTTGCCAGCCACTGGGGAGGTGGGTATGGAGGCGGGACTGTTGGGAAAATGGCAGAATTTGGGCACCCAACCCGCCTCCATGCCATCTTACTAGGAGGCAGGTAGGTGTCCCGTGCCGGGTCCCATCTCCTTGGAGGCAGGCAGGGGATTAGTGCCACTTATCTGCCTGTTAACAGGTAGTTAACAGGCAGGTAAGAGGATTATCCCCATTTTGCCCACACAAGTGCGGGCTTCCCGAAGGCTCCAGACCCTGCCAGGGTCACTAAGGTGAGTAGTGTGTCTGCAGGGGTCGGAGGGGTGCAAAAGTGCGCTGTGAAGGTAAGTGATGATGCAAGTGTGGAGAGGTGAGTATGTGAGGTAAGTGGAAAGTGTTAGAAAAAGTTTACTTACCTTTGTTTCTTCCTGCAGGCTTCAAGAGTTGGGGATGCGGAGAGTCTCGCACCTCCGTGGCAGAGATGACAGATGGCTGTTGCATTCTCCAATGCCACAACCATCTAATTTCTACAAAAGAAAGAGGTTTGATGAGGTCTTGAATTCAAGAACTCATCAAACTACGTAGAATGTCAGTGCTTGACAGCTTCACAGAGCTGTCAAATGATGACAATTCATCTGTCAAAATTTTTTGACAGATGAAACATCATATGCTGACGTTCTCTGTAACCGGCTTTCCCTTAATTGTCCTGCTAAGCCCGCTGGGCAGGCTTAACAAGGTCAATCAAGGGAAAATAGCGTGGATTGGCCAGAAGTTGATGGAGGCAGGACTGAAACCCGACAAGTGGGAGTCCCGCCTCCAAAAGTTCCCCATTGGCAAAATCCAGCCCAAAGTTTGCCCCATACACCTGTTATGACATTTCCCCACTTAAGCCACTATATCCTCTGAAAACAAAATTTAGATCATAATAAATACAGTACATTATATATTCAACAGGTCAAAACATACCTATAAATACTTCCATTCTTTCCACAAACAGCTTGATGCTGAACATCCTAAAGTCACAAAGCTCTCTACTTCAATGTGGAAGACTCCCATTCCCACGATTCACTGCACAAGTGTGGCCACAACACATGGACTAACCAATTTACTGCTTTCTTCATATAATCATTTCTGCTGCCTACCCTCTCCCTCTGTATATTGCATCAGCGGCATTTAGTCCAACCCTTCCCATTCTCTATGGTGCGTCAGTTGCTCCAGCACTCTGCCTCACGCCATCTGATGTCTTTCAACCACCTGGCCCACTCCCATCATCGCAGTCTTCCCACGTGGCAGCACTAAAGAAGTAGTAGAAAATGTATTACAGAGAGAAACAAGATAAAATAGACATGGGGAACCGGGTGAGACACTAACTTTCCATCTCTAGGGACTTGGTTCATGTACATCTTAGACAGATAGGATGAAAGTCTCCATTGTCTGTTGTATCCAATGTCACGTAAGTACTATGTGAATTGAGTTTGGGCAGCCTATAACCAGTTTCTAGTAGACAGGGGCCTACAGCACTATCCCTAACTTGGCACTAATTGGCACTCTCATGTGAAGAAGCCAAAGGAGGCCTATGTGGGAAGTGGGAAAAATGTCACATTGAGGCTGGGACTGAAGTTTGTTGTTGGACCAGAGTAGAGTGAGCTTCACTCTACATTTGGCTGTGCTATACCTATACTGGCAGTGCTTGATGCTGTCACTGAGTGCCTGAACGAGGAAGAGTCCTATTCCACAGCATTAACAATCTTCACCTTGACGAGCACAAGAATTTTAAAAAAACAGTAGAGTTTAAAAAAGGAAAGAGGAAAAAGAAGTGTAAAAAGGGAAGAAAAGATGTGAAGTTGAGAAACAAAAGAAAGAAATGCTAGCAGATGAAGGAGAGAAAAATAGCAGTAAAGGATGGCAGAGACAGAAAAACAGATTGAAGGAGGAAAGGAAATATTATTCCCAGACGGAGAAATATCACCTCTGTGAGTATCAGGGTTTGAGAACCCTGAGCCTGTCTCCAGTTCGCCATGACAGGTGAGAGGAAATAAAGAAAGAAAAAAAGATATGTGTAGTGTATGTGCCTTTAAGTCAGAACTACTTTTACAGCTCCTGTATACTGTAGTACTGGCAGTGACCACACCTGTATTTAAGCTTTGCGCATGCCTCTGTACCCCCAGTCTTGAGACTACCCTCCTCCAGTAAAGACCTGTTTATTGTTAATGTACAGCATCCGTGTGATTATTTAATAACAGCATATCCACTGAACCACGGATCCAACAATATGCATATAGTGTGAGAGATAGAGACAGTAATAGATTGACAGAGAAGAGCAGACAAGGGGAAACTGGGTAATAGCCAAGCACAGAGATACAGAAATGATATAAAAAAAGAGTGTGAGAGGCATAGAGTGAGAGAGAGAGGAAGGGAGTTAGAAAGAATGGAAGACATACAGAATATAGAGTGCAAGACAGAAAGATTATGGAGTGCAGGAGAAGCAGACACAATTATAAACAGTGAAAGGCACCTAATTTTGGGTGGGGGTGGGGGGGCACCCACACCCATCAGACGTAAGTATCCCTGCTGGAGCTCACCCCAGTAGTTAGAGACCGTATTTTAGTCTCCACTTACCGGGGCTTGTTTAAGTGGGGCTCAAACCCTTCTGCCTCAGGGGTGGGAATGCTACCACTAGGCCAAAGGCTCACTCCATACTCTATGGTAATACACAGCAAAGAAATAAATAACCTTAACACCAGTAGCGGTTTTCTTGTCTGCTGATTTTAATTATTTTATTTGTTCTTGGGATGTGGGTGACGCTGGCAAAGCTGCACTTATTGCCTATCCCTAGTTGCCTGAGAAAATGGTGCAGCCTTATGCTGATGGTGGCCCCATGATGGTGTTATGTAGGGAATTCCAGGATTTTGACCCAGCGGCAATGAAGGGACAGCAGTATATATCCAAGTTAGGATGGTGTGTGACTTGGAGGAGAACTTCAAGGTGTTGGTGTTGCCATGATCCTGCTGCTCTAATCCGTCTTGGTAGTGGAGGACGCAGGGTAGCGAGGTGCTGCTGAAAACTCTTCTAACAGATGGTGAATTTTTGGCCAAACATGTTTCATGTTTTGCTCCAAAAATATTATAATATAAATTCTCTTTTCTTCTGTTCTGCTCTCCTCCATCTTGTTTGCCATGTTTTCCTCTGTTAAGTTGTCATGGCTCAAAGTGGTGCATCAAATGTCCACTCATTATGCTCCAGCCATTGTGGTGTAGGGCATGGTTGATGGACCAGCTGGTCTTTTCCTGCCCGTCAGTTTCGTATGTGATGCGCCTCAATAACTTCAAGACTCGAAGTTAGCAGAATAAAACAAGGCTTTTATTAGCAAAGAAAAGATGCCGGTGTCTGCACCTAGCTTCACCTAGCGTGCTGCTGTTCTACTGCAAGACAAGCCTGGACTTGTCTTAAGTAGGGCCAGGTATAGGTGGAGCCGACACACAAAGGGGGCGGTGCCCTATACACAATACAAGGTACAAACACCGGAGCAGGCAATACAATATATACAGTTAACTACAGAGTCTGATGAATGGCATATTTCATCACATTCACCCCTTCTACAGATTTAGTCTATCCGGGGGTGTGATAGTCCTCTGTGACCGATGTAACGGTTGCGGTGCCGCGGGTGCCGGCTGGGTGTCCCGGGTGGTCTCCTGGGTCTCTGCCGGGGGCGCCACCGGGGTTGTTGAAGGAGTAGGTGGTGGGGGGGTAGGTGGTGGGGGTACCGTTGGCTGGTGTTCTTCCGGGGGTGATGAAAGAATAGTGGGTGGAGTGGGTGGGTAATAGTTGTTGTGGTTGTTGTTGTTGTTGTTGTTGTTGTAGTCGTTGTCGTTGTTGCTGTTGTTACCGGCTGGGGCGAGGTCTTTTATGGACACAGTGTCCTCCCGTCTGTCGGCATGCCGGACATACGCATATTGTGGGTTGGCGTGGAGCAGGTGCACTGGCTCCACGAGAGGGTCCGTCTTGTGACCCCTCACATGCTTTCGCAGAAGTACCAGACCTGGGGTGGAGAGCCATGACGGTATGGATACGCCTGAGGTGGATTTCCGGGGAAACACAAACATTAGCTCATGAAGCGTGGCATTAGTGGCGGTACACAATAGTGACCGTATTGAGTGGAGCACATCTGGGAGGACTTCCTGCCAGCGGGAGATAGGGAGGCCCTTGGTCCTTAGAGTTAGGGTGACTGCCCTCCATACTGTCCCGTTCTCTCGCTCCACCTGACCGTTACCCCGGGGGTTGTAGCTGGTGGTACGGCTCGTGGCAATCCCCTTGGACAGCATGTACTGGCGAAGCTCTTCACTCATGAAGGCCGCCCCCCTATCCGTGTGGATATAGCTTGGCATACCGAACAGGCAGAACAGGCTGTTGAGGCATTTAATGACCGTGGCGCTGGTCATGTCTGGGCAGGGGAAGGCGAATGGGAAACGAGAGTATTCGTCCACAATGTTCAGGAAGTAAACATTGCGGTCGACGGACGGGAGGGGGCCCTTGAAATCTAAGCTAAGCCGCTCAAAGGGCTGTGTAGCTTTGATTAGGTGGGCTCTATCAGGGCGGTAGAACTGAGGCTTGCACTCAGCGCAAGTGCGGCAGTTCCTGGTCAGGGACCGAATTTCCTCAATCGAGTAGGGTAAGTTGCGGGACTTTATGAAGTGGAACAGCCGTGTGACCCCTGGGTGGCAGAGGTCGTTGTGGAGGGTCTGTAGCCGATCCCCGGTGGCGTTGGCACACATCCCTCGTGAGAGGGCGTCGGGGGATTCATTAAGGGCCCCCGGCCGGTATATGATGTCGTACTCGAAGGTGGAGAGCTCGATCCGTCACCTAAGAATCTTATCATTTTTAACGTTCCCCCTCTGTTTATTATTGAACATAAATGCTACCGACCGCTGGTCGGTAAGTAGGGTGAAGCGTTTGCCGGCTAGGTAGTGCCACCAGTGGCACACTGCCTCCACGATGGCTTGGGCCTCCTTTTCCACGGAGGAGTGTCTGATCTCGGGCCCCTGGAGGGTCCTCCAGAAGAAAGCTACGGGCCGCCCTGCCTGGTTGAGGGTGGCCGCCAAGGCAAAGTCAGACGCATCACTTTCCACTTGAAAGGGAGTGTTCTCGTCCACTGCCTGTAGCGTGGCCCGCTCAATATCCTGCTTAATGCTTTTGAAGGCAGCATGGGCCTCAGCAGAGAGCGGGAAAGAGGGTGCTTTCAAGAGGGGACGGGCTTTATCGGAGTAGTTAGGGACCCATTGGGCATAATACGAGAATAACCCCAGGCACCTTTTCAGGGCTTTGGGAGTGTTGGGCAGGGGCAGCTCCCGTAGGGGGCGCAATCGGTCGGGGTCTGGTCCGATTTCCCCATTCTCCACCACGCTGCCTAGTATGCAGAGGCGCGTGGTGTTGAAAATGCACTTGTCCTCGTTGTAGGTGAGGTTGAGTTTTTGTGCGGTTTTCAGAAACCTCGCGAGGTTTGAGTCGTGGTCCTGTTGGTTGTGGCTGCAGATGGTGACGTTGTCGAGATAGGGGAAGGTTGCCTGCAAGTGGTGGTCATCGACCATGCGGTCCATCTCCCTCTGAAAGACCGAGACCCCATTCGTCACCCCAAAGGGGACTCTGAGGAACTGGTAGAGGCGTCCGTTTGCCTCGAAGGTGGTGTACGAACGGTCCTCTGGTCTGATAGGGAGCTGGTGGTACGCTGACTTGAGGTCGATGGTGGAGAACACCCGGTATTGGGCGATTTGGTTCACCATCTCGGATATACGGGGTAGCGGGTAGGCGTCTAGTTGGGTATAGATGTTGACTGTTTGACTATAGTCAATCACCATCCGCTTCTTCTCGCTACCCCTCACCACCACCACTTGGGCGCGCCACGGGCTGTTGCTGCGTTCAATAATGCGCTCCTTCAGGAGCCTGTCTACCTCGGTCGCGATAAACCGCCTGTCCTCCCAGCTGTACCTCCTGCTTTTGGTCGCTATTGGCCGGCAGTTAGGGGTAAGGTTCGCGAATAGCGAAGGCGGCTTTACCTTCAGGGTAGCCAGACCGCACACTGTGAGGGGCGGCTGGGTCCCACCGAAATTGAGCGTGATGCTTTGGTGGCGGCACTGAAAATCCAGGCCCAAGATCACGCTCACACATAAATCCTTCATAATTAACAGTTTAAAATTATTATATACAGTGTCTTTAACGGACAATCGTACCGCGCAGTAACCCGCAATAGTCGATATCTGGGTTTTGTCGGCCATAGAGATCCTGCCCTGAGTAGGGACTATAGTTAGAGAGAGTCGTTGTACCAGATCAGGGTGAATGAAGCTCTCTGTGCTCCCGCTGTCAATTAAACATTTAACCTTGCACCCGTTTACCTCAATGTCCACCATCGATTTGGATAGTGGGTGCGGTCTGGACTGGTCCACTGTGATCGACGCCACTGTAGGGCCCTGATCGGGACAAGATGGTGGGCCACACGAGGCCGGGTAAGATGACGTCCACGCTGTCTGCTCGCGAGATGGCAGACCCCACGAGGTCGGACAAGATGGTGTCCAAGATGGTCGCTCCCACGGCGCGCACGCGGCGGTGGCGGTTTTGCCTGCGGGGTTCCCTCTGCACACCTTCCCAAAGTGCCCCTTCTTACCGCACTTAAAGCAGGTGGTGCCTTTCGCCGGGCACAGGTTCCTGGTGTGCTTCGGCTGCCCGCAGAAGTAGCATTTGGGGCCCCGATGCGTCGTGGCGGTTGTAGGGCTTCTGGGGGGAGAGCAGGGCCCCGACGGTGTTGGGCTACCGGGCGGGGAAGCAGAGTCGGCGTGGGCCGCGCGGCCTGCCGAGTAGGAGTCAGAGTTCTTCTGAGCCACATCCAACGATCGCGCTGTGTCCACAGCCTGTGTCAGATCTAGGCCCGTTTTCTCTAGCAGTCTCTGCCGGATGTAATTAGAGCTAAGGCCTGCGATAAAGGCATCCCGAATCAGCTCGTCTGTGTATACCGTGGCTTTCACGTCTTTGCATTTGCAGTCTTTGCCAAGCACTTTTAGGGTGACTAGAAAGTCCTCTAGCGACTCTCCGGGTCGCTGTGTGCAGGTAGCAAGCAGGTGCCTGGCGTACACCTCGTTGGTAGGCTGCTGATAGTGGGCCTTTAGAATGTTGCAGGCATCCAGGTAGGTGGCGCCGTCTTGTATGAGTGGAAAAACCCGGTGGCTTACCCGATTCTGTAGGATCCCGAGTTTCACATCTCCGGTGGCTTTAGAGGCTGTGACAGCTTCGGAGTTGGCCATAAAGAATTCCAAGCACTGGAACCAGTGTCCAAACCGTGCCGATGCATCCGAAGCATGCGGATCCAAATCCAAGCGTTCCGGTTTCAAAAGTTGATCCATCGTTAAAATTTTGCTAATAAAATTGATGCGCCTCAATAACTTCAAGACTCGAAGTTAGCAGAATAAAACAAGGCTTTTATTAGCAAAGAAAAGATGTCGGTGTCTGCACCTAGCTTCACCTAGTGTGCTGCTGTTCTACTGCAAGACAAGCCTGGACTTGTCTTAAGTAGGGCCAGGTATGGGTGGAGCCGACACACAAAGGGGGCGGTGCCCTCTACACAATACAAGGTACAAACACCGGAGCAGGCAATACAATATATACAGTTAACTACAGAGTCTGATGAATGGCATATTTCATCACAGTATGTTTTACCAACAGAAAGTGTCAACTTTGAAATGATGGAGTAGGATACAGGGATACTACTAGAGGAACAATGGATTCATTTAAATTCCTCTCTCCATTATTTTAGCAGAGGGTTAATGCCACCACTAAAACAGCAGGGAAGGAATTTCAGACAAATTTTAACCAATCACCCTCTAGTATTCCACATCATCATTGCAAGATCATCTTTATAAATGATGAATCAAATGCTTATTTTGAAATGTATTTTGAATATTTAATTAAAATGTCTTTTCTTTTACAGAATACAAAACCTCTTATTAAAAAGTAAGTAGCCAGCTGCACAGGCCTGATTTTAATAATGTTCTTACAAGGATATGGATTGTTATCATACAACCTACTTACGATGCAGATATGCAATTACTGTATAACTTTTTTAGGATTTCAGAAGCATCGAAAATATCACACATGGAAAAGATAGAACGTGGCTTTGAGAATATGGATCACTTTTCAGCAGAATTTACAAGGGAAGAAAGGCTTCTCAGGGAGATTGACTTCCAAAAATGTAAGCATGTGTTCCACAACAATTTTAGATCCTTTACTTTTCATGGTAAACAATAGACCAAAGCTTAGACAGCCATTCCTAAGTGTAGTTTGTGCTCATTAAGATGCCGTTACTGGGAAATAATCAGGAAACTATTTAATAAATATTCTTTTTCATGTAGGAATGGAACTGCTCTGAAATAAAACTAGAAAATACTTCTTGATCAGGTCACAACATGTTGATCAGTATCTAATCCTTCAACTAAACACTGGGGTACATTTTCACCTTCACCGTATGGGTGGTAGTCTGGCAGAGTAGATTCCTGCACATTATAGAATCCCCACCCCACTCCTTTGATTTCATTCCATTGAAATCAGTGGAATGATATCAGGGTAGCTCTATAAAGAGTGGGTGATCTGCTCCACCAGATTACTGGCCAGGTGCTGAAGATAACAATTTACCCTGTTCTTTCAGGTGTTGATTGACTTGTTCATTTTATGCTTTTATTTCAGATTTCTAGCACTAGGTGAATGCACTGTCCCGTTCTCCTAGTGATGAGCTAAGCTCAAAGGGAGACTGGGTTGGCTATCTTGCTACAACACTACAGCACTTTTTCTCCAACCTGGGTTCCCTTCATGGACAGCTCTCTGCTGGGAGCAATTGAAGTGCTAAATTTACCATTATGTGCATTTTCTTCTTTTTATGACATGGCTCTTTACATAGAGGTTTTGTTTTTGTTTATGGAGAATTTTGTAGAGGATGTCAGTGTTAGGGAAGAAAACATTTGCACATGTTTTAGGCAGTGGCAACACTAAACACTTTCAAGTTAAGTGTGGTACAGATTAAAGTTCCATTCAAACTCGTCCAGCAAGGCATTTTAACTCCAATCTCATTTCCATTTCCCACACTGACCATCTTTGTAGACTTTTTAGGTGAGATTGTGAATTTAGTGCAAATTAGTGCTGGGCAGTTTTATATTGTGGAAAAACACTAATTAGAAATGGAGCTGAGACTGCTCGAGTCATTTCGCATTAGGCTCTTATAGTCACCAAGATCTTGCCAGGTAATGCTGAATTGAAGCCTAGGTCCCAGAGCTGATAGGACAGCTGATGAAGAAAATTATTTTTCTTACATTGCTTCTATAAAAGTTGATAATTGTCTCTATGGTAGTTGAATATTTCAGGTTCAGTTAATAATTTTTTATTGAAACAGTCAATTTTAATTTGCCTTAGAGTACGCAATACACCCCACAGAAATGGAAATCCATCAATCTCCAGAATAAAATTCTCATTCAAAATGCACATTAGTACTTAACTAAGCAACTTTCCCTTGCATAAGTTTTTGGTTAATTGATCCACACAGGAATATAAGTAAAGAATGTGGAGTGGAGTGAGTCAAGCTCAGAAATAGGGCAATACAAAGCACAGAAATAAAAACAAAAAGTGCAAAGCCCAGAAAATTGAAATAAAAACAGAAAATGCTTCAAAGGCACAGATGGACAGTCATCACCTTAAAAAGAATATTTTGTTTATAATTCGGGGGAACCTTCCACCAGCTAAAACAGTAATTTAGCATTCTCTTTGAGATGTATCATTAGACTGATTCAAAAGCTGCTAAATGTTTAGAGACAGTACAATGGGCCCAACATTCTGTGGGCTCTTACTCTCAGCAGCCATAGGTCCCACTGGGCCTGTCAGGAGGTGAATTGGGATGAATTACCAGGGCATTCTGGGAACTCCATCAGACATGCGCCAAAAAAACCTCTATTGACTTAACAGGGGAAGGCCTAAGAAGCACCCTCCCTTCCCCCCCTTGCCCATGGTTTGCATTTTTGGATGGAAGATGCGAGGGATGGAAATCCTGGTGGATCTGGGTTCTAACTCAGATTGCAACCCCCTGCCAGAATCGCACTGATTAAACTGCCCTTCCCAGCCACAGGAAATTTGGGCTCAATGTCTTGTAGTCATAGGGCAACATTCCTCTGTGTGATGTGGGCAATAAAATTATAAATCACTTACAAAGAAGATGTTTACGTTTTTGTTGGACATAGCATACAGTGGAAATCTTCCACCATAATCTCAGACTTGCTCATTGTTTACTCAGTTCTAAGCTGATTTTATATTTTATGCTGAGTGCCATGTTAGTGCCACCTGCTCCTGGTGTGTGGGTTTTGTGCAGCTGGCGGCAACACCAGTGTAAACTTGCTGGATTCGCTGAGGCCACCGCCAGTAAGATCCAGTAATTTTGCGTTGGCATTGCTGCCAGCTGATTGACATTCATGCATCAGAAGCTGACAGCACTAGCACAGCACTAAAGCAGTATAAAAACAGCTCTACCTGAGACCTTATACTCTTTAAACCTGCAGTTGAAGAGGAGACAGATGAACTGGAAGAAGGGGGAGAAGTGGAAGCAGAAGAAACTGAAGAGATTCACACTGAAGTGGAACAGTCCCAACAACAGGAAGATACTGCCAGAGCTTTGTCACCATCTATATCTCCAGCAGAGCCAATACCTACAAACACAGCTGCATTGGCATCAGAAGTGGAACATGATTCATTGCCAGCAGATGCCGTTCAGCAGGTAACACTGATATTCAAGTATTGACGTTAACAACTAGTGACAAAAATCAAAGCATTCCAGAAACTGTAGCCTCTTTTTATTGGAAAGGATATTTTCTTAGAGATTGATGGATGTTGTCTTTCACTGATAAAAATGTAATTTTTTAATAGTTTTCAGTGAAATGAGTCTTCCTTTATATCAAGATTGCTCAGAGGAAAAGGAATAGGCTATGGCCAAGGACAAAATGGAGTCCTTCACTCTAAACCCTGTTCATTCCTAATTCTTACAATATTTTGGTAGGCATTTCAGAGCTATGATAACCTCATAAAGATGGAAACCACTTGGTTGGTCTACTTTTCATTTTCCAAGTTGCCCCTTCCTATGGTGATTTAAAAGGCTCAGTGACATTGTGACTTCAAATAGAAGGGCCTTAATGCTGGGAGATGGGGCAGGCATAGGAAACCCAAGGTGGAAGCACGAAACAGATTCTGTAGGTAAGTGACAGACTGGCGCAGAAATGTTTAAAAAAGGTGGTAGAGAGAAAACGGGGAATTATAGACCAGTAAGCCTGACATCGGTAGTGGGGAAAATGTTAGAGTGCTTGGAAAACAGTGACAGGATCGGACAAAATCAACATGGATTTACAAAAGGTAAATCATGCTTGACTAATCGACTGAAAATGTTTGAGGATGTACCTGGTAGAATAGATAAGGGAGAACCAGTGGATCTAGTGTATTTGGACTTTCAGAAGGCTTTCGATAAGGTCCCGCATAAGAGATTAGTGTGCAAAGTTAAAGCACATGGGATTGGGGGTAAGGTACTGACTTGGATAGAGAACTGGTTGGCAGACAGGAAGCAAAGAGTTGGAATAAATGGGTCTTTTTCCGAGTGGCAGGCAGTGACTAGTGGGGTATCGCAGGGATCGGTGCTAGGACACCAGCTATTTACAATATATATTAATGATCTAGACGAGGGAACTAGATGTAATATCTCCAAGTTTGCAGATGACACAAAGCTGGGTGGGCGTGTGTGCTGTGAGGAGGATGCAGAGAAACTCCAGTATGATTTGGACAGGTTGGGTGATTGGGCATTTCATGGCAGATGCAGTATAATGTGGATAAATGCGAGGTTATCCACTTTGGTGGCAAAAACAGGAAGACAGATTATTATCTGAATGGCAATAAATTGGGAAAAGGGGAACTGCAACGAGACCTGGGTGTCCTTGTGCACCAGTCGCTGAAGGTAAGCATGCAGATGCAGCAGGCGGTTAAGAAGGCAAATGGTATGTTGGCCTTCATAGCGAGAGGATTCGAGTACAGGAGCAAGGATGTCTTGCTGCAGTTGTACAGGGCCTTGGTGAGACCACACTGTTGTGTCCGTCAGTAGTAAGACACAAGACTGCAGGAGAACGGTACAACAGGTGTTTACTCAACGTGGCTGACTCTGGAACTGAACTGTACAGATTACTACTCAGTGCTATATACAGGTGTGGTCACTGCCGGTACTACAGTATACATGAGCTGTAAAAAGTAGTTCCCCCCTTAAAGGTATATACATTACAATTCCTCCCCTTTTAGATTAATAGTACCATAACACTCATTTAACAATTAAATATCAAACTAATTACAATTAACACTTTTAACATACAACGTTAGCTGAAAATAGTCCATTTATATATTCAGTCTTTGGGGAGGCTTCCTGATCCTTTCTGGATAGCGCCTTTCCCGAGTGTCTCGCTCTTGGTGCGGATGCGATTCTGGCACCCTGTCGTCGGTTGGGTCATCAGCTTCCGATGCTACTGTTTCTGGGGTAGATGCGACCTGTACGTTGGGTTCCTCACCAGGTACGTATGGGTGAGGCATGGGGTTGACTTGTTCCTGTGACTCTAGGATCTGGTCAGCATGGCATCTCATGATGTTCTCCCCAACGTCCACTGTGTACATTAGTGGGCCCTGCCGTGTGCATATCGTTCCTGGCTGCCATTTTTCTGTTCGGTAGTCGCGGGTCAAGACTGGTTGCCCTACATTGAAGCTCCTTGTTGGCTTCTCATGGATGTGCTGGAATTGCTTACTCTCAACATCTCTTCATACGTTTGGTCTGAGCAAATCCAGGCGAGATCTTAACCTTCAGTTAAAGAACATCATGGCCGGGGCCTGGTTGGTGACTGCATGTGTTGCATTCCGGTAGGCGAACAGGAAATTGTCCACCTTATGCTGCAGCGGAATGTTGTCATTGTACATAGCCTTTATTGCCTTCTTAAAGGTTTGTACGAACCTCTCAGCCAATCCATTTGTGGCTGGATGATATGGGGCGGATGTGTAATGCCTTACCCCATTCTTCTTCATAAACCTCTGGAACTCTTCGGACACAAACTGTGGTCCGTTATCGGAGCAAATGTGTTCTGGCAAGCTGTTCCTGGCAAAAATGGTCCGTAGGACTGCAATAGTTTTCTCCGTGGTGGTGGAGGACATTTTGATGAATTCAGGCCATTTCGAGTGCGCATCCACAGCTATTAAAAGCATTGAGTCCATGAATGGACCAGCAAAATCAATATGCACCCGTTGCCATGGAGATGAGGACCACTCCCATGGGTGTAGAGGGGCATGTGGTGGTGCATTTTGGACTTTCTGGCATCCTGAGCAGCTCTTGGTCAGGTCCTCGATTTGTTTATCGATTCCTGGCCACCACACATAAGCCCTGGCAAGGCTTTTCATTTTTACCCCTCCCAGATGACCCTTATGAAGCTCATTGAGCACTCTATCCCTTAACTTGGGTGGAATTACCACTCGGGATCCACACATCAAGGTCCCCCGGCACACTGACAGCTGTTCTCTTCTTGTCAAGAATGCTGGCAACAGTGAGTCGCCATGTGCTGGCCATCCCTTCACCGTCAAATCATATACCCGAGACAGTGTCGGGTCATTTCGGGTCTCCTTTTCTATACGAGCATTAGTTACCGGTAGGTATTCAACTATAGTCGAATGAAATATTTCGACAGGACCCACTGCTGGTGCTTCCTCCGCAGTAGGCAGTGGCAGTTGTGATAGCCCATCAGCATTTCCATGCTGTTTCGTGCCCTTATATTCAATCTCATAGTGGTGCGCCCCTAGAAAGAGTGACCATCTTTGTAGTTGTTGCGCAGTCATCACCGGAACGCCCTTCTTCGGATTAAAAATGGAGACAAGAGGCTGGTGGTCAGTCAGCAAGGTGAATTTCTGCCCGTGCAGATAGTGATTGAACTTTTTCACTCCCCACACTAGGCTGAGGGCCTCCCTGTCAATCTGGGCATAGTTACGCTCGGCTGAGGTTAGTAATCGTGAGGCAAAGGCTATTGGCCTATCTGAGCCGTCCGAGAATTTGTGCGACAGCACCGCTCCAATGCCGTAGGGTGACGCATCACACGCCAACCGAATTGGTAGTGCTGGGTTGAAATGGGCCAATGCCTCTTTCGATGTGATTAGTGTTTTGCTCTTCTGGAAAGCTCGTTTACATTCGTCACTCCACTTCCATGGCACTCCAGTTTGCAGTAGGGTGTTCAGTGGGTGCAGTATTGTAGACAAATTTGGCAAGAACTTCTGGTAGTAGTTTACCAGCCCGAGGAACGACCTCAGTTGTGACACGTTTTCCGGTGTTGGAGCCTTGACTACTGCTTCAATCTTTTCTGGGGACTTATGTAACCCCTCTTTATCGATAACGTGGCCACAATACGAGATCTGTTTTTTAAAAAACTCGCATTTGGGGCGGTTAGCTCGGAGCCCATATTCCTTCAATCTAGTGAGCACCTGCTCCAGGTTGGCAAGGTGATCACTGTCATTTTCGCCCGTGACCAGGATGTCGTCCAAATAACACTGGGTCCCTGGGACCCCTTGCAGGACTTGTTCCATCGCCCTTTGCCAAATAGCCGGAACTGATGCTACCCCGAATACCAGCTGGTTGTATTGGTAGAGACCTTTATGGGTGTTGATTGTGAGGTATTTTTTTGATGCTTCTTCTACCTCCATTTGCAGATACGCCTGGGCCAGATCAATCTTAGTGAAGCATTTCCTTCCAGATAGCGAGGCAAAAATATCTTCAATCTGCGGAAGTGGATATTGCACGGTGTGAAGGACTGGGTTCACTGTTACCTTAAAGTCCCCACAGATGCGAACCTTCCTTGGTTCCCCAGGCGTGCTGCTCAACGACTTTTTCATCACAGGGACGATGGGTGTAGCCCACTCGCTCCAGTCTACCTTGAACGGTACTCCTGAATGTTCCAAACTCTCCAGCTCTGCTTCGACGGCTGGGCGGATCGCATAAGGTACCGGTCTGGCCTTAAAAAATTTTGGGCTTGCGTTTTCTTCGATTTTAATTGTTGCTGTCATGCCTTTTAGTGTTCCGAGTCCTTGCTGGAACACTTCTTGCGCATCGGTTAGGATCTTTGACAGTCGCCCAGGTGTGACGTCATCATCCTTTTTGGCAGCCACAGTCAGTGCTTGTATGGAATGCCAATCCAGCTGTATTTTCCAGATACATTCACGCCCCAGTAATGGTGGTCCTCCATCTTGCAATACATACAGGTCTAATTTTGGTGTTTCCTTACCGTTATATATAACGGTCACCCTTATTTTTCCTTTGGGGTAGACTTTTTGCCCCGTGTACGTCTTCAAAATAATTTTTGTGTCTGTCAAGGATATGTGTGAGAATAGCCGCTCATAGTCCCGTCGGTTTATGACTGTTGGGGCTGATCCTGTGTCCAATTCCATTTTAACCTGGACTCCTGCTATCTTGAGAGTGACCCAAATGGTTCGGTGATCCTCCGTTTTGATCACATTATGTAGTTTCAGACAACTCAGCTCCCTGCTTTCGGAGTCGGTATCACTCTTTTGTTCGCCTGAACTATTCTCCATCACCTTATGCACCTTCTTGTACTTTTCTTTTGGAAATTTCTTATTGCTGGTTTTCTTTCCCGACCTGCAGACTCGTGCTATGTGTCCTACTTTTCCACACTGTCTGCACACTTTGTCTTTGAACCAGCAATCATTGTGGTCGTGTGTTGTTCTGCCGCAGCGATAGCACTTCTCTGTTCTGTGTGACATTTCTTTTGTGCCATATTCTTGCGGTCTCTGTTGTATCTCTGCAGCGCCCCATGCTGCTGCTTCATATGATACCGCAATGCTGAAAGCCTTGTCCAGCGTAAGGTCCTTTTCAGATAAAAGCCGTTTCTGGGTTCCTTCACTTTGAAGCCCACACACAAACTTGTCCCTTAAGGTATCTGCCAGTCCCGTTCCAAACTGGCAGTGTTTCGATAGTTTGCGCAGTTCTGTTAAATATTCAGCATTGCTTTCATCCTTATGCTGGTTCCGTTTGTGAAACTTGAATCTTTCTGCTATCAGCAGCGGTGTGGGGTTTAAATGTTCCTGTAGTATCGTCACTATGTCTCCAAAACTCTTTTCCACTGGCTTCGCTGGGGTTACTAGATTTCGTAATAAGCCATACGTCTTTGCACCCATTAAGTTTAACAATACTGGCGCTTTCTTGTCATCTGACACCTCATTTGCCTTGCAGTATACCTCTATTCGTTCGACATATGTAGTCCAATCTTCGACTTAATTGTCAAATGCGATGATACTGCCACTCTTCGGCATTTTGGGTGTGGCTTAAAATGGCGCCTCCCGCACTTTCCTTCCTCCCCCGCTGCTGCCAACGCCGCTCTCGGCGGTCCTCGTGGCAATGGCGGCACCCTGTAGGTTTCACGCGCTTCTCCTGTGCTGCTGCCAACGCCGCTCTCGGCGGTCCTCGTGGCAATGGCGGTGCCTCGCGGGTTTCTGCGCATCTCTCTCCCTCTCCTCGACGCTGCTCGGCCCCTGAACACCGGCTGCGCCCTGTGCGCTCTGCCCTCTCTCTCTCTCTCTCCCGTCAACGCTGCTCGCCCCTTTGCTGTGCCGCTCGGTCGGGCTCTAGCCCGCCGCTGTCCGGGAAGGGTCTGCACACTACCTGTTGCCAGCCCGTTTCGCTGGACCACTGCGACTGGAAAGCCAAGCCTGGCTCTCAACAGCCTCCCCTGCAATTCTCGAGTCTCTGCTGGATGACTGGGCAGTTGCCCGTGGTCGATGCCCATGTCTCTGGCCTTGACCTCCAATCTACTGGTCTCCAGGAACGAATCCCTGGGAGGTGATGCAGAGTTGCAGGTAGGATCGAATTTGCCTCGTCGCCAATGTTGTGTCTGTCAGTAGTAAGACACAAGACTGCAGGAGAACGGTACAACAGGTGTTTACTCAACGTGGCTCACTCTGGAACTGAACTGTACAGATGACTACTCAGTGCTATATACAGGTGTGGTCACTGCCGGTACTACAGTATACATGAGCTGTAAAAAGTAGTTCCCCCCTGAAAGGTATGTACATTACACACACTTTGAGTATTGTGTGCAGTTTTGGTCACCTTATCTGAGGAAGGATGCTCTTGCCGTGGAGGGAGTGCAGCGAAGATTCACCAGACTGATACTTGGGATGGCAGGAATGGCGTATGAGGAGAAATTGGGTCGATTAGGCTTATATTCGCTGGAGTTTAGAAGAATGAGAGGGGATTTCATTGAAACTTATAAAATTCTAACAGGACTAGACAGACTAGATGCAGGAAGGATGTTCCTGATGGCGGGGGAGTCCAGAACCAGAGGTCACAGTCTAAGGATAAGGGGTAAGCCATTTAGGACTGAGCTGAGGAGGAATTTCTTCACCCAGAGAGTGGTGAACCTGTGGAATTCTCTACCACAGAAGGCAGTTGAGGCCAATTCATTAAATATATTCAAGAAGGAGTTAGATATATTTCTTAAGGCTAAAGGGATCAAGGGATATGGAGAGAAAGCAGGGACAGGGTACTGAATTTGGATGATCAGCCATAATCTCATCAAATGGCGGAACAGGCTCAAGGGGCCGAATGGCCCACTCCTGCTCCTATCTTCCTTGTTTCTATGTTCAACCTAGTGGTCTGCCAAGTACAAGGGCTAATTTTTCTAGGAAGAACCTTGTATATGCTTGGCATATACAGCCTGGAATTCCATCACTGGCAATATTAAGGCTTTTCTGCTGCAGTGCTGAAGCAGAGCCAGCAGGGGAGCAAGTTTTCCTAAGTTTTCTAATCTCATTTGAATAACTATTCATAGCTGCAAATGCAGCTTTAGCCTTGTTCAGAGAGCAAGCCCAATGAGAAAAGCAGAAAATTTGGAATGCAAGCACAAATCAAAGGCATGTGCGCACTTAAAGGTAAATGACTGCATATGGGGACAAACATTTGTTTCAGCCTTTGTCAGGATTCAAAATTAATTTCAAATATTTTTCAGCCAAGGCTGGGAGGCTGGGAGATGGGGCAGGCATAGGAAACCCAAGGTGGAAGCACGAAACAGATTCGGTAGGTAAGTGACAGACTGGCACAGAACTCAACTCCCTGTTTAACTGATAGTTAGATGGATACACATGCACATGTGGTGGTTGTGAGGATGGTTGCCCAATGTGGTACTTCAGGTGAGACCCCTCCCCCCACCCCACCACATCCCTGCAGACCTGAGGATAGATGACGAAGAAGACAGCATGTTTAAAGAAATCTGGCAAAGAAAGAGTACCCAACAACATCACTGATACGATAGCAAAATACTGCGGATGCTGGAAATCCGAAATGACAACAGAAAATGCTGGAAAAACTCAGCAGGCCAGGCAACATCCGTGGAGAGAAAATAGAGTCAACGTTTCGAGTCAAACCCTTTGCCAAGACTGGAAAGGCACAGGAAATGAAATAGATTGAAAGGCCAGGCTGGGAGAGAACAAAAGAGAAGTGAAGAGACATTAAGAGGTATTCAAAACGAGACGAGATGGTGATAGGACTAGTGGAGACAAAAGATGGCTCAGATTAGGTGTGAAATGTTCTGGCAGAATGAGAGACAGCTGCCATGTGGGAGAGAGAGAAAAAAAGGGGGGGGGGGAAAGGGCCAAAACAAAGGTGGGGATAACAATTAAGTAAAAATGTAATGGGGGCCGAGGCTATGGTCTGAAATTGTTGAACTCGATATTGAGTCCGAAAGACTGTAAAGTGCCTAATTGGAAGATGAGGTGCTGTTCCTCAAGTTTATGCTGAGCTTCCGTGGAACAATGCAAGAGCCCAAGTAAAGTGAGGTCTGAGTGGGAATGGGGCAGTGAATTAAAATGACAGGTGACCGGAAGCTCGGGGTCCCCCTTACGGACTGAACGGAGGTGCTCCGCAAAGCGGTCACCCAATCTGTGTTTGGTCTCCCCAATGTAGAGGAGACCAAATCGTGAGCAGCGAATACAGTATAATAGATTGCAAGAAGTACAAGTAAATCGCTGTTTCACCTAGAAGAGGTGTTGGGGCCCTGGACAGTGGGAAGGGGGGAGGTATAAGGGCATGTGTTGCATCTCCTGCGCTTGCACGGGAAGGTGCTGGGCGAAGGAGAATGGGTGCTGGGGGTGATAGAGGAGTGGACTAAGGTGTCTCAGAGGGAGCGGTCCCTATGGAATGCTGAAAGGGGAGGGGAGGGGAAGATGTGTTTGGTGGTGGGATCACTTTGGAGGTGGCGGATATGGCGGAGGATGATCCGTTGAATGTGGAGGCTGGTACGGTGAAAGGTACCCTATTGTGGTTCCGGGAGGGTGGGGCATGGGTGAGGGCAGAAGTGCAGGAGATAGAACGGACATGGTCGAGGGCCGTGTCAACCACAGTAGAGGGGAATCCTCGGTTGAGGAAAAAGGAAGACATGTTGGAAACACTGGTGTAGAAGGAGGCATCGTCGAAGCAGATGCGGCGGAGACGGAGAAACTGGGAGAATGGAATAGAGTCCTTACAGGAGGCGGGGTGGGAGGAATTGTAGTCCAGGTAGCTGTGGGAGTCAGTGGGCTTGTAGTGAATGTTGGTCAGTAACATATCCCCAAAGACGGAGACGGAGAAGTCGAGGAAGGGAAGGGAAGAGTTGGAAATGGACCATGTGGAGGTGAGGGAAAGGTGGAAATTGGAGGCAAAGTGAATGAAATTGTCTAGGTCAGGGTGAGAGCAGGAAACGGCACCGATTCAGTTATCAATGTACCGGAAAAAGAGGTGAGGGAGGGGACCCGAGTAGGACTGGAACAAAGAGTGTTCCACATATCCCACGAAAAGGCAGGCCACATCAATGATCTTGTGGATAGCCCAAAGATTGCATGCCACAAAGTGTCGCTTGTTCCACATGTACATCTCATCCATGCCAAGCCCTCATTCAACATTACAGCTCCTTACATCGTAGTCATACCCACTCCTCAGGAGGGCGCACCTTCAAGATGCAATGTAGAACTGAAAATATTGTCACAATCAAATATATCACGATCATATACCTCAAGCCATCTGAGAACAACTGTAGAAAATACAAGGGGGTGTTTTTGGTGTAATGGGGTTATTGTCTCTGGCCAGTCAGAAGTATCTGAGCTGCTCCAGAGCCCAGTGCGGTTTCAAATCGCTCCCCTTTTCTGGTTCTGACCACCGGACTTATTTCAGTAGCGATGTAGACAAAACGAGACTTGTGGTTGGGTGCAAAGAAGACCAGTATTTATTGAAATAAAGAATAAATTGAAAATAATGAAAATGATAGTGAATACAGCACACCTATACTTAATACAGCACACCTATACTTAATACAGCACACTTTTGCTTAATACAGCACACCTTTGCTTAATACAGCACACCTTTGCTTAATACAGCACACTTTTGCTTAATACAGCAGACTTTTGCTTAATTCAGCACACTTTTACTTAATAGGGGAGGAGAAACGGACACATCGAGGGAAAATTGACTAAAATTACAATTTAACAAAATCCCCCTTTAATTCCCACCCCTAATGCTTATCTAGTTTGCCTTGTAAAGGGCCAGAAAGTTTTATGCTCGCCAGTAAATGCCTGCTCCGTGCCCCTGCAGTCTGTCTTGGATTCTTCACTGCCCCGAAGTAGAGATACCCCAGTAATTCAAAAGTAACTGCTGGTATTCCACTTCTTTGGGCGGACTGTTGAGCTGTTCCCCTTGTAGGCAGGGCACGGAGGCGACGTGGCAGTGAGAGAGAATGGCTTCCTGAGGGGCTATCTTTATACCCCATTGGGAGCCGTTGTGTTTGCGCCCAAATCTGGATGTATCTGGGCTATACAAAAGGGATCGATCTGTCCCCATTGACTGTAATAGGTTTGAATGTGTTACCCATTCATTTTAACTGGTTTGCGACCAGTTTGAAATGTCCCACTGAATCCTTAAGTGTTCAGTCAACAGCACTCAAGTGGTTTGTAAGCAATCCATTGTCCTGCGGTCACCGTCCAACCGCAACTGATTGACAGCTTTAAGTACTTAAGCTCTTGAGTCAACATTGTAGAGAGCTCATGTAAACAAACAACCCTTTGTCCTGTGAGTGAAACTTCCTAAACTGCAGTTGATTGACAGTTTCAAGTACTTCAACAAATTCACACAGGCTGGTATTTTTTCAAATCCTTTGTCAGCCAGCGATGGGAGATACAGGCAGGCCGTCTTTGTCTTCTGCCACGAGGCCTCACAGCCATTTTGATACCCTGGGTTTTTAAGGTATATGCCACCCAGGATTTCTTTAATCAAAAATAATCTTCGGGGGCTGTAGAAATTTTCCGAAATACTTGCGAACCTTACAGCCCCCCATCGGATACTAAAACTTGCTTGTAGTATCCTGTTTAAAGGTGAGCAATAATTTCTGACCCCCACAAACAACCTTCCCTCATACTTATCTATATCTATCTCTGATTCCCTGACACTTCCATCTCCCCTACCCAGGGAGAATCGTAGTACACGGTAGGCATCTATCGATAGAAAAACATGATTAGTTACAGTAATTCAAACATGAAGGGGGTCCAATGCCCCTGCATCACTGAGTATTTACAATAATTCAAGCATGGAGGGGGTCCAATGCCCCTGCACCACTTGTGACATAGTTTTAACACGATACAACATCTTTAATGGGATTACCACCAAGCCAAAACATATCTGATAAAAATACAAATGGAAGAAAACGAGCTTCCTTTTCTCTCTCTTTTTTTAATGCAATTGTCTGACACTTTAATAAATGGCACCATTCTTCAGCCATAAATGTATTTCAAACTTTCACAATCTACAAACGCAACAATTCACAGGCATATGCAATTTGTTCAATTGACTCTAAACAAGTAGTACAATCTCACAGTTAGGAACTAAATTCACACATTATTTCCTTTGGAGTTGGGACCAGTACATAATACAAAATCTAAAATAATTAACGAGCTTTTGGTAAACTCTTAATCTTAATCTGGATTTCCAATAACAGTTTAATTGCTGTGGGCATCTGCCTCCTGCAGACCCCTCCCTTCGTGGGCTAGGGGTGCTCCCTTCCCTGAGCATTCAAAAACACGATGGTCCTCTGTACCTTCCAAAACTCTGAAAAAGACTTAATAAAAAAAAACATCTAGCCAGGTCCCCTGGCTCGGGGGGGGGGGGGGGGGGAATGTGATCGGCTCACATAGACAACACTCTGGAACGGTACCATACTTAAAACTTATACTCTAATAATTAACACTACCGAATTGCAATATAAAATTAAAATTAACACATTCTAACTTAATCCTCTATACACGTTATTTAAACAAAGCTATATACAAGCGCCGCCCATCTCCGGGTGGCCAGCCTAATCCCTGTTTGGACTGTTGCAGGCTACTCCCTGCGGCGAAGCTGGACTGATCCCAACTTCTGGTCCCTCGCAGCTTATGGCTGCTGGCTGGGGACTTCTGTCTTTTGGCTTCTCCCTGACTCGGGAGACCGCCCTATTCCACTGGAAAGTGGGTGACCATACTTTCTTGGGCTGGGGTACCCGAAAAGACCTCCTAGGGAGTGTTGCTGGTGGGGCTACCCTGGCGAGCGGACCCTTAGCTCGGGTCACAGTCCTTGCTGGCTGGGGACCTTCTCCCTCGGGTCCCTCCCTTCCCAAAACTGGGCTGGGGACAGGCAATCCCTTGCCACCGGCTGCCGGTGGCTGAGAGTCTTCCCCTTCAGGTCTAAAACCTGGTTCAGGCTCCTCCCCGGAATCCCATAAGAGACGGGGAATCGCTCGGACCAAGTGCTGGGGAACTTCTCCTCTCACGCACGTGACTGCGCCTGCGTGTGCAGTCTGTGTGAGTGTACGTGCTGCAGGCTGAGGATTTCTATTTTCAGGTTCAATCCCAGCTGCCCATTGCCCTGCCTCCGGCTTAAACAACCTGCATTGTTTAATATAACTGGCACCCTGCCAGTAACCCTGTTCTAAATCCTTTTCCCTTACTAGGGCGGCCTTAAAGGCGGAATCTTGGGCTTGGACCTGCTTTTGGTCCGGGGCCAAAACTACCCCGTGTGCCTCCCTTGTCTCGGATTGCTGCTACCGGGCCTGCTCTACAGGGGTCCCAGAACTCTCCTTCCCTGTCCCCCTGCTTAAACAGCTTACACTGGTCATGAATGGCTCCTCCCCTAACACAAGCCACAGTGCTTGCCTGTGCAGCCTGTGAGCTTGTACCCGCTGCGGGCTGAGGATTTCTGACCTCAGGTTCAATCCCAGCTGCCCGCTTCCCTGTGGGTCCCATTAAGCTAAATGGGACCTTGTTAGACCGGGGTGAATTGGTCAGGTCTTCCGAGTGGACCACCGTGCTGGAAGCTCCAGTGTCCACCGAATATCTCCCCTGCACCGTCTTCACCCCCACCTTATCATAGGGCCTGCTCCCCTCAGCATTTTCGCGGGGACACAGGTCGACAGGTTGTGCTGGCTCTAGTCATTGCTGGGAGTGGGATGGGGCAGATGGGGTCAAAGCACCAGTGGTGGCTGCTACTCCCGCCATGCCAGTCAGAAGAGACCGTAGGGACTGTAAAAATGACTCGATCGCAGCGGGAGGGATATCTGGCCCTGCCTTTTGGACTGGGGCTGTGGGATCCTTTCCCTTGTTATCCTTCCAGGGATTCTTACAATCTTTTCTCCAGTGACCGTCTTTCCCGCACCCATAACAATTTAACCTAGCCTGGGAGGGACGGTTCCCCTCCTGGTGCCACTCTTTCTTACTTTGACTCCCAGGTTTAACCTCATGGACTTTTCTTTTGGGTTGGGGCACCTTGATAGACTTCATGTTTCTAAAGGCTACTGTGAGCTGGCGGATCACCGCTTCTTCGGTGGTCTGGGGGTTTCGGGGGTCAAACCAAGCCGCGACCTGGGCTTGGATTTGGGGTAGGCTGTTTGTCATAAGACAACGGAGTCAGTGAGTCAATTGGACTGGGTTCAGTGTTGCCCGCCCAGGCATTCCCGGTCATGCGCTCTGGTAGACTGGCCACAGCCTGTCTGCGAATGCCTGCGGGGACTCCCCTGGGAGCTGCACCGTTCTTTCTACCCGGGCAAATGGACTACCATCATTGAGTCCCATGGCCTCCAATATCTCATTCTTCAGATCCTCATAATCCTTCTGCCCCCTTTTGCACTTGCCAGATAGGGCCTGGATGATATCACCTCCCAGGGAAAACAGCAGCATTTTTGCTTGCTCTGCGTCATCACAGTCATTAACACAAGCTGCTTGTTCTATCTCCCTGAAGTGCAGTGAGGGGTCTCCCTTTTTAGTGAGCTTGGGGATGTGGCTAACCATGTCCCTGAGCTGGTGGGTACCATATGGCACCACAAACTGATTCTGGATGGCCCCTGGGTCATCTTCATCAACGGACGGACCGTACCTCCGTTGTCGGAGGGGGTACACTGGTTCTGGTCCCGGCCTATCTAGCGGGGCCTGCTCTGCTTCCTCTACCACCTCATCCTCCACGCCACTTTGCTGCCAGAGCTCCGGAAAGCTTGGAGCAGTGGGTGGCGGTCGTGGGACCTCTGATTCCCTAACCAACCTTGTTCTGGGTGTTACCTGTGGGACGGTTCTATTTGGGTTGCCGATAAAGTCCGACTGACCTGCCTTCGGGCTGATAAGACATATCATCCCCTTTGCCCTTTTTAAAGCCATATTCCAGCTTTCTATCTCTTCCCTACAGGGACCATGATCTGCTTCCTCAAACCCTTGGTCGCAGGACAGCTTATACGCTGCCTTTACCTCCCTAACCTTTTCCTCCTGCTCTTTTACTTCTTGTATGAGGCGGGCGTTTTCCTCCTGCACCCTCATCTCATTGCCCTTGGCCTCTGCAACTAGGCACATCAGGTACTCTAATTCGTACCTCGTGTGGCTTTTGCCCTCGCTAAGCTGGTCCACCAGGCGCTCTATCTTGGCCTGGTATTCTTCAATCTCCATTTCCTTATCCCAACTCTCTGCTTTAACTTCCCTAAGCCTGCGGGAACCTAACCACAAACAGATCAGTGGGATAAAAAGAAAACCAATAACTGCTGCTCTCTCCAGACCCAGACCACCGTCTGCTACATCGCATACTGTTGCCGACGGTCCTGCCACGGTCGCCATTTTGTAGAAAATACAAGGGGGTGTTTTTGGTGTAATGGGGTTATTGTCTCTGGCCAGTCAGAAGTATCTGAGCTGCTCCAGAGCCCCGTGCGGTTTCGAATCGCTCCCCTTTTCTGGTTCTGACCGCCGGACTTATTTCAGTAGCGATGTAGACAAAACGAGACTCATGGTTGGGTGCAAAGAAGACCAGTATTTATTGAAATAAAGAATAAATTGACAATAATGAAAATGATAGTGAATACAGCACACCTATACTTAATACAGCACACCTTTGCTTAATACAGCACACTTTTGCTTAATATAGCATACCTTTGCTTAATACAGCACACCTTTGCTTAATACAGCACACTTTTGCTTAATACAGCACACTTTTACTTAATAGGGGAGGAGAAACAGACACATCGAGGGAAAATTGACTAAAATTACAATTTAACAAAATCCTCCTTTAATTCCCACCCCTAATACCTATCTAGGTTGCCTTGTAAAGGGCCAGAAAGGTTTATGCTCACCAGTAAACACCTGCTCCGTGCCCCTGCGGTCTGTCTTGGATTCTTCACCACCCTGAAGTAGAGATACCCCAGTAATTCAAAAGTAACTGCTGGTATTCCACTTCTTTGGGCGGACTGTTGAGCTGTTCCCCTTGTAGGCAGGGCACGGAGGTAAGGTGGCAGTGAGAGAGAATGGCTTCCTGAGGGGCTATCTTTATACCCCATTGGGAGCCGTTGTCTTCGTGCCCAAATCTGGATGTATCTGGGCTATACAAAAGGGATCGATCTGTCCCCATTGACTGTAATAGGTTTGAATGTGTTACCCATTCATTTTAACTGGTTTGCGACCAGTTTGAAATGTCCCACTAAATCCTTAAGTGTTCAGTCAACTGCACTCAAGTGGTTTGTAAGCAATCCATTGTCCTGCGGTCACCGCCCAACCGCAACTGATTGACAGCTTTAAGTACTTAAGCTCTTGAGTCAACATTGTAGAGAGCTCATGTAAACAAACAACCCTTTGTCCTGTGAGTGAAACTTCCTAAACTGCAGTTGATTGACAGTTTCAAGTACTTCAACAAATTCACACAGGCTGGTATTTTTTCAAATCCTTTGTCAGCCAGCGATGGGAGATACAGGCAGGCCGTCTTTGTCTTCTGCCACGAGGCCTGACAGCCATTTTGATACCCTGGGTTTTTAAGGTATATTCCACCCAGGTTTTCTTTAATCAAAAATAATATTCGGTGGCTGTAGACATTTTCCGAAATTCTTGCGAACCTTACACAACCTAGCTGCATGATGCACAGTTAGTGACTGACACCCAGGTTAGCCGCAGGTTGTGTACATGCTCGTCCCTGTGCAAATGTTCCTTCAATTCCTAACCTCTCAAGGTGACTTTTCTGCTGGTACAACCAGAAGCCACTTTGAGGGGACAATCCCAACCTGCAGAAAGTCCTCCCTGGTCAAGCATAGGTGCTGAAGGCACATCTCAGCTGATGTGCAGAAGAAACTCTGGCAGATTCCATGTGGGGAATGGTGAGTCTAGACAACTCACCTCAGGTATATATAGACTGCTCTCTGATGAATTCTCTGTAAATCCTCCTTCTCTTCCACCTATCTGAGGGCAAGAGGAATTTTAAAAGGAATGTCCATGTGACCAATGACACTGTTGCAAATCACAGTGAAACTCCCCTGGCTGGTAGATGGTAAAAAGAGAAAAGAAAAATTAAAATAAACCCCTCAAAAAACAATACACGTAAACAAAAGGAAACAAAAAAGGCAAAAAAACCCCACCAAATCATTGGACAGATAGCATTATGAAGTACAGGAAGTGCCTTCTCCTGGCTGTGTGCCTGCTGCATGTGTGCTGTGCACCTAGTTATACAGGTGCACAGCAATGATGTCACCCTATTAGCTGCATGCAGTGGGAAATGTGGGGCTAGAAAGTCCTACCTCAAATTCTGTAAAGTTATTCCTTCTAAAGTGGTTAGTGCTCTGGAGCAGCTCAAGCCTCCTATTCCCCCAGCATTGACTGGTTGGAAAAACAATGCATATAGATCATAGGGCCTTGGACCCCATTTCCCTTCCCTGCCCCCATGCCCAGAGTGCATGTGTCACTTGCCCAGGGGTGTGGAATTTTTACCCAATATAATCTAAGGTTATATTTTTGTATTTTAATGATCTGCCTTGGTACTTTAATTGGTATGCTAATAATTATTTTAATTTGTAACATATATGCAAATTAGTTTTAATTTTATTTAAAAAAGTAAATGTAAGATAATTCAGAGCAAATGACCATTAGTTTCTAGCTGCTATTTTCAATATTTTTGTTTTATCACGGTAAGAAATCCCACTATCTCAGTGGGTCAGTAGGTAAACCCACCGAGTGGCTATACAAACCAGAAGGATCCCAGGGCAATCCCATATCTGTGCTGAGTTACCTGATCTCAACTGGGACAGACGTTGGGGAACTACAGTTAGCCTCAGTGTCCCTGGGTTAAGGAGGGGAAACTTAGATAGAATCTGCTCTCCTAACTGCAGTGATTCTCGCTAGAAAGTAAACATGCATGAGTGTCAGGTGAGGTTTGGGTTCAGATATTTTTCTCCCCTCTGCAGAATAGAATAGCCTCCCAGGTCTGGATTTTCCTCCCTGATGGGATCGCTGCTGGCAATGTGATGGAAAAGGACTTCTGCTCACCTGCCTGCCCCAGTGCTGACCCTGCCAAATTTTCCAAGCTTCATTTAAATATTGTAGGTGGGCTCCCATCAGTTTCATCTCCTCTGTTTGGAAGCTTACCACCATGGGATGAGAAATGGCAAGCTGCCATCGGATTTAAATGCCAACAACAGCTTAAAGCAGTAACTGTTTCTTGTGAAAGAAGGATTGAAATGCCGGGCTGAATTTTTACTTTGAAGGGTGTGGGGGTTTGCAAGCGTGTGGGCAGTTAAAAGCGTTGAAATTGACAGCGCGTTGGCAAGCCGGCTTCTGCCTTTAACTCAGGCATGTTAGTCAGGGCGCAAGAGACCCCCTTGGGAGAGGCGGGTGACTTAATTAAAGCAACTTGGGAAAATAAAATAGAGAACAATATTGGCAAACAATAATGTAGAATAGCAATGGGAAACATTTAAAATGGTGTTCAAAAGAGTCTAGGAAAAATATATTCCGCTAATAAACAAGAACAAGCTAAACACTAATGAGACACCATGGATGAATAAAGACATAAGGGAAAACTTGAGGGTAAGGAAAGAGGCATACACTAAGTATATGGACAGCAGGGGGGAGCATGACAAGAGAGAATGCGAAGAAACTAGGAGAGAAGTCAAAAAAAATTAGAAAGGCAAAAAGGAACTGTGAAAGTAAATTATCATGGAACATAAAACAAAATAGTAAAATATTTTACAGCCACAGCAATAAAAAAATAAAGGTCGGGAAGGGACTAGGGCCACTAAGGGATGGACACGATAATATCATAGGCAGCAATAGAGAAATGGTGGCAATATTAACTAATTACTTTACTTCAGTATTTACCAGGGAAACAGAGCAAGACATGACATCGGATGATGAGATTAGAAATGAGATAACTGCATTTAAAATAAAAAGAGGAGAAATATTAAATAAACTAATCAAATTCAAAGACGATAAAACCCCTGGTCTGGACAGATTACATCCACACATTTTAAAAGAATCTAGGGAAGAGATAGCAGAGGCATTACTACACATATTTAATAATTCATTAGAAAAAGGTGTAGTGTCAGAGGGATAGCTAACGTAATATCTATATTTAAGAAGGGAGATAGAACATGTCCAGGGATATATAGACCAGTCAGTTTAACATCGATGGTAGGAAAAATAATGGAATCCCAACTAAACGCGAAAATAGAAGAACATCTAGAAACCAACAATATAATAATGAATAGTCAGCATGGATTTCAAAAGAGGAAGTCTTGCTTGACCAACCTCATTGAATTTTTGAAGCGGTAACAGAGAGAGTAGACAAGGATAATGTAGTAGATGTAATTTATCTAGATTTTCAAAAAGCCTTCGATAAGGCACCACATAATAGACTAATGAATAAGGTCAGAGAATACGGAGTCAGGGGACAAGTAGCAGAATGGATAACTAGCTGGCTTCAAGACAGAAAGCAGAGAGAGTAGGGGTAAAGGGTAGCTATTCACAGTGGCAGAAAGTGGGAAGTGGTGTTCCACAAGGATCAGTGCTGGGACCACTGTTGTTCACAATTTATATTAACGATTTAGACTTTGGAATCAAAAACACAATTTCTAAATTTGCGGATGACACCAAATTGGGGGGATAGTCAATACTGAGGAGGTCTGCAACAAATTACAAGAAGACATTAATAAACTTGCAGAATGGGCATATAATTGGTAAATGAATTTCAACACAGATAAATGTGAGGTATTACATTTTGGTAAGAAAAATAGGGAGGTCACATATTACTTGGAAAATACAAATCTAAATTGGGTAGAAGAGCAAAGGGATCTCGGAGTACAAATACACAAATCACTAAAAGTAGCGACACAGATTAACAAGGCCATAAAAAGGCAAACCAAGCACTAGGGTTTATTTCTAGAGGGATAGAATTGAAAAGTAGGGAAGTTATGCTAAACAGGTATCGCACCTTGGTTAGACCACACTTGGAGTACTGAGTCCAGTTCTGGTCGCCATATTATAAAAAAGATATAGAGGCACTGGAGATGGTGCAAAAAAGATTTACAAGGATTATACCAGAAATGCGAGGGTATACCTATCAGGAAAGGATGAACAGGCTGGGTCTCTTTCCTCTTGAAAAGAGAAGGCTGAGGGGTGACCTAATTGAGGTCTTTAAAATTATGAAAGGTTTTGATAGAGTAGATACAGAGTGTTTCCACTTGTGGGGAACAGCAAAACTAGAGACCATCAATATAAGATAGTCACCAAGAAATCAAACTGGGAATTCAGAAGAAACTTGTGGTGGTGAGAATGGTGAGAATATGGAACTCACTACCACAGGGAGTGGTTGAAGCGAATAGTATAGATGCATTTAAGGGAGGCTAGATAAGCATATGAGGGAGAAGGGAATAGAGGGTTACGCTGATAGAGTTAGATGCAGAAGGGGGCTTGAGTGGAGCATAAACGCCGGCATGGACCGGTTGGGTCGAATGGCCTGTTTCTGTGCTGTATATCCTAAGTAGTCCTATGCAATTTAGAGATTGTTAAGAGGCTATTAACAGCCTTTTTTTACCTGATGTTGCAGCTTTTATTGGCTGTCCACAGGATCCCCAGGCTTGTTGAACCTTGCCAGTGAAAGTAAGGCGAGAGCACAGTGGCAATTGTGGGAGCTGAACAAATGACATTTAAAAAAAATCTTATAAATACTCACACCTGCTTCCTTGCCTCAGGGAAAGGCTTTTGCTCTCATCACTTGTGCTGAGAGTTTGCTTTCAGGAGTTTGCATGTGATTTCTACAACTTTGGAAGTCACTCTTGCTACATTGGAGGTCACTCTCACTACATTGGAGATCACTCTCACTACATTGGAGGATTGTGCCTTCTGTCATATATCAGATTAGCAGGGGTGCTGCTTATGCTGTTTCACCTTGGACCTCAGATGAGGACCAAGATGAGCACCAGCAGTGACAACCAGCAGGAGCAACAGCAGCCTTCTTCTCACCGACCTGCCACTCAACAGGAGAGTGGGGATGAGCAGAGGGGTGGAGGGCGCACAGTCAGAGGTCGTGGTTCACATTGGTACCAACGACATGGGTAGAAAGAGCGATGAGGTCCTGCAACAAGAATTTAGAGAGCTAGGTAGCAGATTAAAAAGCAGGACCTCAAAGGTTGTAATCTCTGGATTACTCCCGGTGCCACATGCTAGTGAGTATAGGAATAGGAGGATAGAGCAGATGAATGCATGGCTAAAGAGTTGGTGCAGGAGGGAGGGCTTTAGTTTCCTGGATCACTGGGTCTGCTTCTGGGGAAGGTGTGACCTGTACAAGTCAGACGGGTTGCACCTGAACCGGAACGGGACCAACATCCTTGCGGGGAGGTTTGCTAGTACTGTTGGGGGGGGTTTAAACTAACTTGGCAGGGGGATGGGATACGGAGTGGAGCTATAGTAGGGGGTGATGCACAGCCAAATATAGAGGAAAAACAAGTCAGCCTGGAAGGCAGAGCAAATATGTAACGGCACAAGGGAGTATGGCAAGGCTGGATGGCATTTATTTTAATGCAAGGAGTCTTGCGAGTAAGGCAGATGAATTGAAAGTGTTGATGAACACATGGGAGTATGATATTGTTGCTATCACAGACACATGGTTGAGGGAGGAGCAGGACTGGCAGCTCAATATTCCGGGGTATAGAATCTTCAGGCGAGACAGAGTGGGGTGTAAAAGAGGAGGGGGTGTCGCAATATTAATCAAGGAGTCAATTACTGCTGTAAGGAGGGATGATATCTTAGCAGGTTCCTCTACTGAGGCCATATGGTAGAACGTAAAAACAAAAAGGGGGCAAGCACTTTGCTGGGAGTGTACTATGGGCCCCCAAACAGTCAGGGGGAGATAGAGGAACAGATATGTAGGCAAATCTCAGAGAAGTGTAGAAATAATAGGGTAATAATAGTAGGGGATTTCAACTTCCCCAATATTAACTGGGATAGTCAGAGTGTGAAAGGCTTAGAGGATGCGGAATTCTTAAAGTGCATCCAGGAGAGCTTTTTGAGCCAGCATGTCGAAAGTCCCACAAGAGAGGGGGCGGTACTGAACCTAATTCTAGGGAATGTAGCCGGGCAAGTGGTAGAAATGTCAGTAGGAGAGCATTTTGGTGACAGTGACCATAATTCGGTGAGATTTAAGGTAGTCAGGGAAAAGGACAAAGATGGACCGGAAATAAAGGTTCTAAATTGGGGGAAGGCTGATTTTAATATGATAAGGCAGGATCTGGCCAAAGTGGACTGGGATCAGCTACTTGTAGGAAAATCCACATCAGAGCAGTGCGAGTCTTTCAGAAAGGAAATAGAGAGAGTTCAGCGCCAACATGTTCCCGTAAAGGTCAAGGGTGGGACCAACAAGCCCAGGGAACTCTGGATGTCAAGGAATATACAAGAATGGATTAGGAAAAAAGGGAGGCTTTTGGCAAATACAAAGGACTAAAAACAGTGGAAGCCCTAGAGGAGTATAGAAAGTGCAGGGGGTTACTTAAAAAAGAAACTAGGAGAGCAAAGAGGGGGCATGAAAAAACACTGGCGGGCAAAATAAAGGAAAATCCCAAGGTGTTTTATAAGTATATTCAGGGAAAGAGGATAACCAGGGAAAGAGTAGGGCTCATTAGGGACCAAAGTGGCAATCTATGTGTAGAGCCGGAAGATGTAGGTGAGGTTTTAAATGAATATTTTGCATCTGTGTTCACTATGGAGAAGGACAATGTAGGCATAGAAATCAGGCAGAGGGATTGTGATATACTTGAACAAATTAGCATTGAGACGAAGGAGGTACTAGTGGTTTTAGCAGGCTTAAAAGTGCATAAATCCCCAGGCCCAGATGAAATGTATCCCAGGCTGTTGTGTGAGGCAAGGGAGGAGATTGCAGGGGCTCTGACACAATCTTTCAGAACCTCACTGGCCACAGGGGAAGTGCCAGAGGACTGGAGAACAGCTAACATAGTATCATTGTACAAGAAGTGTAGTAGGGATAAACCAGGGAATTACAGGCCAGTGAGCCTAACATCAGTGGTAGGGAAATTATTGGAAAAAATTCTGAGGGACAGAATTAGTCTCCACTTGGAGAGTCAAGGATTAATCAAGAACAGTCAGCATGGCTTTGTCAGGGGGAAATCATGTCTTGTAGGAACGTGGGTTCCTAACTAAAAGACGGAGTTCTACTCAGGCGATCAAACAAAACGAACTTTAATGAAACAAACAAGCTTTAACAAGAAACTGCAGGATAACATCGAATGTAGGTCTGCTCTCTCTGGAGGCTCCATGAGGACTGCCCCTGCAGTCCCGTGGCTGACGTCATGACGTCATCACGTTTTCCCGCCAGTGGGGGATCACGTGATGAACGGCATGGCGTCATCACGTTTTAGCTGCGCTATTAAAGTAACCACACTCTGTACAGTTAAACAGCATAATTAAAGATACAGACTCAGACTGTAGCTAGCATGTTGTTAAAGGAATTATATACAAATGATCTGAGTCCTTTGGTGGCTTCGCCACATGCGCCCCCCCAGAATTGTCTTTAACAGCAAAAGTGAGACGTCGAGGAGGCCTGACAAGTCTGTCCGAGCGACTTCGGTAACCCTGCAGAGGAAGCTGGTGGACGGGGGTCGAGCTGGCGGGTGGTTGTGGTTGAGCTGGCGCGGCGAGTGTGGTCGAGCTGGCGGGCGGCTGTGGTTGATCTGGCACGGCTGCTGCGGGCGTTCGGCCACGTTTCGGCGGTTGAGCGACGACGACTGGGCGGTCCAGGTCCAGGTGAGCCAGCTTCAACTGGTCCACCGAAATGTGATCCGACTTTCCTCCGATGTCAACCGAAAAGAATTTGTCTCCTGATTCGATGACGCAGAAAGGACCAGTGTAAGGGGGCTTGAGCGGATCCCGGTGAGCGTCGTGGCGGATAAATATGTACTCGGCGTTCTTCAGCTCCGCAGGCACGTGGGAGCTCTGTAGGCCGTGATTTGATGTAGGCACCGGAGCGAAGCATCTGGCCACTTCCTGGTGGCTAACGAGTTGCTGAGAGGCGGACCATGGCTCTGTGGGAGAAGGGAGGAAATCCCCCTGGTACTCGGAGTGGCTGGCCATAAACGAGTTCGGCCGAGGACGATTGCAGGTCTTCTTTGGGTGCCGTACGAAGACCCAAAAGGACCCATGGGAGTCTGTCCACCCATCCCGCACCTTGAAGGCTGGCCTGTAGGGCGGCTTTAAGCGACCTGTGGAATCGCTCACAAAGGCCGTTCGCCTGTGGATGATAGGTGGTGGTGCGATGAAGTTTGGTGCTGAGCCCCTGAGCTACAGCGTTCCAGAGCTCCGAGGAAAATTGTGGCCCACGATCGGAAGAGATGTCCGCCGGTACCCCGAAACGAGCAACCCAACAGGAGATGAAAGCTCTAGCGATGTCTGCCGAAGTGGTGGAAACCAAAGGAATTGCCTCTGGCCAGCTAGTGGTGCGGTCCACCATGGTGAGGAGATGCGTATAACCATGAGAAGGCGGAAGTGGCCCCACAAGGTCCACATGCACATGGTCGAAACGACGCTCCGGAACAGTGAACGTAGCCACTGGAGCTTTTACATGATGCTGGACTTTGGCCTTCTGGCAGACCACGCAGGTGTTGGCCCAGTCACGGACATCAAGGTACATACCCTTCCAGACGAACTTTGCCGACATTAGCCGTTGTGAAGCCTTCATACCAGGGTGCGACAACCCGTGTATGGCATCAAACACCTTCCGGCACCATGCGACTGGCACGATAGGTCGGGGAACGCGCATGGAGACGTCGCAAAGGAGCGTGGTGCCTGTGGCCTGGAAACTGACGTCGGTCGCTTGGAAACTAGAGGGGACAGTTCTGTATGATTGGACCTCTGGGTCCGAGGCCTGATCCACAGCCATGAGGGCGTAGTCAATCCCCAGGTGAACCGCATGGACCCTCACGTGGGAGAGGCAATCCGCCACCAGGTTGTCTTTACCAGACACATGTTGAATGTCCGTGGTAAATTCAGAAATAAATGTCAGGTGACGTTGTTGACGAGCTGACCACGGTTCGGCGGTCTTGGCCATGGCGAATGTTAGGGGCTTGTGGTCGACAAAAGCCATGAAGGGACGTCCTTCTAATAAGAACCGGAAATGGCGAATGGCTAGAAAAAGGGCCAGCAACTATCGATCGAAGGTGCTGTATTTTTTTTCATTTTTCCGTAGTTGACGGCTGAAAAACGCCAGCGGTTGCCACGTGCCATTCACCCACTGCTCTTGCACTGCGCCGATGGCGTAGTCTGACGTGTCTGTGGTAAGGGCGATGGTGGCACCTGGAAGTGGGTGCGCCAGCTAGGTTGCATTGGCCAAAACGCTCTTGGTGTTGACGAACGCCTGGTCCATCTCTGCCGTCCAGCTGATTGGGTCCTTACCGGACTTGCCCTTGAGGGCCCCGTACAAAGGCTGCATTAGCTGAGCTGCCTTAGGGATGAATCGGTAATAGAAATTGACCATCCCCAGGAACTCTTGCAGGGCCTTGATGGTTGGCGGGTGCGGGAAAGAGGTAACAGCTTCCACCTTCGTCAGTAAGGGGATGGCGCCGTCTGATGTTATGCGGTGTCCCAAGAAATCGATCCGCTGCAGGCCGAACTGGCACTTGGCCGGGTTGATGATCAAACCGTGCTGGCTGAGGCGTGTAAAGAGGGTACGCAAATGGCAGATATGCTCTTCCTTGCTAGCGCTGGTGATGAGAATGTCATCAAGGTTGACGAAGATGAAGTTTAGGTCTCGGAGCACGGTGTCCATTAAGCGCTGGAAAGCCTGTGCCGCGTTCTTCAAGCCAAACGGCCTCCGCAGGAACTCAAAAAGGCCGAAAGGGGTGATGACTGCGGTTTTCGGGACGTCTTGCGAGTGCACGGGAACCTGGTGATACCCCCGGACGAGGTCGACTTTAGAAAAGATAGAATTTCCCACCAAATGGGCCGAGAAATCCTGAATATGCGGGATTGGGTACCGATCAGGGGTAGTGGCGTCGTTCAGGCGTCGGTAGTCACCGCATGGCCGCCAGCCGCCGCCCGGTTTCAGAACAATGTGGAGAGGCGAGGACCAGGGACTATTCGACCGGCGAATAATCCCCAGCCACTCCATCGTGTCGAACTCCGCTTTCGCAGCCGCGAGCTTACCGGGTTCGAGCCTTCTAGCCCGTGCATAAACCGGGGAGCCAGTAGTGGTGATATGATGTTCAACACCATGCTTCAGGGCCGAGGAGGAGAAAGTGGGCCTTGTCAGCTCCGGGAACTCTCCAAGGAGCCGAGTGAAGTCATCCAGAGAAGGGAACGCACAGGCGATAGAGCGCGCCGCGGTGGTACCGTGGTGGCACGGAATTGAGTGGAAGGTGGCCGCGTTGATCAACCGACGGTGCCGGACATCGACGAGGAGGCCGTTGGCACACAGAAAATCTGCCCCTAGGATGGCCTGCGAGACTGTGGCCATGATGAATTCCCAATGGAAGTGCTGACCGCCGAAACACACTTGGACCCGCCGCTTTTGGAAAGTTTGAATGGCTGCGCCATTAGCCGCCACGAGGGAAAAGCCGTGGTTCCCAGCTTGCATATCAAGATTCGACGCAGGTACGATGCTACACAGTGCCCCGGTGTCACAAAGGAAACGTCGACCCGATAGGGAACCGGTGATGTAAAGAAGTTTCCCCATAGATCCGATGACCATCGCAGCCGCGGAGCGCCCGTTAGACCCGGTCCTCCTTCGCCAGGAATGCTGCAGGAGCTTTGTTTTATTTTTGGGCGAAAAGCTGCAGGAAGAGCGGCAGCGTCGTGGTTTCGCGCCAAAATGGGCGTGGTAGAAGCACCAGCCTGCTGCCAGAGGAGCTGGAGCTGCGTCTGTGGGGGATGGGCGCCTCATGGCCGCGCAGCACTGCTGGGTTACTGTGATAATCTTATCCGCTTCGGCAGCAAGCTCGGTGCAGTCTGTTATCTTGGATCTGGCTAGGGCAGCCTGCACCTACTCCGGCAGTTGGCAGAGGAATAGCTCCCGGAAGAGGAAGCATTCCAGTTCGGCACCTAAGAGCGTGAGCATTTGGCTCATGAGCTCGGAAGGTTTTGAGTCCCTGAGGCCGGGCATAGCGAGAAGCCGGCGAGCGCATTCTGACTTCGAGAGCCCGAAGACCTGTAGCAACCGCACATTTAACGTATCATACTTGCGGTCAGTAGGAGGACTACCGAGGAGGCTGACGATCCGCGAGGCAGTGGCGCTATCGAGGGCAGAGACCACGTAGTAATAATGGGTCTGATCCGCGACGATGTTCCTGATGGCGAACTGGGCTTCAGCCTGGATAAGCTACGTGGCTGGTTGTTGCTCCCAGAACTGTGGCAGTTTCAGAGTCACGGCGTTCGTGTCCATGCTGAAGATCTTCCACGAAAACTGTTCACAAAAGTCGGGGTCACCAATGTAGGGATGTGGGTTCCTAACTAAAAGATGGAGTTCCACTCAGGCGATCAAACAAAACAAACTTTAATGAAACAAACAGGCTTTAACAAGAAACTGCAGGATAACATCGAATGTAGGTCTGCTCTCTCTGGAGGTTCTACGAGGGCTGCCCCTGCAGTCCCGTGGTTGACGTCATGATGTCATCACGTTTTCCCACCAGTGGGGATCACGTGATGAACGGCGTGATGTCATCACATTTTAGCCGCGCTGTTAAAGTAACCACACTCTGTACAGTTAAACAGCATAATTAAAGATACAGACTCAGACTGTAGCTAACATGTTGTTAAAGGAATTATATACAAACGATCTGAGTCCGCCACAGTCTAACCAATTTGATTGAATTTTTCGAGGGGGTGACTAGGTGTGTGGATGAGGGTAGTGCAGTTGATGGACTTCAGTAAGGCTTTTGACAAAGTCCCGCATGGGAGACTGGTCAAGAAGGTAAGAGCCCATGGGATCCAGGGCAATTTGGCACATTGGATCTAAAATTGGCTTAGTGGCAGGAGGCAGAGGGTGATGGTCGAAGGTTGTTTTTGTGACTGGAAGCCTGTGTCCAATGGTATACCACAGGGATCGGTGCTGGGTCCCTTGCTGTTTGTAGTGTACATTAATGATTTAGATATGAATGTAGGAGGTATGATCAGTAAGTTCGCAGATGACACGAAAATTGGTGGAGTGGTAAATAGCGAGGAGGGAAGCCTCAGGCTACAGGGTAATATAGGTGGGTTGGTTAGATGGGCAGAACAATGGCAAATGGAATATAACCCTGAAAAGTGTGAGGTGATACATTTTGGGAGGACTAACAAGGCAAGGGAATACACAATTAATGGTAGGACCCTAGGAAGGACAGAGGATCAGAGCGACCTTGGTGTGCATGTACATAGATCCCTGAAGGCAGCAGGACAGGTAGATAAGGTGGTTAAAAAGGCACATGGGATACTTGCCTTCATTAGCCGAGGCATAGAATATAAGAGCAGGGAGGTTCTGATGGAGCTGTACAAAACGCTAGTTAGGCCACAGCTGGAATGCTGTGTGCAGTTCTGGTCGCCACACTATAGGAAAGATGTGATTGCATTGGAGAGGGTGCAGAGGAGATTCACCAGGATGTTACCTGGGCTGGAGCGCTTCAGCTATGAAGAGAGACTGGACAGGCTGGGGTTGTTTTCCTTGGAGCAGAGAAGGCTGAGGGGGGACCTGATTGAGGCGTGCAAAATTATATGGGGCATAGATAGGGTAGATAGAAAGCAACTTTTCCCCTTAGTAGAGGGGTCAATAACCAGGGGGCATAGTTTCAAGGTAAGGGGCAGGAGGTTTAGAGGGGATTTGAGGAAAAACTTTTTCACCCAGAGGGTGGTTGGAAGCTGTAACTCACTGCCTGAAAGGGTGGTAGAGGCAGGTACCCTTACAACATTCAAGAAGCACTTAGATGAGCACTTGAAACGCCATAGCATACAAGGCTATGGACAAAGTGATGGAAAATTGGATTAGAATAGACAGGGCTTGATGGCCGGCGCGGACACAATGGGCCAAAGGGCCTCTTTCTGTGCTGTATAACTCTATGGCCTAGAAATTCGGTGGGCTGCGCCACCAGTTAGCGCCTAAAGAGGGCACTCAGTGGCTTTAGCGCCACTGGCCACGCCTCCCGCGATATTGAGCTGGGTCGCTAATGGCGGCGTTAGCCTGTTGCGCTGCGCCGCCACCGATGACGTCATCGGTGTGCGCAGCGCCCCGCTACCGCCCCGATCGCGATATTTGGCAGCGACCGCCTCTGTAGCGCCGCTCGCTAATCGCGCCCAGTTCACGGGGCCTACCTGTGGCGGCAGTGGCGCAAATTAAGGTGGAGGTGCGGGTCGGCCGTTTTTTCAGCGGCCGCCTGCCAGCACCTCCGTCCCCGGCCTCCTGTTCACCCCCCGCAGCATTGCCGGCTGTTTTCCGAGAGCCAGGCACTTCTCCTCGGTGCTGGGCTCTTTTGCCGGCACTCGTGATCGCTCATCGCGCTGGAGCAGGCCCCTCCCCCTTAAGAATGGGAGGAAGGCCTGCAGTACCGCAGCGCGCCATGCCGCAGCGTGTGGCGCTGTGGCACGTTGTGCTGCGATATTCAGTTTCAGCGCCCTAAGAGGGACGTGGAGCGCCTCGAGCCTCGCCCCGTGTCCCTCTTGGGGCGCTCAAGCTGAATTTCCGGCGATCGCTGCTGCTCCGATCGCAGCGCAAAATCTGGCGCCCAGGCGAGCTTGGCGCCCCATTTGCGGCTCCACCCAATTTCTCCCCCATATGACTCTATGACTATGTGTGCATTGCCCCTTTATGTCATTGGACCCACTCCAGTTAATTAGCCGGGAAACTCGGAAGTCTGATTCAATTACAGTGGCTTCGTTAAAAGGCCACTGCAAAACGTGCCTCTCCAACTTCTGCGTTCCCGACACAATCCACGGCCACTCCCCACATCCCGCCCCCGCTGCCATCGACACTCACCAATAAAAATTCAGCCCAATATCTCAGAAGCTTGCTGCAGGACACAGAGCCCCCAACTTTTCAGAGACATCAGTGGAAGTGCTTTTGGCCCAAATAAGGCTGAGGAGATAGGCTCTATTTGGGATTGACAGGGGAAATTGTCTAAAGCTAGTGACCAAGCACAGTAGAAGGAGGTACCCAGAACAATAAGTACCAACTCCGCCACCCCATGTATGTGAACACAATGCAGTGAGAAATTTAATAACTTTAACAGGCCAGGCAAGACAAGAAATTCAGCAAAACCTTACAAAAATATACTGTAACATGCATCTCTGCCACTTACAACCACCTCACTGTGTTGAAGAGCTTACCATTAATGGGGAATCCTGCCACTCTAAAATTGCAGTGCCCAGTCATGCTGTCTCCAGTTGTCTATGGGGAAGCTAATAAACTGGCAAACAATGCATCTGTCACCTGCTTTATACATCTGCGGACATCCGATTGGCTAATGTTACCGATGCCCCCACTGCCAACCTGGAATAATCTTATAGTATTAAAGTTCAGTGTAGTTGTAACCTTCACAGCTGCTGGATGTGCGATGCCAACACTGGAGGAGGACTGTAGGCTAAGTTACAACTATGGCATAAGACATTGATGGCTTCCTTTGTAAAGTGGAGCCTCCAAAGCACTTCTCCTGGTCCAGCTAGAGGTAAGATCTTTATATTCTGGGGTGGGGGTACTGGCAGGTGGATGCCATAAGTTTCATACAATTTGCCTGAGTCTTTCAAATCCACTACCATAGAATCGTAGAATCACCGAATGGTTACAGCACAGAAGGAGGCCATTTGGCCCATTGAGCATGTGCCAGCTCTCTGCAAGAGCACTGCAGCTAGTCCCACTCCCCCGCCCTTTCCCCGTAGCCCTGCAAATGTTTTTCCTTCAGGTACTGATCCAATTCCCTTTTGAAAGCCATGTTTGAATCTGCCTCCACCCCCCTTTCAGGCAGTGCATTCCAGATCATAACCACTCGTTGCGTAAAAATGTTTTTCCTCATGTTGCCTTTGGTTCTTCTGCCAATCACCTTAAATCTGCATCCTCTGGTTCTCGACCCTTCCATCAATGGGAACAGTTTCTCTCTATCTACTCTGTCTAGACCTCTCATGATTTTGAACACCTCTATCAAATCTCCTCTCAACCTTCTCTGCGTTAAGGAGAACAACCCTAGCTTCTCGAGTCTGTCCACGTAACTGAAGTCCCTCATCACTGGAATCATTCTCGTAAATCTTTTCTGCACCCTCTCTAAGACCTTCACATCCTTCCTAAAGTGTGGTGCCCAGAATTGGATACAATACTCTAGTTGAGGCCGAACCAGTGCTTTATAAAGATTCATCATAACTTCCTTGCTTTTGTACTCTATGCCTCGATTTATGAAGCCCAGGATCCTGTATGCTTTTTTAACCACTTTCTCAACCTGCCCTGCCACCTTCAACGATTTGTGCACATATACCCCCAGGTCACTCTGTTCCTGCACCCCCTTTAGAATTGTACCCTTTAGTTTATATTTCCCCTCCTCGTTCTTCCTATCAAAATGTATCACTTCGCACTTTTCTGCATTAAATTTCATCTGCCACGTGTGACCCATTCCACCAGCCTGTCTATGTCCTCTTGAAGTCTGTCACTATCCTCCTCACTATTCACTATACTTCCAAATTTTGCGTCATCTGCAGATTTTGAAATTGTGCCCTGTACACCCAAGTCCAAGTCAGTAATATATATCAAGAAAAGCAGTGGTCCTAGTACCGACCCCTGGGGAACACCACTGTGTACCTTCCTCCAGTCCGAAAAACAACCATTCACCACTACTCTCTGTTTCCTGTCACGTAGCCAATTTTGTATCCATGCTGCCACTGTCCCTTTTCTTCCATGGGCTTCAACTTTGCTGACAAGCCTATTATGTGGCACTTTATTAAACGCTTTTTGGAAGTCCATGCACACCATGTCAACCGCATTGCCCTCATCAACCCTCTCTGTTACCTCATCAAAAAACTCAATCAAGTTAGTTAAACACGATTTGCCTTTAACAAATCCGTGCTGGCTTTCCTTAATTAATCCACACTTGTCAAAGCGACTGTTAACTTTGTCCCTGATTATTGTTTCTAAAAGTTTCCCTACCACCAAGGTTATACTGACTGGCCTGTAGTTGCTGGGTTGATCCTTACACCCTTTTTTGAACAAGGGTGTAATATTTGCAATTCTCCAGCCCTCTGGCACCATCCCGTATCGAAGGAGGATTGGAATTTTATGGTCAGTACCTCTGCAGTTTCCACCTTTACTTCCCTCAGCATCCTAGGATGCATCCCATCCGGTCCTCGTGACTTATCGGCCCAGAAATTTGGCTCTCCATGGGTGAGTACGCACGGGGTACTCACCCATAGGCCGAATGGAAATGCCAGTTTCCTGCATGCACTGCACATGCGTGGGAAACCGGCACTTCCGATCCTCTGAACGAAGGGGTTCAGAGGTCGAACGCGCGCGCAGGGGAGGCTGCACGTGCGCTTTGAACTTAGGTTTTTTTTGCAGGTTTTCACGCGAGCTTAAGCCTGCAGGATTTACACATTTAAAAAGCAGGCGTAAGGCCTGCTTTTTACAAGGTAAGTGGTCAATTAATTAAAATTAAAACATTTTTTCCACAGGTTTGTTGGCCCAGAAATTCGTGTCGGGGGCTTCCCGCGGGTGCAAGCCCCCGACCTACACTTACCTAGCGCGCCGGCAGTTGAAGCCTGGGCCTGCATGGATTTCCTGTCTATGGCCGATTCAGCTCCCGGCGCGCTGTGCTTGCGTGACCCAGCGGCGTACTTAGTGCGATGCGTCAGCTGGGATCACGTGAGCACTGGGCAACCAATCGGAGGATGCAAAAGTTCATTCATGAGTTTGACAGTAAGAACAGTCAAACTCATGAAAACTCCGGGCGCCCAAAACAGTACTTAAACTTGAAATAAAATTTTAAAAAACATCACACTATTTAAATGAACTATAAATAACTTTAAATAACTATTTTAAACAATAATTTAAATTTTTGAAAAAAATAATTTTATAAAAAATCGGCGGTAAAAATACACTTACCTTACTGTAAAGTCTTTAAAAATAATAAACCTGCGGAAAAAAAATTCTAATTTTAATTAATAGACCACTTACCTTTTAAAATTAAGTCCTTACGTCTGCTTTTTTAAAGTGTAAAAAGTGGAGGCCTTCACGCACGGGCAAACCTGGGGAAAAAAAAGGAAGTTCAACGCGCACGCGCAGACTCCTGCGCGCACGCGTTAGACCTCTGAACCAAGGGAGGATCGGAAATGCCGGTTTCCTGCGCATGCGCTGTGCGTGCAGAAAACCGGCAGTTCCATCGGTCCCACGCGTGAGTACACGGTGCTTACTCGCGCATTGGGACACTAATTTCTGGGCCATTATTTTTAAAATCTTTAAAGCAAGCTAAGTTTATTTTTAGCCCGTTTTTTTATAAAATTATTTTTTTCAGAAATTTAAATTATTGTTTAAAATAGTTATTTAATGTAATTTGTAGTTTATTGAAAAAGTGTGATTTAAAAAAAAAATTATTTGAAGGTTTAATGCTATTTTGAGGCCCGTAGTATTCATAAGTTTAGACAGGTCTTCCTGTCAATCTTATGAATGGGCTTTTCCCTCCTCCGATTGGCTGCCCATGGCTCACGTGATCCCAGGGGACGCATCGCACTAACTACGCCCCTGGGACATGCAAGCACAGCACGCCGGCAGCTGGGCCAGGCCCCGGAGCGGAATTCCACGGGGCCCTACAGCTCAACTGCCGGCGCGCAAGGTAAGTGCAGGTCGGGGGCTTGCACCCGCGGGAAGCCCCCGACCCGAATTTCTGGGCCATCCACTTTAAGTACAGCCAGCCTTTCTAGTACCTCCTCTTTATCAATTTTTATCCCATTCAGTATCTCAACTACCTCTTCTTTCATTATGACTTTGGCAGCATCTTCTTCCTTGGTAGAGATAGATGCAAAGTACTCAATTAGTACCTCAGCCATGCCCTCTGCCTCCATGCATAGGTCTCCATTTTGGTTTCGAATCGGCCCCACTCCTCCTCTTACTACCCGTTTGCTATTTATATGCCTATAGAAGACTTTTAGATTCCCTTTTATGTTAGTTGCCAATCTATTCTCATACTCTCTCTTTGCCCCTCTTATTTCCTTTTTCACTTCCCCTCTGATCTTTTTATGATCAGCCTGGTTTTCACTTCTATTCTCAACCTGACATCAGTCATACACCTCCTTTTTCTGCTTCATCTTACTCTCCATCTCTTTCGTCATCCAGGGAGCTCTGGCTTTGGTTGCCCTACCTTTTCCCCTCATGGGAATGTACCTCGACTGTACCCGAACTGTCTCCTCTTTAAAGGCAGCCCATTGTTCGATTACAGTTTTGCCTGCCAATCTTTGATTCCAATTTACCCAGGCCAAATCCATTCTCAACTCACTGAATTTGGAGTTCCTCCAATTAAATAATTTTACTCTAGATTGCTCCCTGTCCTTTTCCATAGCTCATCTAAACCTTGTGATACTCTGATCATTGTTCCCCAAATGTTCCCCTTCTAACACTTGCTCCACTTTCCACTACCGCCTTTCAATTACTGCCTAGCAATGCTGGCCCCCTGTTTATAGGGATGTAATTAACAATGAGGTGCTAATGATGTAAAATGGGACAGGTGACATTACCATATCATTACAGCCTCATTTAAATAATTCTAACAGAAATGATGCCAGAAAATCAAGCAGGTGCAAAACTGGGTAGTGCTTTGACACAATGGGGGAAAAATTTGCTTGATTAGCGCCTCCCGTTAGTGCCCTAAGAAGGCGCTAATGAGGCGCAAAGCAACTAGCGCCCAGGCACGGCGATGTTTGCGGCGCTCGCGAAATTGACCAGACATTTTGCGGCGGCGCTAAACACTACCGCCACGATCTCCTGCACCCGCAGATCATGACATCAGTCGAGTGTGCAATGCCCCAGTAGTGTCATGGACCGGATATTGAGTGGCGCCCCCTGACTTTCTGCCTGCCGCTAGCAACAACAGGTAGAGGAGAACGTTTTGCAGTCGGGAAGGGGCTGGGGGAGCACTATTTAAAGGCGGCCTCTTCCTGCCTTTTATTGTCGGCGACATTTTTGCACCACGCATTTTGAGAGAGAGAGAGACTTCTGGAGAGATTCAGCGCTGTGTGAAGGAGTTTTGGGTACTGAGCAGCACTTTGCAGGTTCATTTTGATTTGACCTTTCTTGCATCGATTTAGAAGAGACTATGGGGGCTGCACTGATTCAGGGTGTCGCCCTGCACCTGCAGAATTGGAAGCATTAGAGACAGAGAGAGTGGCAAACATGGCCAGAGGGAGGAGGGCCAACAGGCCTCTGCACAGGAGACCTTACCTGTAGGGGCTGGTGCGTGTGGTGGTGTTTGGCGCGTGCGTGCACCTAGTCAGTTATGCCCCTGACTGTTTTGTGAGCGGTTCGAATCGCTCCCATGCCCCTGGGTTCTAGACACCGGACTTAGGTACAAGGCGGCGGTACAGGGAAGACTCGAGTAGACAGGTGGTTGGATGTAAACAAAAACCAAGATTTTATTGAAGAGGAAAAACTTGATACAATCTCATGGGAAAAATTACTAGCGTACACTTCTACAGGCAAAAATACAAATAATAATAATAATATTAATAACTATACTTATACAGGGAATGGGGAACACACTGTACATCGAGGGAAAACAACTATCTTAACAATCCCCTTATCCTTATCCCACCCCCTATACCTAACTAAGTTAAGCTATGAGGGGTCAGAACTTCATGCTCACCAATCAAAAGATTTGTTAGACTCAAAAACAACGGTTGGGTTCGGGGTTCGCTCGTGATGCTCCCTGGAGCTTGTCGTTGTCACGTGGCCTCCAGGTGCTGCAAGGTGTTGTCCAGGTTCGAGTACCCCAAAGTTAAAGTCTCTGTTTGGGTACTTTATCTTGCAGGGATCATTCTCTGTCGACAGCCGCCAGATTGTGTTGGTGTGCAGTTATTCAAAGGGCGGCTGAGGCTGAAGGCCCGATAATTCGAAGCCTCCCCTCAGTTCATCTCCTCAGTTGGTCTTCTTCAGCCGGTCTTCTTCAGGTGGTCTTCCCTCCTCCCCTCATCGCGTCCCGCCTCGCCTGGCCTGAATTGTCCGTGTTCGCCCAACCCGGTGCCGGGGCTAGTCCCAGATGGTGTGGGAAAAGGGCACGGGCAAAGGCCAGGGGGTAAGCGCGGGATGGGGTAAGAGCGGCAGCCACGAGGGCGAGGGGCCGAAGAGCAGCACCAGCATACCAACCAACACCGAACACGAACACCCGACTCGAACCGCACTACTTGCTACCCGAGGGGGCCATCAATTATACCTTCGTCGAAAACCCTTATCAGCACGCCAAATCAGGTTAGTCCTTTGTTTTAATCTTGGCGGGCTATTTTAAATAATGGTAGCAATCCATATTAACTGGTTTTGGATGGCCGGTGATCGCATCTACCGGCCCGATAATTGACTTGTATTGTCCTGAAAGTTCCTTGATGGGCCTTGTCCGACCTTGATGGCTCGGTTAATCTGTTTCCGATAATATATGCAGACTGCTAGATGGCCTTAACTATAGGCCTAAACTGAATTTAGATTTGCCTCCAATTCAGTCTAATGCATAATTCAGAGTCCTGTCTGGTTCCAAAATACAAAGTCTCTCTTCACAGAAGCCTGCAGCTTGGTTTCAATTTCTCCAAGCTGTCTGCATTGCAGAGTCCATTTTAAAATCTCACAGGCTTGCTGCCACGAGGCACGGACGCCATTTTGGGTACCCTTTTTGATTTTAAACAGTCCACGCAGGGTCCCGTTTATTAATAACAGCCTTTGGGGAAATGCAGAAATTTTGCAAATCTTACAGTCCCCCCTGTGATACTAAAACTTGCTTGAAGTATCATACATTTAAGGTGAGCAAAATTTTTCTGACCCTCCATAGTCAACCTTCCCCTGTAATTATCTATCTAATATACCCACAACACATGCACTTCCCATTCCGTGAAAATGTAGTGTACATCAGCATACAGAGAGTAAAATTACAGACTTTACACACATATCCAAGCATGGAGGGGTCCAACACCCCTGCACCACTTGGTACACATATCTTTATTAAACCGCGTTGCAAAAAACAACAGCAAAAGAAAAACCTTTAATAAAAATAACAAACACAAAAGAAACGACAATCCTTTAATCAAAATACAGGGAAAAAGACTTAAACCGGTATATCTCCCTCCACCTTTACATAGTCTTCCTTCCAAATCCTCTGGTTTTGGAATTCTGACCACCGACCTTTTCCCTTACACTGAATACAAACTAAATATAACACTATCCCTAACTGGCAAACCATGAGAATGTGGGAAGCCAGTCTGATCCATAAAGGGATCTCTATATTACTGAAAATGTTCCACCAGGGTGGAGTCACAATATCCAATATCTTAGTCCCTATTTCTACTGTTTTTTGTTCTAGTGTATAAAAATGTTTCTGCTAAACTATAATGGCTTTGAGTATTTTGGTCAGATGTTCAGGGAGAGGGGGAATTTCGTAGCCAAAGTGCGCTACGTACTTTTGCAAATCCGTAAAATTCTCCTTCACAGTGAGGTGAACAGTGGAGGGTTCAGGAATGGGAACAATTCACTCCTGGACCACTTGAACTTCTGCCTTGGGTTTAAAACAGAAACTGCTGTCACTAACCGGACACCAACTATGCTGTCCATGCTGGTAGTGGGACGCACCGGTGGTGACAAAATGGGCCAGTAATTCCGGTCCCAACGCGTGAGTACGGACGGTGTACTCACACGTGAGCCCGTTGGCAGTGCCGGATTCCAGCATGCACGGAAAACCGGCATTTCCTCTCCATTGAACTAAGGGGTTAAGAGGTCCAACGCGTGCGCGCAGGACTCTGCGCGCACGCGTTGAACTTCCTTCGTTTAGACAGGTTTGCGTGTGTGCAAGGGACTGAACTTTTTGGAAATGAAAAAAGGAGGCGTAAGCAGTGGATTCTTGAAGGTAAGTGGTCTATTATTTAAAATTATTACATTTTTTCCACAGCTTCATTGTTTTTAAGGACTTTACAGTAAGGTAAGTTTATTTTTAGACCCGAATTCGTAAAACATTTTTTTCCCCAAAAATTTTATTAATTGTCTTAAATAGCTTTTTAAAGTTATTTATAGTTTATTTAATTATTGGGATGTTTTTTAAAATTTTAATTAAAGTTAAACTAGTCTTTTGGGCCCCCGTACTTTTCATGAGTTTGACAGTCTTTACTATCAAACTCATGAATGAGTTTCCCCTCCCCTGATTGGCTGCAGAGTGCTCACCTGATCCCAGCTGGCACATCGCACTAACTACACCGCTGGATCAGGTAAGCACATCGCGCCGACATCGGAACTGGGCCAGTGACAGGAAATGCAAGCAGGCCCGGGCTTCAGATGTCAGCGCGCAGGGTGAATGCAGATCGGGGGCTTGCACGCACGGCAAGCAGCCGATCCTAATTTCTGGCCCATTATGTCCCACCTATATATGCTACCTGCGGGGGAACATGGCCTTGTGCCTTTGCCTCCATGGTACAATTTATAGGCTTCGTGTCAGCAGCTCTGAACCCACACTGCGGTTTTGAAAAGGCATTCAAGTGCTGGGGACACAGGATTATGTGTACTCCCTGGCTCCGGCACCCTGAGAGGTCAGTACCTGTCATAGCATGCTCTCACTTAATGACGTAAGGCGGGACCGCTGTGAAACGAATGTGTGCACCCCCTTGAATGACTCTAATGTTCTCAACCCTGTATACCGGTGCGGGTCGGGCTGTCCTACCCATGATCGGCATCCTAACTACTACTCCCATGATTGTGTGGTTGGACCGCCCACAATCCACGGGGGCTGGATAGGCTTCGGAGGCTCGCCGAAGTTGGCACGGGCTCAATGCATTCTCAAAAGGGTGGATGGCTGCGAGGTGCTTGTTGGTCCCTTAGAGGATGAGACCGGGAAATTAATGGTGGGAAATATGGAGATGGCAAAAACACTGAATGAATATTTTATATCAGTCTTTACAGTAGAAGACACTAAGAATATCCCAACACTGGACAAACAGGGGGCTAAAGTGGGGGAGGAGCTAAACACGATCAAAATCATGAAGGAAGTGGCACTCGGTAAAATAATGGGACTCAAGGCGAATAAATCACCTGGACCTGATGGCTTACATCCTAGGGTCTTGAGGGAAGTGGCGGTAGGGATTGTGGATGCATTGGTAATAATTTTCCAAAACTCCCTGGACTCAGCAATGGTCCCGGCAGACTGGAAAACTGCTAATGTAACACCCTTATTTAAAAAGGGCAGTAGACAGAAGGCTGGAAACTATAGACTGGTTAGCCTAACATCTGTGGTAGGTAAAATTTTGGAGTCCATTATTAAGGAGACAGTAACAGGACATTTGGATAATCATAATTTAATAGGACAAAGTCAGCATGGTTTTATGAAGGGGAAGTCATGTTTGACAAATTTGCTGGAGTTCTTTGAGGAAGTAACATATAGGGTGGATAAAGGGGAACCAGTGGACGTAGTGTATTTAGACTTCCAAAAGGCATTTGACAAGGTGCCACACAAAAGATTATTGCTTAAGATAAAAAATCACGGGATTGGGGGTAATATTCTGGCATGGATAGAGGATTGGCTATCTAACAGAAGGCAGAGAGTTGGGATAAATGGTTCATTCTCAGACTGGCAATCAGTAACTAGTGGTGTTCCGCAGGGGTCCGTGCTGGGTCCCCATCTCTTTACAATCTATATTAACGATTTGGAGGAGGGGACCGAGTGTAACATATCAAAGTTTGCAGATGATACTAAGATGGGAGGGAAAGTAGCGAGTGAGGAGGACATAAAAAACCTGCAAGGGGACATCGATAGGCTAAGTAAGTGGGCAGAGATTTGGCAGATGGAATACAATACTGGAAAGTGTGAGGTTATGCACTTTGGCAGGAAAAATTGTAGAGCAAGTTATTATCTTAATGGCAAGAAACTGGAAAGTACTGAAGTACAAAGGGATCTGGGGGTCCTGGTGCACAAAACTCAAAAGGTTAGTATGCAGGTGCAGCAAGTGATTAAGAAGGCCAATGGAATGTTGGCTTTCATTGCTAGGGGGATAGAATATAAAAATAGGGAGGTATTGCTTCAGTTGTACAAGGTATTGGTGAGACCGCACCTGGAATACTGCATACAGTTTTGGTGTCCATACTTAAGAAAGGACATACTTGCTCTCGAGTCAGTACAAAGAAGGTTCACTCGGTTAATCTCGGGGATGAGGGGATGGACATATGAGGAGAGGTTGAGTAGATTGGGACTCTACTCATTGGAGTTCAGAAGAATGAGAGGCGATCTTATTGAAACATATAAGATTGTGAAGGGGTTGGATCGGGTGGATGCGGGGAGGATGTTCCCGATGATGGGTGAAACTAGAACTAGGGGGCATAGTCTTAGAATAAGGGGCTGCTCTTTCAAAACTGAGATGAGGAGGAACTACTTCACTCAGAGGGTGGTAGGTCCATGGAATATGCTGCCCCAAAAAGCTGCAGAAGCTACATCATTACATAAATTTAAAACAGAAATAGACAGTTTCCTAGAAGTAAAGGGAATTAAGGGTTACGGGGAGCGGGCAGGAATTTGGACATGAGTCTAGGTTTGGATCGGTCATGGCCCTGTGGGTAGCGGAGCGGGCCCAGGGGCCGTGTAGCCTGATCCTGCTCCTATTTCGTGTGTCTAATTCTGTTAGATTCAGGAGATGGTTCTGTGATAGTGGATTGGCGGTTAGGATCAGATCAGCCATGATCTTATTGAATGGCGGAGCAGGCTCGAGGGGCCGATTGGCCTACTCCTGCTCCTATTTCTTATGTTCTTATGTTCTTATGTTGCTAATCCAGGAGGGGACCAAACCCTGTTTTAAATCCTCCAGATTACTGCGGCCCTTGCCCAGTAACCACGCCCCGTATAACACGTACACCTCATTCTGCGCAGCCTGGTCAGAAGCATTTCTGTCCTCCCTTATGAGAGCATTTACCGTCTTTGCGTGCTTTTCCAACTCGGCTATGATCTCCTTTAAATGGACGGTCATGGCCTGGTCCTCATGCAGCTCCGAGCCCACTACCTTGTTCTCATCCAGTAATATCCTTTTTAACTGTGTTTTTAAACCGTTTATCTGGGTCTGTAGCTCTATGTCATCCAAGCTGTTGATGACAGAGGACCCAGTATTAAACGCAGTAAAAACATCATTCCATACTCCCCTTCTTTGCCTCGCTGTGTTACCCAAAAATTCTCGGTGTGTGGTGTAGAGTTCGGTCTTGTCCACGTGGGCAAAACCGAACTCATAAAACTTCTTGAACATGTCCTTTAATAGGGCCTGGTATAACTGCTCTGTTTCTTTGGGGCACCACTCCGGTAAATGTACCTCCGTGAGATTTAAAATCACAGAGGCTACCGCGTAGTGTACCCACTGGTACAGCATCTGATCGGTGGGGACTAATACCAACCCATTCCCTGATTCCTTGGTGGTGGTGGGGCAATCTTCCCTGAATAACCTTGCCGCCTGCGCCATGGGCGGGGCACAAGTTCAGTGGCATTGACTGGGATCTGGGTGTATGGGACCGCATACACCTTCAGGCTGGTATCCCACCTTATCCCCTTCCCGGTGTCGTGCCACTGCCGGTGGAACATGATGGATATGCCTGCGGGGCAGACCGTCTCTGACCCCCACATACAGATGTAAATCCCTTGATCCGGTTCCCACCACTTGTCCCAACACACACTTAGTCCTCCATGAGTCCTGGTAATCGTCCAATGGGTGTTGTTTCCCAACCGTTCCCAGTCGACTTCAGGGTTCCTCATGTCCTTGCTCAACTTCCTGAGCCACCACCATCTATCCAGTGGAATGTGTCCTTTACACGTCAAACATATTCGCTTTCCAACGGTGATGCTGACCCTCGTGCTAATGACTCGTACCCGGGGGCACAGGAGGGAGGCTTCCCCGTACGTGAATCCGGTTTGGCTGGAGTACTGAGACGAATTGGACCCCAGCCATCTTGGCCACCTTCCCTCGTGGAAGTAAACGATGGTTTCCTCCGCATCCCGTTCACTGCTCCCATCGATCGCCAGGGGCGCCTTGTCTCCCGAGCACCCGTAGATGTGGGAGTCCTGGACATCACCCCTCCTTTGCACACTCATCCTGATCAGGGTGAATAGGATCACGATCCATTCCATCCCGAAAATCTTTCTGCAAAAGATGTAAAAGAACATGCAGCCAGGTCCCCAAGAGATTCTCTGGCTTGGTGAAGCATGGTCGGGTCCCGTGACCTCGACCCCAAGATACACTCTTAACAGACTACTTAACTTAAAACTACCCAACACCTTATTTAACTTAAACTGTAAACACCCAAACTTAAGCTAAATAATTACACTTTACTTAAAACTTAAACTTAAACTACAACTATATACATCCGCCGCCCGTCTGCGGGCGGCCAGGCTAATCCCTGGTCGGACTGCGGCTCGCCGCTACCCCCGGCGTGACCGCACCGTCCTTCACTGTTGGTCACTCACAGCCCGTGGCTGCTGGCTGAGGGCCTGTGTCCTTGGACCTCTTCCTGACTTGAGGGGCGGCCCTTGGTAACTGGAGGGCTGGTGACCATGGCTTTCTCGGCTGGGGCGTCTGTGGGGACCTTCTAGGGGCTTTGACGGGTGGGGCTGTCTTGGTCGCTGGGCCTTTTACCCGAACCGCTGCTTCCCCAGGCTTGACCCCTCCCGAACCCAGGCTGGGGGCAGGTAACTTTTCGCAGCCTACTGCTGCGAGCTGGGAGTCTCCGCCCCCAGGTCCCATGGCTGGGTCCGGGGTGGGGTTTTTGACCTCAGGTCCCTCCCTCTCAACACCTGGGTTAGGGGTGGGATTTTCGCCTTCAGGTCCCTCCCCCTCATCTGGATCCCAGAAGAGTGGGGGAGTGTCCCAACCGATGGGCGGGATGGTCCCTCCCTTCAAACAAGCTACAGCGCCTGCCTGTGCAGTCTGTGAACTCGCTCCTGCTGCAGGCTGAGGATCTTTATCCTCAGACCTTTTTCCAACTGGCTGCTTTCCCCTTTCAGGTGTAAACAGCGGCCTGTTTTAAAACCTGTGTTGAAGGCTCGTCTGCTGCCCCGAACGGACCTTCTAGGGGCTTCCCTTTCTCTTTCCTCACCGGGACGGTCTTACAAACGGGATCTTGGGCCCGGGCCCGCTTTAGGTCCGGGGCCAAAACTACCCCCCATGTGCCTCCCTTGCCCCGGACTGCAGCTTCCGGACCTGCCCGATAGGGGTCCCGGGACTCTCCTTCCCCAGCCTTATCTATGGCCCTTTCTCCAGCGCGCACGGTCAGACTGAGGAATTTCACCTCCGGCTGGCTGATCTGCGCTTTCTTGGGATTTATCTTGAAACCCTTCTGTCCTAACAGCTCCAGCAGTTCAGCCAATAGCGGGCCATGCTCCTCTTTCGAATCAGTGAACAGGAGCAGGCCATCCACATATGGAACCAACTGTCTGGGCTGGCTAAAATCCTTCAAACTGTTGGCCATGCACTGATGGAAAATGCTGGGGCTGTTGTGGAAGCCCTGTGGCAAACAATTCCACGTGTACTGTTGCCCTTTAAACGTAAAGGCAAACTTGTACTGATCCTCCCTCCTTACAGGGATGGACCAAAACCCATTTGAAATATCCAGCACCGTGAAAGTGGTCGCTGTTGAGTCTGTGTTTACAAGTGCAGTTATTATGAATAACACGACACAGACAACAGAGAGTAACTAAACAGGTCTTTAGTGATTGAGGGTCAGAGCGGGAACTGAGATACATATTACTCCACAGGGTTTATATACCGGTGTGGTCACTACCGGTACTACAATGTACAGGAGCTGTTAAAAAGTAGTCCTTCACCTTAAGGTATCCTCTTAAGGTAGTACAGGTTACATACACTACAATTCCTCCCCTTTTAGCTTAACAGTGGACACCCCATTAATACAGTACATGAATATATATACATATATACAATTTACACACAATGAATATTCAAAGGTTCAGTCTCTGAGGAGGCTTCCGGACCCGTGCCGGATAACGCCTTTCAGGGATCTCTTGTTCCCGTTGCTGTGGTGACTCATTCAATTGATCTTCTATGGATTCAACATCATCTAATACAACCGAGTCCGAGGTAGATGCTACAGGCTCAATAAATTCTTCAACTGGTGTCTCTGCCGGAGACATGGGGTTGACCCTTGTTCTTGATCCCACAAGTTGGTCAGCATGACGTCGTATTACGTTCTCCCCAGTGTCTACCGTGTACATCAAAGGCCCCTGCCGTGCACAAATTGTTCCAGGTTGCCATTTATCATTTCTATAGTCCCTGGCCAACACTGGTTGTCCTATTTCAAAACTCCGAGTGGCCTTTTCATTTATGTGTTGGAATTGCTTGTGGTCAACTTCCCGTCTCACATTGGGTTTTAACAAATCCAACCGGGACCGCAACCTTCTGTTATAGAACATGATGGCAGGGCTTTGATTTGTCACTGCATGCGTGGCGTTTTGATATGCCATTAGGAAATTGTCCACCTTGTGTTGTAGTGGAATATGATCTTCACACATGGCCTTTATTGCCTTTTTGAATGTTTGTACAAATCTCTCGGCCAACCCATTTGTAGCCGGATGGTATGGGGCAGATGTATAGTGTTTCACCCCATTCTTTTTCATGAATTTCTGGAATTCTTCTGACACGAACTGTGGTCTGTTGTCTGAACAAATTTGCTCGGGCAATCCATTCCTCGCAAATATAGTTCTCAAGACTGCAATCGTCTTCTCAGTGGTAGTGGTCGACATCTTGATCACTTCTGGCCATTTAGAGTGTGCATCTACTGCTATCAAAAACATGGAATCCATGAATGGACCTGCAAAGTCAATATGCACGCGTTGCCATGGAGCTGAAGGCCATTCCCACGGATGCAGCGGTGCAATTGGAGGTGCATTCTGAACTTTGACACCCTGAGCAGCTTTTTGTCAGGTCCTCTATTTGTTTGTCTATACCTGGCCACCACACATAAGCCCTAGCAAGGCTTTTCATCTTGACTCCCCCCAGATGACCTTCATGCAATTCTTTTAAGACTCTCTCCCGTAATTTAGGAGGAATAACCACCCTTGTTCCATACATCAGTGTTCCTTGACATACGGACAGCTGTTCTCGTCTGGCTGAGAATGCTGGTAACAGTGGTTCGCCATGTGCTGGCCATCCCTTCACCATCAAATCGTAGACCCGAGACAGTGTCGGGTCATTTCGGGTCTCTCTCTCAATACCCGCATTGGTGACTGGCAAGCATTCGATGATGGTCGAGTGGAATATCTCGACAGGATCAACTGCCGGTGCCTCTTCCGCTGTAGGTAGTGGCAGGTGCGACAGCCCATCAGCATTACCATGTTGCTTTGTACCTTTGAACTCAATATCGTATTGATGTGCCCCTAGGAAAAGGGACCATCTCTGAAGCCTCTGCGCCGTCATTACCGGAACACCCTTCTTAGGATTGAATATGGAAACCAATGGTTGATGATCTGTCAGCAGTGTAAACTGTTGTCCGTGCAGGTAGTGGTTAAATTTCTTCACTCCCCACACGAGGCTGAGGGCCTCCCTATCTATCTGAGCATAGTTGTGCTCAGCGGAGGTCAATGATCTGGATGCAAAAGCGACTGGCCTTTCCGAGCCATCTGGAAACCTATGTGAAAGCACCGCCCCGATACCATAGGGAGATGCATCACAAGCCAACCGAATAGGTAGCGTTGGGTTAAAGTGAGCCAACACTTCCTTAGACGTGATCAACGCCTTGCTCTTCTGAAAAGCCCGCTTACAGTCATCGCTTCACTTCCATGGTATTCCCGTTTGCAAGAGGGTGTTTAGTGGGTGTAACACTGTAGATAAATTTGGTAAAAACTTGTGGTAGTAGTTAACCAGCCCGAGGAACGACCTCAACTGTGACACATTTTCCGGTGCTGGAGCCTTGACTACTGCCTCAATCTTGTCAGGGGACTTATGTAACCCCTCCTTGTCAATAATGTGGCCGCAGTACGAAATTTGCTTCTGAAAAAACTCGCATTTCTGGCGATTAGCTCTTAGCCCATATTCTTTCAATCTGATGAGCACCTGTTCCAAATTCGCGAGGTGATCACTATCGTTATCTCCTGTAACCAGGATGTCATCCAAGTAACACTGTGTCCCTGGAATTCCCTGCAAGACCTGTTCCATGGCCCGTTGCCAAATAGCCGGAGCCGATGCCACTCCAAAAACCAGCCTATTATACTGATATAAGCCCTTATGCATGTTGATCGTGAGATACTGTCTCGACACTTCATCAACTTTCATCTGCAGGTACGCCTGCGCCAGGTCTATCTTGGTGAAGTGCTTGCCGCCAGATAGCAAAGCGAAGATATCTTCAATCCGCGGAAGCGGATATTGCACTGTGTGAAGAACTGGATTAACAGTGACTTTGAAATCACCACAGATGCGAACCTTCCTAGGTTCACCAGGCGTGTTGCTCAACGATTGCTTCATGACAGGAACAATGGGTGTAGCCCACTCGCTCCAGTCCACTTTGGACAGTACTCCTGAACGTTCTAACCCTTCCAGCTCTGCTTCCACAGCAGGTCGTATCGCATAAGGCACCAGTCTGGCTTTGAAAAATTTTGGGCTTGCATTTTCTTCAACCTTGATGGTTGCAGTAATTCCTTTCAGTGTCCCAAGTCCCTGTTGGAACACCTCCTTAGCATCGTCTAAGATTTTGGACAGTCGTCCAGGCTTGACGTCGTCCTCCTTACTGGCATCCGCAGTCAGTGCTCGTATGGAATGCCAATCCAGTTGTATTTTCCGGATCCATTCACGTCCTAGTAGTGGCGGACCTCCATCAGGTAACACATATAAGTCCATTTCCTGACTTTACCATTGTAGACCATGTTTACTTTTATTTTTCCTTTGGGGTATACTTTTTGCCCCGTGTATGTTTTCAATACAATCTTCGTATCCCTCAGGGGAATGTGCGAGAATAACCTTATGTAGTCTCGCTTATTTATGACCGTTAAGGGCGATCCTGTGTCCAATTCCATCTTCACTTGGACTCCTGCTATCTTGAGCATGACCCAGATAGTTTGGTGGTCTGCTGTGTTGCCCACATTATGTATCTTCAGACAACCCAGTTCCTTGCTGCTGGAGTCTGAATCAGTCTTCTGTTCATCCGAACTGTTCTCTGTCACTATGTACTTTTTTGTACTTCTCCTGTGGTGACTTTTTGCTGTTGGTCTTCTTTCCTGACCGGCAGACTCTCGCTATGTGACCAAGTTTGCCACATTGCCTGCATTCTTTGTCTTTGAACCAGCACTGGTTCTGGTCATGCGTTGTCCTACCGCAACGATAGCACTTTACTGCACCCAATGCCATTTCATTGGTGCTGAATTCAGGTGGCTTTTGCTGTATTTCCACAGCTCCCCGTGCTGCTGCTTCAAACGATACGGCCACGCTGAAAGCCTTGTCCAGCGTCAAATCTTTCTCTGAGCGTAGCCTTTTCTGGGTTCCTTCGCTCAGGAGACCGCAGACGAATTTGTCCCGTAGGGAATCTGCCAGTCCTGCTCCGAACTGACAGTGCTTTGATAGCTTGCGTAATTCTGTAAGGTAATCAGCGTTACTCTCACCTTTATGCTGATTCCGCTTGTAGAATTTAAATCGTTCTGCTATCAGCAGCGGTATAGGGTTTAGGTGCTCCTGCAGGATAGCAACAATATCTGTGAAACTTTTTTCTACCGATTTATCTGGGGTTACCAGGTTCCTCAATAACCCGTACGTCTTCGCACCCATCAAGTTTAATAGGGTTAGTGCTTTCTTATCATCCGGCACTTCATTCGCTCTACAATAAACTTCGATGCGTTCCACATAAGTGGACCAATCTTCCACATCGTTGTCGAATGCAGTAATGTTGCCTGTTTTCGGCATCCTAGCTGAGTTTCTTCTTTCCCTTCGGATATTATTAAAAAAAAATTTAAGATGGCGGCTCCCGCGCTCGTCTTCTCCGCTGGCTCAAGATGGCGTCTTTTCCCGCGCTGCTGCTGCCCACGCCTCACAGCGGTCCTTCCTGCACTTGTTTTTCCCTGTATGTGCGCTTCCTTGAGCTGCTGTTGTTGTTGTTGTTGCCACGCCGCTTTCTGCGGTCCTCGTGGCAACGGAGCGCCTTTCTGGCTGCTGCGCGTCTCTGCCCCGCGATTACAGTCCGGCCCCTGACTCCGGCTGCGGTCTTGTTCTCCGCCCTCTATGCTTTCCTCCCCTTCTCCCTCCGACAAGCTCGGCCGTCTTCCCCCGCGCCGCTCGATCGGGCTTACCCGCTGCTGCCTTAGAAGGGTTGCGCACTACCTGTAGCCAGCCCTTATGCTGGACTTCGTGGCCAGAAACCCAAGCCCGGTTCTCGATGGCCTCCCTTGCGATGCACCGCTCTGCAGGATGCTGAGGGCGGATGCCCTTGGTCAACGCCCGTGTTCCAGGACGCAGCCTCCTTCCAATGTACCCCAGATTCAGTACTGGGGGAGGTGATGCAAAACTGCTGCTAGGTTCAATCAGACTCGTCGCCACTGTTGAGTCTGTGTTTACAAGTGCAGTTATTATGAATAACACGACACAGACAACAGAGAGTAACTAAACAGGTCTTTAGTGATTGAGGGTCAGAGCGGGAACTGAGGCACATATTACTCCACAGGGTTTATATACTGGTGTGGTCACTACCGGTACTACAATGTACAGGAGCTGTTAAAAAGTAGTCCTTCACCTTAAGGTATCCTCTTAAGGTAGTACAGGTTACATACACTACAGTCGCGGATGCTGGAATACTCCCGATGAGGTCGGCAACTGCTGCTACTGTGGGTGCGCAGGCTGGGATGTTGCTATTGAGCACCCGATAGTCAACTGTGGCCCTCCAGGAATCGTCCGGATTTCTGACCAGCCATAACGGAGAATTCACGTGGGTCGCTATCGGCCTCAGAACTCCCTGCTGCACTAACGAGGACATGGCTGCTTCCATGTCCGGCTCTGCTTCCCTGGGGAAGTTATACTGTTTCTGTGGTCGGGCCATGGGGCCCCGTCTACGCTGACCTCAAACCCTGTGACCCTCCCGCAGTCGTGTTTGTGAGTGGCAAATGTGGCCAGGTGGGCCTGCACAAATGCCTGGAACTCTGGTGGGGTGTTGCTGACCATGAGCCCGAGGTTATAATCCTCTTTGGGCTTCATGGTGCAGAGGGTCCCCTTCCCTTCCTTACCTGGGATAACTACGATCTCACCGTTCTTTACTTTTCCTGCCCCCCAAAGGCAGTGATTCCTCAAATCCACTAGGATCCCATGGCCCACAATAAAGTCGGCTCCCAGGACCCCTCTTCCATCCTCCATGTCCCATTTCATCAGGACACACGTCCACTTGGAGCGGAGCGGTCCTATCTGAATGGCGAGCCGGATGGAAACCGAGCCGGCCTGTTCCCTACCCGTGAACCCCGATAAACTGTATGGGACCCCGCTGGAGAGAGGTGAGGTATTGGGGTTAGCTGAGTAGATCACGGTGCATGATGCCCCCGTGTCCAACAGATAGGTCCCTGTCACCTTTTCCACCTCCATCTCCAAAAGGGGTCTCCTCCACTCATCATATCGGAGCGAACATAGATAAACAGGCTGCACTGGCTCTAGTCACGGCTGTGGGTTGGATGGGGCTGATGGGGTGAGAGCACCGGTGGCAGCTGCTACTCACCCCTGGCCAGTCAATAAGGACCTCATGGCATCCGAAAGTGACTCAACCTTTGCGGAAGGGGTCCCTACCCCCGCCTTTTGGGCTGGGGCTGTGGGATGCTTTCCCTTGTTATCCTTCCAAGGGTTTTTGCACTCCTTCCGCCAGTGACCATCCTTCCCCCACCTGTAACAATTGGTCTTTGTGTTGGGGGGGGTGAAATAAAGAATAGATTTGCCTTCCAAAGTTTGGCTTTATTAACTTTAAAATCGGCAGCATATCTTTCTACATCCAGTCCCAACTAAAGCTAGAAAAGGACTGAATTTAAGGTAGCCACAACACATCATGTGATCATCAACTACCAATGAGATTACAACACATATCCCAAGGCAGTTAACAAACAACGAATCACAATACTTTTACTAATCAAGGAATAATCACCACATTCACCCCTCCTTTAAAATATACTCTAACCAAATAACTTTTACAATTTACAATTAATTATTTACAACTAAACGATGCACGAGAATAAAACTATTTACATAACACAATACTAAATGAATAACAACAAATAATAACATTATGCATAAGTATTAAGTATCTCTCAACTAAAACAATATACTATAATATTTCAACAATTTTTAAAACATTACTATCAATTTAAACGTCCATTTTCAATCGGTCGACCGGATATCTTGTTCGTGTCGACCTTCTTAACCTTGGTGAAATTCCTTGCCCTCCCACGCCAGAAGGCACAGAAGTATCTTCAACAGGAAGGCTATCCATATTCCGATCCTCAACGGTTTCCGGATTAGAAATCCCATCAGAAGATGCACTGGGACGGTCATAAACATCTATCAAAGGCTGACTAATAGAAGTATGATTATCTGCAATCGGATTGGAAATATTCGTAGTATCTGTAACAGCATCCACATTATCCGAATCATGACCATTATTATTATCCTCAGAAGAGGGCTGGTCCCCACAAGGAGCCAAGTCTTTAATTGAAACAGTACTTTCTTTCCCATCTTGGAATCGAATATGAGCATATTGGGAATTTGCCTCCAACAGCTCCACCTCCTCCACCAAGGAGTCATATTTTGACAATCTAACATGGCGTCGAAGCAACACAGGTCCCTGCATAGTAAGCCATGAAGGTACCGAATATCCCATAGTAGATCTCCGCGGATAGTTAAAGAGCCTTTCATGGGGGGTCACATTAGTAGCCGTTGAAAGCAATGATCTAATGGAATGCAGGGCATCAGGCAGTACCATTTCCCACTGTGTATTCTTAAGGTTCCGGGATGTCAACGCCAACATAACTGCCTTCCAGATCACCCCATTGTATCGTTCGCACTGTCCATTACCCTGGGGATTATACGGGGTAGTTCGACTGGTAGAAATTCCCCGACTCTGAAGGTATTCCTTCAACTGGGAAGACATAAAAGAACTTCCCTGATCCAAATGGATATACGCAGGCATCCCAAAGATGACAAAGAGTTGAGTCAAACATTTAATAACTGTAGCAGCTGATACATCTGCACAAGGAAAAGCAAAAGGGAACCTTGAAAACTCATCCACAACAGTAAATATATATCGGTTTTGAGTAGTTGAAGGAAGAGGTCCCTTAAAATCAACACTCAAACGTTCAAAAGGAGAAGTAGCCTTTATAAGATGAGCTCGTTGAGACTTAAAGAAATTCGGTTTACACCGAGCACAGATAGAACATGATGAAGTCATCCGCTTGACGTCTTCAACTGAAAAAGGCAAGTTCTTACTGCGTACAAAGTGTATCATCCTCGTAACCCCAGGATGACATAAGGCATTGTGAAGATTAATAAGCGTATCTCCGTGAATCACCGAACAATAAGCCCTCGACAGTGCATCAGCAGCAACATTATCCTTCCCCGGACGATAAACTATGTCAAAATGGTAACATGCCAACTCAATCCTCCATCTCATTATTTTATCATTTTTAATCTTTCCAAAATGTTTAACATCAAACATAAAGGACACAGATTTTTGGTCAGTTACCAACGTGAAATGTCGCCCCGATAAATAATGTCTCCATTTACGCAATGCTTCTACTATTGCGTATGCCTCTTTTTCTATTGAGGAATGTCTTTTTTCACTATTATTCAAAGTACGTGAGAAAAAGGCCACAGGTCTTCCATTTTGGTTCAAAGTAGCCCCAATTGCAAAATCCGAAGCATCCGTCTCAATCACAAAGGGAACCTGCTCATCAATGGAATGCACAACTGCTCCTAAAATATCCTTTTTAAAATTCTCAAAACATGTCCTGGCCTCCCATGATAGAGGATATGTCGTAACCCGAATAAGAGGCCAGATCTTCCGTGAAAAATTTGCAATCCAATTAGAATAATAAGAAAACAGTCCAACAACTCGTTGCAAAGCCTTAGAATTAGTAGGACAAGGTAAATCGATCAATGGTCGCAGACGTTCTGGATCTGGTTTAATCTTATTTCCCGAAATAATATACCCCAATAGATTTACCTCAGTAGTCGAAAAGACACATTTCTCTTTGTTAAAAGTTAAACCAACTTTTTCCGCAGCTTGAAGGAATCTTTTTAAATTAGAATCATGCTCCACCCTTGATTTGCCACACACTGTGATGTCATCTAAGTATGAAAAGGTGTCAGAGAGGGAGTTATCACTTATAAAAGCATCCATTGCCCGTTGAAAACAAGCAACACCATTAGTAACACCAAATGGTATTCGGCAAAACTGATACAGCTTTCCACCAGCCTCAAAGGCCGTATATGGTTGATCCTTCTTAACAATAGGAATCTGATGATAAGCACTCTTTAAGTCAATAGTGCTAAAAACTTTATACTGAGATACTTTATTGATAAGCTCATCAATCTTAGGCAAAGGGTACGCATCTAATTGAGTATACCTATTAATAGTTTGGGAATAGTCTATCACCATTCGTTTCTTGTGTCTCTCGTTAGTCGTAACAACTACCTGTGCTCGCCAAGGCGAACAACTAGGTTCAATGATTCCTTCCAATAAGAGACGTTGAACTTCAGAATTAATAAATTCTCTATCCTGACTACTATATCTTCTTGACTTGGTAGCAATTGGCTTACAATCCGACATCAAATTGGAAAAAAGTGATAATGGAGGAATAGATAAAGGGGTTAATCCACAAATAGATAAAGGTGGCTTAGTCCCTCCAAATGAAAGACTAAGAGACTCATGTAACTGAAGCACATCATGTCCAATCAAAATATCCACACAGAGATTAGGCAAAACAGATAGGCATATATCAGTATACGTATTACCCAGAAGAACCATTTTCACAAAGCAACAACCAGCTATTTGTGAAGTAAGGGTCGTCTGAGCCATACACACCTGATACGTAACAGGTGAAATTTTCAAATGCTTCTCCTTCGCAAACTGAAGACTTATAAAACTCTCAGTACTGCCCGTATCTATAAGGGCCTTCACTTCCAACCCATTAACTTGGGCCGTAATTGTAGCTTTGTTTAGGCCATGAGCAAATGCAGCAGAAATTGATGCAATAAACGCCCTATCTAAAGGCTGAATAGTCACAGAAGAGGTAGTGGAGGAAGACCCTCCCACACCAGGAGAAGGGAAAGTAATTGAACCTGATGATTTGCACACACGTGCATAATGACCTCTCTTGCCGCATTTACTACACACAGCCTCCCGAGCAGGACACTTCAGACGAGGGTGCCGGATATTCCCACAAAAATAACACTTCTGAATCCTAGAGGCAACGGCCGCCGAAGTAGAAACTGTTTCAAAATCTAGTAAACCACTCCCATTAAGTCCACATAATTCCTTTTCATCCGAAACTGCCGAAACCATAGTCGCAGGCCGATTAAAAAGAGCATAAGAATCCGAACTTCTCTGAGCCATATCCAATGTAGAAGCTTGCTCAAAAGCACTTTTAAGATCCAGAGTCTTATTTTCTAACAACCGCTGACGAATTGATCTAGACAGTAATCCATTAATAAAAGCATCCCGTACCGATTCGTCCTTATATTCTTCAGCCGTCACAGCCTTATAATTACAGTCAACACTAAGGCACCGAAGTGCTTGTAAATAAGTAACCAAAGATTCTCCCACCTGCTGCCTACGGGCAGATGGAAGATGACGTGCAAATACCTCATTCTTTGGTTTAACAAAAATCTTTTCCAATGTAGAAGTAGCCTCTTCATAAGTTTTACAGTGCAAAATATATTTATATACATCCGGGTCAATGTAGTTGATCAGCATATTCAGCTTATTTAGAGCCTCTTGATCCAACACGCCCAAAAAGTTTTTAAATGTACAATACCAATGTTTCCATTTATCATCCACTCCAGCAGAATTGGGGTCAGCCTTGAATCATTCTGGTTGAAGATATCACTCCATTCTAACATAAAGTTAATAAATTGAAATAAAGAATAGATTTGCCTTCCAAAGTTAGGCTTTATTAACTTTAAAATCAGCAGCATATCTTTCTACATCCAGTCCCAACTAAAGCTAGAAAAGGACTGAATTTAAGGTAGCCACAACACATCATGTGATCATCAACTACCAATGAGATTACAACACATATCCCAAGGCAGTTAACAAACAACGAATCACAATACTTTTACTAATCAAGGAATAATCACCACAGGGGGTTACTCCCTTCCTGGTGCCACTCCTTTCTATTCGGCACTCCTGGTTTTATCTCATGCACCTTCCCCTTGGGTGGGTGTGCATCGGTTGCCCTGCCGTTTTTGAAGGCTAGGGTTAGCTGCCTTATTACCGTGAGTTCTGTGGTCTGGGGATCTTTGGGGTCGAACCAGGCTTCTGTCTTGGCCCGGACCTGTGGCAAGCTGTTCGTCACCAGGCAACGGAGCCAATGCGTCAGGGAATCCCCGTTCAGGAACGTCCGACCTGGCGTCCCCGGGCAAGCTTTCCGGTACACCGGCCACAGCCGATCCACAAAAGCCTGCGGGGTTTCCCCAGAAAGCTGGATCGTCTTCTCCACGCGGGAGAAGGGACTTTCCTCATCCAGCCCCATGGCCTCTAGAACCGCATCTCTAAGCTCCTTGTACCCGCTCTGCCCCCTTTTACACTCATCAGAGAGGGATTGGAGGAGATTACTCTCCAGGGAGAATAGCAGCATTTTGGCCTTCTCAGCATCATCGTAGTTGTTGACGCTGGCGGTCTGCTCTATTTCCCTGAAGTAGATCGAGGGGTCTCTCTTTGCGGAAAGCTTCGGGATATGGTTGACCATAACCCTGAGCTGTTGGGTGTTGAAGGGTAATACGAATTGGTTTTGGAGGGGTCCCTCATTGTCGCCAATGGCGGGTGGGCCGAACCTCTGATGCCGTGCTGGGCACATCGGTCCCGGCTCCGACCTCTCGGGTGAGGGTTGCTCTACCTCCGCCTCCATCTCTGGCTCTACTTCGGGTTCCACCCCCGGTTTAACCACCCCTTGCTGCCAAACCTCACTGAAACTTGGCGCGACGGGTGGTGGCCGTGAGGTCTCCTCTCTCTCAACCGGGCCATCCCTAGGCACTGCCGGTGATGTTGGAACTGCCCTCCCCTCATTCCCCATAAAATCTGCCTGACCTGCCTTTGGGCTTATGAGGCATACCATGCCTTTTGCCCTCCAGAGGGCCCGGCTCAGATTTTCTATCCTCTCTTTACAGGGGCCGTGGTCTGCCTCCTCAAACCCCTGTTCATTTGCTAGCTTGTAAGCGGCTTTTACCTCCTGTACTTTCTCTTCTTGTTCCCTGATCTGCCTTGCCAAGCGGGCGTTTTTCTCCCGCAACCTGAACTCATTTCCCTTGGCCTCGGTGACTTGGCACCGTAGGTATTCCAATTGGGCCTTGTGTTCTCCTACTAAATGTACTCTCTCTTGGTTCAAAGCCTGTAAAGCTACTAATAACTTCTCCCCTGCAAGAGCCTTATCCTGGATCTCCAGGGCTGACTCCCTTAACTCGACTGCCTGTGCTGCAATGAGCCTGTCCAAGAGCTGGACCTGCTTTTTAAAGCACATCAGCCAAACTGCCTTCTCTAAGGACTTCTTGTGTTCCTTTCCCTCTGTCCACTTAGCTGCTGCATCTATCGGATGCCCAGCCCTTAACAGAGTGGTGATCCACTTCTTGGTGATATTCACCTTGCTAAACACATAATCAGAAATCCTTTCCTCCATCACGGTTCGCTCATCCGAACCACTGTCTACTGCATCGCAACCTTGTTGCTGGTGTCCTGCCACGGTCGCCATTTCTGTAGGGGGTGGCGTGTGTGGTGGTGTTTGGCGCGTGCGTGCGCCCAGTCAGTTATGCCCCTGACTGTTTTGTGAGCGGTTCGAATCGCTCCCATGCCCCTGGGTTCTAGACACCGGACTTAGGTACAAGGCAGCGGTACAGAGAAGACTCGAGTAGACAGGTGGTTGGATGTAAATAAAAACCAAGATTTTATTGAAGAGGAAAAACTTGATACAATCTCATGGGAAAAATTACTAGTGTACACTTCTGCAGGCAAAAATACAAATAATAATAATAATAATAATATACTTACACAGGGAATGGGGAACACATGGCACATTGAGGGAAAACAACTATCTTAACAATCCCCTTATCCTTATCCCACCCCCTATACCTAACTAGATTAAGCTATGAGGGGTCAGAACTTCATGCTCACCAATCAAAAGGTTTGTTAGACTCAAAAACAGCGGTTGGGTTCGGGGTTCGCTCTTGGTGCTCCCTGGAGCTTGTCGTCATCACGTGGCCTCCAGGCGCTGCAAGGCGTTGTCCAGGTTTGAGTACCCCAAAGTTAAAGTCTCTGTTTGGGTACTTTACCTTGCAGGGATGATTCTCCGTCGACAGCCGCCAGATTGAGTTGGTGTGCAGTTATTCGAAGGTCGGCTGAGGCTGAAGGCCCGATAATTCGAAGCCTCCCCTCAGTTCGTCTCCTCAGTTGGTCTTCTTCAGTCGATCTTCTTCAGGTGATCTTCCCTCCTCCCCTCATCGCGTCCCACCTCGCCTGGCCTGAATTGTCCATGTCTGCCCAACCCGGTGCCGGGGCTAGTTCCAGATGGTGTGGGAAAAGGGCACAGGCAAAGGCCAGGGGATAGGTGCGGGACGGGGCAAGAGCAGCAGCCATGAGGGCGAGGGGCCGAAGAGCAGCACCAGCACACCAACCAACACCGAACACGAACACCCGACTCGAACCCCACTACTTGCTACCCGAGGGGGTCTTCAATTATACCTTCATCGAAAACCCTTATCTGCATGCCAAATCAGGTTAGTCCTTTGTTTTAATCTTGGCGGTGTAGGAACGGAGGTTCCTATCTGAATAAGGTATTCGACTCGATGAATCAAATCAACAGGTTTTAATGAACAACGAAGTTAACAGGGAAACTATAGGAGAAACGGTACACAGGTCTAATCAGCTTGCTGGGCACTCGACGACGACTGGAAGATTCTGGAAGCTAACGTCATGACGTCATCGCGTTCTTCGCGCCACTGGTGGTCACGTGATCGGCGTCATGACGTCATCACGTGGAGTGCAGGAAAACACAATACAGTACAGTTAACAGGCAGTTTAAAGGTGCAGTCCGCGGCTGCACTACACTGTAGTTAAAGGGATTATTACTAATTGTTCTGAGACCCTTGGTGGCTCCGCCACAGGCGCCCCCCCCAGAATCCACTTTAACGGACATTGTCAACCGAATAGGAGGTTTAATGATCCTGGCCGAACGGCGACGAAACTCAGGCAGCGGAAACGGGGCGTTAGTAGAAGAACCAGTGCCGGATTGCGGCAGAAGCGGCGTCTCGGGCGAGGCAGAAACGGTAGTCAGAGGTGCAGGCGCGTCTGAGGCCGAATTGGGCTGTTCGATGGTGGGCTGGTGCACGGCTGGTCTGGCGGCCAATGGCGGTCGGCCGTGGCGAGGCGGTTGGGCAGCCACGACAGGCTCACTCCGATCTAGGTGGGCTGGTTTGAGCCGGTTGATAGAGATGGCATCGGACTTTCCACCGACTTCGACTGTGAAAAACTTTTCCCCTGATGAGATGACACGAAAAGGTTCGGTATACGGCGGCTTGAGCGGGTCTCTGTGACTGTCCTGTCGAATAAAGACATAGTCCGAACTCATGAGTTCTGTCGGGACGTGAGGCCTCTGCAGGTCATGCTGCGAGTTTGGGATGGGCAGGAAATTCCTAGTCGCCTCCTGATGTAGCAGGAGCTGTTGAGCTGCAGACCATGGTTCGGTGTGTGGAGGGAGAAAGTCACCTGGCACTCTGAGTGTCTGGCCATAAACCAGCTCAGCCGATGAAGACTGAAGATCCTCCTTTGGGGCTGTCCGGAGGCCCAGCATCACCCATGGGAGCCTGTCCACCCAGTTGGGTCCCCTCAAGCTTGCACGGAGGGATGCTTTGAGAGACCGATGGAACCTTTCGCACAGACCATTCGCCTGCGGATGGTACGCGGTGGTACGGTGCAGCTTGGTACCCAGGCCTTGTGCCACTGCGTTCCACAGCTCTGATGTGAATTGCGGACCGCGGTCTGAGGAGATGTCCGATGGCACCCCGAACTGAGCCACCCACGACGAAAGAAATGCCCTGGCGACGTCTGCTGCAGTGGTAGCGGCCAAGGGAATCGCCTCTGGCCACCTGGTGGTCCGGTCTACCACCGTCAGGAGGTGTGTGAATCCACGTGACCCGGGAAGGGGACCTACTAAATCCACATGAACGTGGTTGAAACGGCGCTCAGGCACCGGGAAGTTGCCCACCGGAGCCTTGACGTGATGGTGGACTTTGGATTTTTGACAATCGACGCAATTGTTTGTCCAGTCCCGGGCGTCCAAATGCATGCCTTTCCAAACAAATTTGCGGGACATTAGCCGTTGAGAAGCCCGCATCCCCGGGTGAGATAACCCGTGGATTGCCTGGAATACTTTCTTGCGCCATTCGACCGGCACAATGGGCCGGGGCACTCCCATGGATGTGTCGCACAAGAGCGTGGTTCCTGCCGCTTGAAACGGCACGTCTGCAACCTGCCAACTGGAAGGTGTGGTCCTAAATGCTTGTACCTCTGGGTCTGCCAGTTGATCCTCAGCCAGTCCGACGAAATCGATGCCCAGGTGGACTGCCTGGACTGGAACCCGGGAAAGGCAGTCTGCCACGAGATTCTCCTTGCCTGACACGTGCCGCAAATCCGTTGTGAATTCGGATATAAACGTGAGGTGGCGCTGCTGCCGAGCTGACCAAGGTTCCGCCGTTTTGGCCATGGCGAAGGTGAGCAGCTTGTGGTCCACGAATGCAGTGAACGGATGGCCTTCTAGAAGGAAACGGAAATGCCGGATGGCCAAAACCAGGGCTAGCAACTCTCTGTCAAAAGTGCTATACTTTCGCTCGTTCTTGCGCAGTTGGCGGCTGAAAAAGGCTAACGGCTGCCAACCCCCTTCGACCCACTGCTCTTGAACTGCTCCGATGGCATAGTCGGAGGCATCCGTAGTGAGGGCAACAGTCGCGCCCGGGAGTGGGTGTGCTAGCATAGTTGCATCCGCCAACGCCGCCTTGGTATCGCGGAACGCCTGGTCCATTTGCGGTGTCCAAGTGAGAACATCCTTGCCCGACTTTCCTTTTAATGCTTCGTACAGAGGTTGCATTAACTGGGCCGCCTTGGGGATGAAACGATGATAAAAATTTACCATCCCCAAGAACTCTTGCAGGGGTTTGACTGTGTGAGGCTGCGGAATGCGGTAACTGCCTCTACCTTGGTGGCTAGCGGGACGGCGCTTTCTGGGGTAATCCTGTGTCCCAGGAAATCAATACTGGATACTCCAAACGTGCATTTGGCCGGATTGACAATAAGGCCGTGTTGGCTGAGCCGGGCGAAAAGTGTACGTAAATGGGCCATGTGAGCTGTCGTATCCTTGCTGGCTATTAGGATGTCATCCAAATATACAAAAATGAAGGGCAGGTCCCGTAAGACAGAGTCCATCAACCGCTGGAATGCTTGAGCTGCGTTTTTCAGACTGAATGGCATGCGGAGGAACTCGAAAAGGCTGAACGGAGTGATGACTGCCGTTTTGGGGACGTCTGGAGGGTGCACCGGAACTTGGTGATATCCACGAACGAGATCCACTTTAGAAAATATAGAGTTGCCAGCCAGATGTGCCAAAAAATCTTGGATGTGGGGAATAGGATACCTGTCCGGTGTCGTGGCGTCGTTTAAGCGTCTGTAATCCCCGCAAGGTCGCCATCCGCCGCCTGGTTTGGGTACTATATGCAGTGGGGAGGACCAAGGGCTGTCCGAACGCCGGATGATCCCGAGGCGCTCCATGGTCTGGAACTCAGCCTTTGTGGCTGCCAGCTTGCCGGCTTCTAATCGCCGCGCCCGAGCGTAAACGGGTGCTCCGGTCATGGAGATATGGTGCTCCACCCCGTGCCGTGTGCCTGCAGCCAAAAAAGTAGGCCCGGTGAGCTCCGGGAATTCGCCGAGCAGGCGCGTAAACCCATCTTGCGACGGAACCGCACAGGCCACCGACCAGGACACGGTGGTGCTGCGGTGGCAGGGCACTGCGTGGAAAGTGGACGCATTAATGAGTCGGCAGTGTTGGACGTCGACCAGCAGACCGTTGGCACAGAAAAAATCAGCCCCCAGGATGGCCTGTGAGACCTTAGCTGTAATAAAGTCGCAGACAAAACGCTGACCGGCGAAGGTTAAGTTTACCGTCCGTTTACCAAACGTACGCATGGCAGCGCCGTTTATTGCCACGAGGGAAGGCCCCTGGCCGCCGGATAGTAGGTCCAGCTTTGAAGCTGGCAGGATGCTGCACTGTGAACCAGTGTCGCACAGGAATCGTCGGCCCGTAACAGAATCCGTAATGTAAATGAGTTTGCCCGCTGAGCCCGCCGCCATAGCTAACTTGCCGTGCTTTTCTGACCTTGTCGTCCATCCGGGAGGATGCGGGCTTGTTGGATTTTTTTTTTCTTGAGGGAAACTGCAAGGAGGCCGGCAGCATCGAGCTTTGGCACCAAAACGGGCGTGGTACGCGCACCATCCTGCTGGGGGAGGGCTGGGCTTCGCTCGCATGGGGGAAAGGCGCCTCGTGGCTGCACAACATTGCTGAGTAACAGTAAATATCTTGTCTGCCTCTGCAGCGAGTTCAGCACCGTCTGTGATGGCAGTGTTGGCCAAGGCTGCCTGAACCGGTTCGGGTAGCTGGCAGAGGAAAAGCTGACGGAATTAAAAACATTGGGGTTCCGCGCCCAACAGCGTGAGCATTTGACTCATCAGCTCTGACGGTTTTGAGTCCCCGAGGCCGGGCATGGAAATAAGCTTGCGTGCCCGCTCTGACTTATTAAGATCAAATACCTGTAGCAAACGGGCTTTAAGCGCTTCGTACTTGCCCTCCTCCGGTGGGCTTCCAAGGATGCTGATGACCCGCGAGGCCGTGGCACTGTCGAGAGCGGCAACCACATAATAATAACGGGTCGAATCCGCTGTGACCTCCCGGAGAGCGAACTGTGCTTTTGCCTGGAAAAACCATACTGCTGGCTGCTGTTCCCAGAACTGCGGCAGTTTAAGGGCGACGGCGTTCATGTTCATCCTCGACGAGATCGGGGTCACCAATGTAGGAACGAAGGTTCCTATCTGAATAAGGTATTTGACTCGATGAATCAAATCAACAGGTTTTAATGAACAACGAAGTTAACAGGGAAACTACGGGAGAAACGGTACACAGGTCTAATCAGCTTGCTGGGCACTCGACGATGACTGGAAGATTCTGGAAGCTGACGTCATGACGTCATCGCGTTCTTCGCGCCACTGGTGGTCACGTGATCGGCATCATGACGTCATCACATGGAGTGCAGGAAAACACAATACAGTACAGTTAACAGGCAGTTTAAAGGTGCAGTCCGCAGCTGCACTACACTGTAGTTAAAGGAATTATTACTAATTGTTCTGAGACCCTTGGTGGCTCCGCCACAGTGGGCTATTTTAAATAATAGTAGCAATCCATATTAACTGGTTTTGGATGGCCGGTAATCACATCTACCAGCCCGATAATTGACTTGTATTGTCCTGAAAGTTCCTTGATGGGCCTTGTCCGACCTCGATGGCTCGGTTAATCTGTTTCCGATAATATATGCAGACTGCTAGATGGCCTTAACTATAGGCCTAAACTGAATTTAGATTTGCCTCCAATTCGGTCTAATGCATAATTCAGAGTCCTGTCTGGTTCCAAAATACAAAGTCTCTCTTCACAGAAGCCTGCAGCTTGGTTTCAATTTCTCCAAGCTGTCTGCATTGCAGAGTCCATTTTAAAATCTCACAGGCTTGCTGCCACGAGGCACGGACGCCATTTTGGGTACCCTTTTTGATTTTAAACAGTCCACGCAGGGTCCCGTTTATTAATAACAGCCTTTGGGGAAATGCAGAAATTTTGCAAATCTTACATACCCTCCCAGGGTATTCCGGGAGCATTTCTCCTGCATTCATTTGTCTGAGGAGCATTGTTTGCGCAGGCTGCGCTTCAGCAAGGGGGTGGTCACTGAGCTCTGCCACCTGCTGCAACCAGATCTGCAACCTCAACTGAGGACCAGGACGTCTCTGTCGGTGGCAGTGAAGGTGACAGTGGCACTGAATTTTTATGCCAGCGGCTCCTTTCAAGCATCTACTGGGGACATCGCCAATATCTCCCAGTTCGCTGTCCATTGCTGTATCCGGGAGGTGACAAGTGCCCTGTATAAAAGGAGACGCCAGTACATCTCTTTCCTCATGACCTGGGCCAAACTGTATGAACGCGCATGTGGCTTTGCTAGGATAGCGGGCTTCCCCATGGTGCAGGGCACCATTGACTGCACGCATGTGGCATTGCAGGCACCGCATGAAAATGCAGAGGTATTCCGAAACCGCAAAGGCTACCACTCCTTAAATGACCACAGACAGCTCATACTCGCCGTCAATGCCCGCTATCCTGGCAGCAGCCACGATGCTTTCATCCTGAGCCAGACTGGTTCGCCAGACCTTTTCCAGGCACCGCATGCCCCAAGTGGATGGCTCCTCGGGGTCAAGGGTTATCCACTCTGCACCTGGCTGATGACACCGCTCTGTAACCCCAACACCCCTGCCGAGCTGCGGTATATTGAGAGCCATATTGCCACCAGGAACATAATTGAGCAGACGATCGGTGTGCTCAAGCAATGGTTCCGCTGTATGGACCACTCAGGAGGAGCCCTGCAGTACTCTCCTGAGCGAGTCTCCCTCTTCATAGTTGTGTGCTGCATGCTTCACAACCTGGCAATCCTGAGGACCCAGCCAATGCCACCAGAGGAGGAGGAGAAGGTTGAGGAGGATGATCAGCAGCAGCACCAAGGTGGGAGGGAGGCGCACAATGTTGCCACTGCAAGGGCCGTCTGTCAATGGCTGATAACAAGCCGCTTCTAGGCCCCTACTCAGAAGATGGCTTCTGGCACGGAGAACAACATCATGGAAAGCAACCCGCACCCCATATTGCCAGCCAAAGTTGGAATGATTCCAAAGGCCAAAAATGTAAATTTAGAATACAACAACTTTTTTCTTTAACAAACTCTGTGTGTGTCATTTATTCAGGAGAAACAATTAGAAACAAACACAACAAATCATGAATTAACAGAACTCACAAGCTGGAGAAAAATGCCAAAACAGTAAACAAATGTAATCACACGAATCTCGACCGTTACTACAAACATTCCCACCATTTATTTAGACCTCCTACTGCTTGGCCTTCGAGAGTGATCTCCATCCCCTGCGCACTTCCCCCCTTCCCACCCTACTTCTCCTCCATAATGGGGCCCCAGTGGCTGCAGCAAGGCTGGTGGAAGGCTGCTGAATGTCAGATGCAGAGACTACAGTTGGCCTTGAAGGACGCCCTCAACCAGCTCTGGGCCTGGAGGGCCTGGCTGCAGACTGCACCAACTCTGCATGGGCGGCAGCAGTCTGGGCTGGCTGTGTTGCAGGTGGTGGCAAGTGCAATGGGGAAGTGACGGTGGTGGGAGCAGGAATGCTGTCATCCTGAGAGAGGACAGCACCTTCCTGCTCAATCGACACACTGGCACCCCCACGGGGAAGTACCTCAGCATCCGGAGCAATCTGCTCGAGCACAGATTGTTGGCCTTCTGCAGCACCGTGAGAGCCCGAGGCAATGTGGCCGACCCAGCGACGACGGCAGCAGTCAGTGCTTGCGTTACATCAATCTGAGACTGCATGAGAGCAGCCTGAGATTGGATGGCAGCAACCAGTGACTGAATTGCAGCACTAAGCCGTTGCTTTGCATCGACCTGTGCTGCAGCGGAGTGCTGCACACTCCTTGCCAGTCCATCAATGTTTTCGGGCACCCTTGCCATTGCACCCATGAGCTCAATGTGCATGCTCAAGGCCTGGCTATTCATTTCCATGATGACGCGCTCCTCCTCTGCGCCCAATGCAGCAGGACTCTCTTCCCTACCCGCCCTCTGGGGAGATGGCCCCTGCGCTTCCCTACTCCCATGGCATTGCTGCAGCCTGCTGGGTCCTGGAGCTTGGTCCGCATCAAACCCTTCCCCCCTGCTCCCCTCCAGGGAAGGCGTGGTCCCAGTGTGGCCATGGACTCCCTCGGGAGTCGCAGGTGGTGAGACTGCAGCTTCCACTTCCTCCTCGCCTGGGCCGTCACTCCCACTGGTTGGTTGAGGGACAGGCTGGTCAGCTGGTGGTTCATTATCTGAAAGTAGGAAGGTACAAGAGTGGCTTTAGTGTCAGGACAGGGGGGCAGTAAGGGAGCAAGGACTGGAGACATTTAGTAAGTTGGATTGAAAGTGTGAAAGGCTGGTGTTGTGAGTGGTATGTGGAATGGGAGAGGAGAGAAAGCTGATGAACTTACCATTGCTGTCCCCAAGTGGGTTACCCTCTCCAGCGGCCACGGCACCTATCACCTGGCTGGCAATGATCCTGTGGACGCACGCCTCCAAATCGCTGAGGGTCTGCAGCTCAGCCGGTCCTCCACCCATCCATTGCTGCTGGCACCTGTTATGAGATAGCTTGGCCTGCAAGAAAAAGGACGGCATCTGAGTGAATGTGCAGCCATGTGCTTGCCTGATGCGCCTCCCATAGTTGAATAGCCCTTAATGTATGCAAGGTTTGGAATGTGCATGTGTGTTTTATGAGATGGCCATAAGTCTTGGATGAGTGTTGGGCATTTGGGGTTTTTAAACCATCTGGGCACAGAGTGAAGTTGAGATGGAGGGATGTAGAGGTATTGAAAAGCAGTCACTCACCCTGACCACCCGAGTGAGGTCGTTGAACTTCTTCCGACATTGGGTGTGGGTCCTGGGCACCAGGCTCCTGGAGGACACATGCTGAGTCACCTCCCTCCAGACTCTTCTGTATTCGCGTGGCAATGGCCTCCTGCCACTCTGTGGGTAGAGTACTGATCTTTGGTGCTCCACTGCACCAACCAGAGCCACCAAGGCCCGGTTGCTGAAGTGCTGAGCTCTTTCCCAGGGCCTCTCCATTGTTCTTTCCAGCAGAATTGATGTACAGGTCTTCCCAGGCCGAGATTCAAGGCTGCAATGAGCAGGGTGTGGCTGGAGAGCAAGATCGACCCTCCCCTTTAAGAACTGGCTGGCGCCAGTCTGTCTGTGTTCCATAGCTAACTGACATCACCTGAGCTTCACCAGCGCTCTGACATAGTGCCTCGTTCCTCGGTGTTAGCACCTTAAGACAGGTATGTAGCACCTGATTTAGCGCTCAAATCAACTCCAGGGTGATAGAGGCCAAGTTTGCAGTCGGAGACGATAATTAGCGCCAGGCGCTAAACTTTGCACCCGGCCGATAATTGCGCCCCAAACGGGGCAATACTGAATTTCTCTCCCAATGAGTTCCTCGCCCATTTTCCATCCTCGCCTGCCCCAGTACTGAAAATCGGGCAGTATATCCACTTTTTATTTCAGGAAAGAAGCATATGCTCACTTTCCAGCCACTGGAAATAGTGGAATCTGCTTCTTCCACCAGCTTTGTTTTAATCAGCAAACATTGCCCGGCCCCTTTCCCCTCAGAGCATGCCCCAAGTGCTGCTGCTAATGGAAGGGTTCCCTGTCTCTGCATACTTTACACAGGAATTCTTGCAATAACTGTATGCAGAGGTAATAGGGTTACCAACTCTGGTTCGACCTATTCCTGGAGATTTTATCAACTGACCTCCCTCGTCCAGTCGTCCTGCCTAGTCAAACAGCCTTTTTCCCCCATCACCAATATTTTTATAGCTAATAAACTAAAATTTTCACAAAATTTTAATGCCCCTATGATTTTTGTCCCGGATTACTTGCAGCAGTGTACAGGAGATTAATCTTTAATTCCTGGAGACACCAGGCCAATCCTGGAGGGCTGGCAACCGTAAGAGGCAGGGATCGATAGCTGAAGATGAAGAGGCCTAGTCTATGAACTGCAGCATTCAGGGAGGGCAGGAAGGGCAGCGGTGCTCAGTCCCATTGCATTAATAACAGCAATTGTCTCAGAGCAGCACTAAAGGGAGAGGGGAGGGGAAAAAATGGACGGCAGAGAAGGAAAAAAAGAACCTGGGAGTGGCATTTTAGGGATGTGGGAGGAAAGAGGTGGAATGGGGAGGGAGAGTGCCAGCATAAACTATGGGTGGGGCAATAGTACCATATGAACTGAGGGGGTTGGCGGATGAAAAGATTGCCAGCTTAAACTGGATTGGAAAAGAAGCAGAGTGCCAGGTTGAATTGAGGGAGAAGAGTGTCAGTATGAGCTGGCATGGTTGGAGAAGGACTCTCTGTGAAAGAGTGGAGAAGTTGAGACAATTTTTGAATAAATAATGGTCTGTTTGGTCTGTTGAAAATCCCCTCCCTTTTTTTTCAATTTTCAATTGTGAAATAAAAATGTTGATGGCTTTTCGTCAGAACCTATCAATTGTGAAGTTTAACTGCTTAAAATTAATTAGAATTCATCATTTTTTATGTAAAAATTCAGAATTTTCCAGGGCAGTATGCCTCAGGTGCGACCGCCCCCCCCAGAATTGTGCCAACAATTTTGTGCCTTCAGGTTTGATTTCCCCCTTTGGGCCTCCATGTACTTATGTTTTTTTCCAGTACGTGATGGAATGTTGGGTACTTAGGTTACAATGTTTATGTAATTACTTGTTTTTACATCACAGGCTCATAATCAGGGCTGTTTTTGAATTGTCACCATTTTTTTGATGCTGCTGATCAGCTTTGGTTAGTTTTCTACATTGGCGTGTATACCCTTCGGGTTGCTGCCTTTGAAATTGGGCGGAACTCGTCTCTCCTCCCGTCTAAATGCAGCACCCTCATGGTCTATTTGGTTGATGATTCTGCACTCAAGAATCAGCCCTGCAGCCTCTTAACAGCTTTTGGATCAGTTCACTTCTCCATAACCAGTGACGCATTTGATGAATTTTGCCATACTCCTACTTCTGATATATTTTACTGCAAAATGCTTAAAAATGTACCAAATGAAGTGTCAGAAATGGGAAGGACCCATCTAGATAGTGAATGGTATATTGTGTGGCAGAGTCTGGGAGCATGCTTCTCACCCCAAGAAAATCATTTTTGATACATTGTTTGGTGAAATTTACAGCACTTTACAATATACCCACTTTTCAAATTACCACTAAATCTTACTGTGCTGTAAAAGACACCAAATGAAGTGTCAAAAATTGAAAATTTTCGAGGGAAGCATGCACCAAACCCCTAAAGTGTATACTTTTAAAATAGCTAATACACCATTGACTGCCAATGCCCATGAAATCATATCCAGTCTTCAGGAGAGAAGGGGAGAACATTGTGGAAACAATCTACAGGGGAGTTATCCCTGGTGTCCTGGCCAATATTTATCCCTCAACCAACATAACAAAAAAAACAAATTATCTGGTCATTATCACATTGCTGTTTGTGGGACCTTGCTGTGCGCAAATTGGCTGCCGCATTTCCCACATTATAACAGTGACTCCACTTCAAAAGTACTTCATTGACTGTAAAGCGCTTTGACACGTCCAGTGGTCATGAAAGGCGCTATATAAATGCAAGTCTTTCTTTACAGTTGTTAAAGGTAAAGTTAATAACCTGAGCAGCAGCAATAACCTCTGAGCATCTAATGACAGAAAACTGGTGAAGCAATAAATGATTCCACACCATATTCATTTTGTTTGAATTTGTTCTACCAAATATAGTTAGTATTTTATTATTATTAGCAAGAGCTAAATATAGGATTGCAAAACAAATGTTAAAATAACAAGATAGACATTTTATTCCTAATTCTTCGAAATATATATTTCCTTAAGGGAGAGCTTTAGCTTAGGTATAAATAAATGATTGGTAACCAATTAATTGTGTCCCAGATACTTTTTTAACAATTAGATTGTAAATATTCCCATTACCAGGTTCCTCCATGGGGTTATGTATGAATACCATTTCAGCAGTGACACAGTGGTATAGTTGTGACCTTGGCCATGATATGTTTACTTCTTATCATTGATGTCATTTTGTAGATCACTGAGAATTTACTGTTTTAGTTGATACATGGTAGAAACTGAGAAAAAAAAACAACTCATGATTGGTGTGTAAACATAAGATGCAAGTATGTTCCAAGAGGGTCTTCTTGGTAAAACTGGACTCAACAAGGAGTAAGTACTTACCACGATTTCAGATTTCCAGCATCCGCAGTATTTTGCTTTTGTAGTTATCACTAATGTTCCCTTTAAAATAACACAATGATAAATAAGCCATTTATTATAAATTAGAAATTAATTCTAATTTACATTTCATTACTACACATAAATAAAAGGATACTGTCTATTCTCTGTTTATTCTGTTTATCCTTATAAAGGCCGTGGTTGAGCTGAGCGAGGCTCATGGTACTCTGGCGTCTGAAACTCAGTTGCTATCAACAGCAACAGCTGCAGATCCTATGTTTTACCCAGCTTGGCATAAAGCTCATACATTGGACAAGGTCAGCCCTAATTTAAACCTAATGAGCAACAGTTCAGGCGATAGTAACAGTCAGATCGGGACAACAGTTTCTGTTGAGAAAGATGTAAAGAAACCCGCAGTAGGCCACAGTTCAGCTGCATTGGAAGTGGATGTTAATGAAGCTAGTTCAGCTGCAGCTCTATCGCAGGTCAGTGAAGATTTAAATGTTTGCACAAAGAATTCTGTACTTCTTGCAGACCAGCTTGACCATAATATCATGCACCTCATTGTCATGCTCAATGATGTATCTAAAAGAGTTTTGTGCATGGTGACAGTAAACTGCATTTTTCGCTTGTTACCAATTAGGAATTTATTAGTAAGGCAGATAGAAAACTCTCTGATGTGTTCCCTGATGGCTCATAGGATAACCGCAACACATGGCGTGGTACTGAGCCATACAAATAAAAAAGGCCAGAAATTTAACCCCTGGTTTGTGCTAAATTAGCTGATCTCAGTTTAGGGCTGCAGGACAGGGAGGGTGAAAGCCGACTGGTGTTCCTGCTCCGGGTGGCTATCTAGTGGCTCCAGTTGAAAAGTGCACATAGATGTTGTCAGGTGAGGACAAGATCAGGTTGGGCTGTGATGGCCCTCATGGTTAAATAAGCTGCTGACAATTAAGCCTAGCTTTTCTGATCGTCGAGCAGAAGTAAATGGGTTGACATTGATGTTAAAATAATGCTGGCCAGAAAATCTAGACTGGGCTGTCTAGGCTCAGAAAGGAGAAAATAACGCTTGGGCAAGGAAGTGGAGGGTTATAGGTGCCCACTAAGCTTCAGGAGTCACTGGCTTCAGTAAGGGGGAAAAAATTGGTGGGGGGAAACTCCCTGTTACTCTTCCCTTGATGACAAAAAAATACAATGTTAATTCTCCACCTCCTATAGATATATTCATTCCATTTTTTAGTGATTCCAATCTAAAAGATATCAACCTAAACAGATCAGTAAAGAGAAAGGCTATTTTGCTTTCGAATAAACAACTGCAGTCTGCTACATGCTGTCTTCATGTACTTGCACAAAATGCTTCACTAAGGATAACAGTGTTTGCATTGTTTAATGTAATTGCTTTCTCACCACTCTGCACAGTTGTGCATTAACTAAAAATCTTCAAAAGGTCAGTTATGAACAAAAGTGCAGACCCAGTGTATCTTATTTTCTCACAGGGTCTAGCGCTCTTCATGTCAGTTTTGGTTTTGACGATCGTACTTCGCCACCTTTGGAATCAGATTCAGTACATGATTTTTTCTTTACTGGGTAGGAGGAATATTTTTTAAATATGGTATCTTAAAGACACAAAGTAGTTTCTCATACTCTCACCTGTTTAAAGAGTTATAACCAATATATTCTAATATTACTGCAGCAATTTTTTTGGATAAAACTTTTTAAAAGTTCCTCCACTGTTACCTACCTAAGTCACACTTCCTCCAGCTATGAGAATGGGACTGTCCAGGCTGTCCCCCTTACTATTTCTGCTTTCAATATGGCCCTACAATTGACTAACAGAAACTCTACATCACAGGGTCTGATTGGCACTACCAAATATTTCTTCCTAATCTTGAAATCATGAGATAATGAGAGGAGATGAGAATGAACTTATGACTGTCTGGATTAGAAACCTACTTCTCCACCACTAAAACTGTTGAACTGCTGCAGTACAGAATATGGGTTTAATTGCAAAGATTCAGGGTTTAAGTTGTCATTCGCTGACTACTGCTGCTTTTTAATTTCTTGCTAAATACTTTTCTTTCCATATTTGCCAAACCATTACAGAGAGACTTCTTGCAAATGGCATGCTAATGAATAATCTAACTGCTGAGGTTTAGCTAATTTAATTTCCCCATAAATTGACTGAGTTACTAAAATTCTGTTGCTGAGCTTAAACCCTGAAGATAAATCATCATTCCAATTTGCATTTGTGAGAGTGAGAAACTACTTTTATGTGGCATATAAAGCAATCCCAAAAATTAATGAGTGAGCGGTGGAATAAAGTCCTAAAGATCTTTTCTGGATGAAAAAGTGTTTTCTTTTTCAAAAATGCATCATTTTATAATCAGTGTTACTTATGAGATTCACATGAATTCAGAACTTTTCTCACATGAGCATGAGTCACTAATTTGCCCATTAATTTTGATAAATATAGAACATCAAAAAAATTAGATTTATAAATCATACTAAAAACGGATTACCATGAAAACACACTGATAGCACAGTAGGGTGAAGGCTAACTGCAAGCTTTTGTTCTTTCTCTTCATGCTTGAAAAACTTTCTATAGGTAACACTTTTTCTATTATTTTAGAGTAAGACTTCCTCTATTTTCTTCCTATCTGTCTTTAACCTCTGCTGGCCATGCAACAACTTCAGCTGAAGTGGGTAGGTGGGTAAGCAGACAAGTTCCTCCCAATGCTTTGCCTATGGTGCTCCAAACTCTCTCAGAAAAGATATATAAGGGCAGCCTATGAATGATAATCCCAGGGTGCATTTATATCACAGGTTTAGCACAGGTGTGACCCTTTTTCATCTGCACGCATATTAAAAGAAGTTAGGGAAGATATAGTAGAAGCACTCTTACATATATATAAAAATTGATTCAAAAAGGGAATATTGTCAGCAGACTAGCAGACAGCTAATGATATTCCTATATTTAAAAAGGGAGATAGAACAAGTTCAGGGAACTATTGACCAATTGGCTTAACATCGGTGGTAGGAAAGATAATGAAATCTTAAATCAAAGATGTAATAGAAAAACATCTAGAAACTGAAAATATAATAGAGTAGTCAGCATGGATTTCAAAAGGGAAGGTCATGCTTGACCAGCCTTATTGAATTATTTGAAGAAGTAATAGAAAGAGTAGACAAGGGTAATGTAGTAAATGTAATATATTTGGATTTTCAAAAGGCCTTTGATAAGGCATAGTAGACTCATGACTAAGGTCAGAGCATGTGGGCTCAGGGGACAGAAACTAGAATGGATAGCAAGCTGGCTACAAAACAGTGAACAGAGAATAGGGGTTAAGGATAGCTACTCAGACTGACAAAAGGTGGAAAGTGGTGTTCCACAAGGTGCTGGGACCACTGTTGTTCACAATTTACATTATCAATATGGACTCAGGAATCAGAAGTACAATTTCAAAATTTGCATATAACACCAAATTGGAGAAATAGTGCACCAAAATACAAGAGGACATTAATAAACTTGCAGAATGGGTGTGTAATTGGCAAATTAGTTTCAATATAGATAAGTGTGAGGTGGTGCATTTTGGTAGGAAGAATAAGGAGGCCACACGCTGCTTGGATAATAAGTCTAAATGTGGTAGCGGAAAAAAGAGATCTACGGTTATAGATTCACAAATCACTAAAAGTAGCAACGCAAGTTAATAAGGCCATAAAAAACCCACAAGCTCCAAGATTGTAATCTCTGGATTACTCCCGGTGCCACGTGCTAGTGAATATAGAAATAGGAGGATAGAGCAAATGAATGCGTGGCTAAAGAGTTGGTGCAGAGGGAGGGCTTTAGTTTCCTGGATCACTGGGTCTGTTTCTGGGGAAGGTGGGACCTGTACAAGTCGGACGGGTTGCACCTGAACCGGAACGGGACCAACATCCTTGCATGGAGGTTTGCTATTGCTGTTGGGGGGGGGGGGGGGGTTTAAACTAACTTGGCAGGGGGATGGGATACGGAGTGGAGCTATAGTAGGGGATGATGCACAGCCAAATATAGAGGAAAAAACAAGTCAGTCTGGAAGGCAGAGCAAATACATAATGGCACAAGGGCGTATGGCAAGGCTGGATGGCATTTATTTTAATGCAAGGAGTCTTGCGAGTAAGGCAGATGAATTGAAGGTGTTGATGAACACATGGGAGTATGATATTGTTACTACCGCAGAGACATGGTTGAGGGAGGGGCAGGACTGGCAGCTCAATATTCCGGGGTACAGAATCTTCAGGCGAGGCAGAGGGGGGTGTAAAAGAGGAGGGGGTGTCGCAATATTAATCTAGGATTCAATTACTGCTGTAAGGAGGGATGATATCTTAGCAGGTTCCTCTAATGAGGCCATATGGGTAGAACTTAAAAACAAAAAGGGGCAAGCACTTTGCTGGGAGTGTACTGTAGGGGGCGATAGAAGAACAGATATGTAGGCAAATCTCAGAGAAGTGTAGAAATAATAGGGTAATAATGGTAGGGGATTTCAACTTCCCCAATATTAACTGGGATAGTCAGAGTGTGAAAGGCTTAGAGGATGCGGAATTCTTAAAGTGCATCCAGGAGAGCTTTTTGAGCCAGCATGTAGAAAGTTCTACAAGAGAGGTGGCGGTACTGGCCCTAATTCTAGGGAATGTAGCCGGGCAAGTGGTAGAAGTGTCAGTAGGAGAGCATTTTGGTGACAGTGACCATAATTCGGTGAGATTTAAGGTAGTCATGGAAAAGGACAAAGATGGACCGGAAATAAAGTTTCTAAATTGGGAAAAGCCCGATTTTAATATGATAAGGCAGGATCTGGCCAAAATGGATTGGGATTTGCTACTTGTAGGAAAATCCACATCAGAGCAGTGGGAGTCTTTCAGAAAGGAAATAGAGAGAGTACAACACTAACGTGTTCCTGTAAAGGTCAAGGGTGGGACCAACAAGCCTAGGGAACCATGGATGTCAAGGGATATACAAGAATGGATTAGGAAAACAAGGGAGGCTTTTGGCAGATACAAAGGACTAAAAACAGTGAAAGCCCTAGAGGAGTATAGAAAGTACAGGGGGTACTTAAAAAGAAATTAGGAGAGCAAAGAGGGGGCATGAAAAAACACTGGCGGGCAAAATAAAGGAAAATCCCAAGGTGTTTTATAAGTATATTCAGGGCAAGAGGATAACCAGGGAAAGAGTAGGGCCCATTAGGGACCAAAGTGGCAATCTGTGTGTAGAGCCAGAAGATGTAGGTGAGGTTTTAAATGAATATTTTGCATCTGTGTTCACTATGGAGAAGGACGATGTAGGCATAGAAATCAGGCAGGGGGATTGTGATATACTTGAGCAAATTAGCATTGAGAGGGAGGAGGTACTAGCGGTTTTAGCGGGCTTAAAAGTGGATAAATCCCCAGGCCCAGATGAGATGTATCCCAGGCTGCTGTGTGAGGCAAGGGAAGAGATTGCAGGGGCTCTGACACAAATTTTCAGAACCTCTCTGGCCACAGGGGAGGTGCCAGAGGACTGGAGGACAGCTAATGTTGTACCATTATTCAAGAAGTGTAGTAGGGATAAACCAGGGAATTACAGGCCAGTGAGCCTAACATCAGTGGTAGGGAAATTCTTGGAAAAAATACTGAGGGACAGAATTAGTCTCCACTTGGAGAGGCAAGGATAAATCAAGTATAGTCAGCATGGCTTTGTCAGGGGGAGATCATGTCTAACCAATTTGATTGAATTTTTCGAGGGGGTGACTAGGTGTGTGGATGAGGGTAGTGCAGTTGATGTAGTCTGCATGGACTTCAGTAAGGCTTTTGACAAAGTCCCACATGGGAGACAGGTCAAGAAGGTAAGAGCCCATGGGATCCAGGGCAATTTGGCACATTGGATCAAAAATTAGCTTAGTGGCAGGAGGCAGAGGGTGATGGTCGAAGGTTGTTTTTGTGACTGGAAGCCTGTGTCCAATGGTGTACCGCAGGGATTGGTGCTGGGTCCCTTGCTGTTTGTAGTGTACATTAATGATTTAGATATGAATGTAGGAGGTATGATCAGTAAGTTCGCAGATGCCACGAAAATTGGTGGAGTGGTAAATAGCGAGGAGGGAAGCCTCAGGCTACAGGATGATATAGACGGGTTAGTCAGATGGGCAGAACAGTGGCAAATGGAATTTAACCCCGAAAAGTTTGGGATGATGCATTTTGGGAGGACTAACAAGGCAAGGGAATACACAATGAATGGTAGGACCCTAGGAAGGACAGAGGATCAGAGGGACCTTGGTGTGCATGTACATAGATCCCTGAAGGCAGCAGGACATGTAGATAAAGTGGTTAAGAAGGCATATGGGATACTTGCCTTCATTAGCTGAGGTATAGAATATAAGAGCAGGGAGGTTATGATGGAGCTGTACAAAACGTTAGTTAGGCCACAGCTGGAATACTGTGTGCAGTTCTGGTCACCACACTGTAGGAAGGATGTGATTGCATTAGAGAGGTTGCAGAGGAGATTCACCAGGATGTTACCTGGGCTGGAGCATTTCAACTATGAAGAAAGACTGGACAGGCTGGGGTTGTTTTCCTTAGAGCAGAGAAGGCTGAGGGGGGACCTGATTGAGGTATAGAAAGGAACTTTTCCCCTTAGTAGAGGGGTCAATAACTAGGGGGCATAGTTTCAAGGTGAGGGGCAGGAGGTTTAGAGGGGATTTGAGGAAAAACTTTTTCACCCAGAGGGTTGTTGGAATCTGGAACTCACTGCCTGAAAGGGTGGTAGAGGCAGGAACCCTCTCAACATTCAAGAAGCATTTAGATGAGCACTTGAAACTCCATAGCATACAAGGCTATGGACCAAGTGCTGGAAAATGGGTTTAGAATAGATAGGGCTTGATGGCCAGCGCAGACACGATGGGCCGAAGGGCCTCTTTCTGTGCTGTATAACTCTATGACTCTAAGCACTGGAGTTCATTTCTAGAGGGATATAATTGAAAGGCAGAGAAGTTATGTTAAACGTGTAGAGAACCTTGGTTAGACCACACTTGGAGTACTTTGCACAGTTCTGTTTTCCATATTATAAAAAGTATATAAAGGCACTAGAAAAGGTGTAAAAAAAGATTCACAAGGATGATACCAGAACTGAGAGGATATACTTATCAGGAAAGGCTCTTTTCTTTGCAACATAGAAGGCTGAAGGATGACTTAATAGAGGTCTTTTAGATAATGAAAGGGTTTGATAGGGGAGGTATAGAGAAAATATTTCCTCTTGTGGGGAGTCCAAAACTAGAGGTCATAAATGTAAGATAATCACTAATAAATCCAATAGGGTATTCAGGAGAAGGTTCTTTGCCCAAAGAGTGGTAAAAACGTGGAACGCGCTGCAACTAAGAATAGTTGAGATGAATAGTATAGATGCATTTAAGGGGAAGCTAGATAAGCAGATGAGGGAAAAAAGAAGTATCTGCTGATAGGGTTAGATGAAGAGGAGTGGGAGGAGGCTCGTGTGGAGCATAAATGCCGGCATAAACCAGTTGGGCTGAATGACCTGTTTCTGTGCTGTAGACGCAATCCAACTCTATGAAATGCCAATGCTAAACCGGTGCAGTGTACGTCATGTATCAAGGTCTGACCTGATTCCAAAGCAAAATGAAGTGAGATTCACTCCTCCAGGGAATCTCGCTGTGCTTTGCTCTCCTGTTAGCTTGAGTTCTGACTCTAAATGCAGGCTGCATTTACACTATAACTGTAGTATCATTGCAAAGTGAAACTGTTTCATAACAGCACTGCAGTTCTCATGTAAACATACCCTCGGATTGTTTCTGTGGGGAAGTGCCTGTCCTGAACTTGATACTTCCTCATAGATCAAGTATGTGGGAATCACTGATACAAACTCACCTCTCTGTGGGTAGCGGGTTAGTGTTCCAACATGCTGCACCATCATGCTGTCTGCCATCCTGCGGATAATTTACTTGAAAGGTTTTATTTGGGAGATAGGGTAGTACAATAGATTGGATGCTGGCTTTTCACCTCTAGCTGCTACTTTCAGTAGCGAACACTATCAATAAAGAAAATCCTTTTTCTGATCCTTAAAGCCTTTAGGACTTTGGTATTTTTGGATGAACTGGTCTAATAGCAGTTACGTGTTTCAGAGATTAGTCGTTTGCTTAAAGAGCTGTTGTGCTTCATCTTTTTGTCAAATACTGTACAACTTTACCTGCATAATTCTAATAACACTTTCAGGATAATTGCTACAAGTTGCATTTTCCTTTTGTTTCATATGACAAAGCTTTCTATCAAAGTATGTTGACAAACAGTGATATGTTCTTTTTAAATTCTCTAACACAAGGAACTTAAAAGAGCCATAAGTATGTTGATGTTGAAAATTTCACTTTGAAGCTGACCAAGTGTGTTAAAATGTATGAAAAATTCACAACAAACCAATCACAGGCTAAAATGCGAACCTGTTCAGCATATTATTGGGAAATGCCATAATAATAGTCAATTATCCAATAATTATATAACAATGTTTGTCTGAGATGTACTTTGACAGAGGCAATGTTAATTGTAGCAAGATTGTGTAAATTGCCTGATTATAATATGTTTGTGTCACTGAACTCACAGTGTGATTCTAAATTGAATAATAGCTCAATAACAGTATCTTTAACAAGGATGTATAATATTATGTGACCTTATGACAAGTTTGATTTTTCATCCCATTGAACGCCACCATATCCTGATCAATATCTTTAACTGCAAATACTGATCCATCTTCATTAAGTATTATCAGAAGCTCCATTCCCTATTCTAAGCTCTGTGCTTTTGAATCATTTGTGGATGGTTTAACTGTCTGATCCAATGAGTATGTCTGCAGTGCTTCTTGTTATTACTGCCAAAAATCTGTTGCACTGAAAACGACAGAAACATTCAGAGACACAAGACACTGTGCTAACAAATAATCACAGATTGTTAGTAAAAAATTGATTGTTCCGCAGACAGATGTCCATTACCAAGACTGAGTCACAAGGGTATGTTAGAGTAAAAGCAATAGGATGCGCCAATTAACATAGTGGCACAAAGCTGGGGAGATGACTCAGAAAGAATTGTCTAAGAAAATGCAGTATCAATAAGAGAAAACATGATCACCTGATTTGAGAATTGCAAGCTAATCAGTCAAAGGGCAGCACAATTCCAGCCGTGAAATAACTTCTTGAAAACACATCAATATCTGAAGTTTAGGTATATTATTACATCAGACCTGTCAACTCCCAGCTGCAGGAGCAACTCCAACAAGTAGAACATAATTTAGTTTGTATCTTACATTACATTAAAACCCTGCATTGGATTGTCTGAGAAGCAGCCATGGAGCAGAACACATCTGTTACTATTCTCCTCCTCTATTGGATCAGCAAGATATTGTCATTCCTTGACATCAACACAGATTGTCAACATTTCCAAAAGTTTCATTTCTCCTTGCTTAATTTTTGTCCTACTTTTCTCTGACTGTTTTCTTCCCTCCTTTCCTCTCCTGAAGATGGTGATTTGTTCTGGAGTATGGTTCCATGAGGTCTAGGGGTACTCTAGCACCTCACTATCAAAATTCTTCATAATTTAAAAAATCTTTATTAAATATACTCTTAGCTATTGCTGCGCCAATGTAAAGAGTCCCAGCATCTCATGTCTCTGGTCCTAACTATGGTTTTCCTATCCTCGGCATCATCCTGCTGAATCAATGATCTGCACTCTCTATGGCATTCGTGTCCTTGATTATCTTTCAATTAAATGTATATTTCCATTCCTGTGTTTATTTCTCCCAAAATGTATTACCTTGCACTCATCCACATTAACTGTCTGTCCATTCCACTAACATGTCTATATCTTCCTGGAGTCATTTACAGTCCTCACTGTTTGCCAAACCTGCTACTTTTCTGCATTCAGCAGATTTTGAGATTGTGTTCCCTATGCCCAAATCCAAATAATCTATATAGACCAAGAACAAAAGTGAAACCAACACTGAACGCTGGAGTACACCACTTTCAACCCTTCTCCAGTCTGAGTGAGCAATATCCATTTACCCTAACTATTTATTCCCTGTACATCTGACAATGTTCTATCCATGCTGTTACATTTCCTCTTATACCATACACCTGAATTTTTCTAACATGCCTCTTATGAGATACCTTATTGAACACTTTCTGAAAATTCATATACACTACATCTACTACATCCCCTTTATCTATACAATCAGTGACGTATTAAAAGCTCTATTAAAGTTGTCGAACACCACTTCCCTTTAACTGCCTGGCTGTCCTTGATTAACCCATGCATTTCTAAATGTGCACTAATTTTACCTCAGATGACGTGTTTCTTTCCCTAACCCAAGGGCTCTGAGGTCAATTGTCCATACCACACTGCTACCTGCGCTGCCTGGAGTAGCTAGAGCAGCACAATGGTGGGATTGAACATTCAATCCCCTTTGTCTGAGTGGCTCCGTTACTCACTGGAAAACCTCAGAGCCACAGGGGGAGCACCAAAGCATTGCTGATGAAGTCACAAAACACAATGGGTGAAATTGTGTGGTGTTATATCAATATAGGAATAACTTGACTTGTTCACATGAAATCTTTCTGTTTGGTATTTTGAATGATTTAAGACTTTTTGTAAATAGTGGACAAAGGAATTCCATAGGAACAATATGTTCGTCCCGCATAGTGCAATTTCACTGTAAAATAACGAGCTCTTGTTAAAAGAGGTGGAAAAGTTCCTCCATTTAAAGCACTATATCTAAATATGAATTATATAATAAGCTGACCATGTCATAGCAATTCCCAATCTATAACTGCTAAAGCATTGCCCCTTTGGCCAGTCAGTTTAACGTCGGTGGTGGGGAAGCTTTTAGAAACAATAATCTAGGAAAAAATGAACAGCCACTTGGATCCATTTTGCTCGGAAGAATGAGGAGAGACAATACACACTAAATGGTACAATTTTAAAGGGGGTACAAGAAGAGAGAGACCTGGGGGTGTTTGTGCACAAACCTTTGAAGGTGCCAGGACAGGTTAACAAAGCAGTTAATAAAGCATATGGGATCCTGGGCTTTATAAATAGAGGCATACAGTACAAAACAACAACAACAACTTGTATTTATATAGTGCCTTTAACATAGTAAAATGTCTCATGGGCTTCACAAGAGTGTCATAAAACAAAATTTGACACCGAGCCACATAAGGAGACATTAAGGCAGGTGAGGTAGGTTTTGAGGAGCATCTTAAAGGAGGAAAGAGAGGTAGAGAGGCAGAGAGGTTTAGGGAGGGAATTCCAGAGCTTAGGGCCTTGGCAGCTGAAGGCACGGCCACCAATGATTGTGCGATTAAAATAAGGGATGCTCAAGAGGCCAGAATTAGAGGAGCGCAGATCCAAAAGCCAGGAAGTTATGCAAAACCTATATAAAACACTAGTTCGGCCCCAGCTGGAGTATTCTGTCCCATTCTGAGCACCACACTTTAGGAAGGATGTGAAGGCTTTGGAGTGGGTACAAAACAGATTTACTGGAATGGTTCCAGGGATGAGGGATTACAGTTACGTGGATAGACCAGAGAATCTGGGGTTGTTCTCCTTAAAGCAGAAAAGGCTAAGAGATTTGATAGAGGTGTTTAAAATCATGAAGGATTTAGATAGAGTAAATAAAGAGAAACTGTTTCCAATGGCTGAAGGGTGGATAACCAGAGGGCACAGATTTAAGGTGACTGGCAAAACTTTTTTACGAGTGGTTAGGATTTGGAATGCACTGCCTGATAGGGTGGTGAATACAGATTCAATAGTAGCCTTGAAAAGGGAATTAGATAAATACTTGAAGGAGAAAAAATGCAGGGATATGGTGAAAGAGAGGGGAAGTGGGACTAACTATTGCTCTTCGAAAGAGCCGGCGCAGACTCGATGGGCCGAATGGCCTCCTTCCGTGCTGTACTATTTTATGATTCTATGATTCTTTGGAGAGCAGAGCATACACCTTAGGTAATATTCTATCACCATCATCTTCAAATGCAGTCTCCAGCCTTCAAAGATGCCGCCAAGCAGTGGCTGTTTGCTGACTGGAGCATGTTAGATGGGGAGAGGAGAACACAGGAGTTTTTGCCAACTGGGAACGGACCACGAAGAACTGACCTCGAGCTCAACTTTGTTACTTGTCGAGGGGTCTGCGGATTACAGCTTAAATATTTGAAAGGTGTGCGAAACTGGGCAGAAATGAAAGCAGGAATCGAAAAAATAGTACGTTTAAGTCAATCGTTTTTCTAAGAAAATTGTGGCAGGGAATAACTAGAATTTTTGTAGTGAGGTTAAGTTCGCCACGGAACGTTTAATCTTAAGGAGAGGGATATCTGGATATGTCTACCTTATGCCATTGAAACACCGTGTATATATGCACACGTTCTGAGTAGCTCTGACATAAGCGAGGGGACATTCTTTGCTCAGGGGCAGGTACATGGATATACGTGTGATTCAAACATCCCAAAACTCCCCGTACCTAATGCACCTTGCTCATATACCGGTTATCCAAAGCCTCTGGTATAGACTAGGCTTCGTGCTGAATGAACCTGTACTGGTTTGTCAGATCGAAAGGGTTGTGACTGGTGCGGCGGGAGAAGCGCCGGGAAAGGTTATCAAAATACAATGCTCCAGGGAAGCTTTTAGTGTCATGTTTGAAAGTAACTGAGCGTCTTTGTGTTTTCCTCTTCCTTCTAGACTGGTTCTGAAAATTCTGCTCCAGTCCAAACTGAAGATCAAAGCGGCGGTGAAGCCAAGAGCGGTGAGGCAGCTCGCCACGTGTTCTCCTTCTCCTGGTTAAACTCACAGGCTAAATAGAAAAGTCAAACACACCCGATAAAGTCAAAGAGAAGCATTAATTGTAAAAAATAATCTGATATCTGGACTTCTACTCAACTTTTGAAACTTTTGATCTTTGTACTTGTAGATTTGAGGATTGCTTATTTCACCCTGTGTCCTTACTGAAACTGCCTGGGTTAATTTCATTGCAGACGGCGTAGTTCAGAGATGAAGGAGCTGCAAACGATTAGACATTCTGATGGACTGATGGGCAATTCTGGTAACGTTTTGGATCATTTCCAGCAAACTGTGACGGCCGCAAATTTTAACTTTTTTAATGTTAACCCTTAACTCGGATCCCGCCATTAGTGAGACGGCGATGTGAGGGGGTGGGGGGAAGCTTATGACAAAAAACGTGTAACATGAGAGTGACGGTTTGTATTTTCAATAAAAAGTGTTCTGTGTGCTTTAATATTTCAAATGAACGCACTGCGTCTTGTCTTATCGTCTTCTTGTAACTATAATCTGACCAGCAGGCGGCTTGAGGGGTTCTCGCGTTCTCGTTTCATTGATAAAAACCCCACATTGTTTCTACCACACAACTAAAATACAACATTTCGGCGCAAGAATGTACGAAACGGTCACTCAGCAACACGCGATGTTTATTCAGTTTTTAAGCGTCTTGTGTTCTCGCACACAATTCCCTCTGACATTTTAGAAAATGAGCAGCATTGGTTAACAGCCACTGCCTCCACAATAAAGCATAAAGCGAGCCTCACTTTGCAGCTTTTATTAAAAATATAAATATTAGACATTCTCTTACACAAGAAAAATGATTGGGCACCGATGTGTTTATTATCTAGAATTCTACAACGTAAATCGATCGACAAATACAGTGTTAACTTGGTTGAAATGTACAGCTTTATAGTGTAGCGCTATAAAAATAAACGGGTAATGTCAGAGCAGCGCTATGATCTATGTTTTTTACGTGATAGATGTCAGATCTTTGGCGACTGCTATCTATTTCCCGATTAGCTCCATTATTTTCCTGTTGCTGTGTGCTTGCTGGGCTAGTTGCTCCGCTCTAGCCATCTCTAGCACTTCCCTTAGAAGATGGAATGTTAGATCCAGGGAAATGGGAGGGTCGTCCAGCCTTTTTCCTCGTTCTATCATCTCATCCACTTCATCCTGGTATCTTCTGTCAACGTCGCCCAAGTCTCCAACTTTGTCTTGTAGAAGGCGCTGGAGCTGGGCCAGTTGCGTTGAGAAAGCTCCGTCGGAAAAGGCCATTTCTCGCGGGTTTGGAGCAACGGGAGAAGGGTCCTTGTATGCTTTGCCCAGATGCATAAGGTATTCCTCTCCAATGCGAATCCAAAGTGGTAAAACTGACTGTTGGAGATCTGATTGTGGATCCGGGCCGTTTTTAGTTGATGCGGAGCTGTGAACGGCTCGACAGTCATCGCTGGGTAGGAACGCAACCAGAAGGATAGCAGTGCAAAGCAACATGGGGGTCTTCATGGCCAGAGAGCTGGGAATCTGGAAGACAAAACCTTATTAAAATTGCACTAAATTCTTGCTATCTTTATCATTTATGCAACTATTAAGAAGAATGCAACATTTTGTCAGAGTGGTTCTTTTAGTTATTTAACAACCGATCATAAAGGGACACAAAGATTACTTGACGCAGGCACTGGAACGGTAAGTCAGAGATCAAATCAATTCAATTAAATTAACTACTCTAGTTTCCACCATCCAGCGTTAAAATGTCCCAAAATAGGAGGAAAGTTTGACTTCTCAATCTCTGCTCTTGGACCGTATTTTACCTTTGACTATCACATCAGTAAATTAAATCATTGATTCCAAATTAAACAGGATTACGAACCAGTGAGGATTCATTTCCGTCTGAAGTGATATGTATGGAAAGGTAAAGGTAAGATGTGCAGCGCGTGCTGCACACACAGACAGACTGCATGGCCAAGGCTTCGTCTGACTTTACATCTAATGCTTAGTTTTTTCATAAGTTATCTGAACCAGTTGCATCTGGAACTGCCAAATATGTATTTAATTTCATATTCAAAACACAACCATCTTTGTAATCCAATGTAAATTGTAAGAAATTAAACAGGGCGTGTTCAATCTTGGTGACACAAAACGAATCTAACTTCTAGAATAAAAGCAAAATACTGCGGATGCTGGAAATCTGAAATAAAAACAGAAAATGCTGGAAACACGCTGAGTGTTTCTAACATAAAATGTCATTCAAGTTATCTCAACAGATTTTCTTCACATAAAGCGTGCTTTTTAGCTATTCTCGAATACCGACATCTGAGGTAATCGACTCTGTCTTGTAACATTAAGACAGGGTAAGTTTCAATACCAATTTCAAATTACTTAAAAAAAGTAACAACTTGTTAGCCACTATGGAAAGAAAAAGTGAGTGGATAAGAAATATATACCTTAACGAGAACTGATGGATCTGGTCAGTCCTGCAGCCTTGCTCCCTCCAGATGAGATTACAAAGTGATAGGAAGTTATTTGGGGTACAGACTGGCTCCTGCACTTTTATACTTCCTTCTGAGCTTTGGCTGGCACGTCTGCAGCTTGGTTAGTGACGCAGAACATTGGAGTGGCGTATCGGTGCACTCATGAATGAAGAGTGAGGGGGAGGAGGCCACAGACCCCCCACCCCAACACACACACACACACACACACACACCGTATCCATACGACAACGGCAAACAACGGGTGGCCAGGCTCCCGAACTGTGAAGCCGAACACTGCTTCTTTGTAACGAACGGCCCCAGTCGCTCGCAAGACAGGTGGACCCGGCTCCTTTCTGGGGTCTTTTCCCAATGAAATATCTCAAAGTGGCAGCACTGCTGAAAGTTAAACTGGCAATTCATGGGTATCATTTCGATAGAGAGCAGCGTTAAAGCGAACATGAAGTGTGCCGTGTAGAATGTCTTCCATTTAAAAGGGTTGAGGTTTTAATGAAGGGATGTGACTGGGACCAGGAGTTATTGAAATTGGAAGCAGAGGGGAAATAGGTTATAATGGACTGGTAGTATGATCGGAATTAGGGCAGGAGTAGGATTGGAGTTTTACTGTGTTCACAGCTGGAGTATTATCGGGGTTGTGTTAGTTTGGGATGGATGAGATTGCAGATGTTTGGGGACGGGTGGGATTGGAGATGTTTGGGGTCGGGGTGGGATTGTGTGGCTGTTAATGGTTCCAACGCCATCATCAAGTTTGCGGATGACACCACGGTAGTAGGCCAGATCACCAACAACGATGAGTCAGCCTACAGGGAGGAGGTCCAGCATCTCGTGAAGTGGTGCGCCGATAACAACCTGGCCTTTAACACCAAGAAAACAAAAGAAATCATTGTGGACTTCAGGAAGTCCAAAGGCGGAAGTCACACCCCCATCCACATCAATGGGGCTGTGGTGGAAAGGGTGGACAACTTTAAGTTCCTCAGAGTCCACATCATGGAAGACCTCTCCTGGTCCCTCAACACCTCCTCTCTGGTGAAGAAGACCCAGCAGCGCCTGTATTTCCTAAGGAGGCTGAAGGGATGGAATCTGTCACCCCTGATTTTCTCTAACTTTTACCGCTGCACTATAGAGAGCATCCTGACAAACTGTATCACAGTATGGTATGGCAGCTGTAGCTACTATGACCGGAAAGCCCTGCAGCGGGTAGTCAAAACTGCCCAACGCATTACCGGCACCCGGCTACCGACCATAGAGCACATATACCAGAAACGCTGTCTACGGAGGTCACGGTCCATCATCAAAGACCCTACCCACCCCAGCCACAGTCTGTTCGCCCTCCTGCCATCTGGGAGACGTTACAGATGCATTCGCACCCGTGCGATCAGATTTAGGAACAGCTTCTTTCCCAGGGCTGTCATCCGACTGAACTCCACAAATAAACTCTAAAACCTGCACATCTGCCAATCCACTTTATTATGGTTATATTTATGTTAATATACTACAAGCCAAATGTATGTTGAATGCTTAAATGTCTTAATCCAAATGTACACTCTCGGGAGCCGCAAGCCTACATTTCGTTGTACTGCACTTGTGCACTAACAATGACAATAAAAGTTGATTTGATTTGATTTGATTTGATTTGATTGGAGATGTTTGGGGTCGGGGTGGGATTGGAGATGTTTGGGATGAGAGTGGGATTGGAGATGTTTGGGGTCGGGGGGGGGATTGGAGATGTTTGGGGTCGGGGTGGGATTGGAGATATTTGGGGTCGGGAGGGAATTGGAGATGTTTGGGATCAGAGTGGGATTGGGGATGTTTGGGGTCGGGGGGGTTGGAGATGTTTGGGGTCGGGGGGGGATTGGAGATGTTTGGGGTCGGGGTGGGATTGGAGATGTTTGGGGTCGGGGGGGATTGGAGATCTTTGGGGTCAGGGTGGATTGGAGATGTTTGGGGTTGGGGTGGGATTGGAGATGTTTTGGGGTCGGGGTGGGATTGGAGATATTTGGGGTTAGGGGGGGTTTGGAGATGTTTGGGGTCGGGGGGATTGGAGATGTTTTGGGGTCGGGGTGGGATTGGAGCTGTTTGGGGTCGGGGTGGGATTGGAGATGTTTGGGGTCAGGGTGGGATTAGAGATGTTAGGGGTCAGGGTGGGATTGGAGATATTTGGGGTCAGGGTGGGATTGGAGATGTTTAGGGTCAGGCTGGGATTGGAGATGTTTGGGGTCGGGGGGGGATTGGAGATGTTTGGGGTCGGGGTGGGATTGGAGATGTTTGTGGTCAGGGGGGGATTGGAGATGTTTGGGGTCAGGGTGGGATTGGAGATGTTTGGGGTCGGGGTGGGATTGGAGCTGTTTGGGGTCGGGGTGGGATTGGAGATGTTTGGGTCGGGGTGGGATTGGAGATGTTTGGGGTCGGGGGGGATTGGAGATGTTTGGGTTCAGGGGGGGATTGGAGAAGTTTAGGGTCGGGGGGATTGGAGATGTTTGGGGTCGGGGTGGGATTGGAGATGTTTGGGGTCGCAGTAGGATTGGAGATGATTGGGGTCAGGGTGGGATTGGAGATGTTTGGGGTCGGGGGGGGGATTGGAGATGTTTGGGGTCGGGGGTGGAATTGGAGATGTTTGGGGTCGGGGTGGGATTCGAGATGTTTGGGGTTGGGGTGGGATTGGAGATGTTTCGGGTCGGGGTGGGATTGGAGATGTTTGGGGTCGGGGTGGGCTTGGAGATGTTTGGGGTCGGGTGGGATTGGAGATATCTGGGGTCGGGGTGGGATTGGAGATATTTGGGGTCAGGGTGGGATTGGAGATGTTTGGGGTCGGGGTGGGACTGGAGATGTTTGGGGCCCGGGTGGGATTGGAGATGTTTGGGGTCAGGGTGGGATTGGGGATGTTTGGGGTCGGGTGGGATTGGAGATATTTGGGTTCGGGGTGGGATTGGAGATATTTGGGGTCGGGGTGGGATTGGAGATGTGTGGGGTCAGGTGGGATTGGAGATATTTGGGTTCGGGGTGGGATTGGAGATGTTTGAGGTCGGGGGGTATTGGAGATGTTTGGGTCGGGGTGGGATTGGAGATGTTTGGTCTGGGTGGGATTGGAAATGTTTAGGGTCGGGGGGTTGGAGATGTTTGGGGTCGGGGGTGGAATTGGTGATGTTTGGGGTCGGAGTGGGATTGGAGATGTTTGGGGTCGGGGGGTGCTTGGAGATGTTTGGGGTCGGGGTGAGATTGGAAATGTTTGGGATCAGAGTGGGATTGGAGAGGTTTGGGGTCGGGGGGGAATTGGAGATGTTTGGGGGTCGGGGTGGGATTGGAGATATTTGGGGTCCGGGGGGGATTGGAGATGTTTGGGGTCGGGGGGGATTGGAGATGTTTTGGGGTCGGGATGGGATTGGAACTGTTTGGGGTCAGGGTGGGATTGGAGATGTTTGGGGTCAGGGTGGGATTGGAGATGTTTGGGGTCAGGGTGGGATTGGAGATGTTTGGGGTCGGGGATGGAATGGAGATGTTTGGGGTCGGGGTGGGATTGGAGATGTTTGGGGTCAGGGGGGGATTGGAGATGTTTGGGGTCGGGGTGGGATTGGAGATGTTTGGGGTCGGGGTGGGATTGGAGATGTTTGGGGTCGGGGTGGGATTGGAGATGTTTGGGGTCGGGTGGGATTGGAGATGTTTGGGGTCGGGGGGGATTGGAGATGTTTGGGGTCAGGGGGGGATTGGAGAAGTTTAGGGTCGGGGGGATTGGAGATGTTTGGGGTCGGGGTGGGATTGGAGATGTTTGGGGTCGCAGTAGGATTGGAGATGATTGGGGTCAGGGTGGGATTGGAGATGTTTGGGGTCGGGGGGGGATTGGAGATGTTTGGGGTCGGGGGTGTAACAGGTGATGTTTGGGGTCGGGGTAGAATTCGAGATGTTTGGGGTCGGGGTGGGATTGGAAATGTTTGGGGCCTGGGTGGAATTGGAGATGTTTGGGGTCGGGGTGGGATTGGAGATGTTTGGGGTCGGGGTGGGCTTGGAGATGTTTGGGGTCGGGTGGGATTGGAGATAATTGGGGTCGGGGTGGGATTGGAGATATTTGGGGTCAGGGTGGGATTGGAGATGTTTGGGGTTGGGGTGGGACTGGAGATGTTTGGGGCCCGGGTGGGATTGGAGATGTTTGGTGTCAGGGTGGGATTGGGGATGTTTGGGGTTGGGTGGGATTGGAGATATTTGGGTTCGGGGTGGGATTGGAGATATTTGGGGTCAGGGTGGGATTGGAGATGTTTGGGGTTGGGGTGGGACTGGAGATGTTTGGGGCCCGGGTGGGATTGGAGATGTTTGGGGTTGGGGTGAGATTGGAAATGTTTGGGATCAGAGTGGGATTGGAGATGTTTGGGGTCGGGGGGGAATTGGAGATGTTTGGGGGTCGGGGTGGGATTGGAGATATTTGGGGTCGGGGGGGGGATTTGAGATGTTTGGGGTCAGGGGGGGATTGCAGATGTTTGGGATCGGGGTGGGATTGGAGATGTTTGGGGTCGGGGTGGGTTTGGAGATGTTTGGGGTCAGGGGGGGATTGGAGAAGTTTAGGGTCGGGGGGATTGGAGATGTTTGGGGTCGGGGTGGGATTGGAGATGTTTGGGGTCGCAGTAGGATTGGAGATGATTGGGGTCAGGGTGGGATTGGAGATGTTTGGGGTCGGGGGTGTAATTGGAGATGTTTGGGGTCGGGGTAGAATTCGAGATGTTTGAGGTCGGGGTGGGATTGGAAATGTTTGGGGCCTGGGTGGAGTTGGAGATGTTTGGGGTCGGGGTGGGATTGGAGATGTTTGGGGTCGGGGTGGGCTTGGAGATGTTTGGGGTCGGGTGGGATTGGAGATATTTGGGGTTGGGGTGGGATTGGAGATATTTGGGGTCGGGGTGGGACTGGAGATGTTTGGGGCCTGTGTGGGATTGGAGATGTTTGGGGTCAGGGTGGGATTGGGGATGTTTGGGGTCGGGTGGGATTGGAGATATTTGGGTTCGGGGTGGGATTGGAGATGTTTGGGGCCGGGGTGGAATTGGAGATGTTTGGGGTCGGGTGGGATTGGAGATATTTAAGGTCGGGGTGGGATTGGAGATATTTGGGGTCAGGGTGGGATTGGAGATGTTTGGGGTCGGGGTGGGACTGCAGATGTTTGGGGCCTGGGTGGGATTGGAGATGTTTGGGGTCGGGGTGGGATTGGAGATGTTTGGGGTCAGGTGGGATTGGAGATATTTGGGTTCGGGGTGGGATTGGAGATGTTTGAGGTCGGGGGGTATTGGAGATGTTTGGGTCAGGGTGGGATTGGAGATGTTTAGGATCAGGGTGGGATTGGAGATGTTTAGGGTCGGGGGGGTTGGAGATGTTTGGGGTCGGGGGTGGAATTGGTGATGTTTGGGGTCGGAGTGGGATTGGAGATGTTTGGGTTCGGGGGGTGCTTGGAGATGTTTGGGGTCGGGGTGAGATTGGAAATGTTTGGGATCTGAGTGGGATTGGAGAAGTTTGGGTTCGGGGTGGGATTGGAGATGTTTGGGGTCGGGGGGGTGATTGGAGATGTTTGGGGTCGGGGTGGGATTGGAGATGTTTGGGGTCGGGGGGTGCTTGGAGATGTTTGGGGTCGGGGTGAGATTGGAAATGTTTGGGATCAGAGTGGGATTGGAGATGTTTGGGGTCGGGGGGGGATTGGAGATGTTTGGGGTCATGGTGGGATTGGAGATGTTTGGGGTTGGGGTGGGATTGGAGATGTTTGGGATCAGAGTGGGATTGGAGATGTTTGGGGTCGAGGGGGGGATTGGAGATGTTTGGGATCAGAGTGGGATTGGAGATGTTTGGGGTCGGGGTGGGATTGGAGATGTTTGGGGTCGGGGTGGGATTGGAGATGTTTGGGGTCGGGGTGTGATTGGAGATGTTTGGGGTCGGGGTGCGATTGGAGATGTTTGGGGTCGGGGTGGGATTGGAGATGTTTGGGGTCAGGGTGGGATTGGAGATGTTTGGGGTCGGGGGGGGATTGGAGATGTTTGGGGTCTGGGGGGGATTGGAGAAGTTTTGGGGTCGGGGTGGGATTGGAGAAGTTTGGGGTCGGGGGGGATTGGAGATGTTTTGGCGTTGGGGTGTGATTGGAGATGTTTGGCGTCGGGGTGGGATTGGAGATGTTTGGTGTCGGGAGGGGATTGGAGATGTTTGGGATCGAAGTGGGATTGTGGATGTTTGTGGTCGGGGGGGAGTTGGAGATGTTTGGGGTCGGGGTGGGATTGGAGATGTTTGGGGTCGGGGGGGGATTGGAGATGTTTGGGGTCGGGGTGGATTGGAGATGTTTGGGGTCGGGGTGGGATTGGAGATGTTTGGGGTCGGGGTGGGATTGGAGATGTTTGGTTTCGGGGGGGATTTCAGATATTTGGGGTCGGGTTGGGATTGGAGATGTTTGGGGTCGGTGGGGGGGATTGGAGATGTTTGGGGTCGGTGGGGGTGATTGGAGATGTTTGTGATCGGTGGGGATTGGAAATGTTGGGGGTCGGGGTGGGATTGTAAATGTTTGGGGACGGGGTGAGATTGGAGATGTTTGGGGTTGGGGGTTTCGAGATGTTTGTGGTCGGGGTGGGATTGGAGATATTTGGGGTCGGGGTGGATTGGAGTTGTTTGGGGTCGGGGTGGGATTGGAGATGTTTGGGGTCGGGGTGGGATTGCAGATGTTTGGGGTCAGGGTGCGATTGGAGATGTTTGGGGTCGGGGTGGGATTGGAGATGTTTGGGGTCGGAGGGGATAGGAGATGTTTGGGGTCTGGGTGTCATTGGAGATGTTTGGGGTCGGGGGGGTGATTGGAGATGTTTGGTGTCGGGGTGGGATTGGAGACGTTTGGGGTCGGGGTGGTATTGCAGACGTTAGGGGTCGGTGTGGGATTGGAGATGTTTGGGGTCGGGCTGGGATTGGAGATGTTTGGGTCCCGGGTGGGATTGGAGATGTTTCGTGTCGGGGGGGTGGATTGGAGAAGTTTGGGGTCGGGGGGGTAGGGGATGTTTGGTGTCAGAGAGGATTGGATACGTTTGGGGTTGGGGTGGGATTGAAGATGTTTGGGGTCGGGGTGGGTTTGGAGATGTTTGGGGTCGGGTTGGGATTGGAGATGTTTGGGGTCGGTGGGGGGGATTGGAGATGTTTGGGGTCGGTGGGGGTGATTGGAGATGTTTGTGATCGGGGGTGTTTGGAGATGTTGGGGGTCGGGGGGGATTGGAGATATTTGGGGTGGGGTTGGGATTGGTGATGTTTGGGGTCGGTCGGGGGGATTGGAGATGTTTGGGGTAGGTGGGGGTGATTGGAGATGTTTGTGATCGGGGGGGATTGGAGATGTTGGGGGTCGGGGTGGGATTGTAAATGTTTGGGGTCGGGGTGAGATTGCAGATGTTTGGGGTCGGGGGGCTTCGAGATGTTTGTGGTCGCGGTGGGATTGGCGATATTTGGGGTCGGGGGTGATTGGAGTTGTTTGTGGTCGGGGTGGAATCGGAGATGTTTGGGGCCGGGGTGGGATTGCAGATGTTTGGGGTCGTGGTGTGATTGGAGATGTTTGGGGTCGGGGTGGGATTGGAGATGTTTGGGGTCGGAGGGGATAGGAGATGTTTGGGGTCGGGGTGGGATTGGAGATGTTTGGGGTCGGGGTGGGATTGGAGATGTTAGGGGTCGGGGGGTGACTGGAGATGTTTGGGGCCGGGGAGGGAATGGAGATATTTGGGGCGGGGTGGGATTGGAGGTGTTTGGGGCGGTGTGGGATTGGATATGTTTGGGGTCGGAGGGGATAGGAGATGTTTGGGGTCGGGGTGGGATTGGAGATGTTTGGGGTCTGGGTGGGATTGGAGATGTTTGGGGTCGGGGTGGAAATGGAGATATTTGGGGTCAGGGTGGGATTGGAGATATTTTGGGTCGGGGTGGGATTGGAGATGTTTGGGGTCGGGGTGGGAATGGAAATATTTGGGGTCGGGTAGGGATTGGAGATGTTTGGGGTCGGGGTGGCATTGGAGATATTTGGGGCCGGGGTGGGATTGGAGATGTTTGGGGTCGGCGGGGGGATTGGAGATGTTTGGGGTCGGGTTGGGATTGGAGATGTTTGGGGTCGGGTGGGATTGGAGATGTTTGGGGTCGAGGTGGGAATGGAGATATTTGGGGCGGGGTGGGATTGGAGATGTTTGGGGTCGGGTTGGGATTGGAGATGTTTGGGGTCGGGGTGGGATTGGAGATGTTTTGGGTCAGGGTGTGATTGGAGATGTTTGGGGTCGGGTGGGATTGGAGATGATTGGGGTCGGGGGGACTGGAGATGTTAGGGGTCGGGGTGGATTGGAGATGTTTGGGGTCGGGGGGATTGGAGATGTTTGGGGTCGGGGGTGGGATTGCAGATGTTTGTGGTCGGGGTGGGACTTGAGACGTTTGGGGTCGGGGGGGATTGGAGATGTTTGGGGTCGGGGTGGGATTGGAGATGTTTGGAGTCGGGGTGGGATTGGAGATGTTTGGGGTCGGGGGGGGGATTGGAGATGTTTGGGGTCGGCGGGGGATTAGAGATATTTGGGGTCAGGGTGGGATTGGAGATGTTTGGGGTCGGGGGGTGATTGGAGATATTTAGGGTCGGGGTGGGTTTGGAGATGTTTGGGGTCGGGGTGGTGATGGAAATGTTTGAGGTTGGGTTGGGATTGGAGATGTTTGGGGTCGGGGTGGGATTGGAGATATTTGGGGCCGGGGTTGGATTGGAGATGTTTGGGGTCGGGGTGAGTTTGGAGGTGTTTGGGGTCTGGGAGGGATTGGAGATGTTTGGGGTCGGGCTGGGATTGGAGATGTTTGGGGTCGGGGTGGGATTGGAGATAATTGGGGTCGGGGTGGGATTGGAGATGTTAGGGGTCGGGGCGGGATTGGAGATGTTTGGGGTCGGGGTGGGATTGGAGATGTTTGGGGTCGGGGTGGGATTGGAGATGTTTGCTGTCGGGTTGGGAATGGAGATGTTTGGGGTCGGGGTGGGATTGGAGATATTTTGGGTCGGGGTGGGATTGGAGATGTTTGGGGTCGGGCTGGGAATGGAAATGTTTGGGGTCGGGTTGGGATTGGAGATGTTTGGGGTCGGGGTGGGATTGGAGATGTTTGGGGTCGGGGTGGGATTGGAGATGTTTGGGGTCGGGGTGGGAATGGAGATATTTGGGGTCTGGGTGGGAATGGAGATGTTTGGGGTCGGGGTGGGATTGGAGATATTTTGGGTCGGGGTGGGTTTGGAGATGTTTGGGGTCAGGGTGGGAATGGAAATGTTTGGGGTCGGGGGGGGATTGGAGATGTTTGGGGTCGGGGTGGGATTGGAGATATTTGGGGCCGGGGTTGGATTGGAGATGTTTGGGGTCGGGGTGGGAATGGAGATATTTGGGGCGTGGTGGGATTGGAGGTGCTTGGGGCGGGGTGGGATTGGACATGTTTGTGGTCGGGTGGGATTGGAGATGTTTGGGGTCGGGGTGGGAATGGAGATATTTGGGTTCGGGGTGGGATTGGAGATGTTTTGGGTCGGTGTGCGATTGGAGATGTTTGGGGTCGGGTGGGATTGGAGATGTTTGGGGTCGGGGTGGGATTGCAGGTCTTTGGGGTCGGGGTGGGACTGGAGATGTTTGGGGTCGCGGTGGGATTGGAGATGTTTGGGGTCGGGGTGGGATTGGAGATGTTTGGGGTCGGTAGCGGGATTGGAGATGTTTGGGATCGGGGGGGATTGGAGATGTTTGGGGTCGGGGTGAGTTTGGAGATGTTTGGGGTCGGGGTGGAATTGGAGATGTTTGGGGTCGGGGGCAGGATTGGAGATGTTTGGGGTCGGGGGGGAATGGAGATGTTTGGGGTCGGGGTGGGATTGGAGATGTTTGGTTTCGGGGGGGATTTCAGATATTTGGGGTCGGGTTGGGATTGGAGATGTTTGGGGTCGGTGGGGGGGATTGGAGATGTTTGGGGTCGGTGGGGGTGATTGGAGATGTTTGTGATCGGGGGGGATTGGAAATGTTGGGGGTCGGGGTGGGATTGTAAATGTTTGGGGACGGGGTGAGATTGGAGATGTTTGGGGTTGGGGGTTTCGAGATGTTTCTGGTCGGGGTGGGATTGGAGATATTTGGGGTCAGGGGGGATTGGAGTTGTTTGGGGTCGGGGTGGGATTGGAGATGTTTGGGGTTGGGGTGGGATTGCAGATGTTTGGGGTCAGGGTGCGATTGGAGATGTTTGGGGTCGGGGTGGGATTGGAGATGTTTGGGGTCGGAGGGGATAGGAGATGTTTGGGGTCTGGGTGGCATTGGAGATGTTTGGGGTCGGGGGGGTGATTGGAGATGTTTGGTGTCGGGGTGGGATTGGAGACGTTTGGGGTCGGGGTGGGATTGCAGACGTTTGGGGTCGGGGTGGGATTGCAGACGTTAGGGGTCGGGGTGGGATTGGAGATGTTTGGGGTCGGGCTGGGATTGGAGATGTTTGGGTCCCGGGTGGGATTGGAGATGTTTGGTGTCGGGGGGGTGGATTGGAGAAGTTTGGGGTCGGCGGGGTAGGGGATGTTTGGGGTCAGAGGGGATTGGATACGTTTGGGGTTGGGGTGGGATTGAAGATGTTTGGGGTCGGGGTGGGTTTGGAGATGTTTGGGGTCGGGTTGGGATTGGAGATGTTTGGGGTCGGTGGGGGGGATTGGAGATGTTTGGGGTCGGTGGGGGTGATTGGAGATGTTTGTGATCGGGGGGGATTGGAGATGTTGGGGGTCGGGGGGGATTGGAGATATTTGGGGTGGGGTTGGGATTGGAGATGTTTGGGGTCGGTGGGGGGGATTGTAGATGTTTGGGGTAGGTGGGGGTGATTGGAGATGTTTGTGATGGGGGGGATTGGAGATGTTGGGGGTCGGGGTGGGATTGTAAATGTTTGGGGTCGGGGTGAGATTGCAGATGTTTGGGGTCGGGGGGATTCGAGATGTTTGTGGTCGCGGTGGGATTGGCGATATTTGTGTTCGGGGGTGATTGGAGTTGTTTGGGGTCGGGGTGGAATCGGAGATGTTTGGGGTCGGGGTGGGATTGGCGATGTTTGGGGTCGGGGTGGGATTGGAGATGTTTGGGGTCGGAGGGGATAGGAGATATCTGGGGTCGGGGTGGGATTGGAGATGTTTGGGGTCGGGGTGGGATTGCAGATGTTAGGGGTCGGGTGGTGACTGGAGATGTTAGGGGTCGGGGGCGGTTTGGAGATGTTTGGGGTCGGGGAGGGAATGGAGATGTTTGGGGCCGGGGAGGGAATGGAGATATTTGGGGCGGGGTGGGATTGGAGGTGTTTGGGGCGGTGTGGGATTGGATATGTTTGGGATCGGAGGGGATAGGAGATGTTTGGGGTCGGGGTGGGATTGGAGATGTTTGGGGTCTGGGTGGGATTGGAGATGTTTGGGGTCGGGGGTGACTGGAGATGTTAGGGGTCGGGGGGGTTTGGAGATGTTTGGGGTCGGGGAGGGAATGGAGATGTTTGGGGCCGGGGAGGGAATGGAGATATTTGGGGCGGGGTGGGATTGGAGGTGTTTGGGGCGGTGTGGGATTGGATATGTTTGTGGTCGGGTGGGATTGGAGATGTTTGGGGTCGGGGTGGAAATGGAGATATTTGGGGTCAGGGTGGGATTGGAGATATTTTGGGTCGGGGTGGGATTGGAGATGTTTGGGGTCGGGGTGGGAATGGAAATATTTGGGGTCGGGTAGGGATTGGAGATGTTTGGGGTCGGGGTGGGATTGGAGATATTTGGGGCCGGGGTGGGATTGGAGATGTTTGGGGTCGGGGGGGGGATTGGAGATGTTTGGGGTTGGGTGGGATTGGAGATGTTTGGGGTCGGGTGGGATTGGAGATGTTTGGGGTCGGGGTGGGAATGGAGATATTTGGGGCGGGGTGGGATTGGAGATGTTTGGGGTCGGGGTGGGATTGGAGATGTTTGGGGTCGGGGTGGGATTGGAGATGTTTGGGGTCGGGGTGGGAATGGAGATATTTGGGGCGTGGTGGGATTGGAGGTGCTTTGGGCGGGGTGGGATTGGAGATGTTTGGGGTCGGGTGGGATTGGAGATGTTTGGGGTCGGGGTGGGAATGGAGATATTTGGGGTCGGGGTGGGATTGGAGATGTTTTGGGTCGGTGTGCGATTGGAGATGTTTGGGGTCGGGTGGGATTGGAGATGTTTGGGGTCGGGGTGGGATTGCAGATCTTTGGGGTCGGGGTGGGACTGGAGATGTTTGGGGTCGGGGGGGATTGGAGATGTTAGGGGTCGGGGTGGGATTGGAGATGTTTGGGGTCGGGGTGGGATTGGACATGCTTGAGGTCGGGGTGGGATTGGAGACGTTTGGGGTCGGGGTGGGATTGCAGACGTTTGGGGTCGGGGTGGGATTGGAGATGTTTGGGGTCGTGGGGGGTGGATTGGAGGTGTTTGGGGTCGGGGGGGTTGGGGATGTTTGGGGTCAGAGGGGATTGGAGACGTTTGGGGTCGGGGTGGGTTTGGAGACGTTTGGGGTCGGGGTGTGAATGGAAATATTTGGGGCGGGGTGGGATTGGAGATGTTTGGGGCGGGGTGGGATTGGAGATGTTTGGGGTCGGGTGGGATTGGAGATGTTTGGGGTCGGGGTGGGAATGGAGATATTTGGGGTCGGGGTGGGATTGGAGATGTTTTGGGTCAGGGTGTGATTGGAGATGTTTGGGGTCAGGTGGGATTGGAGATGATTGGGGTCGGGGGGTTTGGAGATGTTTGGGGTCGGGGGGTGGGATTGCAGATGTTTGGGGTCGGGGTGGCACTGGAGACGTTTGGGGTCGGGGGGGATTGGAGATTTTTGGGGTCGGGGTGGGATTGGAGATGTTTGGAGTCTGGGTGGGATTGGAGATGTTAGGGGTCGGGGGGGTATTGGAGATGTTTGTGGTCGGGGGTGGGATTGGAGATGTTTGGGGTCGGTGGGGATTGGAGATATTTGGGGTCGGGGTGGGTTTGGAGATGTTTGGGGTTGGGGTGGGACTGGAGATGTTTGGGGTCGGGGTGAGTTTGGAGATGTTTGGGGTCCGGGAGGGATTGGAGATGTTTGGGGTCGGGGTGGGATTGGAGATGGTTGGGGTTGGGGTGGGATTGGAGATGTTTGGGGTCGGGGTGGGATTGGAGATGTTAGTGGTCGGGGGGGGATTGGAGATGTTTGGGGTCGGGTGGGATTGGAGATGTTTGGGGTCGGGGTGGGAATGGAGATATTTGGGGCGGGGTGGGATTGGAGATGTTTGGGGCGGGGTGGGATTGGATATGTTTGGGGTCGGGTGGGATTGGAGATGTTTGGGGTCGGGGTGGAAATGGATATATTTGGGGTCGGGGTGGGATTGTAGATATTTTGGGTCGGGGTGGGATTGGAGATGTTTGAGATCGGGTGGGAATGGAAATGTTTGGGGTCGGGTTGGGATTGGAGATGTTTGGGGTCGGGGTGGGATTGGAGATATTTGGGGCCGGGGTGGGATTGGAAATGTTTGGGGTCGGGGGGGGATTGGAGATGTTTGGGGTCGGGGTGGGATTGGAGATGTTTGGGGTCGGGTGGGATTGGAGATTTTTGGGGTCGGGGTGGGAATGGAGATATTTGGGGCGGGGTGGGATTGGAGATGTTTTGGGTCAGGGTGTGATTGGAGATGTTTGGGGTCGGGTGGGATTGGAGATGATTGGGGTCGGGGGGATTGGAGATGTTAGGGGTCGGGGTGGATTGGAGATGTTTGGGTTCGGGGGGATTGGAGATGTTTGGCGTCGGGGGTGGGATTGCAGATGTTTGGGGTCGGTGTGGTTCTGGAGACGTTTGGGGTCGGGGGGGATTGGAGGTGTTTGTGGTCGGGGTGGGATTGGAGATGTTTGGAGTCGGGGTGGGATTGGAGATGTTTGGGTTCGGGGGGGTATTGGAGATGCTTGTGGTCGGGGGGGGAGTGGAGATGTTTGGGGTCAGGGTGGGATTGGAGATGTTTGGGGTCGGGGGGGGATTGGAGATATTTGGGGTCGGGGTGAGTTTGGAGATGTTTGGGGTTGGGGTGGGATTGGAGATGTTTGGGTTCGGGGTGGGATTGGAGATGTTAGTGGTCGGGGGGGGATTGGAGATGTTTGGGGTCAGGTGGGATTGGAGATGTTTGGGGTCGGGGTGGAAATGGATATATTTGGGGTCGGGGTGGGATTGGAAATATTTTGGGTCGGGGTGGGATTGGAGATGTTTGGGGTCGGGGTGGGAATGGAAATGTTTGGGGTCGGGTTGGGATTGGAGATGTTTGGGGTCGGGGTGGGATTGGAGATATTTGGGGCCGGGGTGGGATTGGAAATGTTTGGGGTCGGGGGGGATTGGAGATGTTTGGGGTCGGGGTGGGATTGGAGATGTTTGGGGTCGGGTGGGATTGGAGATGTTTGGGGTCGGGGTGGGAATGGAGATATTTGGGGCGGGGTGGGATTGGAGATGCTTGGGGCGGGGTGGGAATGGAGATATTTGGGGTCGGGGTGGGATTGGAAATGTTTTGGGTCGGTGTGCGATTGGAGATGTTTGGGGTCGGGTGGGATTGGAGATGTTTGAGGTCGGGGTGGGATTGCAGATCTTTGGGGTCGGGGTGGGACTGGAGACGTTTGGGGTCGGGGGGGATTGGAGATGTTTAGGGTCGGGGTAGGAATGGAGATGTTTGGGGTCGGGGTGGGATTGGAGATGTTTGGGGTCAGTAGCGGGATTGGAGATGTTTGGCATCGGGGGGGATTGGAGATGTTTGGGGTCGGAGTGAGATTGGAGATTTTAGCGGTCGGGGTGGATTGGAGATGTTTGGAGTCAGGATGGGATTGGAGATATTTGGGGTCGGGGTGGGATTGGAAATGTTTGGGGTCGGGGTGGGATTGGAGATGTTTGGGGTCGGGGGGTTGATTGGAGATTTTTGGGGTCGGGGTGGGATTGGAGACGTTTGGGGTCGGGGTGGGATTGCAGACATTTGGGGTCGGGGTGGGTTTGGAGATGTTTGGGGTCGGGTGGGATTGGAGATGTTTGGGGTCGGGGTGGGAACGGAGATATTTGGGGCGGGGTGGGATTGGAGCTGTTTTGGGTCAGGGTGTGATTGGAGATGTTTGGGGTCGGGTGGGATTGGAGATGATTGGGGTCGGGGGGATTGGAGATGTTAGGGGTCGGGGTGGATTGGAGATGTTTGGGTTCGGGGGGATTGGAGATGTTTGGGGTCGGGGGTGGGATTGCAGATGTTTGGGGTCGGAGTGGCTCTGGAGACGTTTGGGGTCGGGCGGGATTGGAGATGTTTGGGGTCGGGGTGGGATTGGAGATGTTTGGAGTCGGGGTGGGATTGGAGATGTTTGGCGTCGGGGGGGTATTGGAGATGCTTGTGGTCGGGGGGGGAGTGGAGATGTTTGGGGTCAGGGTGGGATTGGAGATGTTTGGGGTCGGGGGGGATTGGAGATATTTGGGGTCGGGGTGAGTTTGGAGATGTTTGGGGTTGGGGTGGGATTGGAGATGTTTGGGGTCGGGGTGAGTTTGGAGATGTTTGGGGTCCGGGAGGGATTGGAGATGTTTGGGGTCGGGGTGGGATTGGAGATGTTTGGGGTCGGGGTGGGATTGGAGATGTTTGGGTTCGGGGTGGGATTGGAGATGTTAGTGGTCGGGGGGGGATTGGAGATGTTTGGGGTCGGGGTGGAAATGGATATATTTGAGGTCGGGGTGGGATTGGAAATATTTTGGGTCGGGGTGGGATTTGAGATGTTTGGGGTCGGGGTGGGAATGGAAATGTTTGGGGTCGGGGTGGGATTGGAGATGTTTGGGGTCGGGGTGGGATTGGAGATATATGGGGCCGGGGTGGGATTGGAAATGTTTTGGGTCGGTGTGCGATTGGAGATGTTTGGGGTCGGGTGGGATTGGAAATGTTTGAGGTCGGGGTGGGATTGCAGATCTTTGGGGTCGGGGTGGGACTGGAGACGTTTGGGGTCGGGGGGGATTGGAGATGTTTAGGGTCGGGGTAGGATTGGAGATGTTTGGGGTCGGGGTGGGATTGGAGATGTTTTGGGGTCGGTAGCGGGATTGGAGATGTTTGGGATCGGAGGGGATTGGAGATGTTTGGGGTCGGGGTGAGATTGGAGATTTTAGCGGTCAGGGGGGATTGGAGATGTTTGGGGTCAGGGTGGGATTGGAGATATTTGGGGTCGGGGTGGGATTGGAGATGTTTGGGGTCGGGGTGGGATTGGAGATGTTTGGGGTCGGGGGGTGATTGGAGATTTTTGGGGTCGGGGTGGGATTGGAGACGTTTGGGGTCGGGGTGGGATTGCAGACGTTTGGGGTCGGGGTGGAATTGGAGATGTTAGGGGTCGGGGTGGGATTGGAGATGTTTGGGGCCCGGGTGGGATTGGAGATGTTTGGTGTCGGGGGGGTGGATTGGAGATGTTTGGTGTCGGGGGGGGTTGGGGATGTTTGGGGTCAGAGGGGATTGGAGACGTTTGGGGTCGGGGTGGGTTTGGAGATGTTTGGGGTTGGGGTGGGATTGAAAATGTTTGGGGTCGGGGTGGGTTTGGAGATGTTTGGGGTCCGGGTGGGATTGGAGATGTTAGGGGTCGGGGGGGATTGGAGATGTTTGGGGTCAGGGTGGGATTGGAGATGTTTGGGGTCCGGGTGGGATTGGAGATGTTTGGGATTCAGGTTGGGATTGGAGATGTTTGGGGTCGGGGTGGGATTGGAGGTGTTTGGGGTCGGGGGGGGATTGGAGATGTTTGGGGTCGGGGTGGGATTGGAGATGTTAGGGGTCGGGGGGGATTGGAGATGTTTGGGGTCAGGGAAGGAATGGAGATGTTTGGGGCCGGGGTGGGATTGGAGATGTTTGGGGTCGGGGTGGGATTGGAGATGTTTGTGGTCGGGTGGGATTGGAGGTGTTTGGGGTCGGGGTGGGAATGGAGATATTTGGGGCGGGGTGGGATTGGAGCTGTTTGGGGCGGGGTGGGATTGGATATGTTTGGGGTCGGGTGGGATTGGAGATGTTTGGGGTCGGGGTGGAAATGGAGATATTTGGGGTCGGGGTGGGATTGGAGATATTTTGGGTCGGGGTGGGATTGGAGATGTTTGGGGTCGGGGTGGGAATGGAGATGTTTGGGGTCGTTTTGGGATTGGAGATGTTTGGGGTCGGGGTGGGATTGGAGAAATTTGGGGCCGGGGTGGGATTGGAGATGTTTGGGGTCGGGGGGGTATTGGAGATGTTTGGGGTCGGGTTGGGATTGGAGATGTTTGGGGTCGGGTGGGATTGGAGATGTTTGGGGTCGGGGTGGGAATGGGGATATTTGGGGTCGGTAGCTGGATTGGAGATGTTTGGGATCGGGGGGGATTGGAGATGATTGGGGACGGGGTGAGATTGGAGATGTTAGTGGTCGGGGGGGATTGGAGATGTTTGTGGTCAGGGTGGGATTGGAGATGTTTGGGGTCGGGGTGGGATTGGAGATGTTTGGGGTCGGGGTGGGATTGGAGTTGTTTGGGGTCGGGGGGGTGATTGGAGATGTTTGGGGTCGGGGTGGGATTGGAGACGTTTGGGGTCGGGGTGGGATTGCAGACGTTTGGGGTCGGGGTGGGAATGGAGATGTTTGGGGTCGGTAGCTGGATTGGAGATGTTTTGGATCGGGGAGGATTGGAGATGATTGGGGACGGGGTGAGATTGGAGATGTTAGCGGTCGGGGGGGATTGGAGATGTTTGTGGTCAGGGTGGGATTGGAGATGTTTGGGGTCGGGGTGGGATTGGAGATGTTTGGGGTCGGGGTGGGATTGGAGATGTTTGGGGTCGGGGGGGTGTTTGGAGATGTTTGGGGTCGGGGTGGGATTGGAGACATTTGGGGTCGGGGTGGGATTGCAGACGTTTGGGGTCGGGGTGGGAATGGAGATGTTTGGGGCCGGGGTGGGAGTGGACATGTTTGGGGCCCGGGTGGGATTGGAAATGTTTGGTGTCGGGGGGGGTGGATTGGAGACGTTTGGAGTCGGGGTGGGTTTGGAGATGTTTGGGGTCGGGGTGGGAATGGAGATATTTGGGGCGGGGTGGGATTGGAGATGTTTGGGGCCGGATGGGATTGGAGATGTTTGGGGTTGGGTGTGATTGGAGATGTTTGGGGTCGGGGTGGGAATGGAGATATTTGGGGTCGGGGTGGGATTGGAGATGTTTTGGGTCAGGGTGTGATTGGAGATGTTTGGGGTCGGGTGGAATTGGAGATGATTGGGGTCGGGGGGATTGGAGATGTTAGGGGTCGGGGTGGATTGGTGACGTTTGGGGTCGGGGGGGTTTGGAGATGTTTGGGGTCGGGGTGGGATTGGAGATGTTTGGAGTCGGGGTGGGATTGGAGATGTTTGGGGTCGGTGGGGGGGATTGGAGATGTTTGGGGTCAGGGTGGGATTGGAGATGTTTGGGTTCGGGGGGGGTTGGAGATATTTGGGGTCGGGGTGGGTTTGAAGATGTTTGGGGTTGGGGTGGGATTGGAGATGTTTGGGGTCGGGGTGAGTTTGGAGAAGTTTGGGGTCCGGGAGGGATTGGAGATGTTTGGGGTCGGGGTGGGATTGGAGATGTTTGGGGTCGGGGTGGGATTGGAGATGCTTGGGGTCGGGGTGGGATTGGAGATGTTAGGGGTCGGGGGGGGGATTGGAGATGTTTGGGGTCGGGGTGGGATTGGAGATATTTGGGGCCGGGGTGGGATTGGAGATGTTTGGGGTCGGGGTGGGATTGGAGATGTTAGGGGTCGGGGTGGAAATGGATATATTTGGGGTCGGGGTGGGATTGGAAATGTTTTGGGTCGGGGTGGGATTGGAGATGTTTGGGGTCGGGGTGGGAATGGAAATGTTTGGGGTCGGGGTGGGATTGGAGATGTTTGGGGTCGGGGTGGGATTGGAGATATTTGGGGCCGGGGTGGGATTGGAAATGTTTTGGGTCGGTGTGCGATTGGAGATGTTTGGGGTCGGGTGGGATTGGAGATGTTTGAGGTCGGGGTGGGATTGCAGATCTTTGGGGTCGGGGTAGGATTGGAGATGTTTGGGGTCGGGGTGGGATTGGAGATGTTTGGGGTCGGTAGCGGGATTGGAGATGTTTGGGATCGGAGGGGATTGGAGATGTTTGGGGTCGGGGTGAGATTGGAGATTTTAGCGGTCAGGGGGGATTGGAGATGTTTGGGGTCAGGGTGGGATTGGAGATATTTGGGGTCGGGGTGGGATTGGAGATGTTTGGGGTCGGGGTGGGATTGGAGATGTTTGGGGTTGGGGGGGTGATTGGAGATTTTTGGGGTCGGGGTGGGATTGGAGACGTTTGGGGTCGGGGTGGGATTGCAGACGTTTGGGGTCGGGGTGGAATTGGAGATGTTAGGGGTCGGGGTGGGATTGGAGATGCTTGGGGCCCGGGTGGGATTGGAGATGTTTGGTGTCGGGGGGGTGGATTGGAGATGTTTGGTGTCGGGGGGGGTTGGGGATGTTTGGGGTCAGAGGGGATTGGAGACGTTTGGGGTCGGGGTGGGTTTGGAGATGTTTGGGGTTGGGGTGGGATTGGAGATGTTTGGGGTCGGGGTGGGATTGGAGATGTTTGGGGTCGGCTGGGATTGGAGGTGTTTGGGGTCGGGGTGGAAATGGAGATGTTTGGGGTCGGGGTGGGATTGGAGAAATTTGGGGCCGGGGTGGGATTGGAGATGTTTGGGGTCGGGGGGGTATTGGAGATGTTTGGGGTCGGGTTGGGATTGGAGATGTTTGGGGTTGGGTGGGATTGGAGATGTTTGGGGTCGGGGTGGGAATGGGGATATTTGGGGTCGGTAGCTGGATTGGAGATGTTTGGGATCGGGGGGGATTGGAGATGATTGGGGACGGGGTGAGATTGGAGATGTTAGCGGTCGGGGGGGATTGGAGATGTTTGTGGTCAGGGTGGGATTGGAGATGTTTGGGGTCGGGGTGGGATTGGAGATGTTTGGGGTCGGGGTGGGATTGGAGATGTTTGGGGTCGGGGGGGTGATTGGAGATGTTTGGGGTCGGGGTGGGATTGGAGACGTTTGGGGTCGGGGTGGGATTGCAGACGTTTGGGGTCGGGGTGGGAATGGAGATGTTTGGGGTCGGGGTGGGAGTGGAGATGTTTGGGGCCCGGGTGGGATTGGAAATGTTTGGTGTCGGGGGGGGTGGATTGGAGACGTTTGGAGTCGGGGTGGGTTTGGAGATGTTTGGGGTCGGGGTGGGAATGGAGATATTTGGGGCGGGGTGGGATTGGAGATGTTTGGGGCGGGGTGGGATTGGAGATGTTTGGGGTTGGGTGGGATTGGAGATGTTTGGGGTCGGGGTGGGAATGGAGATATTTGGGGTCGGGGTGGGATTGGAGATGTTTTGGGTCAGGGTATGATTGGAGATGTTTGGGGTCGGGTGGGATTGGAGATGATTGGGGTCGGGGGGATTGGAGATGTTAGGGGTCGGGGTGGATTGGAGACGTTTGGGGTCGGGGGGGATTGGAGATGTTTGGGGTCGGGGTGGGATTGGAGATGTTTGGAGTCGGGGTGGGATTGGAGATGTTTGGGGTCGGTGGGGGGGTTTGGAGATGTTTGGGGTCAGGGTGGGATTGGAGATGTTTGGGTTCGGGGGGGGATTGGAGATATTTGGGGTCGGGGTGGGTTTGGAGATGTTTGGGGTTGGGGTGGGATTGGAGATGTTTGGGGTCGGGGTGAGTTTGGAGATGTTTGGGGTCCGGGAGGGATTGGAGATGTTTGGGGTCAGCGTGGGATTGGAGATGTTTGGGGTCGGGGTGGGATTGGAGATGTTTGGGGTCGGGGTGGGATTGGAGATGTTAGGGGTCGGGGGGGATTGGAGATGTTTGGGGTCGGGGTGCGATTGGAGATATTTGTGGCCGGGGTGGGATTGGAGATGTTTGGGGTCTGGGTGGGATTGGAGATGTTTGGGGTCGGGTGGGATTGGAGATGTTTGGGGTCGGGGTGGGAATGGAGATATTTGGGGCGGGGTGGGACTGGAGATGTTTGGGGCGGTGTGGGATTGGATATGTTTGGGGTCGGGTGGGATTGGAGATGTTTGGGGTTGGGGTGGGATTGGAGATGTTTGGGGTCGGGGTGAGTTTGGAGAAGTTTGGGGTCCGGGAGGGATTGGAGATGTTTGGGGTCGGGGTGGGATTGGAGATGTTTGGGGTCGGGGTGGGATTGGAGATGCTTGGGGTCGGGGTGGGATTGGAGATGTTAGGGGTCGGGGGGGGATTGGAGATGTTTGGGGTCGGGGTGGGATTGGAGATATTTGGGGCCGGGGTGGGATTGGAGATGTTTGGGGTCGGGGTGGGATTGGAGATGTTAGGGGTCGGGGTGGAAATGGATATATTTGGGGTCGGGGTGGGATTGGAAATATTTTGGGTCGGGGTGGGATTGGAGATGTTTGGGGTCGGGGTGGGAATGGAAATGTTTGGGGTCGGGGTGGGATTGGAGATGTTTGGGGTCGGGGTGGGATTGGAGATATTTGGGGCCGGGGTGGGATTGGAAATGTTTTGGGTCGGTGTGCGATTGGAGATGTTTGGGGTCGGGTGGGATTGGAGATGTTTGAGGTCAGGGTGGGATTGCAGATCTTTGGGGTCGGGGTAGGATTGGAGATGTTTGGGGTCGGGGTGGGATTGGAGATGTTTGGGGTCGGTAGCGGGATTGGAGATGTTTGGGATCGGAGGGGATTGGAGATGTTTGGGGTCGGGGTGAGATTGGAGATTTTAGCGGTCAGGGGGGATTGGAGATGTTTGGGGTCAGGGTGGGATTGGAGATATTTGGGGTCGGGGTGGGATTGGAGATGTTTGGGGTCGGGGTGGGATTGGAGATGTTTGGGGTTGGGGGGGTGATTGGAGATTTTTGGGGTCGGGGTGGGATTGGAGACGTTTGGGGTCGGGGTGGGATTGCAGACGTTTGGGGTCGGGGTGGAATTGGAGATGTTAGGGGTCGGGGTGGGATTGGAGATGCTTGGGGCCCGGGTGGGATTGGAGATGTTTGGTGTCGGGGGGGTGGATTGGAGATGTTTGGTGTCGGGGGGGGTTGGGGATGTTTGGGGTCAGAGGGGATTGGAGACGTTTGGGGTCGGGGTGGGTTTGGAGATGTTTGGGGTTGGGGTGGGATTGGAGATGTTTGGGGTCGGCTGGGATTGGAGGTGTTTGGGGTCGGGGTGGAAATGGAGATGTTTGGGGTCGGGGTGGGATTGGAGAAATTTGGGGCCGGGGTGGGATTGGAGATGTTTGGGGTCGGGGGGGTATTGGAGATGTTTGGGGTCGGGTTGGGATTGGAGATGTTTGGGGTCGGGTGGGATTGGAGATGTTTGGGGTCGGGGTGGGAATGGGGATATTTGGGGTCGGTAGCTGGATTGGAGATGTTTGGGATCGGGGGGGATTGGAGATGATTGGGGACGGGGTGAGATTGGAGATGTTAGCGGTCGGGGGTATTGGAGATGTTTGTGGTCAGGGTGGGATTGGAGATGTTTGGGGTCGGGGTGGGATTGGAGATGTTTGGGGTCGGGGTGGGATTGGAGATGTTTGGGGTCGGGGGGGTGATTGGAGATGTTTGGGGTCGGGGTGGGATTGGAGACGTTTGGGGTCGGGGTGGGATTGCAGACGTTTGGGGTCGGGGTGGGAATGGAGATGTTTGGGGTCGGGGTGGGAGTGGAGATGTTTGGGGCCCGGGTGGGATTGGAAATGTTTGGTGTCGGGGGGGGTGGATTGGAGACGTTTGGAGTCGGGGTGGGTTTGGAGATGTTTGGGGTCGGGGTGGGAATGGAGATATTTGGGGCGGGGTGGGATTGGAGATGTTTGGGGCGGGGTGGGATTGGAGATGTTTGGGGTTGGGTGGGATTGGAGATGTTTGGGGTCGGGGTGGGAATGGAGATATTTGGGGTCGGGGTGGGATTGGAGATGTTTTGGGTCAGGGTGTGATTGGAGATGTTTGGGGTCGGGTGGGATTGGAGATGATTGGGGTCGGGGGGATTGGAGATGTTAGGGGTCGGGGTGGATTGGAGACGTTTGGGGTCGGGGGGGATTGGAGATGTTTGGGGTCGGGGTGGGATTGGAGATGTTTGGAGTCGGGGTGGGATTGGAGATGTTTGGGGTCGGTGGGGGGGATTGGAGATGTTTGGGGTCAGGGTGGGATTGGAGATGTTTGGGTTCGGGGGGGGATTGGAGATATTTGGGGTCGGGGTGGGTTTGGAGATGTTTGGGGTTGGGGTGGGATTGGAGATGTTTGGGGTCGGGGTGAGTTTGGAGATGTTTGGGGTCCGGGAGGGATTGGAGATGTTTGGGGTCGGCGTGGGATTGGAGATGTTTGGGGTCGGGGTGGGATTGGAGATGTTTGGGGTCGGGGTGGGATTGGAGATGTTAGGGGTCGGGGGGGGATTGGAGATGTTTGGGGTCGGGGTGGGATTGGAGATATTTGGGGCCGGGGTGGGATTGGAGATGTTTGGGGTCGGGGTGGGATTGGAGATGTTTGGGGTCGGGTGGGATTGGAGATGTTTGGGGTCGGGGTGGGAATGGAGATATTTGGGGCGGGGTGGGACTGGAGATGTTTGGGGCGGTGTGGGATTGGATATGTTTGGGGTCGGGTGGGATTGGAGATGTTTGGGGTCGGGGTGGAAATGGATATAATTGGGGTCGGGGTGGGATTGGAGATATTTTGGGTCGGTGTGGGATTGGAGATGTTTGGGGTCGGGGTGGGAATGGAAATGTTTGGGGTCGGGGTGGGAATGGTGATATTTGTGGTCGGGGTGTGCTTGGAAATGTTCTGGGTCGGTGTGCGATTGGAGATGTTTGGGGTCGGGTGGGATTGGAGATGTTTGGGGTCGGGGTGCGATTGCAGATCTTTGGGGTCGGGGTGGGACTGGAGATGTTTGGGTTCGGGGGGGATTGGAGATGTTTAGGGTCGGGGTAGGATTGGAGATGTTTGGGGTCGGGGTGGGATTGGAGATGTTTGGGGTCTGTAGCGGGATTGGAGATGTTTGGGATCGGGGGGGATTGGAGATGTATGGGGTCGGGGTGGGATTGGAGATGTTTGGGGTCGGGGGGGTGATTGGAGATGTTTGGGGTCAGGGTGGAATTGGAGACGTTCGGGGTCGGGGTGGGATTGCAGACGTTTGGGGTCGGGGTGGGATTGGAGATGTTTGGGGTCGGGGTGGGATTGGAGATGTTTGGGGCCTGGGTGGGATTGGAGATGTTTGTTGTCAGGGGGGTGGATTGGAGATGTTTGGGGTCGGGGGGGGTTGGGGATGTTTGGGGTCAGAGGGGATTGGAGACGTTTGGTGTCGGGGTGGGTTTGGAGATGCTTGGGGTCGGGTGGGATTGAAGATGTTTGGGGTCGGGGTGGGAATGGAGATATTTGGGGCGGGGTGGGATTGGAGATGTTTGGGGCGGGGTGGGATTGGATATGTTTGGGGTCGGGTGGGATTGGAGATGTTTGGGGTCGGGTGGAAATGGATATATTTTGGGTCGGGGTGGGATTGGAGATGTTTGGGGTCGGGGTGGGAATGAAAATGTTTGGGGTCGGGGTGGGAATGGAGATATTTGGGGTCGGGGTGGGATTGGAAATGTTCTGGGTCGGTGTGCGATTGGAGATGTTTGGGGTCGGGTGGGATTGGAGATGTTTGGGTTCAGGGTGGGATTGCAGATCTTTGGGGTCGGGGTGGGACTGGAGATGTTTGGGGTCGGGGGGGATTGGAGATGTTTAGGGTCAGGGTAGGATTGGAGATGTTTGGGGTCGGGGTGGGATTGGAGATGTTTGGGTTCGGTAGCGGGATTGGAGATGTTTGGGATCGGGGGGGATTGGAGATGTTTGGGGTCGGGGTGAGATTGGAGATTTTAGCGGTCGGGGTGGGATTGGAGATGTATGGGGTCGGGGTGGGATTGGAGATGTTTGGGATCGCGGTGGTGATTGGAGATGTTTGGGGTCGGTGTGGGATTGGAGACGTTTGGGGTCGGGGTGGGATTGCAGACGTTTGGGGTCGGGGTGGGATTGGAGATGTTTGGGGTCGGGGTGGGATTGGAGATGTTTGGGGCCCGGTTGGGATTGGAGATGTTTGGTGTCAGGGGGGTGTATTGGAGATGTTTGGGGTCGGGGGGGGTTGGGGATGTTTGGGGTCAGAGGGGATTGGAGACGTTTGGGGTCGGGGTGGGTTTGGAGATGTTTGGGGTTGGGGTGGGATTGAAAATGTTTGGGGTCGGGGTGGGTTTGGAGATGTTTGGGGTCCGGGTGGGATTGGAGATGTTTGGGGTCGGGGTGGGATTGGAGATGTTTGGGGTCGGGGTGGGATTGGAGATCTTTGGGGTCGGGGTGGGATTGGAGATGTTAGGGGTCGGGGGGGGATTGGAGATGTTGGGGTCGGGGAGGGAATGGAGATGTTTGGGGCCGGGGTGGGATTGGAGATGTTTGGGGTAGGTGTGGGATTGGAGATGTTTGGGGTCGGGTGGGATTGGAGGTGTTTTGGTCGGGGTGGGAATGGAGATATTTGGGGCGGGGTGGGAATGGAGCTGTTTGGGGCGGGGTGGGATTGGATATGTTTGGTGTCGGGTGGGATTGGAGATGTTTGGGGTCAGGGTGGGAATGGAGATTTTTGGGGTCGGGGTGGGATTGGAGATATTTTGGGTCGAGGTGGGATTGGAGATGTTTGGGGTTGGGGTGGGAATGGAGATGTTTGGGGTCGTTTTGGGATTGGAGATGTTTGGGGTCGGGGTGGGATTGGAGATATTTGGGGCCGGGGTGGGATTGGAGATTTTTGGGGTCGGGGGGGTATTGGAGATGTTTGGGGTCGGGTTGGGATTGGAGATGTTTGGGGTCGGGTGGGATTGGAGATGTTTGGGGTCGGGGTGGGAATGGAGATATTTGGGGTCGGTAGCGGGATTGGAGATGTTTGGGATCGGGGGGGATTGGAGATGTTCGCGGTCGGGGGAGATTGGAGATGTTTGTGGTCAGGGTGGGATTGGAGATGTTTGGGGTCGGGGTGGGATTGGAGATGTTTGGGGTCGGGGTGGGATTGGAGATGTTTGGGGTCGGGGGGGTGATTGGAGATGTTTGGGGTCGGGGTGGGATTGGAGACGTTTGGGGTCGGGGTGGGATTGCAGACGTTTGGGGTCGGGGTGGGAATGGAGATGTTTGGGGTCGGGGGGTGTTGGGGATGTTTGGGGTCAGAGGGGATTGGAGACGTTTGGGGTCGGGGTGGGTTTGGAGATGTTTGGGGTCGGGTGGGAATGGAGATATTTGGGGCGGGGTGGGATTGGAGATGTTTGGTGCGGGGTGGGATTGGAGACGTTTGGGGTCGGGGTGGGATTGCAGGCGTTTGGGGTCGGGGTGGAATTGGAGATGTTAGGGGTCGGGGTGGGATTGGAGATGCTTGGGGCCCGGGTGGGATTGGAGATGTTTGGTGTCGGGGGGGTGGATTGGAGATGTTTGGTGTCGGGGGGGGTTGGGGATGTTTGGGGTCAGAGGGGATTGGAGACGTTTGGGGTCGGGGTGGGTTTGGAGATGTTTGGGGTTGGGGTGGGATTGGAGATGTTTGGGGTCGGCTGGGATTGGAGGTGTTTGGGGTCGGGGTGGAAATGGAGATGTTTGGGGTCGGGGTGGGATTGGAGAAATTTGGGGCCGGGGTGGGATTGGAGATGTTTGGGGTCGGGGGGGTATTGGAGATGTTTGGGGTCGGGTTGGGATTGGAGATGTTTGGGGTCGGGTGTAATTGGAGATGTTTGGGGTCGGGGTGGGAATGGGGATATTTGGGGTCGGTAGCTGGATTGGAGATGTTTGGGATCGGGGGGGATTGGAGATGATTGGGGACGGGGTGAGATTGGAGATGTTAGCGGTCGGGGGGGATTGGAGATGTTTGTGGTCAGGGTGGGATTGGAGATGTTTGGGGTCGGGGTGGGATTGGAGATGTTTGGGGTCGGGGTGGGATTGGAGATGTTTGGGGTCGGGGGGGTGATTGGAGATGTTTGGGGTCGGGGTGGGATTGGAGACGTTTGGGGTCGGGGTGGGATTGCAGACGTTTGGGGTCGGGGTGGGAATGGAGATGTTTGGGGTCGGGGTGGGAGTGGAGATGTTTGGGGCCCGGGTGGGATTGGAAATGTTTGGTGTCGGGGGGGGTGGATTGGAGACGTTTGGAGTCGGGGTGGGTTTGGAGATGTTTGGGGTCGGGGTGGGAATGGAGATATTTGGGGCGGGGTGGGATTGGAGATGTTTGGGGCGGGGTGGGATTGGAGATGTTTGGGGTTGGGTGGGATTGGAGATGTTTGGGGTCGGGGTGGGAATGGAGATATTTGGGGTCGGGGTGGGATTGGAGATGTTTTGGGTCAGGGTGTGATTGGAGATGTTTGGGGTCGGGTGGGATTGGAGATGATTGGGGTCGGGGGGATTGGAGATGTTAGGGGTCGGGGTGGATTGGAGACGTTTGTGGTCGGGGGGATTGGAGATGTTTGGGGTCGGGGTGGGATTGGAGATGTTTGGAGTCGGGGTGGGATTGGAGATGTTTGGGGTCGGTGGGGGGGATTGGAGATGTTTGGGGTCAGGGTGGGATTGGAGATGTTTGGGTTCGGGGGGGGATTGGAGATATTTGGGGTCGGGGTGGGTTTGGAGATGTTTGGGGTTGGGGTGGGATTGGAGATGTTTGGGGTCGGGGTGAGTTTGGAGATGTTTGGGGTCCGGGAGGGATTGGAGATGTTTGGGGTCGGCGTGGGATTGGAGATGTTTGGGGTCGGGGTGGGATTGGAGATGTTTGGGGTCGGGGTGGGATTCGAGATGTTAGGGGTCGGGGGGGGATTGGAGATGTTTGGGGTCGGGGTGGGATTGGAGATATTTGGGGCCGGGGTGGGATTGGAGATGTTTGGGGTCGGGGTGGGATTGGAGATGTTTGGGGTCGGGTGGGATTGGAGATGTTTGGGGTCGGGGTGGGAATGGAGATATTTGGGGCGGGGTGGGACTGGAGATGTTTGGGGCGGTGTGGGATTGGATATGTTTGGGGTCGGGTGGGATTGGAGATGTTTGGGGTCGGGGTGGAAATGGATATAATTGGGGTCGGGGTGGGATTGGAGATATTTTGGGTCGGTGTGGGATTGGAGATGTTTGGGGTCGGGGTGGGAATGGAAATGTTTGGGGTCGGGGTGGGAATGGTGATATTTGTGGTCGGGGTGTGCTTGGAAATGTTCTGGGTCGGTGTGCGATTGGAGATGTTTGGGGTCGGGTGGGATTGGAGATGTTTGTGGTCGGGGTGCGATTGCAGATCTTTGGGGTCGGGGTGGGACTGGAGATGTTTGGGTTCGGGGGGGATTGGAGATGTTTAGGGTCGGGGTAGGATTGGAGATGTTTGGGGTCGGGGTGGGATTGGAGATGTTTGGGGTCTGTAGCGGGATTGGAGATGTTTGGGATCGGGGGGGATTGGAGATGTATGGGGTCGGGGTGGGATTGGAGATGTTTGGGGTCGGGGGGGTGATTGGAGATGTTTGGGGTCAGGGTGGAATTGGAGACGTTCGGGGTCGGGGTGGGATTGCAGACGTTTGGGGTCGGGGTGGGATTGGAGATGTTTGGGGTCGGGGTGGGATTGGAGATGTTTGGGGCCTGGGTGGGATTGGAGATGTTTGTTGTCAGGGGGGTGGATTGGAGATGTTTGGGGTCGGGGGGGGTTGGGGATGTTTGGGGTCAGAGGGGATTGGAGACGTTTGGTGTCGGGGTGGGTTTGGAGATGCTTGGGGTCGGGTGGGATTGAAGATGTTTGGGGTCGGGGTGGGAATGGAGATATTTGGGGCGGGTTGGGATTGGAGATGTTTGGGGCGGGGTGGGATTGGATATGTTTGGGGTCGGGTGGGATTGGAGATGTTTGGGGTCGGGTGGAAATGGATATATTTTGGGTCGGGGTGGGATTGGAGATGTTTGGGGTCGGGGTGGGAATGAAAATGTTTGGGGTCGGGGTGGGAATGGAGATATTTGGGGTCGGGGTGGGATTGGAAATGTTCTGGGTCGGTGTGCGATTGGAGATGTTTGGGGTCGGGTGGGATTGGAGATGTTTGGGTTCAGGGTGGGATTGCAGATCTTTGGGGTCGGGGTGGGACTGGAGATGTTTGGGGTCGGGGGGGATTGGAGATGTTTAGGGTCAGGGTAGGATTGGAGATGTTTGGGGTCGGGGTGGGATTGGAGATGTTTGGGTTCGGTAGCGGGATTGGAGATGTTTGGGATCGGGGGGGATTGGAGATGTTTGGGGTCGGGGTGAGATTGGAGATTTTAGCGGTCGGGGTGGGATTGGAGATGTATGGGGTCGGGGTGGGATTGGAGATGTTTGGGATCGCGGTGGTGATTGGAGATGTTTGGGGTCGGTGTGGGATTGGAGACGTTTGGGGTCGGGGTGGGATTGCAGACGTTTGGGGTCGGGGTGGGATTGGAGATGTTTGGGGTCGGGGTGGGATTGGAGATGTTTGGGGCCCGGTTGGGATTGGAGATGTTTGGTGTCAGGGGGGTGTATTGGAGATGTTTGGGGTCGGGGGGGGTTGGGGATGTTTGGGGTCAGAGGGGATTGGAGACGTTTGGGGTCGGGGTGGGTTTGGAGATGTTTGGGGTTGGGGTGGGATTGAAAATGTTTGGGGTCGGGGTGGGTTTGGAGATGTTTGGGGTCCGGGTGGGATTGGAGATGTTTGGGGTCGGGGTGGGATTGGAGATGTTTGGGGTCGGGGTGGGATTGGAGATCTTTGGGGTCGGGGTGGGATTGGAGATGTTAGGGGTCGGGGGGGGATTGGAGATGTTTGGGGTCGGGGAGGGAATGGAGATGTTTGGGGCCGGGGTGGGATTGGAGATGTTTGGGGTAGGTGTGGGATTGGAGATGTTTGGGGTCGGGTGGGATTGGAGGTGTTTTGGTCGGGGTGGGAATGGAGATATTTGGGGCGGGGTGGGATTGGAGCTGTTTGGGGCGGGGTGGGATTGGATATGTTTGGTGTCGGGTGGGATTGGAGATGTTTGGGGCCAGGGTGGGAATGGAGATTTTTGGGGTCGGGGTGGGATTGGAGATATTTTGGGTCGAGGTGGGATTGGAGATGTTTGGGGTTGGGGTGGGAATGGAGATGTTTGGGGTCGTTTTGTGATTGGAGATGTTTGGGGTCGGGGTGGGATTGGAGATATTTGGGGCCGGGGTGGGATTGGAGATTTTTGGGGTCGGGGGGGTATTGGAGATGTTTGGGGTCGGGTTGGGATTGGAGATGTTTGGGGTCGGGTGGGATTGGAGATGTTTGGGGTCGGGGTGGGAATGGAGATATTTGGGGTCGGTAGCGGGATTGGAGATGTTTGGGATCGGGGGGGATTGGAGATGTTCGCGGTCGGGGGAGATTGGAGATGTTTGTGGTCAGGGTGGGATTGGAGATGTTTGGGGTCGGGGTGGGATTGGAGATGTTTGGGGTCGGGGTGGGATTGGAGATGTTTGGGGTCGGGGGGTGATTGGAGATGTTTGGGGTCGGGGTGGGATTGGAGACGTTTGGGGTCGGGGTGGGATTGCAGACGTTTGGAGTCGGGGTGGGAATGGAGATGTTTGGGGTCGGGGGGTGTTGGGGATGTTTGGGGTCAGAGGGGATTGGAGACGTTTGGGGTCGGGGTGGGTTTGGAGATGTTTGGGGTCGGGTGGGAATGGAGATATTTGGGGCGGGGTGGGATTGGAGATGTTTGGTGCGGGGTGGGATTGGAGACGTTTGGGGTCGGGGTGGGATTGCAGACGTTTGGGGTCGGGGTGGAATTGGAGATGTTAGGGGTCGGGGTGGGATTGGAGATGCTTGGGGCCCGGGTGGGATTGGAGATGTTTGGTGTCGGGGGGGTGGATTGGAGATGTTTGGTGTCGGGGGGGGTTGGGGATGTTTGGGGTCAGAGGGGATTGGAGACGTTTGGGGTCGGGGTGGGTTTGGAGATGTTTGGGGTTGGGGTGGGATTGGAGATGTTTGGGGTCGGCTGGGATTGGAGGTGTTTGGGGTCGGGGTGGAAATGGAGATGTTTGGGGTCGGGGTGGGATTGGAGAAATTTGGGGCCGGGGTGGGATTGGAGATGTTTGGGGTCGGGGGGATATTGGAGATGTTTGGGGTCGGGTTGGGATTGGAGATGTTTGGGGTCGGGTGGGATTGGAGATGTTTGGGGTCGGGGTGGGAATGGGGATATTTGGGGTCGGTAGCTGGATTGGAGATGTTTGGGATCGGGGGGGATTGGAGATGATTGGGGACGGGGTGAGATTGGAGATGTTAGCGGTCGGGGGGGATTGGAGATGTTTGTGGTCAGGGTGGGATTGGAGATGTTTGGGGTCGGGGTGGGATTGGAGATGTTTGGGGTCGGGGTGGGATTGGAGATGTTTGGGGTCGGGGGGGTGATTGGAGATGTTTGGGGTCGGGGTGGGATTGGAGACGTTTGGGGTCGGGGTGGGATTGCAGACGTTTGGGGTCGGGGTGGGAATGGAGATGTTTGGGGTCGGGGTGGGAGTGGAGATGTTTGGGGCCCGGGTGGGATTGGAAATGTTTGGTGTCGGGGGGGGTGGATTGGAGACGTTTGGAGTCGGGGTGGGTTTGGAGATGTTTGGGGTCGGGGTGGGAATGGAGATATTTGGGGCGGGGTGGGATTGGAGATGTTTGGGGCGGGGTGGGATTGGAGATGTTTGGGGTTGGGTGGGATTGGAGATGTTTGGGGTCGGGGTGGGAATGGAGATATTTGGGGTCGGGGTGGGATTGGAGATGTTTTGGGTCAGGGTGTGATTGGAGATGTTTGGGGTCGGGTGGGATTGGAGATGATTGGGGTCGGGGGGATTGGAGATGTTAGGGGTCGGGGTGGATTGGAGACGTTTGGGGTCGGGGGGGATTGGAGATGTTTGGGGTCGGGGTGGGATTGGAGATGTTTGGAGTCGGGGTGGGATTGGAGATGTTTGGGGTCGGTGGGGGGGATTGGAGATGTTTGGGGTCAGGGTGGGATTGGAGATGTTTGGGTTCGGGGGGGGATTGGAGATATTTGGGGTCGGGGTGGGTTTGGAGATGTTTGGGGTTGGGGTGGGATTGGAGATGTTTGGGGTCGGGGTGAGTTTGGAGATGTTTGGGGTCCGGGAGGGATTGGAGATGTTTGGGGTCGGCGTGGGATTGGAGATGTTTGGGGTCGGGGTGGGATTGGAGATGTTTGGGGTCGGGGTGGGATTGGAGATGTTAGGGGTCGGGGGGGGATTGGAGATGTTTGGGGTCGGGGTGGGATTGGAGATATTTGGGGCCGGGGTGGGATTGGAGATGTTTGGGGTCGGGGTGGGATTGGAGATGTTTGGGGTCGGGTGGGATTGGAGATGTTTGGGGTCGGGGTGGGAATGGAGATATTTGGGGCGGGGTGGGACTGGAGATGTTTGGGGCGGTGTGGGATTGGATATGTTTGGGGTCGGGTGGGATTGGAGATGTTTGGGGTCGGGGTGGAAATGGATATAATTGGGGTCGGGGTGGGATTGGAGATATTTTGGGTCGGTGTGGGATTGGAGATGTTTGGGGTCGGGGTGGGAATGGAAATGTTTGGGGTCGGGGTGGGAATGGTGATATTTGTGGTCGGGGTGTGCTTGGAAATGTTCTGGGTCGGTGTGCGATTGGAGATGGTTGGGGTCGGGTGGGATTGGAGATGTTTGGGGTCGGGGTGCGATTGCAGATCTTTGGGGTCGGGGTGGGACTGGAGATGTTTGGGTTCGGGGGGGATTGGAGATGTTTAGGGTCGGGGTAGGATTGGAGATGTTTGGGGTCGGGGTGGGATTGGAGATGTTTGGGGTCTGTAGCGGGATTGGAGATGTTTGGGATCGGGGGGGATTGGAGATGTATGGGGTCGGGGTGGGATTGGAGATGTTTGGGGTCGGGGGGGTGATTGGAGATGTTTGGGGTCAGGGTGGAATTGGAGACGTTCGGGGTCGGGGTGGGATTGCAGACGTTTGGGGTCGGGGTGGGATTGGAGATGTTTGGGGTCGGGGTGGGATTGGAGATGTTTGGGGCCTGGGTGGGATTGGAGATGTTTGTTGTCAGGGGGGTGGATTGGAGATGTTTGGGGTCGGGGGGGGTTGGGGATGTTTGGGGTCAGAGGGGATTGGAGACGTTTGGTGTCGGGGTGGGTTTGGAGATGCTTGGGGTCGGGTGGGATTGAAGATGTTTGGGGTCGGGGTGGGAATGGAGATATTTGGGGCGGGGTGGGATTGGAGATGTTTGGGGCGGGGTGGGATTGGATATGTTTGGGGTCGGGTGGGATTGGAGATGTTTGGGGTCGGGTGGAAATGGATATATTTTGGGTCGGGGTGGGATTGGAGATGTTTGGGGTCGGGGTGGGAATGAAAATGTTTGGGGTCGGGGTGGGAATGGAGATATTTGGGGTCGGGGTGGGATTGGAAATGTTCTGGGTCGGTGTGCGATTGGAGATGTTTGGGGTCGGGTGGGATTGGAGATGTTTGGGTTCAGGGTGGGATTGCAGATCTTTGGGGTCGGGGTGGGACTGGAGATGTTTGGGGTCGGGGGGGATTGGAGATGTTTAGGGTCAGGGTAGGATTGGAGATGTTTGGGGTCGGGGTGGGATTGGAGATGTTTGGGTTCGGTAGCGGGATTGGAGATGTTTGGGATCGGGGGGGATTGGAGATGTTTGGGGTCGGGGTGAGATTGGAGATTTTAGCGGTCGGGGTGGGATTGGAGATGTATGGGGTCGGGGTGGGATTGGAGATGTTTGGGATCGCGGTGGTGATTGGAGATGTTTGGGGTCGGTGTGGGATTGGAGACGTTTGGGGTCGGGGTGGGATTGCAGACGTTTGGGGTCGGGGTGGGATTGGAGATGTTTGGGGTCGGGGTGGGATTGGAGATGTTTGGGGCCCGGTTGGGATTGGAGATGTTTGGTGTCAGGGGGGTGTATTGGAGATGTTTGGGGTCGGGGGGGGTTGGGGATGTTTGGGGTCAGAGGGGATTGGAGACGTTTGGGGTCGGGGTGGGTTTGGAGATGTTTGGGGTTGGGGTGGGATTGAAAATGTTTGGGGTCGGGGTGGGTTTGGAGATGTTTGGGGTCCGGGTGGGATTGGAGATGTTTGGGGTCGGGGTGGGATTGGAGATGTTTGGGGTCGGGGTGGGATTGGAGATCTTTGGGGTCGGGGTGGGATTGGAGATGTTAGGGGTCGGGGGTGGATTGGAGATGTTTGGGGTCGGGGAGGGAATGGAGATGTTTGGGGCCGGGGTGGGATTGGAGATGTTTGGGGTAGGTGTGGGATTGGAGATGTTTGGGGTCGGGTGGGATTGGAGGTGTTTTGGTCGGGGTGGGAATGGAGATATTTGGGGCGGGGTGGGATTGGAGCTGTTTGGGGCGGGGTGGGATTGGATATGTTTGGTGTCGGGTGGGATTGGAGATGTTTGGGGTCAGGGTGGGAATGGAGATTTTTGGGGTCGGGGTGGGATTGGAGATATTTTGGGTCGAGGTGGGATTGGAGATGTTTGGGGTTGGGGTGGGAATGGAGATGTTTGGGGTCGTTTTGGGATTGGAGATGTTTGGGGTCGGGGTGGGATTGGAGATATTTGGGGCCGGGGTTGGATTGGAGATATTTGGGGTCGGGGGGGTATTGGAGATGTTTGGGGTCGGGTTGGGATTGGAGATGTTTGGGGTCGGGTGGGATTGGAGATGTTTGGGGTCGGGGTGGGAATGGAGATATTTGGGGTCGGTAGCGGGATTGGAGATGTTTGGGATCGGGGGGGATTGGAGATGTTCGCGGTCGGGGGAGATTGGAGATGTTTGTGGTCAGGGTGGGATTGGAGATGTTTGGGGTCGGGGTGGGATTGGAGATGTTTGGGGTCGGGGTGGGATTGGAGATGTTTGGGGTCGGGGGGGTGATTGGAGATGTTTGGGGTCGGGGTGGGATTGGAGACGTTTGGGGTCGGGGTGGGATTGCAGACGTTTGGGGTCGGGGTGGTAATGGAGATGTTTGGGGTCGGGGGGTGTTGGGGATGTTTGGGGTCAGAGGGGATTGGAGACGTTTGGGGTCGGGGTGGGTTTGGAGATGTTTGGGGTCGGGTGGGAATGGAGATATTTGGGGCGGGGTGGGATTGGAGATGTTTGGTGCGGGGTGGGATTGGAGATGTTTGGGGTCGGGTGGGATTGGAGATGTTTGGGGTCGGGGTGGGAATGGAGATATTTGGGGTCGGGGTGGGATTGGAGATGTTTTGGGTCAGGGTGTGATTGGAGATGTTTGGGGACGGGTGAGATTGGAGATGATTGGGGTCGGGGGGATTGGAGATGTTAGGGGTCGGGGTGGATTGGAGACGTTTGGGGTCGGGGGGGTTTGGAGATGTTTGGGGTCGGGGTGGGATTGGAGATGTTTGGAGTCGGGGTGGGATTGGAGATATTTGGGGTCGGTGGGGGGGATTGGAGATGTTTGGGGTCGGGGAGGGAATGGAGATGTTTGGGGCCGGGGTAGGATTGGAGATGTTTGGGGTAGGGGTGGGATTGGAGATGTTTGGGGTCGGATGGGATTGGAGGTGTTTGGGGTCGGGGTGGGAATGGAGATATTTGGGGCGGGGTGGGATTGGAGCTGTTTGGGGCGGCGTGGGATTGGATATGTTTGGGGTCGGGTGGGATTGGAGATGTTTGGGGTCGGGGTGGAAATGGAGATATTTGGGGTCGGGGTGGGATTGGAGATATTTTGGGTCGGGGTGGGATTGGAGATGTTTGGGGTCGGGGTGGGAATGGAGATGTTTGGGGTCGTTTTGGGATTGGAGATGTTTGGGGTCGGGGTGGGAATGGAGATATTTGGGGCCGGGATGGGATTGGAGATGTTTGGGGTCGGGGGGGTATTGGAGATGTTTGGGGTCGGGTTGGGATTGTAGATGTTTGGGGTCGGGTGGGATTGGAGATGTTTGGGGTCGGGGTGGGAATGGAGATATTTGGGGTCGGTAGCGGGATTGGAGATGTTTGGGATCGGGGGGATTGGAGATGTTTGGGGTCGGGGTGAGATTGGAGATGTTAGCGGTCGGGGGGGATTGGAGATGTTTGGGGTCAGGGTGGGATTGGAGATGTTTGGGGTCCGGGTGGGATTGGAGATGTTTGGGATTCGGGTTGGGATTGGAGATGTTTGGGGTCGGGGTGGGATTGGAGGTGTTTGGGGTCGGGGGGGGATTGGAGATGTTTGGGGTCGGGGTGGGATTGGAGATGTTAGGGGTCGGGGGGGGATTGGAGATGTTTGGGGTCGGGGAAGGAATGGAGATGTTTGGGGCCGGGGTGGGATTGGAGATGTTTGGGGTCGGGGTGGGATTGGAGATGTTTGGGGTCGGGTGGGATTGGAGGTGTTTGGGGTCGGGGTGGGAATGGAGCTATTTGGGGCGGGGTGGGATTGGAGCTGTTTGGGGCGGGGTGGGATTGGATATGTTTGCGGTCGGGTGGGAAAGGAGATGTTTGGGGTCGGGGTGGAAATGGAGATATTTGGGGTCGGGGTGGGATTGGAGATATTTTGGGTCGGGGTGGGATTGGAGATGTTTGGGGTCGGGGTGGGAATGGAGATGTTTGGGGTCGTTTTGGGATTGGAGATGTTTGGGGTCGGGGTGGGATTGGAGATATTTGGGGCCGGGGTGGGATTGGAGATGTTTGGGGTCGGGGGGGTATTCGAGATGTTTGGGGTCGGGTTGGGATTGGAGATGTTTGGGGTCGGGTGGGATTGGAGATGTTTGGGGTCGGTAGCGGGATTGGAGATGTTTGGGATCGGGGAGGATTGCAGACGTTTGGGGTCGGGGTGAGATTGGAGATGTTTGGGGTCGGGGTGGGATTGGAGATGTTTGGGGCCCTGGTGGGATTGGAGATGTTTGGTGTCAGGGGGGTGGATTGGAGATGTTTGGGGTCGGGCGGGGTTGGGGATGTTTTGGGTCAGAGGGGATTGGAGACGTTTGGGGTCGGGGTGGGTTTGGAGATGTTTGGGGTTGGGGTGGGATTGAAAATGTTTGGGGTCGGGGTGGGTTTGGAGATGTTTGGGGTCCGGGTGGGATTGGAGATGTTTGGGGTCGGGGCGGGATTGGAGATGTTTGGGATCGGAGTGGGATTGGGGATCTTTGGGGTCGGGGTGGGATTGGAGATGTTAGGGCTCGGGGGGGGGATTGGAGATGTTTGGGGTCGGGGAGGGAATGGAGATGTTTGGGGCCGGGGTGGGATTGGAGATGTTTGGGGTCGGGGTGGGATTGGAGATGTTTGGGGTTGGGTGGGATTGGAGGTGTTTGGGGTCGGGGTGGGAATGGAGATACTTGGGGCGGGGTGGGATTGGAGCTGTTTGGGACGGGGTGGGATTGGATATGTTTGGGGTCGTTTTGGGATTGGAGATGTTTGGGGTCGGGGTGGGATTGGAGATATTTGGGGCCGGGGTGGGATTGGAGATGTTTGGGGTCGGGGGTGTATTGGAGATGTTTGGGGTCGGGTTTGGATTGGAGATGTTTGGGGTCGGGTGGGATTGGAGATGTTTGGGGTCGGGGTGGGAATGGAGATATTTGGGGTCGGTAGCGGGATTGGAGATGTTTGGGATCGGGGGGGATTGGAGATGTTTGGGGTCGGGGTGAGATTGGAGATGTTAGCGGTTGGGGGCGATTGGAGATGTATGGGGTCAGGGTGGGATTGGTTATGTTTGGGGTCCGGGTGGGATTGGAGATGTTTGGGATTTGGGGTGGGATTGGAGATGTTTGGGGTCGGGGTGGGTTTGGAGGTGTTTGGGGTCGGGGTGGGATTGGAGATGTTAGGGGTCGGGGGGGGGATTGGAGATGTTTGGGGTCGGGGAAGGAATGGAGATGTTTGGGGCCGGGGTGGGATTGGAGATGTTTGGGGTCGGGGTGGGATTGGAGATGTTTGGGGTCGGTTGGGATTGGAGGTGTTTGGGGTCGGGGTGGGAATGGAGATATTTGGGGCGGGGTGGGATTGGAGCTGTTTGGGGCGGGCTGGGATTGGATATGTTTGGGGTCGGGTGGGAAAGGAGATGTTTGGGGTCGGGGTGGAAATGGAGATATTTGGGGTCGGGGTGGGATTGGAGATATTTTGGGTCGGGTTGGGATTGGAGATGTTTGGGGTCGGGGTGGGAATTGAGATGTTTGGGGTCGTTTTGGGATTGGAGATGTTTGGGGTCGGGGTGGGATTGGAGATATTTGGGGCCGGGGTGGGATTGGAGATGTTTGGGGTCGGGGGGGTATTGGAGATGTTTGGGGTCGGGTTGGGATTGGAGATGTTTGGGGTCGGGTGGGATTGGAGATGTTTGGGGTCAGGGTGGGATTGGAGATGTTTGGGGTCGGTGTGGGATTGGAGATGTTTGGGGTCGGGGTGGGATTGGAGATGTTTGGGGTCAGTGGGGTGATTGGAGATGTTTGGGGTCGGAGTGGGATTGGAGACTTTTGGGGTCGGGGTGGGATTGCAGACGTTTGGGGTCAGGGTGCGAATGGAGATGTTTGGGGTCGGGGTGGGATTGGAGATGCTTGGGGCCCGGGTGGGATTGGAGATGTTTGGTGTCGCGGGGGGTGGATTGGAGATGTTTGGGGTCGGGGGGGGTTGGGGATGTTTGGGGTCAGAGGGGATTGGAGACGTTTGGGGTCGGGGTGGGTTGGGAGATGTTTGGGGTCGGGGTGGGAATGGAGATATTTGGGGCGGGGTGGGATTGGAGATGTTTGGGGCGGGGTGGGATTGGAGATGTTTGGGGTCGGGTGGGATTGGAGATGTTTGGGGTTGGGGTGGGAATGGAGATATTTGGGGTTGGGGTGGGATTGGAGATGTTTTGGGTCAGGGTGTGATTGGAGATGTTTGGGGTCGGGTGGGATTGGAGATGATTGGGGTCGGGGGGATTGGAGATGTTAGGGGTCGGGGTGGATTGGAGATGTTTGGGGTCGGGGGGATTGGAGATGTTTGGGGTCGGGGGTGGGATTGCAGATGTTTGGGGTCGGGGTGGGACTGGAGCTGTTTGGGGTCGGGGGGGATTGGAGATGTTTAGGGTCGGGGTGGGATTGGAGATGTTTGGAGTCGGGGCGGGATTGGAGATGTTTGGGTTCAGGGGGGATTGGAGATGTTTGGGGTCGGGGGGGATTGGAGATGTTTGGGGTCAGGGTGGGATTGGAGATGTTTGGGGTCGGGGTGGGATTGGAGATATTTGGGGTCAGGGTGGGTTTGGAGATGTTTGGGGTTGGGGTGGGATTGGAGATGTTTGGGGTCGGGGTGAGTTTGAGATATTTGGGGTCCGGGAGGGATTGGAGATGTTTGGGGTCGGGGTGGGATTGGAGATGTTTGGGGTCGGGGTGGGATTGGAGATGTTTGGGGTCTGGGTGGGATTGGAGATGTTAGGCGTCGGGGGGGGATTGGAGATGTTTGGGGTCGAGGTGGGATTGGAGATTTTTGGGGCCAGGGTGGGATTGGAGATGTTTGGGGTCGGGGTGGGATTGGAGTTGTTTGGGGTCGGGTGGGATTGGAGATGTTTGGGGTCGGGGTGGGAATGGAGATATTTGGGGCGGGGTGGGATTGGAGATGTTTGGGGCGGGGTGGGATTGGATATGTTTGGGGTCGGGTGGGATTGGAGATGTTTGGGGTCAGGGTGGAAATGGATATATTTAGTGTCGGGGTGGGATTGGAGATATTTTGGGTCGGGGTGGGATTGGAGATGTTTGGGGTCGGGGTGGGAATGGAAATGTTTGGGGTCGGGTTGGGATTGGAGATGTTTGGGGTCGGGGTGGGATTGGAGATATTTGGGGCTGGGGTGGGATTGGAGATGTTTGGGGTCGGGGGGGGATTGGAGATGTTTGGGGTCGGGGTGGGATTGGAGATGTTTGGGGTCGGGTGGGATTGGCGATGTTTGGGGTCGGGGTGGGAATGGAGATATTTGGGGTGGAGTGGGATTTGAGATGCTTGGGGCGGGGTGGGATTGGAGATGTTTTGGGTCGGTGTGCGATTGGAGATGTTTGGGGTCGGGTGGGATTGGAGATGTTTGGGGTCGGGGTGTGTTTGCAAATCTTTGGGGTCGGGGTGGGACTGGAGACGTTTGGGGTTGGGGGGGATTGGAGATGTTTAGGGTCGGGGTGGGATTGGAGATGTTTGGGGTCGGGGTGGGATTGGAGATGTTTAGGGTCAGTAGCGGGATTGGAGATGTTTGGGATCGGGGGGGATTGGAGATGTTTGGGGTCGGGGTGAGATTGGAGATGTTAGCGGTCGGGGGGATTGGAGATGTTTGGGGTCAGGGTGGGATTGGAGATGTTTGGGGTCGGGGTGGGATTGGAGATGTTTGGGGTTGGGGTGGGATTGGAGATGTTTGGGGTCGGGGGGGTGATTGGAGATGTTTGGGGTCGGGGTGGGATTGGAGACGTTTGGGGTTGGGGTGGAATTGCAGACGTTTGGGGTCGGGGTGGGATTGGAGATGTTTGGGGTCGGGGTGGGATTGGAGATGTTTGGGGCCCGGGAGGGATTGGAGATGTTTGGTGTCGGGGGGGCTGGATTGGAGATGTTTGGGGTCGAGGGGGTTTGGGGATGTTTGGGGTCAGAGGGGATTGGAGATGTTTGGGGTCGGGGTGGGTTTGGAGATGTTTAGGGTTGGGGTGGGATTGAAAATGTTTGGGGCCCGGTTGGGATTGGAGATGTTTGGGGTCGGGGTGGGATTGGAGATGTTTGGGGTCGGGATGGGATTGGAGATGTTTGGGGTCGGGGAGGGATTGGAGATGTTCGGGGTCGGGGGGGATTGGAGATGTTTGGGGTCGGGGGTGATTGGAGATGTTTGGGGTCGGGGAGGGAATGGAGATGTTTTGGGCCGGGGTGGGATTGGAGATGTTTGGGGTCGGGGTGGGATTGGAGATGTTTGGGGTCGGGGTGGGAATGGAGATATTTGGGGCGGGGTGGGATTGGAGATGTTTGGGGTTGGGGTGGGATTGGAGATGTTTGGGGTCGGGTGGGATTGGAGATATTTAAGGTCGGGGTGGGATTGGAGATATTTGGGGTCAGGGTGGGATTGGAGAGGTTTGGGGTCGGGGTGGGACTGCAGATGTTTGGGGCCTGGGTGGGATTGGAGATGTTTGGGGTCAGGGTGGGATTGGAGATGTTTGGGGTCAGGTGGGATTGGAGATATTTGGGTTCGGGGTGGGATTGGAGATGTTTGAGGTCGAGGGATATTGGAGATGTTTGGGTCGGGGTGGGATTGGAGATGTTTGGGTTCAGGGTGGGATTGGAGATGTTTAGGGTAGGGGGGGTTGGAAATGTTTGGGATCAGAGTGGGATTGGAGATGTTTGGGGTCGGGGGGGAATTGGAGATGTTTGGGGTCGTGGTGGGATTGGAGATTTTTGGGGTTGGGGTGGGATTGGAGATGTTTGGGATCAGAGCGGGATTGGAGATGTTTGGGGTCGAGGGGGGGATTGGAGATGTTTGGGATCAGAGTGGGATTGGAGATGTTTGAGGTCGGGTGGGATTGGAGATGTTTGAGGTTGGGGTGGGAATGGAGATATTTGGGGTCGGTAGCGGGATTGGAGATGTTTGGGATCGGGGGGGATTGGAGATGTTTGGGGTCGGGGTGAGATTGGAGATGTTAGCGGTCGGGGGGGATTGGAGATGTTTGGGGTCAGGGTGGGATTGGAGATGTTTGGGGTCTGGGTGGGATTGGAGATGTTTGGGATTCGGGGTGGGATTGGAGATGTTTGGGGTCGGGGTGGGTTTGGAGGTGTTTGGGGTCGGGGTGGGATTGGAGATGTTTGGGGTCGGGGAAGGAATGGAGATGTTTGGGGCCGGGGTGGGATTGGAGATGTTTGGGGTCGGGGTGGGATTGGAGATGTTTGGGGTCGGGTGGGATTGGAGGTGTTTGGGGTCGGGGTGGGAATGGAGATATTTGGGGCGGGGTGGGATTGGAGCTGTTTGGGGCGGGGTGGGATTGGATATGTTTGGGGTCGGGTGGGAAAGGAGATGTTTGGGGTCGGGGTGGCAATGGAGATATTTGGGGTCGGGGTGGGATTGGAGATATTTTAGGTCGGGGTGGGATTGGAGATGTTTGGGGTCGGGGTGGGAATGGAGATGTTTGGGGTCATTTTGGGATTGGAGATGTTTGGGGTCGGGGTGGGATTGGAGATATTTGGGGCCGGGGTGGGATTGGAGATGTTTGGGGTCGGGGGGGTATTGGAGATGTTTGGGGTCGGGTTGGGATTGGAGATGTTTGGGGTCGGGTGGGATTGGAGATGTTTGGGGTCGGGGTGGGAATGGAGATATTTGGGGTCGGTAGCGGGATTGGAGATGTTTGGGATCGGGGGGGATTGGAGATGTTTGGGGTCGGGGTGAGATTGGAGATGTTAGCGGTCGGGGGGGATTGGAGATGTTTGGGGTCAGGGTGGGATTGGAGATGTTTGGGGTCGGTGTGGGATTGGAGATGTTTGGGGTCGGGGTGGGATTGGAAATGTTTGGGGTCGGGGGGGTGATTGGAGATGTTTGGGGTCGGAGTGGGATTGGAGACGTTTGGGGTCGGGGTGGGATTGCAGACGTTTGGGGTCGGGGTGGGAATGGAGATGTTTGGGGTCGGGGTGGGATTGGAGATGTTTGGGGCCCGGGTGGGATTGGAGATGATTGGTGTCGCGGGGGGTGGATTGGAGATGTTTGGGGTCAGGGGGGGTTGGGGATGTTTGGGGTCAGAGGGGATTGGAGACGTTTGGGGTCGGGGTGGGTTTGGAGATGTTTGGGGACGGGGTGGGAATGGAGATATTTGGGGCGGGGTGGGATTGGAGATGTTTGGGGCGGGGTGGGATTGGAGATGTTTGGGGTCGGGTGGGATTGGAGATGTTTGGGGTCGGGGTGGGAATGGAGATATTTGGGGTCGAGGTGGGATTGGAGATGTTTTGGGTCAGGGTGTGATTGGAGATGTTTGGGGTCGGGTGGAATTGGAGATGATTGGGGTCGGGGAGATTGGAGATGTTAGGGGTCGGGGTGGATTGGAGATGTTTGGGGTCGGGGGGATTGGAGATGTTTGGGGTCGGGTGTGGGATTGCAGATGTTTGGAGTCGGGGTGGGACTGGAGCCGTTTGGGGTCGGGGGGATTGGAGATGTTTGGGGTCGGGGTGGGATTGGAGATGTTTGGAGTCGGGGCGGGATTGGAGATGTTTGGGGTCGGGGGGGATTGGAGATGTTTGGGGTCGGGGGGGGATTGGAGATGTTTGGGGTCAGGGTGGGATTGGAGATGTTTGGGTCGGGGGGGGATTGGAGATATTTGGGGTCGGGGTGGTTTTGGAGATGTTTGGGGTTGGGGTGGGATTGGAGATTTTTGGGGTCGGGGTGAGTTGGAGATATTTGGGGTCCGGGAGGGATTGGAGATGTTTGGGTCGGGGTGGGATTGGAGATGTTTGGGGTCGGGGTGGGATTGGAGATGTTTGGGTTCTGGGTGGGATTGGAGATGATAGGCGTCGGGGGGGGATTGGAGATGTTTGGGGTCGAGGTGGGATTGGAGATGTTTGGGGCCAGGGTGGGATTGGAGATGTTTGGGGTCGGGGTGGGATTGGAGATGTTTGGGGTCGGGTGGGATTGGAGATGTTTGGGGTCGGGGTGGGAATGGAGATATTTGGGGCGGGGTGGGATTGGAGATGTTTGGGGCGGGGTGGGATTGGATATGTTTGGGCTCGGGTGGGATTGGAGATGTTTGGGGTGGGGGTGGAAATGGATATATTTGGTGTCGGGGTGGGATTGGAGATATTTTGGGTCGGGGTGGGATTGGAGATGTTTGGGGTCGGGGTGGGAATGGAAATGTTTGGAGTCGGGTTGGGATTGGAGATGTTTGGGGTCGAGGTGGGATTGGAGATATTTGGGGCCGGGGTGGGATTGGAGATGTTTGGGGTCGGGAGGGGATTGGAGATGTTTGGGGTCGGGGTGGGATTGGAGATGTTTGGGGTCGGGTGGGATTGGAGATGTTTGGGGTCGGGGTGGGAATGGAGATATTTGGGGCGGGGTGGGATTGGAGATGCTTGTGGCAGGGTGGGATTGGAGATGCTTGTGGCAGGGTGGGATTGGAGATGTTTGGGGTCGGGGTGGGATTGGAGATGTTTGGGGTTGGGGTGGGATTGGAGATGTTTGGGGTCGGGGGTGTGATTGGAGATGTTTGGGGTCGGGGTGGGATTGGAGACGTTTGGGGTTGGGGTGGAATTGCAGACGTTTGGGGTCGGGGTGGGATTGGAGATGTTTGGGGTCGGGGTGGGATCGGAGATGTTTGGTGTCGGGGGGGGTGGATTGGAGATGTTTGGGGTCGGGGGGGTTTGGGGATGTTTGGGGTCAGAGGGGATTGGAGATGTTTGGGGTTGGGGTGGGATTGAAAATGTTTGGGGTCCGGTTGGGATTGGAGATGTTTGGGGTCGGGGTGGGATTGGAGATGTTTGGGGTCGGGGTGGGATTGGAGATGTTTGGGGTCGGGGAGGGATTGGAGATGTTCGGGGTCGGGGGGGATTGGAGATGTTTGGGGTCGGGGAGGGAATGGAGATGTTTGGGGCCTGGGTGGGATTGGAGATGTTTGGGGTCGGGGTGGGATTGGAGAAGTTTGGGGTCAGGTGGGATTGGAGATATTTGGGTTCGGGGTGGGATTCGAGATGTTGGAGGTCGGGGGGTATTGGAGATGTTTGGGTCGGGGTGGGATTGGAGATGTTTGGGTTCAGGGTGGGATTGGAGATGTTTAGGGTTGGGGGGGGATGGAGATGTTTGGGGTTGGGGGTGGAATTGGTGATGTTTGGGGTCGGAGTGGGATTGGAGATGTTTGGGGTCGTAGGCTGCTTGGAGATGTTTGGGGTCGGTGTGAGATTGGAAATGTTTGGGATCAGAGTGGGATTGGAGATGTTTGGGGTCGGGGGGGAATTGGAGATGTTTGGGGTCGTGGTGGGATTGGAGATGTTTGGGGTCGGGGTGGGATTGGAGATGTTTGGGATGAGAGTGGGATTGGAGATGTTTGGGGTCGAGGGGGGGATTGGAGATGTTTGGGATCAGAGTGGGTTTGGAGATGTTTGAGGTCGGGGTGGGATTGGAGATGTTTGGGGTCGGGGTGGGATTGGAGAAGTTTGGGGTCGGGGTGGGATTGGAGATGTTTGGGGTCGGCGGGGTGATTGGAGATGTTTGGGGTCGGGGTGGGATTGGAGATGTTTGGGGTCGGGGGGTGCTTTGAGATGTTTGGGGTCGGGGTGAGATTGGAGGAGTTTGGGGTCGGGGTGGGATTGGAGATGTTTGGGGTCGGGGGGTTGATTGGAGAAGTTTTGGCTCGGGTTGGGATTGGAGATGTTTGGGGTCGGGGGGTGCTTGGAGATGTTTGGGGTCGGGGTGAGATTGGAAATGTTTGGGATCAGAGTGGGATTGGAGATGTTTGGGGTCGGGGGGGGATTGGAGATGTTTGGGGTGGTGGTGGGATTGGAGATGTTTGGGGTCGGGGTGGGATTGGAGATGTTTGGGATCAGAGTGGGATTGGAGATGTTTGGTGTCGAGGGGGGGATTGGAGATGTTTGGGATCAGAGTGGGATTGGAGATGTTTGGGGCAGGGGTGGGATTGGAGATGTTTGGGGTCGGGGTGGGATTGGAGGTGTTTGGGGTCGGGGTGAGATTGGAGATGTTTGAGGTCGGGGTGTGATTGGAGATGTTTGGGGTCGGGGTGGGATTGGAGATGTTTGGGGTCGGGGTGGGATTGGAGATATTTGGGGTCGGGGGTGGGTTGGAGATGTTTGGGGTCTGGTGGTGATTGGAGAAATTTTGGGGTTGGGGTGGGATTGGAGAAGTTTGGGGTCGGGGGGGATTGGAGATGTTTGGGGTCGGGGTGGGATTGGAGATGTTTTGGCGTCGGGATGTGATTGGAGATGTTTGTCGTCGGGGTGGGATTGGAGATGATTGTGGTCGGGGTGGGATAGGAGATGTTTGGGGTCGGGGTGGGATTGGAGATGTTTGGTGTCGGGAGGGGATTGGAGATGTTTGGGATCGAAGTGGGATTGGGGATGTTTGTGGTCGGGGGGGAGTTGGAGATGTTTGGGGTCGGGGTGGGATTGGAGATGTTTGGGGTCGAGGGGGGATTGGAGATGTTTGGGGTCAGGGTGGATTGGAGATGTTTGGGGTCGGGGTGGGAATGGAGATGTTTTGGGGTCGGGGTGGGATTGGAGATGTTTGGGGTCGGCGGGGAGATTGGAGATGTTTGGGGTCGGGGTGGGATTGGAGATGTTTTGGGGTCGGGGTGGGATTGGAGATGTTTGGGGTCAGGGTGGGATTAGAGATATTTGGGGTCAGAGTGGGATTGGAGATGTTTGGGGTCAGGGTGGGATTGGAGACGTTTGGGGTCGGGGGGTTGCAGATGTTTGGGGTCAGTGGGGGATTGGAAATGTTTGGGGTCAGCATGGGATTGGACATGTTTGGGGTCGGGCTGGGATTGGAGATGTTTGGGGTCGGGGTGGGATTGGAGATGTTTGGGGTCAGGGGGGTGATTGGAGATGTTTGGGGTCTGGTGGTGATTGGAGAAATTTTGGGGTTGGGGTGGGATTGGAGAAGTTTGGGGTCGGGGGGGATTGGAGATGTTTGGGGTCGGGGTGGGATTGGAGATGTTTTGGCGTCGGGGTGTGATTGGAGATGTTTGTCGTCGGGGTGGGATTGGAGATGATTGTGGTCGGGGTGGGATTGGAGATATTTGGGGTCGGGTGGGATTGGAGATGTTTGGTGTCGGGAGGGGATTGGAGATGTTTGGGATCGAAGTGGGATTGGGGGTGTTTGTGGTCGGGGGGGAGTTGGAGATGTTTGGGGTCGGGGTGGGATTGGAGATGTTTGGGGTCGGGGGGGGATTGGAGATGTTTGGGGTCAGGGTGGATTGGAGATGTTTGGGGTCGGGGTGGGAATGGAGAAGTTTTGGGGTCGGGGTGGGATTGGAGATGTTTGGGGTCGGCGGGGGGATTGGAGATGTTTGGGGTCGGGGTGGGATTGGAGATGTTTTGGGGTCGGGGTGGGATTGGAGATGTTTGGGGTTGGGGTGGGATTGGAGATGTTTGGGGTCAGGGTGGGATTAGAGATATTTGGGGTCAGAGTGGTATTGGAGATGTTTGGGGTCAGGGTGGGATTGGAGATGTTTGGGGTCGGGGGGTTGCAGATGTTTGGGGTCAGTGGGGGATTGGAAATGTTTGGGGTCAGCGTGGGATTGGAGATGTTTGGGGTCGGGCTGGGATTTGAGATGTTTGGGGTCGGGGTGGGATGGGAGATGTTTGGGGTCGGGTGGGGATTGGAGATGTTTGGGGTCGGGGGGGGTTTGGGGATGTTTGGCGTCAGGGTGGGATTGGAGATGTTTGGGGTCGGGGGGGATTGGAGATATTTGGGGTCGGGGTGGGTTTGGAGATGTTTGGGGTTGGGGTGGGATTGGAGATGTTTGGGGTCGGGGTGAGTTGGAGATGTTTCGGGTCGGGGTGGGATTGGAGATGTTTGGGGTCTGGGTGGGATTGGAGATGTTAGGCATCGGGGGGGATTGGAGATGTTTGGGGTCGGGGTGGGATTGGAGATGTTTGGGGTCAGGGTGGAATTGGAGATGTTTGGGGTCGGGTGGGATTGGAGATGCTTGGGGTCGGGGTGGGAATGGAGATATTTGGGGCGGGGTGGGATTGGAGATGATTGGGGCGGGGTGGGATTGGATATGTTTGGGGTCGGGTGGGATTGGAGATGTTTGGGGTCGGGGTGGAAATGGATATATTTGGTGTCGGGGTGGGATTGGAGATGATTGTGGTCGGGGTGGGATTGGAGATGTTTAGGGTCGGGGTGGGATTGGAGATGTTTGGTGTCGGGAGGGGATTGGAGATGTTTGGGATCGAAGTGGGATTGGGGGTGTTTGTGGTCGGGGGGGAGTTGGAGATGTTTGGGGTCGGGGTGGGATTGGAGATGTTTGGGGTCGGGGGGTGATTGGAGATGTTTGGGGTCAGGGTGGATTGGAGATGTTTGGGGTCGGGGTGGGAATGGAGAAGTTTTGGGGTCGGGGTGGGATTGGAGATGTTTGGGGTCGGCGGGGGGATTGGAGATGTTTGGGGTCGGGGTGGGATTGGAGATGTTTTGGGGTCGGGGTGGGATTGGAGATGTTTGGGGTTGGGGTGGGATTGGAGATGTTTGGGGTCAGGGTGGGATTAGAGATATTTGGGGTCAGAGTGGTATTGGAGATGTTTGGGGTCAGGGTGGGATTGGAGATGTTTGGGGTCGGGGGGTTGCAGATGTTTGGGGTCAGTGGGGGATTGGAAATGTTTGGGGTCAGCGTGGGATTGGAGATGTTTGGGGTCGGGCTGGGATTTGAGATGTTTGGGGTCGGGGTGGGATGGGAGATGTTTGGGGTCGGGTGGGGATTGGAGATGTTTGGGGTCGGGGGGGTTTGGGGATGTTTGGCGTCAGGGTGGGATTGGAGATGTTTGGGGTCGGGGGGGATTGGAGATATTTGGGGTCGGGGTGGGTTTGGAGATGTTTGGGGTTGGGGTGGGATTGGAGATGTTTGGGGTCGGGGTGAGTTGGAGATGTTTCGGGTCGGGGTGGGATTGGAGATGTTTGGGGTCTGGGTGGGATTGGAGATGTTAGGCATCGGGGGGGATTGGAGATGTTTGGGGTCGGGGTGGGATTGGAGATGTTTGGGGTCAGGGTGGAATTGGAGATGTTTGGGGTCGGGTGGGATTGGAGATGCTTGGGGTCGGGGTGGGAATGGAGATATTTGGGGCGGGGTGGGATTGGAGATGATTGGGGCGGGGTGGGATTGGATATGTTTGGGGTCGGGTGGGATTGGAGATGTTTGGGGTCGGGGTGGAAATGGATATATTTGGTGTCGGGGTGGGATTGGAGATATTTTGGGTCGGGCTGGGATTGGAGATGTTTGGGGTCGGTGTGGGAATGGAAATGTTTGGGGTCGGGTTGGGATTGGAGATGTTTGGGGTCGGGGTGGGATTGGAGATATTTGGGGCCGGGGTGGGATTGGAGATGTTTGGGGTCGGGGGGGGATTGGAGATGTTTCGGGTCGGGGTGGGATTGGAGATGTTTGGGGTCGGGTGGGATTGGAGATGTTTGGGGTCGGGGTGGGAATGGAGATATTTGGGGCGGGGTGGGATTGGAGATGCTTGGGGCGGGGTGGGATTGGAGATGTTTGGGGTCAGGTGGGATTGGAGATGTTTGGGGTCGGGGTGGGAATGGAGATATTTGGGGTCGGGGTGTGATTGGAGATGTTTTGGGTCGGAGTGCGATTGGAGATATTTGGGGTCGGGTGTGATTGGAGATGTTTGGGGTCGGGGTGGGATTGCAGATCTTTGGGGTCGGGGTGGGACTGGAGACGTTTGGGATTGGGGGGGATTGGAGATGTTTAGGGTCGGGGTGGGATTGGAGATGTTTGGGGTCGGGGTGGGATTGGAGATGTTTAGGGTCGGTAGCGGGATTGGAGATGTTTGGGATCGGGGGGGATTGGAGATGTTTGGGGTCGGGGTGAGATTGGAGATGTTAGCGGTCGGGGGGTTTGGAGATGTTTGGGGTCAGGGTGGGATTGGAGATGTTTGGGGTCGGGGTGGGATTGGAGATGTTTGGGGTTGGGGTGGGATTGGAGATGTTTGGGGTCGGGGGGGTGATTGGAGATGTTTGGGGTCGGGGTGGGATTGGAGACGTTTGGGTATGGGGTGGAATTGCAGACGTTTGGCTTCGGGGTGGGATTGGAGATGTTTGGGGTCGGGGTGGGATTGGAGATGTTTGGGGTCAGGGTGGGATTGGAGATGTTTGGGGTCGGGGTGGGATTGGAGATGTTTGGGGTTGGGGTGGGATTGGAGATGTTTGGGGTCGGGGGGGTGATTGGAGATGTTTGTCGTCGGGGTGGGTTTGGAGATGTTTGTGGTCGGGGTGGGATTGGAGATGTTTGGGGTCGGGGTGGGATTGGAGATGTTTGGTGTCGGGAGGGGATTGGAGATGTTTGGGATCGAAGTGGGATTGGGGATGTTTGTGGTCGGGGGGGAGTTGGAGATGTTTGGGGTCGGGGTGGGATTGGAGATGTTTGGGGTCGGGGGGGGATTGGAGATGTTTGGGGTCGGGGTGGATTGGAGATGTTTGGGGTCGGGGTGGGAATGGAGATGTTTTGGGGTCGGGGTGGGATTGGAGATGTTTGGGGTCAGCGGGGGGATTGGAGATGTTTGGGGTCGGGGTGGGATTGGAGATATTTTGGGGCCGGGGTGGGATTGGAGATGTTTGGGTTCGGGGTGGAATTGGAGATGTTTGGGGTCAGGGTGGGATTAGAGATATTTGGGGTCAGAGTGGGATTGGAGATGTTTGGGGTCAGGGTGGGATTGGAGATGTTTGGGGTCGGGGTTTGCAGATGTTTGTGGTCAGTGGGGTATTGGAGATGTTTGGGGTCAGCGTGGGATTGGAAATGTTTGGGGTCGGGCTGGGATTGGAGATGTTTGGGGTCGGGGTGGGTTTGGAGATGTTTGGGGTCGGGTGGGGATTGGAGATGTTTGGGGTTGGGTGGGATTGGAGATGTTTGGGGTCGGGGTGGGATTGGAGATGTTTGGAGTCGGGATGGGATTGGAGATGTTTGGGGTCGTGGTGCGATTGGAGATGTTTGTGGTCGGGGGGGATTGGAGATGTTTGTGGTCACGGGAGGATTGGAGAAGTTTAGGCTCGGGGGAATTGGAGATGTTTGGGGTCGGGGTGGGATTGGAGATGTTTGGGGTCGCAGTGGGATTGGAGAAGTTTGGGGTCGGGGTGGGACTGGAGATATTTGGGGCGGGGTGGAATTGGAGATGTTTGGGGCGGGGTGGGATTGGATATGTTTGGGGTCGGGTGGGATTGGAGATGTTTGGGGTCGGGGTGGAAATTGGTATATTTGGTGTCGGGGTGGGATTGGAGATATTTTGGGTCGGGGTGGGATTGGAGATGTTTGGGGTCGGGGTGGGAATGGAAATGTTTGGGGTCGGGTTGGGATTGGAGATGTTTGGGGTCGGGGTGGGATTGGAGATGTTTGGGTTCGGGTGGGATTGGAGATGTTTGGGGTCGGGGTGGGAATGGAGATATTTGGGGCGGGGTGGGATTGGAGATGTTTGGGGCGGGGTGGGATTGGATATGTTTGGGGTCGGGTGGGATTGGAGATGTTTGGGGTCGGGGTGGAAATGGAAATGTTTGGGGTCGGGTTGGGATTGGAGATGTTTGGGGTCGGGGTGGAATTGGAGATATTTGGTGCCGGGGTGGGATTGCAGATGTTTGGGGTCGGGGGGGGATTGGAGATGTTTGGGGTCGGGGTGGGATTGGAGATGTTTGGGGTTGGGTGGGATTGGAGATGTTTGGGGTCGGGGTGGGAATGGAGATATTTGGGGCGGGGTGGGATTGGAGATGCTTGGGGCGGGGTGGGATTGGAGATGTTTGGGGTCGGGTGGGATTGGAGATGTTTGGGGTCGGGGTGGGAATGGAGATATTTGGGGTCGGGGTGGGATTGGAGATGTTTGGGGCGGGGTGGGATTGGATATGTTTGGGGTCGGGTGGGATTGGAGATGTTTGGGGTCGGGGTGGAAATGGGTATATTTGGTGTCGGGGTGGGATTGGAGATATTTTGGGTCGGGGTGGGATTGGAGATGTTTGGGGTCAGGGTGGGAATGGAAATGTTTGGGGTCGGGTTGGGATTGGAGATGTTTGGGGTCGGGGTGGGATTGGAGATATTTGGGGCCGGGGTGGGATTGGAGATGTTTGGGGTCGGGGGGGGATTGGAGATGGTTGGGGTCGGGGTGGGATTGGAGATGTTTGGGGTCGGGTGGGATTGGAGATGTTTGGGGTCGGGGTGGGAATGGAGATATTTGGGGCGGGGTGGGATTGGAGATGCTTGGGGCGGGGTGGGATTGGAGATGTTTGGGGTCGGGTGGGATTGGAGATGTTTGGGGTCGGGGTGGGAATGGAGATATTTGGGGTCGGGCTGGGATTGGAGATGTTTTGGCTCGGTGTGCGATTGGAGATATTTGGGGTCGGGTGGGATTGGAGATGTTTGGGGTCGGGGTGGGATAGCAGATCTTTGGGGTCGGGGTGGGACTGGAGACGTTTGGGGTCGGGGGGGATTGGAGATGTTTAGGGTCGGGGTGGGATTGGAGATGTTTGGGGTCGGGGTGGGATTGGAGATGTTTAGGGTCGGTAGCGGGATTGGAGATGTTTGGGATAGGGGGGGATTGGAGATGTTTGGGGTCGGGGTGAGATTGGAGATGTTAGCGGTCGGGGGGATTGGAGATGTTTGGGGTCAGGGTGGGATTGGAGATGTTTGGGGTCGGGGTGGGATTGGAGATGTTTGGGGTTGGGGTGGGATTGGAGATGTTTGGGGTCGGGGGGGTGATTGGAGATGTTTGGGGTCGGGGTGGGATTGGAGACGTTTGGGGTTGGGGTGGAATTGCAGACGTTTGGGGTCGGGGTGGGATTGGAGATGTTTGGGGTCGGGGTGGGATTGGAGATGTTTGGGGTCAGGGTGGGATTGGAGATGTTTGGGGTTGTGGTGGGATTGGAGATGTTTGGGGTTGGGGTGGGATTGGAGATGTTTGGGGTCGGGGGGGTGATTGGAGATGTTTGTCGTCGGGGTGGGATTGGAGATGTTTGTGGTCGGGGTGCGATTGGAGATGTTTGGGGTCGGGGTGGGATTGGAGATGTTTGGTGTCGGGAGGGTTTGGAGATGTTTGGGATCGAAGTGGGATTGGGGATGTTTGTGGTCGGGGGGGAGTTGGAGATGTTTGGGGTCGGGGTGGGATTGGAGATGTTTGGGGTCGGGGGGGGATTGGAGATGTTTGGGGTCGGGGTGGATTGGAGATGTTTGGGGTCGGGGTGGGAATGGAGATGTTTTGGGGTCGGGGTGGCATTGGAGATGTTTGGGGTCGGCGGGGGGATTGGAGATGTTTGGGGTCGGGGTGGGATTGGAGATGTTTTGGGGTCGGGGTGGGATTGGAGATGTTTGGGTTCGGGGTGGAATTGGAGATGTTTGGGGTCAGGGTGGGATTAGAGATATTTGGGGTCAGAGTGGGATTGGAGATGTTTGGGGTCAGGGTGGGATTGGAGATGTTTGGGGTCGGGGTTTGCAGATGTTTGGGGTCAGTAGGGGATTGGAGATGTTTGGGGTCAGCGTGGGATTGGAGATGTTTGGGGTCGGGCAGGGATTGGAGATGTTTGGGGTCGGGGTGGGATTGGAGATGTTTGGGGTCGGGTGGGGATTGGAGATGTTTGGGGTCGGGTGGGATTGGAGATGTTTGGGGTCGGGGTGGGATTGGAGATGTTTGGAATCGGGATGGGATTGGAGATGTTTGGGGTCGTGGTGCGATTGGAGATGTTTGTGGTCGGGGGGGATTGGAGATGTTTGTGGTCACGGGAGGATTGGAGAAGTTTAGGCTCGGGGGAATTGGAGATGTTTGGGGTCGGGGTGGGATTGGAGATGTTTGGGGTCGGGTGGGATTGGAGATGTTTGGGGTCGGGGTGGAAATGGATATATTTGGTGTCGGGGTGGGATTGGAGATATTTTGGGTCGGGGTGGGATTGGAGATGTTTGGGGTCGGGGTGGGAATGGAAATGTTTGGGGTCGGGTTGGGATTGGAGATGTTTGGGGTCGGGGTGGGATTGGAGATGTTTGGGGTCGGGTGGGATTGGAGATGTTTGGGGTCGGGGTGGGAATGGAGATATTTGGGTCGGGGTGGGATTGGAGATGTTTGGGGCGGGGTGGGATTGGATATGTTTGGGGTCGGGTGGGATTGGAGATGTTTGGGGTCGGGGTGGAAATGGATATATTTGGTGTCGGGGTGGGATTGGAGATATTTTGGGTCGGGGTGGGATTGGAGATGTTTGGGGTCGGGGTGGGAATGGAAATGTTTGGGGTCGGGTTGGGATTGGAGATGTTTGGGGTCGGGGTGGGATTGGAGATATTTGGGGCCGGGGTGGGATTTGAGATGTTTGGGGTTGGGGGGGGATTGGAGATGTTTGGGGTCGGGTTGGGATTGGAGATGTTTGGGGTTCGTGGGATTGGAGATGTTTGGGGTCGGGGTGGGAATGGAGATATTTGGGGTCGGGGTGGGATTGGAGGTGTTTTGGGTCGGTGTGCGATTGGAGATGTTTGGGGTCGGGTGGGATTGGAGATGTTTGGGGTCGGGGTGGGATTGCAGATCTTTGGGGTCGGGGTGGGACTGGAGACGTTTGGGGTCGGGGGGGATTGGAGATGTTTAGGGTCGGGGTGGGATTGGAGATGTTTGGGGTCGGGGTGGGATTGGAGATGTTTTGGGTCGGTAGCGGGATTGGAGATGTTTGGGATCGGGGGGGATTGGAGATGTTTGGGGTCGGGATGAGATTGGAGATGTTAGCGGTCGGAGGGAATGGAGATGTTTGGGGTCAGGGTGGGATTGGAGATGTTTGGGGTCGGGGTGGGATTGGAGATGTTTGGGGTCGGGGTGGGATTGGAGATGTTTGGGGTCGGGGGGGTGATTGGAGATGTTTGGGGTCGGGGTGGGATTGGAGACGTTTGGGGTTGGGGTGGAATTGCAGACGTTTGGGGTCGGGGTGGGATTGGAGATGTTTGGGGTCGGGGTAGGATTGGAGATGTTTGGGGCCCGGGTGGGATTGGAGATGTTTGGTGTCGGGGGGGGTGGATTGGAGATGTTTGGGGTCGGGGGGGTTTGGGGATGTTTGGGGTCAGAGGGGATTGGAGACGTTTGGGGTCGGGGTGGTTTTGGAGATGTTTGGGGTTGGGGTGGGATTGAAAATGTTTGGGGTCCGGTTGGGATTGGAGATGTTTGGGGTCGGGGTGGGATTGGAGATGTTTGGGGTCGGGGTGGGATTGGAGATGTTTGGGGTCGGGGAGGGATTGGAGATATTCGGGGTCGGGGGGGATTGGAGATGTTTGGGGTCGGGGAGGGAATGGAGATGTTTGGGGCCGGGGTGGGATTGGAGATGTTTGGGGTCGGGGTGGGATTGGAGATGTTTGGGGTCGGGTGGGATTGGAGATGTTTGGGGTCGGGGTGGGAATGGAGATATTTGGGGCGGGGTGGGATTGGAGATGTTTGGGGTTGGGGTTGGATTGGAGATGTTTGGGGTCGGGTGGGATTGGAGATATTTAAGGTCGGGGTGGGATTGGAGATATTTGGGGTCAGGGTGGGATTGGAGATGTTTGGGGTCGGGGTGGGACTGCAGATGTTTGGGGCCTGGGTGGGATTGGAGATGTTTGGGGTCGGGGTGGGATTGGAGATGTTTGGGGTCAGGTGGGATTGGAGATATTTGGGTTCGGGGTGGGATTCGAGATGTTTGAGGTCGGGGGGTATTGGAGATGTTTGGGTCGGTGTGGGATTGGAGATGTTTGGGTTCAGGGTGGGATTGGAGATGTTTAGGGTCGGGGGGGGTTGGAGATGTTTGGGGTCGGGGGTGGAATTGGTGATGTTTGGGGTCGGAGTGGGATTGGAGATGTTTGGGGTCGTAGGGTGCTTGGAGATGTTTGGGGTCGGGTGAGATTGGAAATGTTTGGGATCAGAGTGGGATTGGAGATGTTTGGGGTCGGGGGGGAATTGGAGATGTTTGGGGTCGTGGTGGGATTGGAGATGTTTGGGGTCGGGGTGGGATTTGAGATGTTTGGGATCAGAGTGGGATTGGAGATGTTTGGGGTCGACGGGGGGATTGGAGATGTTTGTGATCAGAGTGGGATTGGAGATGTTTGAGGTCGGGGTGGGATTGGAGATGTTTGGGGTCGGGGTGGGATTGGAGAAGTTTGGGGTCGGGGTGGGATTGGAGATATTTGGGGTCGGGGGGATGATTGGAGATGTTTGGGCTCGGGGTGGGATTGGAGATGTTTGGGGTCGGGGGGTGCTTGGAGATGTTTGGGGTCGGGGTGAGATTGGAAATGTTTGGGATCAGAGTGGGATTGGAGATGTTTGGGGTCGGGGGGGATTGGAGATGTTTGGGGTTGTGGTGGGATTGGAGATGTTTGGGGTCGGGGTGGGATTGGAGATGTTTGGGATCAGAGTGGGATTGGAGATGTTTGGGGTCGAGGGGGGGATTGGAGATGTTTGGGATCAGAGTGGGATTGGAGATGTTTGGGGTAGGGGTGGGATTGGAGATGTTTGGGGTCGGGGTGGGATTGGAGGTGTTTGGGGTCGGGGTGTGATTGGAGATGTTTGGGGTCGGGGTGTGATTGGAGATGTTTGGGGTCGGGGTGGGATTGGAGATGTTTGGGGTCGGGGTGGGATTGGAGATGTTTGGGGTCGGGGGGGGGATTGGAGATGTTTGGGGTCTAGTGGTGATTGGAGAAATTTTGGGGTTGGGGTGGGATTGGAGAAGTTTGGGGTCGGGGGGGATTGGAGATGTTTGGGGTCGGGGTGGGATTGGAGATATTTTGGCGTCGGGGTGTGATTGGAGATGTTTGTCGTCGGGGTCGGATGGAGATGTTTGTGGTCGGGGTGGGATTGGAGATGTTTGGGGTCGCGGTGGGATTGGAGATGTTTGGTGTCGGGAGGGGATTGGAGATGTATGGGATCGAAGTGGGATTGGGGATGTTTGTGGTCGGGGGGGAGTTGGAGATGTTTGGGGTCAGGGTGGGATTGGAGATGTTTGGGGTCGGGGGGCGATTGGAGATGTTTGGGGTCAGGGTGGATTGGAGATGTTTGGGGTCGGGGTGGGAATGGAGATGATTTGGGGTCGGGGTGGGATTGGAGATGTTTGGGGTCGGCGGGGGGATTGGCGATGTTTGGGGTCGGGGTGGGATTGGAGCTGTTTTGGGGTCGGGGTGGGATTGGAGATGTTTGGGGTCGGGGTGGGATTGGAGATGTTTGGGGTCAGGGTGGGATTAGAGATATTTGGGGTCAGAGTGGGATTGGAGATGTTTGGGGTCAGGGTGGGATTGGAGATGTTTGGGGTCGGGGGGTTGCAGATGTTTGGGGTCAGTGGGGGATTGGAGATGTTTGGGGTCAGCGTGGGATTGGAGATGTTTGGGGTCGGGGTGGGATTGCAGATCTTTGGGGTCGGGGTGGGACTGGAGACGTTTGGGGTCGGGGGGGATTGGAGATGTTTAGGGTCCGGGTGGGATTGGAGATGTTTGGGGTCGGGGTAGGATTGGAGATGCTTTGGGTCGGTAGCGGGATTGGAGATGTTTGGGATCGGGGGGGATTGGAGATGTTTGGGGTTGCGGTGAGATTGGAGATGTTAGCGGTCGGGGGGATTGGAGATGTTTGGGGTCAGGGTGGGATTGGAGATGTTTGGGGTTGGGGTGGGATTGGAGATGTTTGGGGTCGGGGTGGGATTGGAGATGTTTGGGGTCGGGGGGGTGATTGGAGATGTTTGGGGTCAGGGTGGGATTGGAGACGTTTGGGGTTGGGGTGGAATTGCAGACGTTTGGGGTCGGGGTGAGATTGGAGATGTTTGGGGTCGGGGTGGGATTGGAGATGTTTGGGGCCCGGGTGGGATTGGAGATGTTTGGTGTCGGGGGGGGTGGATTGGAGATGTTTGGGGTCGGGGGGGTTTGGGGATGTTTGGGGTCAGAGGGTATTGGAGACGTTTGGGGTCGGGGTGGGTTTGGAGATGTTTGGGGTTGGGGTGGGATTGAAAATGTTTGGGGTCCGGTTGGGATTGGAGATGTTTGGGGTCGGGGTGGGATTGGAGATGTTTGGGGTCGGGGAGGGATTGGAGATGTTCGGGGTCGGGGGGGATTGGAGATGTTTGGGGTCGGGGAGGGAATGGAGATGTTTGGGGCCGGGGTGGGATTGGAGATGTTTGGGGTCGGGGTGGGATTGGAGATGTTTGGGGTCGGGTGGGTTTGGAGATGTTTGGGGTCGGGGTGGGAATGGAGATATTTGGGGCGGGGTGGGATTGGAGATGTTTGGGGTTGGGGTGGGATTGGAGATGTATGGGGTCGGGTGGGATTGGAGATATTTAAGGTCGGGGTGGGATTGGAGATATTTGGGGTCAGGGTGGGATTGGAGATGTTTGGGGTCGGGGTGGGACTGCAGATGTTTGGGGCCTGGGTGGGATTGGAGATGTTTGGGGTCGGGGTGGGATTGGAGATGTTTGGGGTCAGGTGGGATTGGAGATATTTGGGTTCGGGGTGGGATTCGAGATGTTTGAGGTCGGGGGGTATTGGAGATGTTTGGGTCGGTGTGGGATTGGAGATGTTTGGGTTCAGGGTGGGATTGGAGATGTTTAGGGTCGGTGGGGGTTGGAGATGTTTGGGGTTGGGGGTGGAATTGGTGATGTTTGGGGTCGGAGTGGGATTGGAGATGTTTGGGGTCGTAGGGTGCTTGGAGATGTTTGGGGTCGGGGTGAGATTGGAAATATTTGGGATCAGAGTGGGATTGGAGATGTTTGGGGTCGGGGGGGATTTGGAGATGTTTGGGGTCGTGGTGGGATAGGAGATGTTTGGGGTCGGGGTGGGATTGGAGATGTTTGGGATCAGAGTGGGATTGGAGATGTTTGGGGTCGAGGGGGGGATTGGAGATGTTTGGGATCAGAGTGGGATTGGAGATGTTTGAGGTCGGGGTGGGATTGGAGATGTTTGGGGTCGGGGTGGGATTGGAAAGGTTTGGGGTCGGGGTGTGATTGGAGATGTTTGGGGTCGGGGGGGTGATTGGAGATGTTTGGGCTCGGGGTGGGATTGGAGATGTTTGGGGTCGGGGGGTTCTTGGAGATGTTTGGGGTCGGGGTGAGATTGGAAATGTTTGGGATCAGAGTGGGATTGGAGATGTTTGGGGTCTGGGGGGATTGGAGATGTTTGGGGTGGTAGTGGGATTGGAGATGTTTGGGGTCGGGGTGGGATTGGAGATGTTTTGGATCAGAGTGGGATTGGAGATGTTTGGGGTCGAGGGGGGGATTGGAGATGTTTGGGATCAGAGTTGGATTGGAGATGTTTGGGGTAGGGGTGGGATTGGAGATGTTTGGGGTCGGGGTGGGATTGGAGGTGTTTGGGGTTGGGGTCTGATTGGAGATGTTTGGGGTCGGGGTGTGATTGGAGATGTTTGGGGTCGGGGTGGGATTGGAGATGTTTGGGGTCGGGGTGGGATTGGAGATGTTTGGGGTCGGGGGGGATTGGAGATGTTTGGGGTCTGGTGGTGATTGGAGAAATTTTGGGGTTGGGGTGGGTTTGGAGAAGTTTGGGGTCGGGGGGGATTGGAGATGTTTGGGGTCGGGGTGGGATTGGAGATGTTTTGGCGTCGGGGTGTGATTGGAGATGTTTGTCGTCTGGGTGGGATTGGAGATGTTTGTGGTCGGGGTGGGATTGGAGATGTTTGGGGTCGGGGTGGGATTGGAGATGTTTGGTGTCGGGAGGGGATTGGAGATGTATGGGATCGAAGTGGGATTGGGGATGTTTGTGGTCGGGGGGGAGTTGGAGATGTTTGGGGTCAGGGTGGGATTGGAGATGTTTGGGGTCGGGGGGCGATTGGAAATGTTTGGGGTCAGGGTGAATTGGAGATGTTTGGGGTCGGGGTGGGAATGGAGATGTTTTGGGGTCGGGGTGGGATTGGAGATGTTTGGGGTCGGCGGGGGGATTGGAGATGTTTGGGGTCGGGGTAGGATTGGAGCTGTTTTGGGGTCGGGGTGAGATTGGAGATGTTTGGGGTCGGGGTGGGATTGGAGATGTTTGGGGTCAGGGTGGGATTAGAGATATTTGGGGCCAGAGTGGGATTGGAGATGTTTGGGGTCAGGGTGGGATTGGAGATGTTTGGGGTCAGGGTGTTGCAGATGTTTGGGGTCAGTGGAGGATTGGAGATGTTTGGGGTCAGCGTGGGATTGGAGATGTTTTGGGTCGGGCTGGGATTGGAGATGTTTGGGGTCGGGGTGGGATTGGAGATGTTTGGGGTCGGTTGGGGTTTGGAGATGTTTGGGGTCGGTGGGGTTTGGGGATGTTTGGGGTCAGGGTGCGATTGGAGATGTTTGGGGTCGGGGGGGATTGGAGATATTTGGGGTCGGGGTGGGTTTGGAGATGTTTGGGGTTGGGGTGGGATTGGAGATGTTTGGGGTCGGGGTGAGTTGGAAATATTTGGGGTCCGGGAGGGATTGGAGATGTTTGGGGTCGGGGTGGGATTGGAGATGTTTGGGGTCGGGTTGGGATTGGAGATGTTTGGGGTCTGGGTGGGATTGGAGATATTAGGCGTCGGGGGGGGATTGGAGATGTTTGGGGTCGGGGTGGGATTGGAGATGTTTGGGGCCAGGGTGGGATTGGAGATGTTTGGGGTCGGGTGGGATTGGAGATGTTTGGGGTCGGGTGGGATTGGAGATGTTTGGGGTCGGGGTGGGAATGGAGATATTTGGGGCGGGGTGGGATTGGAGATGTTTGGGGCGGGGTGGGATTGGATATGTTTGGGGTCGGGTGGGATTGGAGATGTTTGGGGTCGGGGTGGAAATGGATATATTTGGTGTCGGGGTGGGATTGGAGATATTTTGGATCGGGGTGGGATTGGAGATGTTTGGGGTCGGGGTGGGAATGGAAATGTTTGGGGTCGGGTTGGGATTGGAGATGTTTGGGGTCGGGGTGGGATTGGAGATATTTGGGGCCGGGGTGGGATTGGAGATGTTAGGGGTCGGGTTGGGATTGGAGATGTTTGGGGTCGGGGTGGGATTGGAGATATTTGGGGCCGGGGTGGGATTGGAGATGTTTGGGGTCGGGGGGGGATTGGAGATGTTTGGGGTCGGGGTGGGATTGGAGATGTTTGGGGTCGGGTGGGATTGGAGATGTTTGGGGTCGGGGTGGGAATGGAGATATTTGGGGCGGGGTGGGATTGGAGATGCTTGGGGCGGGGTGGGATTGGAGATGTTTGGGGTCAGGTGGGATTGGAGATGTTTGGGGTCGGGGTGGGAATGGAGATATTTGGGGTCGGGGTGGGATTGGAGATGTTTTGGTTCGGGGTGGGATTGGAGATGTTTAGGGTCGGTAGCGGGATTGGAGATGTTTGGGATCGGGGGCGATTGGAGATGTTTGGGGTCGGGGTGAGATTGGAGATGTTAGCGGTCGGGGGGATTGGAGATATTTGGGGTCGGGGGGGGATTGGAGATGTTTGGGGTCGGGGTGGGATTGGAGATGTTTGGGGTCGGGGGGGTGATTGGAGATGTTTGGGGTCGGGGTGGGATTGGAGACGTTTGGGGTTGGGGTGGAATTGCAGACGTTTGGGGTCGGGGTGGGATTGGAGATGTTTGGGGTCGGGGTGGGATTGGAGATGTTTGGGGTCAGGGTGGGATTGGAGATGTTTGGGGTCGGGGTGGGATTGGAGATGTTTGGGGTTGGGGTGGGATTGGAGATGTTTGGGGTCGGGGGGGTGATTGGAGATGTTTGTCGTCGGGGTGGGATTGGAGATGTTTGTGGTCGGGGTGGGATTGGAGATGTTTGGGGTCGGGTTGGGATTGGAGATGTTTGGTGTTGGGAGGGGATTGGAGATGTTTGGGATCGAAGTGGGATTGGGGATGTTTGTGGTCGGGGGGGAGTTGGAGATGTTTTGGGTCAGGGTGGGATTGGAGATGTTTGGGGTCGGGGGGGGATTGGAGATGTTTGGGGTCGGGGTGGATTGGAGATGTTTGGGGTCGGGGTGGGAATGGAGATGTTTTGGGGTCGGGGTGGGATTGGAGATGTTTGGGGTCGGCGGGGGGATTGGAGATGTTTGGGGTCGGGGTGGGATTGGAGATGTTTTGGGGTCGGGGTGGGATTGGAGATGTTTGGGGTCGGGGTGGGATTGGAGATGTTTGGGGTCAGGGTGGGATTAGAGATATTTGGGGTCAGAGTGGGATTGGAGATGTTTGGGGTCAGGGTGGGATTGGAGATGTTTGGGGTCGGGGTTTGCAGATGTTTGGGGTCAGTGGGGGATTGGAGATGTTTGGGGTCAGCGTGGGATTGGAGATGTTTGGGGTCGGGCTGGGATTGGAGATGTTTGGGGTCGGGGTGGGATTGGAGATGTTTGGGGTCGGGTGGGGATTGGAGATGTTTGGGGTCGGGTGGGATTGGAGATGTTTGGGGTCGGGGTGGGATTGGAGATGTTTGGAGTCGGGATGGGATTGGAGATGTTTGGGGTCGTGGTGCGATTGGAGATGTTTGTGGTCGGGGGGGATTGGAGATGTTTGTGGTCACGGGAGGATTGGAGAAGTTTAGGCTCGGGGGAATTGGAGATGTTTGGGGTCGGGGTGGGATTGGAGATGTTTGGGGTCGCAGTGGGATTGGAGAAGTTTGGGGTCGGGGTGGGACTGGAGATGTTTGGGGTCGTGGGTGGATTGGAGATGTTTGGGGTGGGGGTGCGATTGGAGATATTTGGGGTCGGGGTGGGATTCGAGATGTTTGGGGTCGGGGGGGATAGCTGATGTTTGGGGTCAGGGTGGGATTGGAGATGTTTGGGGTCGGGGTGTGCTTGGAGATGTTTGGGGTCGGGGTGGAATTGGAGATGTTTGGGGTCGGGTGGGATTGGAGATATTTGGGGATGGGGTGGGATTGGAGATGTTTGGGGTCAGGGTGGGATTGGAGATGTTTGGGGTCGGGGTGGGACTGGAGATGTTTGGGGCCCGGGTGGGATTGGAGATGTTTGGGGTCGGGGTGGGTTTGGAGATGTTTGGGGTTGGGTGGGATTGGAGATATTTGGGTTCGGGGTGGGATTGGAGATGTTAGTGGTCAGGGTGGGATTGGAGATGTTTGGGGTCGGGTGGGATTGGAGATATTTGGGGTCGGGGTGGGATTGGAGATATTTGGGGCTGGGTGGGTTTGGAGATGTTTGGGGTCGGGGAGGGACTGGAGATGTTTGTGGCCCGGGTGTGATTGGAGATGTTTGGTGTCGGGGTGGGATTGGAGATGTTTGGGGTCAGGGGGGATTGGAGTTATTTGGGTTCGGGGTGGGATTGGAGATGTTTGGGGTCGGGGGGGGATTGGAGATGTTTGGGTTCGGGGTGGGATTGGAGATGTTTAGGGTCGGGGGGTGTTTGGAGGTGTTTGAGGTCGGGGGGGATTGGAGATGTTTGGGTCGGGGTGAGATTGGAGATGCTTGGGGTTCGGGTGGGATTGGAGATTTTTGGGGTCGGGGTGGGTTTGAAGATTTTTAGGGTTGGGGGGATTTGGAGATGTTTGGGGTCGGGGGTGGAATTGGTGATGTTTGGGGTCGGAGTGGGATTGGAGATGTTTGGGGTCGGGGGGTGCTTGGAGATGTTTGGGGTCGAGGTGAGATTGGAGATGTTTGGGATCAGAGTGGGATTGGAGATGTTTGGGGTCGGGGGGGATTGGAGATGTTTGGGGTTGTGGTGGGATTGGAGATGTTTGGCGTCGGGGTGGGATTGGAGATGTTTGGGATCAGAGTGCAATTGGAGATGTTTGGGGTCGGGGTGGGATTGGAGATGTTTGGAGTCGGGATGGGATTGGAGATGTTTGGGGTCGTGGTGCGTTTGGAGATGTTTGTGGTCGGGGGGAATTGGAGATGTTTGTGGTCACGGGAGGATTGGAGAAATTTAGGCTCGGGGGAATTGGAGATGTTTGGGGTCGGGGTGGGATTGGAGATGTTTGGGGTCGCAGTGGGATTGGAGAAGTTTGGGGTCGGGGGGGGATTGGAGATGTTTGGGGTCGGGGTGGGATTGGAGATATTTGGGGCCGGGGTGGGATTGGAGATGTTTGGGGTCGGGGGGGGATTGGAGATGTTTGGGGTCGGGGTGGGATTGGAGATGTTTGGGGTCGGGTGGGATTGGAGATGTTTGGGGTCGGGGTGGGAATGGAGATATTTGGGGCGGGGTGGGATTGGAGATGCTTGGGGCGGGGTGGGATTGGAGATGTTTGGGGTCGGGTGGGATTGGAGATGTTTGGGGTCGGGGTGGGAATGGAGATATTTGGGGTCGGGGTGGGATTGGAGATGTTTTGGGTCGGGGTGTGATTGGAGATGTTTAGGGTCGGTAGCGGGATTGGAGATGTTTGGGATCGGGGGGGATTGGAGATGTTTGGGGTCGGGGTGAGATTGGAGATGTTAGCGGTCGGGGGGATTGGAGATATTTGGGGTCGGGTGAGATTGGAGATGTTTGGGGTCGGGGTGGGATTGGAGATGTTTAGGGTCGGTAGCGGGATTGGAGATGTTTGGGATCGGGGGGGATTGGAGATGTTTGGGGTCGGGGTGAGATTGGAGATGTTAGCGGTCGGGGGGATTGGAGATGTTTGGGGTCAGGGTGGGATTGGAGATGTTTGGGGTCGGGGAGGGATTGGAGATGTTTGGGGTCGGGGGGGTGATTGGAGATGTTTGGGGTCGGGGTGGGATTGGAGACGTTTGGGGTTGGGGTGGAATTGCAGACGTTTGGGGTCGGGGTGGGATTGGAGATGTTTGGGGTCGGGGTGGGATTGGAGATGTTTGGGGTCAGGGTGGGATTGGAGATGTTTGGGGTCGGGGTGGGATTGGAGATGTTTGGGGTTGGGGTGGGATTGGAGATGTTTGGGGTCGGGGGGGTGATTGGAGATGTTTGTCGTCGGGGTGGGATTGGAGATGTTTGTGGTCGGGGTGGGATTGGAGATGTTTGGGGTCGGGGTGGGATTGGAGATGTTTGGTGTTGGGAGGGGATTGGAGATGTTTGGGATCGAAGTGGGATTGGGGATGTTTGTGGTCGGGGGGGAGTTGGAGATGTTTTGGGTCAGGGTGGGATTGGAGATGTTTGGGGTCGGGGGGGGATTGGAGATGTTTGGGGTCGGGGTGGATTGGAGATGTTTGGGGTCGGGGTGGGAATGGAGATGTTTTGGGGTCGGGGTGGGATTGGAGATGTTTGGGGTCGGCGGGGGGATTGGAGATGTTTGTGGTCGGGGTGGGATTGGAGATGTTTTGGGGTCGGGGTGGGATTGGAGATGTTTGGGGTCGGGGTGGGATTGGAGATGTTTGGGGTCAGGGTGGGATTAGAGATATTTGGGGTCAGAGTGGGATTGGAGATGTTTGGGGTCAGGGTGGGATTGGAGATGTTTGGGGTCGGGGTTTGCAGATGTTTGGGGTCAGTGGGGGATTGGAGATGTTTGGGGTCAGCGTGGGATTGGAGATGTTTGGGGTCGGGCTGGGATTGGAGATGTTTGGGGTCGGGGTGGGATTGGAGATGTTTGGGGTCGGGTGGGGATTGGAGATGTTTGGGGTCGGGTGGGATTGGAGATGTTTGGGGTCGGGGTGGGATTGGAGATGTTTGGAGTCGGGATGGGATTGGAGATGTTTGGGGTCGTGGTGCGATTGGAGATGTTTGTGGTCGGGGGGGATTGGAGATGTTTGTGGTCACGGGAGGATTGGAGAAGTTTAGGCTCGGGGGAATTGGAGATGTTTGGGGTCGGGGTGGGATTGGAGATGTTTGGGGTCGCAGTGGGATTGGAGAAGTTTGGGGTCGGGGTGGGACTGGAGATGTTTGGGGTCGTGGGTGGATTGGAGATGTTTGGGGTGGGGGTGCGATTGGAGATATTTGGGGTCGGGGTGGGATTCGAGATGTTTGGGGTCGGGGGGGATAGCTGATGTTTGGGGTCAGGGTGGGATTGGAGATGTTTGGGGTCGGGGTGTGCTTGGAGATGTTTGGGGTCGGGGTGGAATTGGAGATGTTTGGGGTCAGGTGGGATTGGAGATATTTGGGGATGGGGTGGGATTGGAGATGTTTGGGGTCAGGGTGGGATTGGAGATGTTTGGGGTCGGGGTGGGACTGGAGATGTTTGGGGCCCGGGTGGGATTGGAGATGTTTGGGGTCGGGGTGGGTTTGGAGATGTTTGGGGTTGGGTGGGATTGGAGATATTTGGGTTCGGGGTGGGATTGGAGATGTTAGTGGTCGGGGTGGGATTGGAGATGTTTGGGGTCGGGTGGGATTGGAGATATTTGGGGTCGGGGTGGGATTGGAGATATTTGGGGCGGGGTGGGTTTGGAGATGTTTGGGGTCGGGGAGGGACTGGAGATGTTTGTGGCCCGGGTGTGATTGGAGATGTTTGGTGTCGGGGTGGGATTGGAGATGTTTGGGGTCAGGGGGGATTGGAGTTATTTGGGTTCGGGGTGGGATTGGAGATGTTTGGGGTCGGGGGGGGATTGGAGATGTTTGGGTTCGGGGTGGGATTGGAGATGTTTAGGGTCGGGGGGTGTTTGGAGGTGATTGAGGTCGGGGGGGATTGGAGATGTTTGGGTCGGGGTGAGATTGGAGATGCTTGGGTTTCGGGTGGGATTGGAGATTTTTGGGGTCGGGGTGGGTTTGAAGATTTTTAGGGTTGGGGGGATTTGGAGATGTTTGGGGTCGGGGGTGGAATTGGTGATGTTTGGGGTCGGAGTGGGATTGGAGATGTTTGGGGTCGGGGGGTGCTTGGAGATGTTTGGGGTCGAGGTGAGATTGGAGATGTTTGGGATCAGAGTGGGATTGGAGATGTTTGGGGTCGGGGGGGATTGGAGATGTTTGGGGTTGTGGTGGGATTGGAGATGTTTGGCGTCGGGGTGGGATTGGAGATGTTTGGGATCAGAGTGCAATTGGAGATGTTTGGGGTCGGGGTGGGATTGGAGATGTTTGGAGTCGGGATGGGATTGGAGATGTTTGGGGTCGTGGTGCGTTTGGAGATGTTTGTGGTCGGGGGGAATTGGAGATGTTTGTGGTCACGGGAGGATTGGAGAAATTTAGGCTCGGGGGAATTGGAGATGTTTGGGGTCGGGGTGGGATTGGAGATGTTTGGGGTCGCAGTGGGATTGGAGAAGTTTGGGGTCGGGGTGGGACTGGAGATGTTTGGGGTCGTGGGTGGATTGGAGATGTTTGGGGTGGGGGTGCGATTGGAGATATTTGGGGTCGGGGTGGGATTCGAGATGTTTGGGGTCGGGGGCGATAGCTGATGTTTGGGGTCAGGGTGGGATTGGAGATGTTTGGGGTCGGGGTGTGCTTGGAGATGTTTGGGGTCGGGGTGGGATTGGAGATGTTTGGGGTCGGGTGGGATTGGAGATATTTGGGGATGGGGTGGGATTGGATATGTTTGGGGTCAGGGTGGGATTGGAGATGTTTGGGGTCGGGGTGGGACTGGAGATGTTTGGGGCCCGGGTGGGATTGGAGATGTTTGGGGTCGGGGTGGGTTTGGAGATGTTTGGGGTCGGGTGGGATTGGAGATATTTGGGTTCGGGGTGGGATTGGAGATGTTAGGGGTTGGGGTGGGATTGGAGATGTTTGGGGTCGGGTGGGATTGGAGATATTTGGGGTCGGGGTGGGATTGGAGATATTTGGGGCGGGTTGGGTTTGGAGATGTTTGGGGTCGGGGAGGGACTGGAGATGTTTGTGGCCCGGGTGTGATTGGAGATGTTTGGTGTCGGGGTGGGATTGGAGATGTTTGGGGTCAGGGGGGATTGGAGATATTTGGGTTCGCGGTGGGATTGGAGATGTTTGGGGTCGGGGGGGAATTGGAGATGTTTGGGTTCGGGGTGGGATTGGAGATGTTTAGGGTCGGGGGGTGTTTGGAGGTGATTGAGGTCGGGGGGGATTGGAGATGTTTGGGTCGGGGTGGGATTGGAGATGCTTGGGGTTGGGGTGGGATTGGAGATTTTTGGAGTCGGGGTGGGTTTGAAGATTTTTAGGGTTGGGGGGATTTGGAGATGTTTGGGGTCGGGGTGGAATTGGTGATGTTTGGGGTCGGAGTGGGATTGGAGATGTTTGGGGTCGGGGGGTGCTTGGAGATGTTTGGGGTCGAGGTGAGATTGGAGATGTTTGGGATCAGAGTGGGCTTGGAGATGTTTGGGGTCGTGGGGGATTGGAGATGTTTGGGGTTGTGGTGGGATTGGAGATGTTTGGCGTCGGTGTGGGATTGGAGATGTTTGGGATCAGAGTGCAATTGGAGATGTTTGAGGTCGAGGGGGGGATTTGAGATGTTTGGGAGCAGAGTGGGATTGGAGATGTTTGGGGTCGGGGGGGTGATTGGAGATGTTTGGGAGCAGAGTGGGATTGGAGATTTTTGGGGTCGGGGTGTGATTGGAGATGTTTGGGGTCGGGTGGGATTGGAGATGTTTGGGGTCGGGGTGGGATTGGAGATGTTTGGGGTCGGGGTGGGATTGGAGATGTTTGGGGTCAGGGTGCGATTGGAGATGTTTGGGGTCGGGGGGGTGATTGCAGATGTTTGGGAGCAGAGTGGGATTGGAGATTTTTGGGGTCGGGGTGTGATTGGAGATGTTTGGGGTCGGGTGGGATTGGAGATGTTTGGGGTCGGGGTGGGATTGGAGATGTTTGGGGTCGGGGTGGGATTGGAGATGTTTGGAGTCGGGGCGGATTGGAGATGTTTGGGGTCTGGTGGGGATTCGAGATTCTTTGGGGTCGGGGTGAGATTGGAGATGTTTGGGGTCGGGGGGGATTGGAGATGTTTGGGGTCGGGATGGGACTGGAGATGTTTGGGGTCGGGGTGGGATTGGAGATGTTTGGGGTCGGGGGGGTTTGGAGATGTTTGGGGTCGGGGTGGGATTGGAGATGTTTGGGGTCGGGGTGGAATTGGAGATGTTTGGGGTCGGGGGTGCTTGGAGATGTTTGGGGTCGGGGGGTTTGGAGATGTTTGGGGTCGGGGCGGGATTGGAGATGTTTGGGGTCGGGGCGGGATTGGAGATGTTTGGGGTCGGGGCGGGATTGGAGATGTTTGGGGTCGGGGCGGGATTGGAGATGTTTGGGGTCGGGGCGTGATTGGAGATGTTTGGGGTCGGGGCGGGATTGGAAATGTTTGGGGTCGGGGGGGGGATTGTAGATGTTTGGGGTCGGGGTGGGATTGGTAATGTTTGGGGTCGGGGTGGGATTGCAGATGCTTGGGGTCGGGGGTGATTGGAGATGTTTGGGGTCGGGGTGGGATTGGAGACGTTTGGGGTCGGGTGTGATTGGAGACGTTTGGGGTCGGGGTGGGATTGCAGAAGTTTGTGGTCGGGTGGGATTGGCGATGTTTGGGGTCGGGGTGTGATTGGAGATGTTTGGGGCCCGGGTGGGATTGGAGGTGTTTGGTGTTAAGCGGGGGGGATTGGAGATGTTTGGGGTCGGGGGGGATTGGAGATGTTTGGGGTCAGAGGGGGTTGGAGACGTTTGGGGTCGGGGTGGGTTTGGAGATGTTTGGGGTTGGGGTGGGATTGGAGATGTTTGGAGTCGGGGTGGGTCTGGAGATGTTTGGGGTCTGGGTGGGATTGGAGATGTTTGGGGTCGGGTTTGGATTGGAGATGTTTGGGGTCGGGGTGGGATTGGAGATGTTAGCGGTCGGGGGGGATTGGAGATGTTTGGGGTCAGGGTGGGATTGGAGATGTTTGGGGTCAGGGTGGGATTGGAGATGTTTGGGGTCGGGGGGATGATTGGAGATGTTTGGGGTCGGGGTGGGATTGGAGGCGTTTGGGGTCGGGGTGGGGTTGCAGACATTTGGGGTCGGGGTGGGATTGGAGATGTTTGGGGTCGGGGTGGGATTGGAGATGTTTGGGGCCCGGGTTGGATTGGAGATGTTTGGTGTCGGGGGGGGTGAAATGGAGATGTTTGGGGTCGGGTGGTGTTGGGGATGTTTGGGGTCAGAGGGGATTGGAGACGTTTGGGGTCGGGGTGGGTTTGGAGATGTTTGGGGTCGGGGTGGGATTGGAGATATTTGGGGCCGGGGTGGGATTGGAGATGTTTGGGGTCGGGGGGGGATTGGAGATGTTTGGGGTCGGGTTGGGATTGGAGATGTTTGGGGTCAGGGTGGGAATGGAGATATTTGGGGTCGGGGTGGGATTGCAGATGTTTTTGTTCAGGGTGGGATTGGAGATGTTTGGGGTCGGGTGGGATTGGAGATGTTTGGGGTCGGGGGGGATTGGAGATATTAGGGGTCGGGGGGGATTGGAGATATTTGGGGTCGGGGGGATTGGAGATGTTTGGGGTCGGGGGTGGGATTGCAGATGTTTGGGGTTGGGGTGGGACTGGAGACGTTTGGGGTCGGGGGGATTGGAGATGTTTGGGGTCGGGGTGGGATTGGAGATGTTTGGGGTCGGGGTGGGATTGGTGATGTTTGGGGTCGGGGGGGCTTGGAGACGTTTGAGGTCGGGGAGGGACTGGAGATGTTTGTGGCCCGGGTGTGATTGGAGATGTTTGGTGTCGGGGTGGGATTGGAGATGTTTGGGGTCAGGGGGGATTGGAGATATTTGGGTTCGCGGTGGGATTGGAGATGTTTGGGGTCGGGGGGGGATTGGAGATGTTTGGGTTCGGGGTGGGATTTGAGATGTTTAGGGTCGGGGGGTGTTTGGAGGTGATTGAGTTCGGGGGGGATTGGAGATGTTTGGGTCGGGGTGGGATTGGAGATGCTTGGGGTTGGGGGGGGATTGGAGATTTTTGGAGTCGGGGTGGGTTTGAAGATTTTTAGGGTTGGGGGGATTTGGAGATGTTTGGGTTCGGGGGTGGAATTGGTGATGTTTGGGGTCGGAGTGGGATTGGAGATGTTTGGGGTCGGGGGGTGCTTGGAGATGTTTGTCGGTCGAGGTGAGATTGGAGATGTTTGGGATCAGAGTGGGCTTGGAGATGTTTGGGGTCGGGGGGGATTGGAGATGTTTGGGGTTGTGGTGGGATTGGAGATGTTTGGCGTCGGGGTGGGATAGGAGATGTTTGGGATCAGAATGCAATTGGAGATGTTTGAGGTCGAGGGGGGGATTTGAGATGTTTGGGAGCAGAGTGGGATTGGAAATGTTTGGGGTCGGGGGGGTGATTGGAGATGTTTGGGAGCAGAGTGGGATTGGAGATTTTTGGGGTCGGGGTGTGATTGGAGATGTTTGGGGTCGGGTGGGATTGGAGATGTTTGGGGTCGGGCTGGGATTGGAGATGTTTGGGGTCGGGGTGGGATTGGAGATGTTTGGGGTCAGGGTGCGATTGGAGATGTTTGGGGTCGGGGGGGTGATTGCAGATGTTTGGGAGCAGAGTGGGATTGGAGATTTTTGGGGTCGGGGTGTGATTGGAGATGTTTGGGGTCGGGTGGGATTGGAGATGTTTGGGGTCGGGGTGGGATTGGAGATGTTTGGGGTCGGGGTGGGATTGGAGATGTTTGGAGTCGGGGCGGATTGGAGATGTTTGGAGTCGGGGTGGGTCTGGAGATGTTTGGGGTCTGGGTGGGATTGGAGATGTTTGGGGTCGGGTTTGGATTGGAGATGTTCGGGGTCGGGGTGGGATTGGAGATGTTAGCGGTCGGGGGGGGATTGGAGATGTTTGGGGTCAGGGTGGGATTGGAGATGTTTGGGGTCAGGGTGGGATTGGAGATGTTTGGGGTCGGGGCGATGATTGGAGATGTTTGGGGTCGGGGTGGGATTGGAGGCGTTTGGGGTCGGGGTGGGGTTGCAGACGTTTGGGGTCGGGGTGAGATTGGAGATGTTTGGGGTCGGGGTGGGATTGGAGATGTTTGGGGCCCGGGTTGGATTGGAGATGTTTGGTGTCGGGGGGGGTGGATTGGAGATGTTTGGGGTCGGGTGGTGTTGGGGATGTTTGGGGTCAGAGGGGATTGGAGACGTTTGGGGTCGGGGTGGGTTTGGAGATGTTTGGGGTCGGGGTGGGATTGGAGATATTTGGGGCCGGGGTGGGATTGGAGATGTTTGGGGTCGGGGGGGGATTGGAGATGTTTGGGGTCGGGTTGGGATTGGAGATGTTTGGGGTCGGGGTGGGAATGGAGATATTTGGGGTCGGGGTGGGATTGCAAATGTTTTTGTTCAGGGTGGGATTGGAGATGTTTGGGGTCGGGTGGGATTGGAGATGTTTGGGGTCGGGGGGGATTGGAGATTTTAGGGGTCGGGGGGGATTGGAGATATTTGGGGTCGTGGGGATTGGAGATGTTTGGGGTCGGGGGTGGGATTGCAGATGTTTGGGGTTGGGGTGGGACTGGAGACGTTTGGGGTCGGGGGGATTGGAGATGTTTGGGGTCGGGGTGGGATTGGAGATGTTTGGGGTCGGGGTGGGATTGGTGATGTTTGGGGTCGGGGGGGTTTGGAGACGTTTGGGGTCGGGGGGGATTGCAGGTGTTTGGGTTCGGGGTGGGATTGGAGATTTTTGGGGTCGGGGGGGATTGGAGATATTTGAGGTCGGGGTGGGATTGGAGATGTTTGGGGTCGGTGGGGGGATTGGAGATGTTTGGGGTTGGTGGGGGTGTTTGGAGATATTTGTGATTGGGGGGATTGAAGATGTTGGGGGTCGGGGTGGGATTGTAAATGTTGGGGGTTGGGGTGGGATTGTAAATGTTTGGGGTCGGGGTGAGATTGGAGATGTTTGGGGTCGGGGGGGATTGGAGATGTTTGTGGTCGGGGTGGGATTGGAGATATTTGGGGTTGGGGGGGGATTGGAGTTGTTTGGGGTCGGGGTGGGATTGGAGATGTTTGGGGTCGGGGTGGCGATTGGAGATGTTTGGGGTCGGGGGGGATTGGAGATGTTTGTGGTCGGGGTGGGATTGGAGATGTTTGGGGCCCGGGTGGGATTGGAGATGTTTGGTGTCGGGGGGGGGATTGGAGATGTTTGGGGTCGGGGGGGGGATTGGAGATGTTTGGGGTCGGGGGGATTGGAGATGTTTGGGGTCAGAGGGGATTGGAGACGTTTGCAGTCGGTGTGGGTTTGGAGATGTTTGGCGCTGGTGTGGGATTGGAGATGTTTGGGGTCGGGGTGGGTTTGGAGATGTTTGTTGTCGGGGGGGAGTTGGAGATGTTTGGGGTCGGGGTGGGATTGGAGATGTTTGGGGTCGGGGGGGGATTGGAGATGTTTGGGGTCGGGATGGATTGGAGATGATTGGGGTCGGGGTGGGAATGGAGATGTTTTGGGGTCGGTGTGGGATTGGAGATGTTTGGGTTCGGCGGGGGGATTGGAGATATTTGGGGTCGGGGTCGGATTGGAGATATTTTGGGGTCGGGGTGGGATTGGAGATGTTTGGGGTCGGGGTGGGATTGGAGATGTTTGGGTTCAGGGTGGGATTAGAGATATCTGGGGTCAGAGTGGGATTGGAGTTGTTTGGGGTCAGGGTGGGATTGGAGATGTTTGGTGTCGGGGTTTGCAGATGTTTGGGGTCAGTGGGGGATTGGAGATGTTTGGGGTCAGCTTGGGATTGGAGATGTTTGGGGTCGGCCTGGGATTGGAGATGTTTGGGGTCGGGGTGGGATTGGAGATGTTTGGGGTCGGGTGGGGATTGGAGATGTTTGGGGTCGGGTGGGATTGGAGATGTTTGGGGTCGGGGTGGGATTGGAGATGTTTGGAGTTGGGATGGGATTGGAGATGTTTGGGGTCGTGGTGGGATTGGAGATGTTTGTGGTCGGGGGGATTGGAGATGTTTGTGGTCACGGGAGGATTGGAGAAGTTTAGGCTCGGGGGAATTGGAGATGTTTGGGGTCGGGGTGGGATTGGAGATGTTTGGGGTCGCAGTGGGATTGGAGAAGTTTGGGGTCGGGGTGGGACTGGAGATGTTTGGGGTCGTGGGTGGATTGGAGATGTTTTTGGTGGGGGTGCGATTGGAGATAAATGGGGTCGGGGTGGGATTCGAGATGTTTGGGGTCGGGGGGGATAGCTGATGTTTGGGGTCAGGGTGGGATTGGAGATGTTTGGGGTCGGGGTGTGCTTGGAGATGTTTGGGGTCGGGGTGGGATTGGAGATGTTTGGGGTCGGGTGGGATTGGAGATATTTGGGGATGGGGTGGGATTGGAGATGTTTGGGGTCGGGGTGGGTTTGGAGATGTTTGGGGTCGGGTGGGATTGGAGATATTTGGGTTCGGGGTGGGATTGGAGATGTTAGGGGTCGGGGTGGGATTGGGGATGTTTGGGGTCGGGTGGGATTGGAGATATTTGGGGTCGGGGTGGGATTGGAGATATTTGGGGTGGGGTGGGTTTGGAGATGTTTGGGGTCGGGGAGGGACTGGAGATGTTTGTGGCCCGGGTGTGATTGGAGATGTTTGGTGTCGGAGTAGGATTGGAGATGTTTGGTGTCAGGGGGGATTGGAGATATTTGGGTTCGGGGTGGGATTGGAGATGTTTGGGGTCGGGGGGGGATTGGAGTTGTTTGGGTTCGGGGTGGGATTGGAGATGTTTAGGGTCGGGGGGTGTTTGGAGGTGATTGAGGTCGGGGTGGATTGGAGATGTTTGGGTCGGGGTGGGATTGGAGATGCTTGGGGTTGGGGTGGGATTGGAGATTTTTGGGGCCGGGGTGGGTTTGAAGATTTTTAGGGTTGGGGGGATTTGGAGATGTTTGGGGTTGGGGGTGGAATTGGTAAAATTTGGGGTCGGAGTGGGATTGGAGATGTTTGGGGTTGGGGGGAATTGGAGATGTTTGGGGTTGTGGTGGGATTGGAGATGTTTGGCGTCGGGGTGGGATTGGAGATGTTTGGGTTCAGAGTGCAATTGGAGATGTTTGGGGTCGAGGGGGGGATTTGAGATGTTTGGGAGCAGAGTGGGATTGGAGATGTTTGGGCTCGGGGTGGGATTGGAGATGGTTGGGGTCGGGGTGGGATTGGAGATGTTTGGGGTCAGGTCGCGATTGGAGATGTTTGGGGTCGGGGGGGTGATTGGAGATGTTTGGGAGCAGAGTGGGATTGGAGATTTTTGGGGTCGGGGTGTGATTGGAGATGTTTGGGGTCGGGTGGGATTGGAGATGTTTGGGGTCGGGGTGGGATTGGAGATGTTTGGGGTCGGGGTGGGATTGGAGATGTTTGGAGTCGGGGCGGATTGGAGATGTTTGGGGTCTGGTGGGGATTGGAGATTCTTTGGGGTCGGGGTGAGATTGGAGATGTTTGGGGTCGGGGGGGGATTGGAGATGTTTGGGGTCGGGATGGGATTGGAGATGTTTGGGGTCGGGGTGGGATTGGAGATGTTTGGGGTCGGGGGGGGTTTGGAGATGTTTGGGGTCGGGGTGGGATTGGAGATGTTTGGGGTCGGGGTGGAATTGGAGATGTTTGGGGTCGGGGGTGATTGGAGATGTTTGGGGTCGGGGGGGATTGGAGATGTTTGGGGTCGGGGCGGGATTGGAGATGTTTGGGGTCGGGGCGGGATTGGAGATGTTTGGGGTCGGGGCGGGATTGGAGATGTTTGGGGTCGGGGCGGGATTGGAGATGTTTGGGGTCGGGGCTTGATTGGAGATGTTTGGGGTCGGGGCGGGTTTGGAGATGTTTGGGGTCGGGGGGGGGTTTGAAGATGTTTGGGGTCGGGGTGGGATTGGCGATGTTTGGGGTCAGGGTGGGATTGGAGATGTTTGGGGTCGGGGGGTGATTGGAGATGTTTGGGGTCGGGGTGGGATTGGAGACTTTTGGGGTCGGGTGTGATTGGAGGCGTTTGGGGCCCGGGTGGGATTGGAGATATTTGGTGTTAAGCGGGGGGGATTGGAGATGTTTGGGGTCGGGGGGGATTGGAGATGTTTGGGGTCAGAGGGGGTTGGAGACGTTTGGGGTCGGGGTGGGTTTGGAGATGTTTGGGGTTGGGTTGGGATTGGAGATGTTTGGAGTCGGGGTGGGTCTGGAGATGTTTGGGGTCTGGGTGGGATTGGAGATGTTTGGGGTCGGGTTTGGATTGGAGATGTTTGGGGTCGGGGTGGGATTGGAGATGTTAGCGGTCGGGGGGGATTGGAGATGTTTGGGGTCAGGGTGGGATTGGAGATGTTTGGGGTCGGGGTGGGATTGGAGATGTTTGGGGTCAGGGTGGGATTGGAGATGTTTGGGGTCGGGGTGGGATTGGAGATGTTTGGGTTCAGGGTGGGATTAGAGATATCTGGGGTCAGAGTGGGATTGGAGTTGTTTGGGGTCAGGGTGGGATTGGAGATGTTTGGTGTCGGGGTTTGCAGATGTTTGGGGTCAGTGGGGGATTGGAGATGTTTGGGGTCAGCTTGGGATTGGAGATGTTTGGGGTCGGGTTTGGATTGGAGATGTTTGGGGTCGGGGTGGGATTGGAGATGTTAGCGGTCGGGGGGGATTGGAGATGTTTGGGGTCAGGGTGGGATTGGAGATGTTTGGGGTCGGGGTGGGATTGGAGATGTTTGGGGTCAGGGTGGGATTGGAGATGTTTGGGGTCGGGGTGGGATTGGAGATGTTTGGGTTCAGGGTGGGATTAGAGATATCTGGGGTCAGAGTGGGATTGGAGTTGTTTGGGGTCAGGGTGGGATTGGAGATGTTTGGTGTCGGGGTTTGCAGATGTTTGGGGTCAGTGGGGGATTGGAGATGTTTGGGGTCAGCTTGGGATTGGAGATGTTTGGGGTCGGCCTGGGATTGGAGATGTTTGGGGTCGGGGTGGGATTGGAGATGTTTGGGGTCGGGTGGGGATTGGAGATGTTTGGGGTCGGGTGGGATTGGAGATGTTTGGGGTCGGGGTGGGATTGGAGATGTTTGGAGTTGGGATGGGATTGGAGATGTTTGGGGTCGTGGTGGGATTGGAGATGTTTGTGGTCGGGGGGGATTGGAGATGTTTGTGGTCACGGGAGGATTGGAGAAGTTTAGGCTCGGGGGAATTGGAGATGTTTGGGGTCGGGGTGGGATTGGAGATGTTTGGGGTCGCAGTGGGATTGGAGAAGTTTGGGGTCGGGGTGGGACTGGAGATGTTTGGGGTCGTGGGTGGATTGGAGATGTTTTTGGTGGGGGTGCGATTGGAGATAAATGGGGTCGGGGTGGGATTCGAGATGTTTGGGGTCGGGGGGGATAGCTGATGTTTGGGGTCAGGGTGGGATTGGAGATGTTTGGGGTCGGGGTGTGCTTGGAGATGTTTGGGGTCGGGGTGGGATTGGAGATGTTTGGGGTCGGGTGGGATTGGAGATATTTGGGGATGGGGTGGGATTGGAGATGTTTGGGGTCGGGGTGGGTTTGGAGATGTTTGGGGTCGGGTGGGATTGGAGATATTTGGGTTCGGGGTGGGATTGGAGATGTTAGGGGTCGGGGTGGGATTGGGGATGTTTGGGGTCGGGTGGGATTGGAGATATTTGGGGTCGGGGTGGGATTGGAGATATTTGGGGTGGGGTGGGTTTGGAGATGTTTGGGGTCGGGGAGGGACTGGAGATGTTTGTGGCCCGGGTGTGATTGGAGATGTTTGGTGTCGGAGTAGGATTGGAGATGTTTGGTGTCAGGGGGGATTGGAGATATTTGGGTTCGGGGTGGGATTGGAGATGTTTGGGGTCGGGGGGGGATTGGAGTTGTTTGGGTTCGGGGTGGGATTGGAGATGTTTAGGGTCGGGGGGTGTTTGGAGGTGATTGAGGTCGGGGTGGATTGGAGATGTTTGGGTCGGGGTGGGATTGGAGATGCTTGGGGTTGGGGTGGGATTGGAGATTTTTGGGGCCGGGGTGGGTTTGAAGATTTTTAGGGTTGGGGGGATTTGGAGATGTTTGGGGTTGGGGGTGGAATTGGTAAAATTTGGGGTCGGAGTGGGATTGGAGATGTTTGGGGTTGGGGGGAATTGGAGATGTTTGGGGTTGTGGTGGGATTGGAGATGTTTGGCGTCGGGGTGGGATTGGAGATGTTTGGGTTCAGAGTGCAATTGGAGATGTTTGGGGTCGAGGGGGGGATTTGAGATGTTTGGGAGCAGAGTGGGATTGGAGATGTTTGGGCTCGGGGTGGGATTGGAGATGGTTGGGGTCGGGGTGGGATTGGAGATGTTTGGGGTCAGGTCGCGATTGGAGATGTTTGGGGTCGGGGGGGTGATTGGAGATGTTTGGGAGCAGAGTGGGATTGGAGATTTTTGGGGTCGGGGTGTGATTGGAGATGTTTGGGGTCGGGTGGGATTGGAGATGTTTGGGGTCGGGGTGGGATTGGAGATGTTTGGGGTCGGGGTGGGATTGGAGATGTTTGGAGTCGGGGCGGATTGGAGATGTTTGGGGTCTGGTGGGGATTGGAGATTCTTTGGGGTCGGGGTGAGATTGGAGATGTTTGGGGTCGGGGGGGGATTGGAGATGTTTGGGGTCGGGATGGGATTGGAGATGTTTGGGGTCGGGGTGGGATTGGAGATGTTTGGGGTCGGGGGGGGTTTGGAGATGTTTGGGGTCGGGGTGGGATTGGAGATGTTTGGGGTCGGGGTGGAATTGGAGATGTTTGGGGTCGGGGGTGATTGGAGATGTTTGGGGTCGGGGGGGATTGGAGATGTTTGGGGTCGGGGCGGGATTGGAGATGTTTGGGGTCGGGGCGGGATTGGAGATGTTTGGGGTCGGGGCGGGATTGGAGATGTTTGGGGTCGGGGCGGGATTGGAGATGTTTGGGGTCGGGGCTTGATTGGAGATGTTTGGGGTCGGGGCGGGATTGGAGATGTTTGGGGTCGGGGGGGGGTTTGAAGATGTTTGGGGTCGGGGTGGGATTGGCGATGTTTGGGGTCAGGGTGGGATTGGAGATGTTTGGGGTCGGGGGGTGATTGGAGATGTTTGGGGTCGGGGTGGGATTGGAGACTTTTGGGGTCGGGTGTGATTGGAGGCGTTTGGGGCCCGGGTGGGATTGGAGATATTTGGTGTTAAGCGGGGGGGATTGGAGATGTTTGGGGTCGGGGGGGATTGGAGATGTTTGGGGTCAGAGGGGGTTGGAGACGTTTGGGGTCGGGGTGGGTTTGGAGATGTTTGGGGTTGGGTTGGGATTGGAGATGTTTGGAGTCGGGGTGGGTCTGGAGATGTTTGGGGTCTGGGTGGGATTGGAGATGTTTGGGGTCGGGTTTGGATTGGAGATGTTTGGGGTCGGGGTGGGATTGGAGATGTTAGCGGTCGGGGGGGATTGGAGATGTTTGGGGTCAGGGTGGGATTGGAGATGTTTGGGGTCGGGGTGGGATTGGAGATGTTTGGGGTCAGGGTGGGATTGGAGATGTTTGGGGTCGGGGGGATGATTGGAGATGTTTGGGGTCGGGGTGGGATTGGTGACGTTTGGGGTCGGGGTGGGGTTGCAGACGTTTGGGGTCGGGGTGGGATTGGAGATGTTTGGGGTCAGGGTGGGATTGGAGATGTTTGGGGCCCGGGTTGGATTGGAGATGTTTGGTGTCGGGGGGGGGTGGATTGGAGATGTTTGGGGTCGGGGGGTGTTGGGGATGTTTGGGGTTAGAGGGGATTGGAGACGTTTGGGGTCGGGGTGGGTTTGGAGATGTTTGGGGTCGGGGTGGGATTGGAGATATTTGGGGCCGGGGTGGGATTGGAGATGTTTGGGGTCGGGGGGGGATTGGAGATGTTTGGGGTCGGGTTGGGATTGGAGATGTTTGGGGTCGGGGTGGGAATGGAGATATTTGGGGTCGGGGTGGGATTGGAGATGTTTTTGTTCAGGGTGGGATTGGAGATGTTTGGGGTCGGGTGTGATTGGAGATGTTCGGGGTCGGGTGGGATTGGAGATTTTAGGGGTCGGGGGGATTGGAGATATTTGGGGTCGGGGGGATTGGAGATGTTTGGGGTCGGGAGTGGGATTGCAGATGTTTGGGGTTGGGGTGGGACTGGAGACGATTGGGGTCGGGGGTGTGGAGATGTTTGGGGTCGGGGTGGGATTGGAGATGTTTGGGGTCGGGGTGGGATTGGTGATGTTTGGGGTCGGGGGGGGATTGGAGATGTTTGGGGCTGGGGGGGATTGCAGGTGTTTGGGGTCGGGGTGGGATTGGAGATTTTTGGGGTCGGGGGGGATTGGAGATATTTGAGGTCGGGGTGGGATTGGAGATGTTTGGGGTCGGTGGGGGGATTGGAGATGTTTGGGGTTGGTGGGGGTGTTTGGAGATGTTTGTGATTGGGGGGATTGAAGATGTTGGGGGTCGGGGTGGGATTGTAAATGTTGGGGGTTGGGGTGGGATTGTAAATGTTTGTGGTTGCGGTGAGATTGGAGATGTTTGGGGTCGGGGGGATTGGAGATATTTGTGGTCGGGGTGGGATTGGAGATATTTGGGGTCGGGGGGGTTTGGAGTTGTTTGGGGTCGGGGTGGGATTGGAGATGTTTGGGGTCGGGGGGTGGATTGGAGATGTTTGGAGTCGGGGGGGATTGGAGATGTTTGTGGTCGGGGTGGGATTGGAGATGTTTGGGGCCCGGGTGGGATTGGAGATGTTTGGTGTCGGGGGGGGATTGGAGATGTTTGTGGTCGGGGGGGAGATTGGAGATGTTTGGGGTCGGGGGGATTGGAGATGTTTGTGGTCAGAGGGGATTGGAGACGTTTGGGGTCGGTGTGGGTTTGGAGATGTTTGGGGTTGGTGTGGGATTGGAGATGTTTGGGGTCGGGGTGCGTTTGGAGATGTTTGGGGTCCGGGTGGGATTGGAGATGTTTGGGGTCGGGGTGGGATTGGAGATGCTTGGGGTCGGGGTGGGATTTGAGATGTTTGGGGTCGGGGTGGGATTGGAGATGTTTGGGGTCGGGGTGGGATTGGAGATGTTTGGGGTTGGGGTGGGATTAGGAGATGTTTGGGGTCGGGGGGGTGATTGGAAATGTTTGGGGTCGGGGTGGTATTGGAGACATTTGGGGTCGGGTGTGATTGGAGACGTTTCGGTTCGGGGTGGGATTTCAGACATTTGGTGTTGGGGTGGGATTGGAGATGTTTGGGGTCGGGGTGGGATTGGAAATGTTGGGGCCCGGGTGGGATTGGAGATGTTTGGTGCCGTGGGGGGATTGGAGATATTTGGGGTCGGGGGGGTTTGGAGATGTTTGGGGTCAGAGGGGATTGGAGACGTTTGGGGTCGGGGTGGGTTTGGAGATGTTTAGGGTTGGGGTGGGATTGGAGATGTTTGGGGTCGGGGTGAGTTTTGAGATGTTTGGACTCCGGGAGGGATTGGAGATGTTTGGGGTCGGGGTGGGATTGGAGATGCTTGGGGTCGGCGTGGGATTGGAGATGTTAGGTGTCGGGGGGGGATTGGAGATGTTTGGGGTCGGGGTGGGATTGGAGATGTTTGGGGCCGGGGTGGGATTGGAGATGTTTGGTGCCGTGGGGGGATTGGAGATATTTGGGGTCGGGGGGGTTTGGAGATGTTTGGGGTCAGAGGGGATTGGAGACGTTTGGGGTCGGGGTGGGTTTGGAGATGTTTAGGGTTGGGGTGGGATTGGAGATGTTTGGGGTCGGGGTGAGTTTTGAGATGTTTGGACTCCGGGAGGGATTGGAGATGTTTGGGGTCGGGGTGGGATTGGAGATGCTTGGGGTCGGCGTGGGATTGGAGATGTTAGGTGTCGGGGGGGGATTGGAGATGTTTGGGGTCGGGGTGGGATTGGAGATGTTTGGGGCCGGGGTGGGATTGGAGATGTTTGGGGTCGGGGTGGGATTGGAGATGTTTGGGGTCGGGTGGGATTGGAGATGTTTGGGGTCGGGGTGGGAATGGAGATATTTGGGGCGGGTTGGGATTGGAGATGTTTGGGGCAGGGTGGGATTGGAGATGTTTGGGGTCGGGGTGGAAATGGAGATATTTGGGGTCGGGTTGGGATTGGAGATATTTTGGGTCGGGGTGGGATTGGAGATGTTTGGGGTCGGGGTGGGAATGGAGATGTTTGGGGTCGGGTTGGGATTGGAGATGTTTGGGGTCGGGGTGGGATAGGAGATATTTGGGGCTGGGGTGGGATTGGAGATGTTTGGGGTCGGGGGGGGATTGGAGATATTTGGGGTCGGGGTGGGCTTGGAGATGTTTGGGGTCGGGTAGGATTGGAAATGTTTGGGGTCAGGGTGCGATTGGAGATGTTTGGGGTCGGGGGGGTGATTGGAGATGTTTGGGAGCAGAGAGGGATTGGAGATTTTTGGGGTCGGGGTGTGATTGGAGATGTTTGGGGTCGGGTGGGATTGGAGATGTTTGGGGTCGGGGTGGGATTGGAGATGTTTGGGGTCGGGATGGGATTGGAGATGTTTGGAGTCAGGGCGGATTGGAGATGTTTGGGGTCTGGCGGGGATTGGAGATTCTTTGGGGTCGGGGTGAGATTGGAGATGTTTGGGGTCGGGGGGGATTGGAGATGTTTGGTGTCGGGATGGGATTGGAGATGTTTGGGGTCGGGGTGGGATTGGAGATGTTTGGGGTCGGGGGGGGTTTGGAGATGTTTGGGGTCGGGGTGGGATTGGAGATGTTTGGGGTCGGGGTGGAATTGGAGATGTTTGGGGTCGGGTGTGATTGGAGATGTTTGGGGTCGGGGGGGATTGGAGATGTTTGGGGTCGGGGCGGGATTGGAGATGTTTGGGGTCGGGGCGGGATTGGAGATGTTTGGGGTCGGGGCGGGATTGGAGATGTTTGGGGTCGGGGCGGGATTGGAGATGTTTGAGGTCGGGGCGTGATTGGAGATGTTTGGGGTCGGGGCGGGATTGGAGATGTTTGGGGTCGGGGGGGGTTTGAAGATGTTTGGGGTCGGGGTGGGATTGGAGATGTTTGGGGTCAGGGTGGGATTGGAGATGTTTGGGGTCGGGGGGTGATTGGAGATGTTTGGGGTCGGGGTGGGATTGGAGACTTTTGGGGTCGGGTGTGATTGGAGGCGTTTGGGGTTGGGGTGGGATTGCAGAAGTTTGTGGTCGGGGTGGGATTGACGATGTTTGGGGTCGGGGTGTGATTGGAGATGTTTGGGGCCCGGGTGGGATTGGAGATATTTGGTGTTAAGCGGGGGGGATTGGAGATGTTTGGGGTCGGGGGGGATTGGAGATGTTTGGGGTCAGAGGGGGTTGGAGACGTTTGGGGTCGGGGTGGGTTTGGAGATGTTTGGGGTTGGGTTGGGATTGGAGATGTTTGGAGTCGGGGTGGGGCTGGAGATGTTTGGGGTCTGGGTGGGATTGGAGATGTTTGGGGTCGGGTTTGGATTGGAGATGTTTGGGGTCGGGGTGGGATTGGAGATGTTAGCGGTCGGGGGGGGATTGGAGATGTTTGGGGTCAGGATGGGATTGGAGATGTTTGGGGTCGGGGTGGGATTGGAGATGTTTGGGGTCAGGGTGGGATTGGAGATGTTTGGGGTCGGGGGGATGATTGGAGATGATTGGGGTCGGGGTGGGATTGGTGACGTTTGGGGTCGGGGTGGGGTTGCAGACGTTTGGGGTCGGGGTGGGATTGGAGATGTTTGGGGTCAGGGTGGGATTGGAGATGTTTGGGGCTCGGGTTGGATTGGAGATGTTTGGTGTCGGGGGGGGGTGGATTGGAGATGTTTGGGGTCGGGGGGTGTTGGGGATGTTTGGGGTTAGAGGGGATTGGAGACGTTTGGGGTCGGGGTGGGTTTGGAGATGTTTGGGGTCGGGGTGGGATTGGAGATATTTGGGGCCGGAGTGGGATTGGAGATGTTTGGGGTCGGGGGGGGATTGGAGATGTTTGGGGTCGGGTTGGGATTGGAGATGTTTGGGGTCGGGGTGGGAATGGAGATATTTGGGGTCGGGGTGGGATTGGAGATGTTTTTGTTCAGGGTGGGATTGGAGATGTTTGGGGTCGGGTGGGATTGGAGATGTTCAGGGTCGGGTGGGATTGGAGATTTTAGGGGTCGGGGGGGATTGGAGATATTTGGCTTCGGGGGGATTGGAGATGTTTGGGGTCGGGAGTGGGATTGCAGATGTTTGGGGTTGGGGTGGGACTGGAGACGTTTGGGGTCGGGGGTGTGGAGATGTTTGGGGTCGGGGTGGGATTGGAGATGTTTGGGGTCGGGGTGGGATTGGTGATGTTTGGGGTCGGGGGGGGATTGGAGATGTTTGGGGTCGGGGGGGATTGCAGGTGTTTGGGGTCGGGGTGGGATTGGAGATTTTTGGGGTCGGGGGGGATTGGAGATATTTGAGGTCGGGGTGGGATTGGAGATGTTTGGGGTCGGTGGGGGGATTGGAGATGTTTGGGGTTGGTGGGGGTGTTTGGAGATGTTTGTGATTGGGGGGATTGAAGATGTTGGGGGTCGGGGTGGGATTGTAAATGTTGGGGTTTGGGGTGGGATTGTAAATGTTTGTGGTTGCGGTGAGATTGGAGGTGTTTGGGGTCGGGGGGATTGGAGATATTTGTGGTCGGGGTGGGATTGGAGATATTTGGGGTCGGGGGGGTTTGGAGTTGTTTGGGGTCGGGGTGGGATTGGAGATGTTTGGGGTCGGGGGGGGGATTGGAGATGTTTGGGGTCGGGGGGGATTGGAGATGTTTGTGGTCGGGGTGGGATTGGAGATGTTTGGGGCCCGGGTGGGATTGGAGATGTTTGGTGTCGGGGGGGGATTGGAGATGTTTGGGGTCGGGGGGGAGATTGGAGATGTTTGGGGTCGGGGGGATTGGAGATGTTTGTGGTCAGAGGGGATTGGAGAAGTTTGGGGTCGGTGTGGGTTTGGAGATGTTTGGGGTTGGTGTGGGATTGGAGATGTTTGGGGTCGGGGTGGGTTTGGAGATGTTTGGGGTCCGGGTGGGATTGGAGATGTTTGGGGTCGGGGTGGGATTGGAGATGCTTGGGGTCGGGGTGGGATTTGAGATGTTTGGGGTCGGGGTGGGATTGGAGATGTTTGGGGTCGGGGTGGGATTGGAGATGTTTGGGGTTGTGGTGGGATTAGGAGATGTTTGGGGTCGGGGGGGTGATTGGAGATGTTTGGGGTCGGGGTGGTATTGGAGACATTTGGGGTCGGGTGTGATTGGAGACGTTTCGGTTCGGGGTGGGATTTCAGACGTTTGGTGTTGGGGTGGGATTGGAGATGTTTGGGGTCGGGGTGGGATTGGAAATGTTGGGGCCCGGGTGGGATTGGAGATGTTTGGTGCCGTGGGGGGATTGGAGATATTTGGGGTCGGGGGGGATTGGAGATGTTTGGGGTCAGAGGGGATTGGAGACGTTTGGGGTCGGGGTAGGTTTGGAGATGTTTAGGGTTGGGGTGGGATTGGAGATGTTTGGGGTCGGGGTGAGTTTTGAGATGTTTGGACTCCGGGAGGGATTGGAGATGTTTGGGGTCGGGGTGGGATTGGAGATGCTTGGGGTCGGCGTGGGATTGGAGATGTTAGGTGTCGGGGGGGGATTGGAGATGTTTGGGGTCGGGGTGGGATTGGAGATGTTTGGGGCCGGGGTGGGATTGGAGATGTTTGGGGTCGGGGTGGGATTGGAGATGTTTGGGGTCGGGTGGGATTGGAGATGTTTGGGGTCGGGGTGGGAATGGAGATATTTGGGGCGGGGTGGGATTGGAGATGTTTGGGGTAGGGTGGGATTGGAGATGTTTGGGGTCGGGGTGGAAATGGAGATATTTGGGGTCGGGTTGGGATTGGAGATATTTTGGGTCGGGATGGGATTGGAGATGTTTGGGGTCGGGGTGGGAATGGAGATGTTTGGGGTCGGGTTGGGATTGGAGATGTTTGGGGTCGGGGTGGGATAGGAGATATTTGGGGCTGGGGTGGGATTGGAGATGTTTGGGGTCGGGGGGGGATTGGAGATATTTGGGGTCGGGGTGGGCTTGGAGATGTTTGGGGTCGGGTGGGATTGGAAATGTTTGGGGTCAGGGTGCGATTGGAGATGTTTGGGGTCGGGGGTGTGATTGGAGATGTTTGGGAGCAGAGAGGGATTGGAGATTTTTGGGGTCGGGGTTTGATTGGAGATGTTTGGGGTCGGGTGGGATTGGAGATGTTTGGGGTCGGGGTGGGATTGGAGATGTTTGGGGTCGGGATGGGATTGGAGATGTTTGGAGTCGGGGCGGATTGGAGATGTTTGGGGTCTGGCGGGGATTGGAGATTCTTTGGGGTCGGGGTGAGATTGGAGATGTTTGGGGTCGGGGGGGATTGGAGATGTTTGGGGTCGGGATGGGATTGGAGATGTTTGGGGTCGGGGTGGGATTGGAGATGTTTGGGGTCGGGGGGGGTTTGGAGATGTTTGGGGTCGGGGTGGGATTGGAGATGTTTGGGGTCGGGGTGGAATTGGAGATGTTTGGGGTCGGGTGTGATTGGAGATGTTTGGGGTCGGGGGGGATTGGAGATGTTTGGGGTCGGGGCGGGATTGGAGATGTTTGGGGTCGGGGCGGGATTGGAGATGTTTGGGGTCGGGGCGGGATTGGAGATGTTTGGGGTCGGGGCGGGATTGGAGATGTTTGGGGTCGGGGCGTGATTGGAGATGTTTGGGGTCGGGGCGGGATTGGAGATGTTTGGGGTCGGGGGGGGGGGTTTGAAGATGTTTGGGGTCGGGGTGGGATTGGAGATGTTTGGGGTCAGGGTGGGATTGGAGATGTTTGGGGTCGGGGGGTGATTGGAGATGTTTGGGGTCGGGTTGGGATTGGAGACTTTTGGGGTCGGGTGTGATTGGAGGCGTTTGGGGTCGGGGTGGGATTGCAGAAGTTTGTGGTCGGGGTGGGATTGACGATGTTTGGGGTCGGGGTGTGATTGGAGATGTTTGGGGCCCGGGTGGGATTGGAGATATTTGGTGTTAAGCGGGGGGGATTGGAGATGTTTGGGGTCGGGGGGGATTGGAGATGTTTGGGGTCAGAGGGGGTTGGAGACGTTTGGGGTCGGGGTGGGTTTGGAGATGTTTGGGGTTGGGTTGGGATTGGAGATGTTTGGAGTCGGGGTGGGTCTGGAGATGTTTGGGGTCTGGGTGGGATTGGAGATGTTTGGGGTCGGGTTTGGATTGGAGATGTTTGGGGTCGGGGTGGGATTGGAGATGTTAGCGGTCGGGGGGGGATTGGAGATGTTTGGGGTCAGGGTGGGATTGGAGATGTTTGGGGTCGGGGTGGGATTGGAGATGTTTGGGGTCAGGGTGGGATTGGAGATGTTTGGGGTCGGGGGGATGATTGGAGATGATTGGGGTCGGGGTGGGATTGGTGACGTTTGGGGTCGGGGTGGGGTTGCAGACGTTTGGGGTCGGGGTGGGATTGGAGATGTTTGGGGTCAGGGTGGGATTGGAGATGTTTGGGGCCCGGGTTGGATTGGAGATGTTTGGTGTCGTGGGGGGGTGGACTGGAGATGTTTGGGGTCGGGGGGTGTTGGGGATGTTTGGGGTTAGAGGGGATTGGAGACGTTTGGGGTCGGGGTGGGTTTGGAGATGTTTGGGGTCGGGGTGGGATTGGAGATATTTGGGGCCGGGGTGGGATTGGAGATGTTTGGGGTCGGGGGGGGATTGGAGATGTTTGGGGTCGGGTTGGGATTGGAGATGTTTGGGGTCGGGGTGGGAATGGAGATATTTGGGGTCGGGGTGGGATTGGAGATGTTTTTGTTCAGGGTGGGATTGGAGATGTTTGGGGTCGGGTGGGATTGGAGATGTTCGGGGTCGGGTGGGATTGGAGATTTTAGGGGTCGGGGGGGATTGGAGATATTTGGGGTCGGGGGGATTGGAGATGTTTGGGGTCGGGAGTGGGATTGCAGATGTTTGGGGTTGGGGTGGGACTGGAGACGTTTGGGGTCGGTGGTGTGGAGATGTTTGGGGTCGGTGTGGGATTGGAGATGTTTGGGGTCGGGGTGGGATTGGTGATGTTTGGGGTCGGGGGGGGATTGGAGATGTTTGGGGTCGGGGGGGATTGCAGGTGTTTGGGGTCGGGGTGGGATTGGAGATTTTTGGGGTCGGGGGGGATTGGAGATATTTGAGGTCGGGGTGGGATTGGAGATGTTTGGGGTCGGTGGGGGGATTGGAGATGTTTGGGGTTGGTGGGGGTGTTTGGAGATGTTTGTGATTGGGGGGATTGAAGATGTTGGGGGTCGGGGTGGGATTGTAAATGTTGGGGGTTGGGGTGGGATTGTAAATGTTTGTGGTTGCGGTGAGATTGGAGATGTTTGGGGTCGGGGGGATTGGAGATATTTGTGGTCGGGGTGGGATTGGAGATATTTGGGGTCGGGGGGGTTTGGAGTTGTTTGGGGTCGGGGTGGGATTGGAGATGTTTGGGGTCGGGGGGGGATTGGAGATGTTTGGGGTCGGGGGGGATTGGAGATGTTTGTGGTCGGGGTGGGATTGGAGATGTTTGGGGCCCGGGTGGGATTGGAGATGTTTGGTGTCAGGGGGGAATTGGAGATGTTTGGGGTCGAGGGGGAGATTGGAGATGTTTGGGGTCGGGGGGATTGGAGATGTTTGTGGTCAGAGGGTATTGGAGACGTTTGGGGTCGGTGTGGGTTTGGAGATGTTTGGGGTTGGTGTGGGATTGGAGATGTTTGGGGTCGGGGTGGGTTTGGAGATGTTTGGGGTCCGGGTGGGATTGGAGATGTTTGGGGTCGGGGTGGGATTGGAGATGCTTGGGGTCGGGGTGGGATTTGAGATGTTTGGGGTCGGGGTGGGATTGGAGATGTTTGGGGTCGGGGTGGGATTGGAGATGTTTGGGGTTGGGGTGGGATTAGGAGATGTTTGGGGTCGGGGGGGTGATTGGAGATGTTTGGGGTCGGGGTGGTATTGGAGACATTTGGGGTCGGGTGTGATTGGAGACGTTTCGGTTCGGGGTGGGATTTCAGACGTTTGGTGTTGGGGTGGGATTGGAGATGTTTGGGGTCGGAGTGGGATTGGAAATGTTGGGGCCCGGGTGGGATTGGAGATGTTTGGTGCCGTGGGGGGATTGGAGATATTTGGGGTCGGGGGGGATTGGAGATGTTTGGGGTCAGAGGGGATTGGAGACGTTTGGGGTCGGGGTGGGTTTGGAGATGTTTAGGGTTGGGGTGGGATTGGAGATGTTTGGGGTCGGGGTGAGTTTTGAGATGTTTGGACTCCGGGAGGGATTGGAGATATTTGGGGTCGGGGTGGGATTGGAGATGCTTGGGGTCGGCGTGGGATTGGAGATGTTAGGTGTCGGGGGGGGATTGGAGATGTTTGGGGTCGGGGTGGGATTGGAGATGTTTGGGGCCGGGGTGGGATTGGAGATGTTTGGGGTCGGGGTGGGATTGGAGATGTTTGGGGTCGGGTGGGATTGGAGATGTTTGGGGTCGGGGTGGGAATGGAGATATTTGAGGCGGGGTGGGATTGGAGATGTTTGGTGCAGGGTGGGATTGGTGATGTTTGGGGTCGGGGTGGAAATGGAGATATTTGGGGTCGGGTTGGGATTGGAGATATTTTGGGTCGGGGTGGGATTGGAGATGTTTGGGGTCGGGGTGGGAATGGAGATGTTTGGGGTCGGGTTGGGATTGGAGATGTTTGGGGTCGGGGTGGGATAGGAGATATTTGGGGCTGGGGTGGGATTGGAGATGTTTGGGGTCGGGGGGGGATTGGAGATATTTGGGGTCGGGGTGGGCTTGGAGATGTTTGGGGTCGGGTGGGATTGGAAATGTTTGGTGTCAGGGTGCGATTGGAGATGTTTGGGGTCGGGGGGGTGATTGGAGATGTTTGGGAGCAGAGAGGGATTGGAGATTTTTGGGGTCGGGGTGTGATTGGAGATGTTTGGGGTCGGGTGGGATTGGAGATGTTTGGGGTCGGGGTGGGATTGGAGATGTTTGGGGTCGGGATGGGATTGGAGATGTTTGGAGTCGGGGCGGATTGGAGATGTTTGGGGTCTGGCGGGGATTGGAGATTCTTTGGGGTCGGGGTGAGATTGGAGATGTTTGGGGTCGGGGGGGATTGGAGATGTTTGGGGTCGGGATGGGATTGGAGATGTTTGGGGTCGGGGTGGGATTGGAGATGTTTGGGGTCGGGGGGGGTTTGGAGATGTTTGGGGTCGGGGTGGGATTGGAGATGTTTGGGGTCGGGGTGGAATTGGAGATGTTTGGGGTCGGGTGTGATTGGAGATGTTTGGGGTCGGGGGGGATTGGAGATGTTTGGGGTCGGGGCGGGATTGGAGATGTTTGGGGTCGAGGCGGGATTGGAGATGTTTGGGGTCGGGGCGGGATTGGAGATGTTTGGGGTCGGGGCGGGATTGGAGATGTTTGGGGTCGGGGCATGATTGGAGATGTTTGGGGTCGGGGCGGGATTGGAGATGTTTGGGGTCGGGGGGGTGTTTGAAGATGTTTGGGGTCGGGGTGGGATTGGAGATGTTTGGGGTCGGGGTGGGATTGGAGATGTTTGGGGTCGGGGGGTGATTGGAGATGTTTGGGGTCGGGGTGGGATTGGAGACTTTTGGGGTTGGGTGTGATTGGAGACGTTTGGGGTCGGGGTGGGATTGCAGAAGTTTGTGGTCGGGGTGGGATTGGCGATGTTTGGGGTCGGGGTGTGATTGGAGATGTTTGGGGCCCGGGTGGGATTGGAGATGTTTGGTGTTAAGCGGGGGGGATTGGAGATGTTTGGGGTCGGGGGGGATTGGAGATGTTTGGGGTCAGAGGGGGTTGGAGACGTTTGGGGTCGGGGTGGGTTTGGAGATGTTTGGGGTTGGGGTGGGATTGGAGATGTTTGGAGTCGCCGTGGGTCTGTAGATGTTTGGGGTCTGGGTGGGATTGGAGATGTTTGGGGTCGGGTTTGGATTGGAGATGTTTGGGGTCGGGGTGGGATTGGAGATGTTAGCGGTCGGGGGGGGATTGGAGATGTTTGGGGTCAGGGTGGGATTGGAGATGTTTGGGGTCGGGGTGGGATTGGAGATGTTTGGGGTCAGGGTGGGTTTAGAGATGTTTGGGGTCGGGGGGATGATTGGAGATGTTTGGGGTCGGGGCGGGATTGGTGACCTTTGGGGTCGGGGTGGGGTTGCAGACGTTTGGGGTCGGGGTGGGATTGGAGATGTTTGGGGCCCGGGTTGGATTGGAGATGTTTGGTGTCGGGGGGGTGGATTGGAGATGTTTGGGGTCGGGGGGTGTTGGGGATGTTTGGGGTTAGAGGGGATTGGAGACGTTTGGGGTCGGGGTGGGTTTGGAGATGTTTGGGGTCGGGGTGGGATTGGAGATATTTGGGGCCGGGGTGGGATTGGAGATGTTTGGGGTCGGGGGGGGATTGGAGATATTTGGGGTCGGGGTGGGATTGGAGATGTTTTTGTTCAGGTTGGGATTGGAGATGTTTGGGGTCGGGAGGGATTGGAGATGTTCGGGATCGGGTGTGATTGGAGATTTTAGGGGTCGGGGGGGTTTGGAGATGTTTGGGGTCGGGGGGATTGGAGTTGTTTGGGGTCGGGGGTGGGATTGCAGATGTTTGGGGTTGGGGTGGGACTGGAGACGTTTGGGGTCGGGAGGAGTGGAGATGTTTGGGGTCGGGGTGGGATTGCAGATGTTTGGGGTTGGGGTGGGACTGGAGACGTTTGGGGTCGGGAGGAGGGGAGACGTTTGGGGTCGGGGTGGGTTTGGAGATGTTTGGGGTCGGGGTGGGATTGGAGATATTTGGGGCCGGGGTGGGATTGGAGATGTTTGGGGTCGGGGGGGGATTGGAGATGTTTGGGGTCGGGTTGGGATTGGAGATGTTTGGGGTCGGGGTGGGAATGGAGATATTTGGGGTCGGGGTGGGATTGGAGATGTTTTTGTTCAGGTTGGGATTGGAGATGTTTGGGGTCGGGAGGGATTGGAGATGTTCGGGATCGGGTGTGATTGGAGATTTTAGGGGTCGGGGGGGTTTGGAGATGTTTGGGGTCGGGGGGATTGGAGTTGTTTGGGGTCGGGGGTGGGATTGCAGATGTTTGGGGTTGGGGTGGGACTGGAGACGTTTGGGGTCGGGAGGAGTGGAGATGTTTGGGGTCGGGGTGGGATTGGAGATGTTTGGGGTCGGGGTGGGATTGGTGATGTTTGGGGTCGGGGGGGGATTGGAGATGTTTGGGGTCGGGGGGGATTGCAGGTGTTTGGGGTCGGAGTGGGATTGGAGATTTTTGGGGTCGGGGGGATTGGAGATATTTGAGGTCGGGGTGGGATTGGAGATGTTTGGGGTCGGTGGGGGGTTTGGAGATGTTTGGGGTTGGTGGGGGTGTTTGGAAATGTTTGTGATTGGGGGGATTGAAGATGTTGGGGGTCGGGGTGGGATTGTAAATGTTGGGGGTTGGGGTGGGATTGTAAATGTTTGGGGTTGCGGTGAGATTGGAGATGTTTGGGGTCGGGGGGGATTGGAGATGTTTGTGGTCGGGGTGGGATTGGAGATATTAGGGGTCGGGGGGGATTGGAGTTGTTTGGGGTCGGGGTGGGATTGGAGATGTTTGGGGTCGGGGGGGGATTGGAGGTGTTTGGGGTCGGGGGGGATTGGAGATGTTTGTGGTCGGGGTGGGATTGGAGATGTTTGGGGCCCGGGTGGGATTGGAGATGTTTGGTGTCGGGGGGGGGATTGGAGATGTTTGGTGTCGGGGGGGGATTGGAGATGTTTGGGGTCGGGGGGATTGGAGATGTTTGTGGTCAGAGGGGATTGGAGACGTTTGGGGTCGGTGTGGGTTTGGAGATGTTTGGGGTTGGTGTGGGATTGGAGATGTTTGGGGTCGGGGTGGGTTTGGAGATGTTTGGGGTCCGGGTGGGATTGGAGATGTTTGGGGTCGGGGTGGGATTGGAGATGCTTGGGGTCGGGGTGGGATTTGAGATGTTTGGGGTCGGGGTGGGATTGGAGATGTTTGGGGTCGTGGTGGGATTGGAGATGTTTGGGGTTGGGGTGGGATTAGGAGATGTTTGGGTCGGGGGGGTGATTGGAGATGTTTGGGGTCGGGGTGGTATTGGAGACGTTTGGGGTCGGGTGTGATTGGAGAAGTTTGGGTTCGGGGTGGGATTTCAGACGTTTGGGGTTGGGGTGGGATTGGAGATGTTTGGGGTCTGGGTGGGATTGGAAATGTTGGGGCCCGGGTGGGATTGGAGATGTTTGGTGCCGTGGGGGGGATTGGAGATATTTGGGGTCGGGGGGGATTGGAGATGTTTGGGGTCAGAGGGGATTGGAGACGTTTGGGGTCGGGGTGGGTTTGGAGATGTTTAGGGTTGGGGTGGGATTGGAGATGTTTGGGGTCGGGGTGAGTTTTGAGATGTTTGGACTCCGGGAGGGATTGGAGATGTTTGGGGTCGGGGTGGGATTGGGGATGCTTGGGGTTGGCGTGGGATTGGAGATGTTAGGGGTCGGGGGGGATTGGAGATGTTTGGGGTCGGGGTGGGATTGGAGATGTTTGGGGCCGGGGTGGGATTGGAGATGTTTGGGGTCGGGGTGGGATTGGAGATGTTTGGGGTCGGGTGGGATTGGAGATGTTTGGGGCCGGGGTGGGAATGGAGATATTTGGGGCGGGGTGGGATTGGAGATGTTTGGGGCAGGGTGGGATTGGAGATGTTTGGGGTCGGGGTGGAAATGGAGATATTTGGGGTCGGGTTGGGATTGGAGATATTTTGGGTCGGGGTGGGATTGGAGATGTTTGGGGTCGGGGTGGGAATGGAGATGTTTGGGGTCGTGTTGGGATTGGAGATGTTTGGGGTCGGGGTGGGATTGGAGATATTTGGGGCCGGGGTGGGATTGGAGATGTTTGGGGTCGGGGGGGGATTGGAGATGTTTGGGGTCGGGGGGGGATTGGAGATATTTGGGGTCGGGGTGGGCTTGGAGATGTTTGGGGTCGGGTGGGATTGGAAATGTTTGGGGTCGGGGTGGGAATGGAGATATTTGGGGCGGGGTGGGATTGGAGATGTTTGGGGCGGGGTGGGATTGGAGATGTTTGGGGTCGGGGTGGGATTGGAGATGTTTGGGGTCGGGGTGGAATTGGAGATGTTTGGGGTCGGGGTGGGATTGGAGATGTTAGTGGTCGGGGGGGGATTGGAGATGTTTGGGGTCGGGGTGGGATTAGAGGTGTTTGGGGCCGGGGTGGGATTGGAGATGTTTGGGGTCGGGGTGGGATTGGAGATGTTTGCGGTCGGGTGGGATTGGAGATGTTTGGGGTCGGGGTGGGAATGGAGATATTTGGGGCGGGGTGGGATTGGAGATGTTTGGGGCCGGGTGGGATTGGATATGTTTGGGGTCGGGTGGGGTTGGAGATGTTTGGGGTCGGGGTGGAAATGGATATATTTGGGGTCGGGTTGGGATTGGAGATATTTTGGGTCGGGGTGGGATTGGAGATGTTTGGGGTCGGGGTGGGAATGGAAATGTTTGGGGTCGGGTTGGGATTGGAGATGTTTGGGGTCGGGGTGGGATTGGAGATATTTGGGGCCGGGGTGGGATTGGAGATGTTTGGGGCCGGGGGGGGATTGGAGATGTTTGGGGTCGGGGTGGGATTGGAGATGTTTGGGGTCGGGTGGGATTGGAGATGTTTGGGGTCGGGGTGGGAATGGAGATATTTGGGGCGGGGTGGGATTGGAGATGCTTGGGGCGGGGTGGGATTGGAGATGTTTGGGGTCGGGTGGAATTGGAGATGTTTGGGGTCGGGGTGGGAATGGAAATATTTGGGGTCGGGGTGGGATTGGAGATGTTTTGGGTCGGTGTGCGATTGGAGATGTTTGGGGTCGGGTGGGATTGGAGATGCTTGGGGTCGGGGTGGGATTGCAGATATTGGGGTCGGGGTGGGACTGGAGACGTTTGGGGTCGGGGGGGATTGGAGATGTTTAGGGTCGGGGTGGGATTGGAGATGTTTAGGATCGGGGGGATTGGAGATGTTTGGGGTCGGGGTGAGATTGGAGATGTTAGCGGTCGGGGGGATTGGAGATGTTTGGGGTCAGGGTGGGATTGGAGATGTTTGGGGTCGGGGTGGGATTGGAGATGTTTGGGGTTGGGGTGGGATTGGAGATGTTTGGGGTCGGGGGGGTGATTGGAGATGTTTGGGGTCGGGGTGGGATTGGAGACGTTTGGGGTTGGGGTGGGATTGCAGATGTTTCTGGTCGGGGTGGCATTGGAGATGTTTGGGGTCGGGGTGGGATTGGAGATGTTTGGGGCCCGGGTGGGATTGGAGATGTTTGGTGTCAGGGGGGGTGGATTGGAGATGTTTGGGGTCGGGGGGGTTTGGGGATGTTTGGGGTCAGAGGGGATTGGAGACGTTTGGGGTCGGGGTGGGTTTGGAGATGTTTGGGGTAGGGGTGGGATTGAAAATGTTTGGGGTCCGGGTGGGATTGGAGATGTTTGGGGTTGGGGTGGGATTGGAGATGTTAGGGGTTGGGGGGGGTTAGGAGATGCTTGGGGTCGGGGAGGGAATGGAGATGTTTGGGGCCGGCGTGGGATTGGAGATGTTTGGGGTCGGGGAGGGATTGGAGATGTTTGGGGTCGGGTGGGATTGAAGATGTTTGGGGTCGGGGTGGGAATGGAGATATTTGGGTCGGGGTAGGATTGGAGATGTTTGGGGTCGGGGTGGCATTGGAGATGCTTGGGGTCGGGTGGGATTGGAGATATTTAAGATCGGGGTGGGATTGGAGATATTTGGGGTCAGGGTGGGATTGGAGATGTTTGGGGTCGGGGTGGGACTGCAGATGCTTGGGGCCTGGATGGGATTGGAGATGTTTGGGGTCGGGGTGGGATTGGAGATGTTTGGGGTCAGGTGGGATTGGAGATATTTGGGTTCGGGTTGGGATTGGAGATGTTTGGGATCAGAGTGGGATTGGAGGTGTTTGGGGTCGGGGTGGGATTGGAGATGTTTGGGGTCGGGGTGGGATTGGAGATGTTTGGGGTCGGGGTGTGATTGGAGATGTTTGGGGTGGGGGTGTGATTGGAGATGTTTGGGGTCGGGGTGGGATTGGAGATGTTTGGGGTCGGCGTGGGATTGGAGATGTTTGGGGTCGGGGGGGGATTGGAGATGTTTGGGGTCTGAGGGGGATTGGAGAAGTTTTGGGGTCGGGGTGGGATTGGAGAAGTTGGGGTCGGGGGGTATTGGAGATGTTTGGGGGTCGGGGTGGGATTGGAGATGTTTTGGCGTTGGGGTGTGATTGGATATGTTTGGCGTCGGGGTGGGATTGGAGATGTTTGTGGTCGGGGTGGGAGTGGAGATGTTTGGGGTCGGGGTGGGATTGGAGATGTTTTGTGTCGGAAGGGGATTGGAGATGTTTGGGATCGAAGTGGGATTGGGGATGTTTGTGGTCAGGGGGGAGTTGGAGATGTTTGGGATCGGGGTGGATTGGGGATGTTTGGGGTCGGGGTGGGATTGGAGATGTTTTGGGGTCGGGGTGGGATTGGAGATGTTTGGGGTCGGCGGGGGGATTGGAGATGTTTGGGGTCGGGGTGGGATTGGAGATGTTTTGGGGTCGGGGTGGGATTGGAGATGGTTGGGGTCGGGGTGGGATTGGAGATGTTTGGGGTCAGGGTGGGATTAGAGATATTTGGGGTCAGAGTGGGATTGGAGATGTTTGGGGTCAGGGTGGGATTGGAGATGTTTGGGGTCGGGGTGGTTGCAGATGTTTGGGGTCAGTGGGGGATTGGAGATGTTTGGGGTCAGGGTGGGGTTGAAGATGTTTGGGGTCGGGCTGGGATTGGAGATGTTTGGGGTCGGGGTGGGATTGGAGATGTTTGGGGTCGGGTGGGGATTGGAGATGTTTGGGGTTGGGTGGGATTGGAGATGTTTGGGGTTGGGGTAGGATTGGAGATGTTTGGAGTCGGGATGGGATTGGAGATGTTTGGGGTCGGGTTGGGATTGGAGATGTTTGTGGTCGGGGGGGATTGTAGATGTTTGGGGTCATGGGAGGATTGGAGAAGTTTAGGCTCGGGGGAATTGGAGATGTTTGGGGTCGGGGTGGGATTGGAGATGTTTGGGGTCGCAGTGGGATTGGAGAAGTTTGGGGTCGGGGTGGGATTGGAGATGTTTGGGGTCGTGGGTGGATTGGAGATGTTTGGGGTCGGGGGTGGGATTGCAGATGTTTGGGGTGGGGGTGCGATTGGAGATATTTGGGGTCGGGGTGGGATTCAAGATGTTTGGGGTCGGGGGGGATAGCTGATGTTTGGGGTCAGAGTGGGATTGGAGATGTTTGGGGTCGGGGTGGGATTGGAGATGTTTGGGGCCTGGGTGGCATTGGAGATGTTTGAGGTTGGGTGGGATTGGAGATGTTTGGGGTCAGGGTTGGATTGGAGATGTTTGGGGTTGGGGTGTGCTTGGAGATGTTTGGGGTCGGGGTGGGATTGGAGATGTTTGGGGTCGGGTGGGATTGGAGATATTTGGGGATGGGGTGGGATTGGAGATGTTTGGGGTCAGGGTGGAATTGGAGATGTTTGGGGTTGGGTGGGATTGGAGATATTTGGGTTCGGGGTGGGATTGGAGATGTTAGGGGTCGGGGTGGGATTGGAGATGTTTGGGGTCGGGTGGGATTGGAGATATTTGGGGTCGGGGTGGGATTGGAGATATTTGGGGCGGGGTGGGTTTGGAGATGTTTGGGGTCGGGGAGGGATTGTAGATGTTTGGGGTCAGGGGGGATTGGAGATGTTTGGGGTCAGGGGGGATTGGAGATATTTGGGGTCGGGGAGGGATTGGAGATGTTTGGGGTCGGGTGGGATTGGAGATGTTTGGGGTCAGGGGGGATTGGAGATATTTGGGTTCGGGGTGGGACTGGAGATGTTTGGGGTCGGGGGGGGATTGGAGATGATTGGGTTCGGGGTGGGATTGGAGATGTTTGGGGTCGGGTGGGATTGGAGATGTTTGGGGTCGGGGTGGGATTGCAGATATTGGGGTCGGGGTGGGACTGGAGGCGTTTGGGGTCGGGGGGGATTGGAGATGTTTAGGGTCGGGGTGGGACTGGAGATGTTTAGGATCGGGGGGGATTGGAGATGTTTGGGGTCGGGGTGAGATTGGAGATGTTAGCGGTCGGGGGGATTGGAGATGTTTGGGGTCAGGGTGGGATTGGAGATGTTTGGGGTTGGGGTGGGATTGGAGATGTTCGGGGTTGGGGTGGGGTTGGAGATGTTTGGGGTCGGGGGGGTGATTGGAGATGTTTGGGGTCGGGGTGGGATTGGAGACGTTTGGGGTTGGGGTGGGATTGCAGACGTTTGGGCTCGGGGTGGGATTGGAGATGTTTGGGGTCGGGGTGGGATTGGAGATGTTTGGGGCCCGGGTGGGATTGGAGATGTTTGGTGTCGGGGGGATGGATTGGAGATGTTTGGGGTCGGGGGGGTTTGGGGATGTTTGGGGTCAGAGGGGATTGGAGACGTTTGGGGTCGGGGTGGGTTTGGAGATGTTTGGGGTTGGGGTGGGATTGAAAATGTTTGGGGTCCGGGTGGGATTGGAGATGTTTGGGGTCGGGGTGGGATTGGAGATGTTAGGGGTTGGGGGGGGATAGGAGATGTTTGGGGTCGGGGAGGGAATGGAGATGTTTGGGGCCGGCGTGGGATTGGAGATGTTTGGGATCGGGGTGGGATTGGAGATGTTTGGGGTCGGGTGGGATTGAAGATGTTTGGGGTCGGGGTGGGAATGGAGATATTTGGGTCGGGGTGGGATTGGAGATGTTTGGGGTCGGGGTGGGATTGGAGATGTTTGGGGTCGGGGTGGGACTGCAGATGTTTGGGGCCTGGATGGGATTGGAGATGTTTGGGGTCGGGGTGGGATTGGAGATGTTTGGGGTCAGGTGGGATTGGAGATATTTGGGTTCGGGGTGGGATTGGAGATGTTTGAGGTCCGGGGGTATTGGAGATGTTTGGGTCGGGGTGGGGTTGGAGATGTTTGGGGTCAGGGTGGGATTGGAGATGTTTAGGGTCGGGGGGGTTGGAGATGTTTGGGGTTGGGGGTGGAATTGGTGATGTTTGGGGTCGAAGTGGGATTGGAGATGTTTGGGGTCGGGGGGAGCTTGGAGATGTTTGGGGTCGGGGTGAGATTGGAAATGTTTGGGATCAGAGTGGGATTGGAGATGTTTGGGGTCGTGGTGGGATTGGAGATGTTTGGGGTCGGGGTGGGATTGGAGATGTTTGGGATCAGAGTGGGATTGGAGATGTTTCCGGTCGATGGGTGGTTTGGAGATGTTTGGGATCAGAGTGGGATTGGAGATGTTTGAGGTCGGGGTGGGATTGGAGATGTTTGGGGTCGGGGTGGGATTTGAGATGTTCGGGGTCGGGGTGGGATTGGAGAAGTTTGGGGTCGGTGTGGGATTGGAGATGTTTGGGGTCAGTTGGGTGATTGGAGATGTTTGGGGTCGGGGTGGGATTGGAGATGTTTGGGGTCGGGGGGTGCTTGGAGATGTTTGGGGTTGGGGTGAGATTGGAAATGTTTGGGATCAGAGTGGGATTGGAGATGTTTGGGGTCGGGGTGGGATTGGAGATGTTTGGGATCAGAGTGGGATTGGAGATGTTTGGGGTCGAGGGGGGGATTGGAGATGTTTGGGATCAGAGTGGGATTGGAGATGTTTGGGGTCGGGGTGGGATTGGAGATGTTTGGGGTCGGGGTGGGATTGGAGATGTTTGGGGTCGGGGTGTGATTGGAGATGTTTGGGGTCGGGGTGTGATTGGAGATGTTTGGGGTCGGGGTGGGATTGGAGATGTTTGGGGTCGGGGTGGGATTGGAGATGTTTGGGGTCGGGGGGGGATTGGAGGTGTTTGGGGTCTGAGGGGGATTGGAGAAGTTTTGGGGTCGGGGTGGGATTGGAGAAGTTGGGGTCGGGGGGGATTGGAGATGTTTGGGGGTCGGGGTGTGATTGGAGATGTTTTGGCGTTGGGGTGTGATTGGAGATGTTTGGCGTCGGGGTGGGATTGGAGATGTTTGTGGTCGTGGTGGGAGTGGAGATGTTTGGGGTCGGGGTGGGATTGGAGATGTTTGGTGTCGGGAGGGGATTGGAGATGTTTGGGATCGAAGTGGGATTGGGGATGTTTGTGGTCGGGGGGTAGTTGGAGATGTTTGGGATCGGGGTGGGATTGGAGATGTTTGGGGTCGGGGGGGGATTGGAGATGTTTGGGGTCGGGGTGGATTGGAGATGTTTGGGGTCGGGGTGGATTGGAGATGTTTGGGGTCGGGGTGGGATTGGAGATGTTTTGGGGTTGGGCTGGGATTAGAGATATTTGGGGTCAGAGTGGGATTGGAGATGTTTGGGGTCAGGGTGGGATTGGAGATGTTTGGGGTCGGGGGGGTTGCAGGTGTTTGGGGTCAGTGGGGGATTGGAGATGTTTGGGGTCAGGGTGGGGTTGAAGATGTTTGGGGTCGGGCTGGGATTGGAGATGTTTGGGGTCGGGGTGGGATTGGAGATGTTTGGGGTCGGGTGGGGATTGGAGATGTTTGGGGTTGGTTGGGATTGGAGATGTTTGGGGTTGGGGTAGGATTGGAGATGTTTGGAGTCGGGATGGGATTGGAGATGTTTGGGGTCGGGGTGGGATTGGAGATGTTTGTGGTCGGGGGTGATTGTAGATGTTTGGGGTCACGGGAGGATTGGAGAAGTTTAGGCCAAGGGGAATTGGAGATGTTTGGGGTCGGGGTGGGATTGGAGATGTTTGGGGTCGCAGTGGGATTGGAGAAGTTTGGGGTCGGGGTGGGATTGGAGATGTTTGGGGTCGTGGGTGGATTGGAGATGTTTGGGGTCGGGGGTGGAATTGCAGATGTTTGGGGTGGGGGTGCGATTGGCGATATTTGGGGTCGGGGTGGGATTCGAGATGTTTGGGGTCGGGGGGGATAGCTGATGTTTGGGGTCAGAGTGGGATTGGAGATGTTTGGGGTCGGGGTGGGATTGGAGATGTTTGGGGCCTGGGTGGCATTGGAGATGTTTGAGGTTGGGTGGGATTGGAGATGTTTGGGGTTAGGGTGGGATTGGAGATGTTTGGGGTCGGGGTGTGCTTGGAGATGTTTGGGGTCGGGGTGGGATTGGAGATGTTTGGGGTCGGGTGGGATTGGAGATATTTGGGGATGGGGTGGGATTGGAGATGTTTGTGGTCAGGGTGGAATTGGAGATGTTTGGGGTCGGGGTGGGACTGGAGATTCTTGGGGCCCGGGTGGGATTGGAGATGTTTGGGGTCGGGGTGGATTTGGAGATGTTTGGGGTTTGTTTGGGATTGGAGATATTTGGGTTCGGGGTGGGATTGGAGATGTTCGGGGTCGGGGTGGGATTGGAGATGTTTGGGGTCGGGTGGGATTGGAGATATTTGGGGTCGGGGTAGGATTGGAGATATTTGGGGCGGGGTGGGTTTGGAGATGTTTGGGGTCGGGGAGGGATTGGAGATGTTTGGGGTCAGGGGGGATTGGAGATGTTTGGGGTCAGGGGGGATTGGAGATATTTGGGGTCAGGGAGGGATTGGAGATGTTTGGGGTCGGGTGGGATTGGAGATGTTTGGGGTCAGGGGGGATTGGAGATATTTGTGTTCGGGGTGGGATTGGAGATGTTTGGGGTCGGGGGGGGATTGGAGATGTTTGGGGTCGGGGTGGGATTGGAGATGTTTGGGGCCCGGGTTGGATTGGAGATGTTTGGTGTTGGGGGGGGGTGGATTGGAGATGTTTGGGGTCGGGGGGTGTTGGGGATGTTTGGGGTTAGAGGGGATTGGAGACATTTGGGGTCGGGGTGGGTTTGGAGATGTTTGGGGTCGGGGTGGGATTGGAGATATTTGGGGCCGGGGTGGGATTGGAGATGTTTGGGGTCGGGGGGGGATTGGAGATGTTTGGGGTCGGGGGGGGATTGGAGATGTTTGGGGTCGGGTTGGGATTGGAGATGTTTGGGGTCGGGGTGGGAATGGAGATATTTGGGGTCGGGGTGGGATTGGAGATGTTTTTGTTCAGGTTGGGATTGGAGATGTTTGGGGTCGGGAGGGATTGGAGATGTTCGGGGTCGGGTGTGATTGGAGATTTTAGGGGTCGGGGGGGTTTGGAGATGTTTGGGGTCGGGGGGATTGGAGTTGTTTGGGGTCGGGAGTGGGATTGCAGATGTTTGGGGTTGGGGTGGGACTGGAGATGTTTGGGGTCGGGAGGAGTGGAGATGTTTGGGGTCGGGGTGGGATTGGAGATGTTTGGGGTCGGGGTGGGATTGGTGATGTTTGGGGTCGGGGGGGGATTGGAGATGTTTGGGGTCGGGGGGGATTGCAGGTGTTTGGGGTCGGAGTGGGATTGGAGATTTTTGGGGTCGGGGGGGATTGGAGATATTTGAGGTCGGGGTGGGATTGGAGATGTTTGGGGTCGGTGGGGGGATTGGAGATGTTTGGGGTTGGTGGGGGTGTTTGGAGATGTTTGTGATTGGGGGGATTGAAGATGTTGGGGGTCGGGGTGGGATTGTAAATGTTGGGGGTTGGGGTGGGATTGTAAATGTTTGGGGTTGCGGTGAGATTGGAGATGTTTGGGGTCGGGTGGGATTGGAGATGTTTGGGGTCGGGTGGGGATTGGAGATGTTTGGGGTTGGGTGGGATTGGAGATGTTTGGGGTTGGGGTAGGATTGGAGATGTTTGGAGTCGGGATGGGATTGGAGATGTTTGGGGTCGGGGTGGGATTGGAGATGTTTGTGGTCGGGGGGGATTGTAGATGTTTGGGGTCATGGGAGGATTGGAGAAGTTTAGGCTCGGGGGAATTGGAGATGTTTGGGGTCGGGGTGGGATTGGAGATGTTTGGGGTCGCAGTGGGATTGGAGAAGTTTGGGGTCGGGGTGGGATTGGAGATGTTTGGGGTCGTGGGTGGATTGGAGATGTTTGGGGTCGGGGGTGGGATTGCAGATGTTTGGGGTGGGGGTGCGATTGGAGATATTTGGGGTCGGGGTGGGATTCAAGATGTTTGGGGTCGGGGGGGATAGCTGATGTTTGGGGTCAGAGTGGGATTGGAGATGTTTGGGGTCGGGGTGGGATTGGAGATGTTTGGGGCCTGGGTGGCATTGGAGATGTTTGAGGTTGGGTGGGATTGGAGATGTTTGGGGTCAGGGTTGGATTGGAGATGTTTGGTGTCGGGGTGTGCTTGGAGATCTTTGGGGTCGGGGTGGGATTGGAGATGTTTGGGGTCGGGTGGGATTGGAGATATTTGGGGATGGGGTGGGATTGGAGATGTTTGGGGTCAGGGTGGAATTGGAGATGTTTGGGGTTGGGTGGGATTGGAGATATTTCGGTTCGGGGTGGGATTGGAGATGTTAGGGGTCGGGGTGGGATTGGAGATGTTTGGGGTCGGGTGGGATTGGAGATATTTGGGGTCGGGGTGGGATTGGAGATATTTGGGGCGGGGTGGGTTTGGAGATGTTTGGGGTCGGGGAGGGATTGTAGATGTTTGGGGTCAGGGGGGATTGGAGATGTTTGGGGTCAGGGGGGATTGGAGATATTTGGGGTCGGGGAGGGATTGGAGATGTTTGGGGTCGGGTGGGATTGGAGATGTTTGGGGTCAGGGGGGATTGGAGATATTTGGGTTCGGGGTGGGACTGGAGATGTTTGGGGTCGGGGGGGGATTGGAGATGATTGGGTTCGGGGTGGGATTGGAGATGTTTGGGGTCGGGTGGGATTGGAGATGTTTGGGGTCGGGGTGGGATTGCAGATATTGGGGTCGGGGTGGGACTGGAGGCGTTTGGGGTCGGGGGGGATTGGAGATGTTTAGGGTCGGGGTGGGATTGGAGATGTTTAGGATCGGGGGGGATTGGAGATGTTTGGGGTCAGGGTGGGATTGGAGATGTTTGGGGTTGGGGTGGGATTGGAGATGTTCGGGGTTGGGGTGGGGTTGGAGATGTTTGGGGTCGGGGGGGTGATTGGAGATGTTTGGGGTCGGGGTGGGATTGGAGACGTTTGGGGTTGGGGTGGGATTGCAGACGTTTGGGGTCGGGTTGGGTTTGGAGATGTTTGGGGTCGGGGTGGGATTGGAGATGTTTGGGGCCCGGGTGGGATTGGAGATGTTTGGTGTCGGGGGGATGGATTGGAGATGTTTGGGGTCGGGGGGGTTTGGGGATGTTTGGGGTCAGAGGGGATTGGAGACGTTTGGGGTCGGGGTGGGTTTGGAGATGTTTGGGGTTGGGGTGGGATTGAAAATGTTTGGGGTCCGGGTGGGATTGGAGATGTTTGGGGTCGGGGTGGGATTGGAGATGTTAGGGGTTGTGGGGGGATAGGAGATGTTTGGGGTCGGGGAGGGAATGGAGATGTTTGGGGCTGGCGTGGGATTGGAGATGTTTGGGATCGGGGTGGGATTGGAGATGTTTGGGGTCGGGTGGGATTGAAGATGTTTGGGGTCGGGGTGGGAATGGAGATATTTGGGTCGGGGTGGGATTGGAGATGTTTGGGGTCGGGGTGGGATTGGAGATGTTTGGGGTCGGGGTGGGACTGCAGATGTTTGGGGCCTGGATGGGATTGGAGATGTTTGGGGTCGGGGTGGGATTGGAGATGTTTGGGGTCAGGTGGGATTGGAGATATTTGGGTTCGGGGTGGGATTGGAGATGTTTGAGGTCGGGGGGTATTGGAGATGTTTGGGTCGGGGTGGGGTTGGAGATGTTTGGGTTCAGGGTGGGATTGGAGATGTTTAGGGTCGGGGGGGTTGGAGATGTTTGGGGTTGGGGGTGGAATTGGTGATGTTTGGGGTCGGAGTGGGATTGGAGATGTTTGGGGTCGGGGGGAGCTTGGAGATGTTTGGGGTCGGGGTGAGATTGGAAATGTTTGGGATCAGAGTGGGATTGGAGATGTTTGGGGTCGTGGTGGGATTGGAGATGTTTGGGGTCGGGGTGGGATTGGAGATGTTTGGGATCAGAGTGGGATTGGAGATGTTTCCGGTCGAGGGGGGGTTTGGAGATGTTTGGGATCAGAGTGGGATTGGAGATGTTTGAGGTCGGGGTGGGATTGGAGATGTTTGGGGTCGGGGTGGGATTGGAGATGTTTTGGGGTTGGGCTGGGATTAGAGATATTTGGGGTCAGAGTGGGATTGGAGATGTTTGGGGTCAGGGTGGGATTGGAGATGTTTGGGGTCGGGGGGGTTGCAGGTGTTTGGGGTCAGTGGGGGATTGGAGATGTTTGGGGTCAGGGTGGGGTTGAAGATGTTTGGGGTCGGGCTGGGATTGGAGATGTTTGGGGTCGGGGTGGGATTGGAGATGTTTGGGGTCGGGTGGGGATTGGAGATGTTTGGGGTTGGTTGGGATTGGAGATGTTTGGGGTTGGGGTAGGATTGGAGATGTTTGGAGTCGGGATGGGATTGGAGATGTTTGGGGTCGGGGTGGGATTGGAGATGTTTGTGGTCGGGGGTGATTGTAGATGTTTGGGGTCACGGGAGGATTGGAGAAGTTTAGGCCAAGGGGAATTGGAGATGTTTGGGGTCGGGGTGGGATTGGAGATGTTTGGGGTCGCAGTGGGATTGGAGAAGTTTGGGGTCGGGGTGGGATTGGAGATGTTTGGGGTCGTGGGTGGATTGGAGATGTTTGGGGTCGGGGGTGGAATTGCAGATGTTTGGGGTGGGGGTGCGATTGGCGATATTTGGGGTCGGGGTGGGATTCGAGATGTTTGGGGTCGGGGGGGATAGCTGATGTTTGGGGTCAGAGTGGGATTGGAGATGTTTGGGGTCGGTGTGGGATTGGAGATGTTTGGGGCCTGGGTGGCATTGGAGATGTTTGATGTTGGGTGGGATTGGAGATGTTTGGGGTCAGGGTGGGATTGGAGATGTTTGGGGTCGGGGTGTGCTTGGAGATGTTTGGGGTCGGGGTGGGATTGGAGATGTTTGGGGTCGGGTGGGATTGGAGATATTTGGGGATGGGGTGGGATTGGAGATGTTTGTGGTCAGGGTGGAATTGGAGATGTTTGGGGTCGGGGTGGGACTGGAGATTCTTGGGGCCCGGGTGGGATTGGAGATGTTTGGGGTCGGGGTGGATTTGGAGATGTTTGGGGTTTGTTTGGGATTGGAGATATTTGGGTTCGGGGTGGGATTGGAGATGTTCGGGGCCGGGGTGGGATTGGAGATGTTTGGGGTCGGGTGGGATTGGAGATATTTGGGGTCGGGGTAGGATTGGAGATATTTGGGGCGGGATGGTTTTGGAGATGTTTGGGGTCGGGGAGGGATTGGAGATGTTTGGGGTCAGGGGGGATTGGAGATGTTTGGGGTCAGGGGGGATTGGAGATATTTGGGGTCAGGGAGGGATTGGAGATGTTTGGGGTCGGGTGGGATTGGAGATGTTTGGGGTCAGGGGGGATTGGAGATATTTGGGTTCGGGGTGGGATTGGAGATGTTTGGGGTCGGGGGGGGATTGGAGATGTTTGGGGTCGGGGTGGGATTGGAGATGTTTGGGGCCCGGGTTGGATTGGAGATGTTTGGTGTCGGGGGGGGGTGGATTGGAGATGTTTGGGGTCGGGGGGTGTTGGGGATGTTTGGGGTTAGAGGGGATTGGAGACATTTGGGGTCAGGGTGGGTTTGGAGATGTTTGGGGTCGGGGTGGGATTGGAGATATTTGGGGCCGGGGTGGGATTGGAGATGTTTGGGGTCGGGGGGGGATTGGAGATGTTTGGGGTCGGGGGGGGATTGGAGATGTTTGGGGTCGGGTTGGGATTGGAGATGTCTGGGGTCGGGGTGGGAATGGAGATATTTGGGGTCGGGGTGGGATTGGAGATGTTTTTGTTCAGGTTGGGATTGGAGATGTTTGGGGTCGGGAGGGATTGGAGATGTTCGGGGTCGGGTGTGATTGGAGATTTTAGGGGTCGGGGGGGTTTGGAGATGTTTGGGGTCGGGGGGATTGGAGTTGTTTGGGGTCGGGGTGGGATTGCAGATGTTTGGGGTTGGGGTGGGACTGGAGACGTTTGGGGTCGGGAGGAGTGGAGATGTTTGGGGTCGGGGTGGGATTGGAGATGTTTGGGGTCGGGGTGGGATTGGTGATGTTTGGGGTCGGGGGGGGATTGGAGATGTTTGGGGTCGGGGGGGATTGCAGGTGTTTGGGGTCGGAGTGGGATTGGAGATTTTTGGGGTCGGGGGGGGATTGGAGATATTTGAGGTCGGGGTGGGATTGGAGATGTTTGGGGTCGGTGGGGGGATTGGAGATGTTTGGGGTTGGTGGGGGTGTTTGGAGATGTTTGTGATTGGGGGGATTGAAGATGTTGGGGGTCGGGGTGGGATTGTAAATGTTGGGGGTTGGGGTGGGATTGTAAATGTTTGGGGTTGCGGTGAGATTGGAGATGTTTGGGGTCGGGGGGGATTGGAGATGTTTGTGGTCGGGGTGGGATTGGAGATATTTGGGGTCGGGGGGGATTGGAGTTGTTTGGGGTTGGGGTGGGATTGGAGATGTTTGGGATCGGGGGGGGGATTGGAGATGTTTGGGGTCGGGGGGGATTGGAGATGTTTGTGGTCGGGGTGGGATTGGAGATGTTTGGGGCCCGGGTGGGATTGGAGATGTTTGGTGTCGGGGGGGGGATTGGAGATGTTTGGTGTCGGGGGGGGGATTGGAGATGTTTGGGGTCAGGGGGATTGGAGATGTTTGTGGTCAGAGGGGATTGGAGACGTTTGGGGTCGGTGTGGGTTTGGAGATGTTTGGGGTTGGTGTTGGATTGGAGATGTTTGGGGTCGGGGTGGGTTTGGAGATGTTTGGGGTCCGGGTGGGATTGGAGATGTTTGGGGTCGGGGTGGGATTGGAGATGCTTGGGGTCGGGGTGGGATTTGAGATGTTTGGGGTCGGGGTGGGATTGGAGATGTTTGGGGTCGTGGTGGGATTGGAGATGTTTGGGGTTGGGGTGGGATTAGGAGATGTTTGGGGTCGGGGGGGGTGATTGGAGATGTTTGGGGTCGGGGTGGTATTGGAGACGTTTGGGGTCGGGTGTGATTGGAGACGTTTGGGTTCGGGGTGGGATTTCAGACGTTTGGGGTTGGGGTGGGATTGGAGATGTTTGGGGTCGGGGTGGGATTGGAAATGTTGGGGCCCGGGTGGGATTGGAGATTTTTGGTGCCGTGGGGGGGATTGGAGATATTTGGGGTCTGGGGGGATTGGAGATGTTTGGGGTCAGAGGGGATTGGAGACGTTTGGGGTCGGGGTGGGTTTGGAGATGTTTAGGGTTGGGGTGGGATTGGAGATGTTTGGGGTCGGGGTGAGTTTTGAGATGTTTGGACTCCGGGAGGGATTGGAGATGTTTGGGGTCGGGGTGGGATTGGGGATGCTTGGGGTCGGCGTGGGATTGGAGATGTTAGGGGTCGGGGGGGGATTGGAGATGTTTGGGGTCGGGGTGGGATTGGAGATGTTTGGGGCCGGGGTGGGATTGGAGATGTTTGGGGTCGGGGTGGGATTGGAGATGTTTGGGGTCGGGTGGGATTGGAGATGTTTGGGGCCGGGGTGGGAATGGAGATATTTGGGGCGGGGTGGGATTGGAGATGTTTGGGGCAGGGTGGGATTAGAGATGTTTGGGGTCGGGGTGGAAATGGAGATATTTGGGGTCGGGTTGGGATTGGAGATATTTTGGGTCGGGGTGGGATTGGAGATGTTTGGAGTCGGGGTGGGAATGGAGATGTTTGGGGTCGGGTTGGGATTGGAGATGTTTGGGGTCGGGGTGGGATTGGAGATATTTGGGGCCGGGGTGGGATTGGAGATGTTTGGGGTCGGGGGGGGATTGGAGATGTTTGGGGTCGGGGGGGGATTGGAGATATTTGGGCTCGGGGTGGGCTTGGAGATGTTTGGGGTCGGGTGGGATTGGAAATATTTGGGGTCGGGGTGGGAATGGAGATATTTGGGGCGGGGTGGGATTGGAGATGTTTGGGGCGGGGTGGGATTGGAGATGTTTGGGGTCGGGTTGGGATTGGAGATGTTTGGGGTCGGGGTGGAATTGGAGATGTTTGGGGTCGGGGTGGGATTGGAGATGTTAGTGGTCGGGGTGGGATTGGAGATATTTGGGGTCGGGGTGGGATTAGAGGTGTTTGGGGCCGGGGTGGGATTGGAGATGTTTGGGGTCGGGGTGGGATTGGAGATGTTTGGGGTCGGGTGGGATTGGAGATGTTTGGGGTCGGGGTGGGAATGGAGATATTTGGGGCGGGGTGGGATTGGAGATGTTTGGGGCCGGGTGGGATTGGATATGTTTGGGGTCGGGTGGGATTGGAGATGTTTGGGGTCGGGGTGGAAATGGATATATTTGGGGTCGGGGTGGGATTGGAGATATTTTGGGTCGGGGTGGGATTGGAGATGTTTGGGGTCGTGGTGGGAATGGAAATGTTTGGGGTCGGGTTGGGATTGGAGATGTTTGGGGTCGGGGTGGGATTGGAGATATTTGGGGCCGGGGTGGGATTGGAGATGTTTGGGGCCGGGGGGGGATTGGAGATGTTTGGGGTCGGGGTGGGATTGGAGATGTTTGGGGTCGGGGTGGGACTGCAGATGTTTGGGGCCTGGATGGGATTGGAGATGTTTGGGGTCGGGGTGGGATTGGAGATGTTTGGGGTCAGGTGGGATTGGAGATATTTGGGTTCGGGGTGGGATTGGAGATGTTTGAAGTCGGGGGGTATTGGAGATGTTTGGGTCGGGGTGGGGTTGGAGATGTTTGGGTTCAGGGTGGGATTGGAGATGTTTAGGGTCGGGGGGGTTGGAGATGTTTGGGGTTGGGGGTGGAATTGGTGATGTTTGGGGTCGGAGTGGGATTGGAGATGTTTGGGGTCGGGGGGAGCTTGGAGATGTTTGGGGTCGGGGTGAGATTGGAAATGTTTGGGATCAGAGTGGGATTGGAGATGTTTGGGGTCGTGGTGGGATTGGAGATGTTTGGGGTCGGGGTGGGATTGGAGATGTTTGGGATCAGAGTGGGATTGGAGATGTTTCCGGTCGAGGGGGGGTTTGGAGATGTTTGGGATCAGAGTGGGATTGGAGATGTTTGAGGTCGGGGTGGGATTGGAGATGTTTGGGGTCGGGGTGGGATTGGAGATGTTTTGGGGTTGGGCTGGGATTAGAGATATTTGGGGTCAGAGTGGGATTGGAGATGTTTGGGGTCAGGGTGGGGTTGGAGATGTTTGGGGTCGGGGGGGTTGCAGGTGTTTGGGGTCAGTGGGGGATTGGAGATGTTTGGGGTCAGGGTGGGGTTGAAGATGTTTGGGGTCGGGCTGGGATTGGAGATGTTTGGGGTCGGGGTGGGATTGGAGATGTTTGGGGTCGGGTGGGGATTGGAGATGTTTGGGGTTGGTTGGGATTGGAGATGTTTGGGGTTGGGGTAGGATTGGAGATGTTTGGAGTCGGGATGGGATTGGAGATGTTTGGGGTCGGGGTGGGATTGGAGATGTTTGTGGTCGGGGGTGATTGTAGATGTTTGGGGTCACGGGAGGATTGGAGAAGTTTAGGCCAAGGGGAATTGGAGATGTTTGGGGTCGGGGTGGGATTGGAGATGTTTGGGGTCGCAGTGGGATTGGAGAAGTTTGGGGTCGGGGTGGGATTGGAGATGTTTGGGGTCGTGGGTGGATTGGAGATGTTTGGGGTCGGGGGTGGAATTGCAGATGTTTGGGGTGGGGGTGCGATTGGCGATATTTGGGGTCGGGGTGGGATTCGAGATGTTTGGGGTCGGGGGGGATAGCTGATGTTTGGGGTCAGAGTGGGATTGGAGATGTTTGGGGTCGGTGTGGGATTGGAGATGTTTGGGGCCTGGGTGGCATTGGAGATGTTTGATGTTGGGTGGGATTGGAGATGTTTGGGGTCAGGGTGGGATTGGAGATGTTTGGGGTCGGGGTGTGCTTGGAGATGTTTGGGGTCGGGGTGGGATTGGAGATGTTTGGGGTCGGGTGGGATTGGAGATATTTGGGGATGGGGTGGGATTGGAGATGTTTGTGGTCAGGGTGGAATTGGAGATGTTTGGGGTCGGGGTGGGACTGGAGATTCTTGGGGCCCGGGTGGGATTGGAGATGTTTGGGGTCGGGGTGGATTTGGAGATGTTTGGGGTTTGTTTGGGATTGGAGATATTTGGGTTCGGGGTGGGATTGGAGATGTTCGGGGCCGGGGTGGGATTGGAGATGTTTGGGGTCGGGTGGGATTGGAGATATTTGGGGTCGGGGTAGGATTGGAGATATTTGGGGCGGGATGGTTTTGGAGATGTTTGGGGTCGGGGAGGGATTGGAGATGTTTGGGGTCAGGGGGGATTGGAGATGTTTGGGGTCAGGGGGGATTGGAGATATTTGGGGTCAGGGAGGGATTGGAGATGTTTGGGGTCGGGTGGGATTGGAGATGTTTGGGGTCAGGGGGGATTGGAGATATTTGGGTTCGGGGTGGGATTGGAGATGTTTGGGGTCGGGGGGGGATTGGAGATGTTTGGGGTCGGGGTGGGATTGGAGATGTTTGGGGCCCGGGTTGGATTGGAGATGTTTGGTGTCGGGGGGGGGTGGATTGGAGATGTTTGGGGTCGGGGGGTGTTGGGGATGTTTGGGGTTAGAGGGGATTGGAGACATTTGGGGTCAGGGTGGGTTTGGAGATGTTTGGGGTCGGGGTGGGATTGGAGATATTTGGGGCCGGGGTGGGATTGGAGATGTTTGGGGTCGGGGGGGGATTGGAGATGTTTGGGGTCGGGGGGGGATTGGAGATGTTTGGGGTCGGGTTGGGATTGGAGATGTCTGGGGTCGGGGTGGGAATGGAGATATTTGGGGTCGGGGTGGGATTGGAGATGTTTTTGTTCAGGTTGGGATTGGAGATGTTTGGGGTCGGGAGGGATTGGAGATGTTCGGGGTCGGGTGTGATTGGAGATTTTAGGGGTCGGGGGGGTTTGGAGATGTTTGGGGTCGGGGGGATTGGAGTTGTTTGGGGTCGGGGTGGGATTGCAGATGTTTGGGGTTGGGGTGGGACTGGAGACGTTTGGGGTCGGGAGGAGTGGAGATGTTTGGGGTCGGGGTGGGATTGGAGATGTTTGGGGTCGGGGTGGGATTGGTGATGTTTGGGGTCGGGGGGGGATTGGAGATGTTTGGGGTCGGGGGGGATTGCAGGTGTTTGGGGTCGGAGTGGGATTGGAGATTTTTGGGGTCGGGGGGGGATTGGAGATATTTGAGGTCGGGGTGGGATTGGAGATGTTTGGGGTCGGTGGGGGGATTGGAGATGTTTGGGGTTGGTGGGGGTGTTTGGAGATGTTTGTGATTGGGGGGATTGAAGATGTTGGGGGTCGGGGTGGGATTGTAAATGTTGGGGGTTGGGGTGGGATTGTAAATGTTTGGGGTTGCGGTGAGATTGGAGATGTTTGGGGTCGGGGGGGATTGGAGATGTTTGTGGTCGGGGTGGGATTGGAGATATTTGGGGTCGGGGGGGATTGGAGTTGTTTGGGGTTGGGGTGGGATTGGAGATGTTTGGGATCGGGGGGGGGATTGGAGATGTTTGGGGTCGGGGGGGATTGGAGATGTTTGTGGTCGGGGTGGGATTGGAGATGTTTGGGGCCCGGGTGGGATTGGAGATGTTTGGTGTCGGGGGGGGGATTGGAGATGTTTGGTGTCGGGGGGGGGATTGGAGATGTTTGGGGTCAGGGGGATTGGAGATGTTTGTGGTCAGAGGGGATTGGAGACGTTTGGGGTCGGTGTGGGTTTGGAGATGTTTGGGGTTGGTGTTGGATTGGAGATGTTTGGGGTCGGGGTGGGTTTGGAGATGTTTGGGGTCCGGGTGGGATTGGAGATGTTTGGGGTCGGGGTGGGATTGGAGATGCTTGGGGTCGGGGTGGGATTTGAGATGTTTGGGGTCGGGGTGGGATTGGAGATGTTTGGGGTCGTGGTGGGATTGGAGATGTTTGGGGTTGGGGTGGGATTAGGAGATGTTTGGGGTCGGGGGGGGTGATTGGAGATGTTTGGGGTCGGGGTGGTATTGGAGACGTTTGGGGTCGGGTGTGATTGGAGACGTTTGGGTTCGGGGTGGGATTTCAGACGTTTGGGGTTGGGGTGGGATTGGAGATGTTTGGGGTCGGGGTGGGATTGGAAATGTTGGGGCCCGGGTGGGATTGGAGATTTTTGGTGCCGTGGGGGGGATTGGAGATATTTGGGGTCTGGGGGGATTGGAGATGTTTGGGGTCAGAGGGGATTGGAGACGTTTGGGGTCGGGGTGGGTTTGGAGATGTTTAGGGTTGGGGTGGGATTGGAGATGTTTGGGGTCGGGGTGAGTTTTGAGATGTTTGGACTCCGGGAGGGATTGGAGATGTTTGGGGTCGGGGTGGGATTGGGGATGCTTGGGGTCGGCGTGGGATTGGAGATGTTAGGGGTCGGGGGGGGATTGGAGATGTTTGGGGTCGGGGTGGGATTGGAGATGTTTGGGGCCGGGGTGGGATTGGAGATGTTTGGGGTCGGGGTGGGATTGGAGATGTTTGGGGTCGGGTGGGATTGGAGATGTTTGGGGCCGGGGTGGGAATGGAGATATTTGGGGCGGGGTGGGATTGGAGATGTTTGGGGCAGGGTGGGATTAGAGATGTTTGGGGTCGGGGTGGAAATGGAGATATTTGGGGTCGGGTTGGGATTGGAGATATTTTGGGTCGGGGTGGGATTGGAGATGTTTGGAGTCGGGGTGGGAATGGAGATGTTTGGGGTCGGGTTGGGATTGGAGATGTTTGGGGTCGGGGTGGGATTGGAGATATTTGGGGCCGGGGTGGGATTGGAGATGTTTGGGGTCGGGGGGGGATTGGAGATGTTTGGGGTCGGGGGGGGATTGGAGATATTTGGGCTCGGGGTGGGCTTGGAGATGTTTGGGGTCGGGTGGGATTGGAAATATTTGGGGTCGGGGTGGGAATGGAGATATTTGGGGCGGGGTGGGATTGGAGATGTTTGGGGCGGGGTGGGATTGGAGATGTTTGGGGTCGGGTTGGGATTGGAGATGTTTGGGGTCGGGGTGGAATTGGAGATGTTTGGGGTCGGGGTGGGATTGGAGATGTTAGTGGTCGGGGTGGGATTGGAGATATTTGGGGTCGGGGTGGGATTAGAGGTGTTTGGGGCCGGGTTGGGATTGGAGATGTTTGGGGTCGGGGTGGGATTGGAGATGTTTGGGGTCGGGTGGGATTGGAGATGTTTGGGGTCGGGGTGGGAATGGAGATATTTGGGGCGGGGTGGGATTGGAGATGTTTGGGGCCGGGTGGGATTGGATATGTTTGGGGTCGGGTGGGATTGGAGATGTTTGGGGTCGGGGTGGAAATGGATATATTTGGGGTCGGGGTGGGATTGGAGATATTTTGGGTCGGGGTGGGATTGGAGATGTTTGGGGTCGGGGTGGGAATGGAAATGTTTGGGGTCGGGTTGGGATTGGAGATGTTTGGGGTCGGGGTGGGATTGGAGATATTTGGGGCCGGGGTGGGATTGGAGATGTTTGGGGCCGGGGGGGGATTGGAGATGTTTGGGGTCGGGGTGGGATTGGAGATGTTTGGGGTCGGGTGGGATTGGAGATGTTTGGGGTCGGGGTGGGAATGGAGATATTTGGGGCGGGGTGGGATTGGAGATGCTTGGGGCGGGGTGGGATTGGAGATGTTTGGGGTCGGGTGGAATTGGAGATGTTTGGGGTCGGGGTGGGAATGGAAATATTTGGGGTCGGGGTGGGATTGGAGATGTTTTGGGTCGGTGTGCGATTGGAGATGTTTGGGGTCGGGTGGGATTGGAGATGCTTGGGGTCGGGGTGGGATTGCAGATATTGGGGTCGGGGTGGGACTGGAGACGTTTGGGGTCGGGGGGGATTGGAGATGTTTAGGGTCGGGGTGGGATTGGAGATGTTTAGGATCGGGGGGATTGGAGATGTTCGGGGTCGGGGTGAGATTGGAGATGTCTGGGGTCGGGGTGGGAATGGAGATATTTGGGGTCGGGGTGGGATTGGAGATGTTTTTGTTCAGGTTGGGATTGGAGATGTTTGGGGTCGGGAGGGATTGGAGATGTTCGGGGTCGGGTGTGATTGGAGATTTTAGGGGTCGGGGGGGTTTGGAGATGTTTGGGGTCGGGGGGATTGGAGTTGTTTGGGGTCGGGGTGGGATTGCAGATGTTTGGGGTTGGGGTGGGACTGGAGACGTTTGGGGTCGGGAGGAGTGGAGATGTTTGGGGTCGGGGTGGGATTGGAGATGTTTGGGGTCGGGGTGGGATTGGTGATGTTTGGGGTCGGGGGGGGATTGGAGATGTTTGGGGTCGGGGGGGATTGCAGGTGTTTGGGGTCGGAGTGGGATTGGAGATTTTTGGGGTCGGGGGGGGATTGGAGATATTTGAGGTCGGGGTGGGATTGGAGATGTTTGGGGTCGGTGGGGGGATTGGAGATGTTTGGGGTTGGTGGGGGTGTTTGGAGATGTTTGTGATTGGGGGGATTGAAGATGTTGGGGGTCGGGGTGGGATTGTAAATGTTGGGGGTTGGGGTGGGATTGTAAATGTTTGGGGTTGCGGTGAGATTGGAGATGTTTGGGGTCGGGGGGGATTGGAGATGTTTGTGGTCGGGGTGGGATTGGAGATATTTGGGGTCGGGGGGGATTGGAGTTGTTTGGGGTTGGGGTGGGATTGGAGATGTTTGGGATCGGGGGGGGGATTGGAGATGTTTGGGGTCGGGGGGGATTGGAGATGTTTGTGGTCGGGGTGGGATTGGAGATGTTTGGGGCCCGGGTGGGATTGGAGATGTTTGGTGTCGGGGGGGGGATTGGAGATGTTTGGTGTCGGGGGGGGGATTGGAGATGTTTGGGGTCAGGGGGATTGGAGATGTTTGTGGTCAGAGGGGATTGGAGACGTTTGGGGTCGGTGTGGGTTTGGAGATGTTTGGGGTTGGTGTTGGATTGGAGATGTTTGGGGTCGGGGTGGGTTTGGAGATGTTTGGGGTCCGGGTGGGATTGGAGATGTTTGGGGTCGGGGTGGGATTGGAGATGCTTGGGGTCGGGGTGGGATTTGAGATGTTTGGGGTCGGGGTGGGATTGGAGATGTTTGGGGTCGTGGTGGGATTGGAGATGTTTGGGGTTGGGGTGGGATTAGGAGATGTTTGGGGTCGGGGGGGGTGATTGGAGATGTTTGGGGTCGGGGTGGTATTGGAGACGTTTGGGGTCGGGTGTGATTGGAGACGTTTGGGTTCGGGGTGGGATTTCAGACGTTTGGGGTTGGGGTGGGATTGGAGATGTTTGGGGTCGGGGTGGGATTGGAAATGTTGGGGCCCGGGTGGGATTGGAGATTTTTGGTGCCGTGGGGGGGATTGGAGATATTTGGGGTCTGGGGGGATTGGAGATGTTTGGGGTCAGAGGGGATTGGAGACGTTTGGGGTCGGGGTGGTTTTGGAGATGTTTAGGGTTGGGGTGGGATTGGAGATGTTTGGGGTCGGGGTGAGTTTTGAGATGTTTGGACTCCGGGAGGGATTGGAGATGTTTGGGGTCGGGGTGGGATTGGGGATGCTTGGGGTCGGCGTGGGATTGGAGATGTTAGGGGTCGGGGGGGGATTGGAGATGTTTGGGGTCGGGGTGGGATTGGAGATGTTTGGGGCCGGGGTGGGATTGGAGATGTTTGGGGTCGGGGTGGGATTGGAGATGTTTGGGGTCGGGTGGGATTGGAGATGTTTGGGGCCGGGGTGGGAATGGAGATATTTGGGGCGGGGTGGGATTGGAGATGTTTGGGGCAGGGTGGGATTAGAGATGTTTGGGGTCGGGGTGGAAATGGAGATATTTGGGGTCGGGTTGGGATTGGAGATATTTTGGGTCGGGGTGGGATTGGAGATGTTTGGAGTCGGGGTGGGAATGGAGATGTTTGGGGTCGGGTTGGGATTGGAGATGTTTGGGGTCGGGGTGGGATTGGAGATATTTGGGGCCGGGGTGGGATTGGAGATGTTTGGGGTCGGGGGGGGATTGGAGATGTTTGGGGTCGGGGGGGGATTGGAGATATTTGGGCTCGGGGTGGGCTTGGAGATGTTTGGGGTCGGGTGGGATTGGAAATATTTGGGGTCGGGGTGGGAATGGAGATATTTGGGGCGGGGTGGGATTGGAGATGTTTGGGGCGGGGTGGGATTGGAGATGTTTGGGGTCGGGTTGGGATTGGAGATGTTTGGGGTCGGGGTGGAATTGGAGATGTTTGGGGTCGGGGTGGGATTGGAGATGTTAGTGGTCGGGGTGGGATTGGAGATATTTGGGGTCGGGGTGGGATTAGAGGTGTTTGGGGCCGGGTTGGGATTGGAGATGTTTGGGGTCGGGGTGGGATTGGAGATGTTTGGGGTCGGGTGGGATTGGAGATGTTTGGGGTCGGGGTGGGAATGGAGATATTTGGGGCGGGGTGGGATTGGAGATGTTTGGGGCCGGGTGGGATTGGATATGTTTGGGGTCGGGTGGGATTGGAGATGTTTGGGGTCGGGGTGGAAATGGATATATTTGGGGTCGGGGTGGGATTGGAGATATTTTGGGTCGGGGTGGGATTGGAGATGTTTGGGGTCGGGGTGGGAATGGAAATGTTTGGGGTCGGGTTGGGATTGGAGATGTTTGGGGTCGGGGTGGGATTGGAGATATTTGGGGCCGGGGTGGGATTGGAGATGTTTGGGGCCGGGGGGGGATTGGAGATGTTTGGGGTCGGGGTGGGATTGGAGATGTTTGGGGTCGGGTGGGATTGGAGATGTTTGGGGTCGGGGTGGGAATGGAGATATTTGGGGCGGGGTGGGATTGGAGATGCTTGGGGCGGGGTGGGATTGGAGATGTTTGGGGTCGGGTGGAATTGGAGATGTTTGGGGTCGGGGTGGGAATGGAAATATTTGGGGTCGGGGTGGGATTGGAGATGTTTTGGGTCGGTGTGCGATTGGAGATGTTTGGGGTCGGGTGGGATTGGAGATGCTTGGGGTCGGGGTGGGATTGCAGATATTGGGGTCGGGGTGGGACTGGAGACGTTTGGGGTCGGGGGGGATTGGAGATGTTTAGGGTCGGGGTGGGATTGGAGATGTTTAGGATCGGGGGGATTGGAGATGTTCGGGGTCGGGGTGAGATTGGAGATGTTAACGGTCGGGGGGATTGGAGATGTTTGGGGTCAGGGTGGGATTGGAGATGTTTGGGGTCGGGGTGGGATTGGAGATGTTTGGGGTTGGGGTGGGATTGGAGATGTTTGGGGTCGGGGGGGTGATTGGAGATGTTTGGGGTCGGGGTGGGATTGGAGACGTTTGGGGTTGGGGTGGGATTGCAGATGTTTCTGGTCGGGGTGGCATTGGAGATGTTTGGGGTCGGGGTGGGATTGGAGATGTTTGGGGCCCGGGTGGGATTGGAGATGTTTGGTGTCGGGGGGGGTGGATTGGAGATGTTTGGGGTCGGGGGGGTTTGGGGATGTTTGGGGTCAGAGGGGATTGGAGACGTTTGGGGTCGGGGTGGGTTTGGAGATCTTTGGGGTTGGGGTGGGATTGAAAATGTTTGGGGTCCGGGTGGGATTGGAGATGTTTGGGGTTGGGGTGGGATTGGAGATGTTAGGGGTTGGGGGGGGATAGGAGATGCTTGGGGTCGGGGAGGGAATGGAGATGTTTGGGGCCGGCGTGGGATTGGAGATGTTTGGGGTCGGGGAGGGATTGGAGATGTTTGGGGTCGGGTGGGATTGAAGATGTTTGGGGTCGGGGTGGGAATGGAGATATTTGGGTCGGGGTGGGATTGGAGATGTTTGGGGTCGGGGTGGGATTGGAGATGCTTGGGGTCGGGTGGGATTGGAGATATTTAAGATCGGGGTGGGATTGGAGATATTTGGGGTCAGGGTGGGATTGGAGATGTTTGGGGTCGGGGTGGGACTGCAGATGTTTGGGGCCTGGATGGGATTGGAGATGTTTGGGGTCGGGGTGGGATTGGAGATGTTTGGGGTCAGGTGGGATTGGAGATATTTGGGTTTGGGGTGGGATTGGAGATGTTTGGGATCAGAGTGGGATTGGAGATGTTTGGGGTCGGGGTGGGATTGGAGATGTTTGGGGTCGGGGTGGGATTGGAGATGTTTGGGGTCGGGGTGTGATTGGAGATGTTTGGGGTCGGGGTGTGATTGGAGATGTTTGGGGTCGGGGTGGGATTGGAGATGTTTGGGGTCGGGGTGGGATTGGAGATGTTTGGGGTCGGGGGGGGATTGGAGATGTTTGGGGTCTGAGGGGGATTGGAGAAGTTTTGGGGTCGGGGTGGGATTGGAGAAGTTGGGGTCGGGGGATATTGGAGATGTTTGGGGGTCGGTGTGGGATTGGAGATGTTTTGGCGTTGGGGTGTGATTGGAGATGTTTGGCGTCGGGGTGGGATTGGAGATGTTTGTGGTCGGGGTGGGAGTGGAGATGTTTGTGGTCGGGGTGGGATTGGAGATGTTTTGTGTCGGGAGGGGATTGGAGATGTTTGGGATCGAAGTGGGATTGGGGATGTTTGTGGTCGGGGGGGAGTTGGAGATGTTTGGGATCGGGGTGGATTGGGGATGTTTGGGGTCGGGGTGGGATTGGAGATGTTTTGGGGTCGGGGTGGGATTGGAGATGTTTGGGGTCGGCGGGGGGATTGGAGATGTTTGGGGTCGGGGTGGGATTGGAGATGTTTTGGGGTCGGGGTGGGATTGGAGATGGTTGGGGTCGGGGTGGGATTGGAGATGTTTGGGGTCAGGGTGGGATTAGAGATATTTGGGGTCAGAGTGGGATTGGAGATGTTTGGGGTCAGGGTGGGATTGGAGATGTTTGGGGTCGGGGGGGTTGCAGATGTTTGGGGTCAGTGGGGGATTGGAGATGTTTGGGGTCAGGGTGGGGTTGAAGATGTTTGGGGTCGGGGTGGGTTTGGAGATGTTTGGGGTCGGGGTGGGATTGGAGATGTTTGGGGTCGGGTGGGGATTGGAGATGTTTGGGGTTGGGTGGGATTGGAGATGTTTGGGGTTGGGGTAGGATTGGAGATGTTTGGAGTCGGGATGGGATTGGAGATGTTTGGGGTCGGGGTGGGATTGGAGATGTTTGTGGTCGGGGGGGATTGTAGATGTTTGGGGTCATGGGAGGATTGGAGAAGTTTAGGCTCGGGGGAATTGTAGATGTTTGGGGTCGGGGTGGGATTGGAGATGTTTGGGGTCGCAGTGGGATTGGAGAAGTTTGGGGTCGGGGTGGGATTGGAGATGTTTGGGGTCGTGGGTGGATTGGAGATGTTTGGGGTCGGGGGTGGGATTGCAGATGTTTGGGGTGGGGGTGCGATTGGAGATATTTGGGGTCGGGGTGGGATTCAAGATGTTTGGGGTCGGGGGGGATAGCTGATGTTTGGGGTCAGAGTGGGATTGGAGATGTTTGGGGTCGGGGTGGGATTGAAGATGTTTGGGGCCTGGGTGGCATTGGAGATGTTTGAGGTTGGGTGGGATTGGAGATGTTTGGGGTCAGGGTTGGATTGGAGATGTTTGGGGTCGGGGTGTGCTTGGAGATGTTTGGGGTCGGGGTGGGATTGGAGATGTTTGGGGTCGGGTGGGATTGGAGATATTTGGGGATGGGGTGGGATTGGAGATGTTTGGGGTCAGGGTGGAATTGGAGATGTTTGGGGTTGGGTGGGATTGGAGATATTTGGGTTCGGGGTGGGATTGGAGATGTTAGGGGTCGGGGTGGGATTGGAGATGTTTGGGGTCGGGTGGGATTGGAGATATTTGGGGTCGGGGTGGGATTGGAGATATTTGGGGCGGGGTGGGTTTGGAGATGTTTGGGGTCGGGGAGGGATTGTAGATGTTTGGGGTCAGGGGGGCTTGGAGATGTTTGGGGTCAGGGGGGATTGGAGATATTTGGGGTCGGGGAGGGATTGGAGATGTTTGGGGTCGGGTGGGATTGGAGATGTTTGGGGTCAGGGGGGATTGGAGATATTTGGGTTCGGGGTGGGACTGGAGATGTTTGGGGTCGGGGGGGGATTGGAGATGATTGGGTTCGGGGTGGGATTGGAGATGTTTGGGGTCGGGTGGGATTGGAGATGTTTGGGGTCGGGGTGGGATTGCAGATATTGGGGTCGGGGTGGGACTGGAGGCGTTTGGGGTCGGGGGGGATTGGAGATGTTTAGGGTCGGGGTGGGACTGGAGATGTTTAGGATCGGGGGGGATTGGAGATGTTTGGGGTCGGGGTGAGATTGGAGATGTTAGCGGTCGGGGGGATTGGAGATGTTTGGGGTCAGGGTGGGATTGGAGATGTTTGGGGTTGGGGTGGGATTGGAGATTTTCGGGGTTGGGGTGGGGTTGGAGATGTTTGGGGTCGGGGGGGTGATTGGAGATGTTTGGGGTCGGGGTGGGATTGGAGACGTTTGGGGTTGGGGTGGGATTGCAGACGTTTGGGGTCGGGGTGGGATTGGAAATGTTTGGGGTCGGGGTGGGATTGGAGATGTTTGGGGCCCGGGTGGGATTGGAGATGTTTGGTGTCGGGGGGATGGATTGGAGATGTTTGGGGTCGGGGGGGTTTGGGGATGTTTGGGGTCAGAGGGGATTGGAGACGTTTGGGGTCGGGGTGGGTTTGGAGATGTTTGGGGTTGGGGTGGGATTGGAGATGTTTGGGATCGGGGTGGGATTGGAGATGTTTGGGGTCGGGTGGGATTGAAGATGTTTGGGGTCGGGGTGGGAATGGAGATATTTGGGTCGGGGTGGGATTGGAGATGTTTGGGGTCGGGGTGGGATTGGAGATGTTTGGGGTCGGGGTGGGACTGCAGATGTTTGGGGCCTGGATGGGATTGGAGATGTTTGGGGTCGGGGTGGGATTGGAGATGTTTGGGGTCAGGTGGGATTGGAGATATTTGGGTTCGGGGTGGGATTGGAGATGTTTGAGGTCGGGGGGTATTGGAGATGTTTGGGTCGGGGTGGGGTTGGAGATGTTTGGGGTCAGGGTGGGATTGGAGATGTTTAGGGTCGGGGGGGTTGGAGATGTTTGGGGTTGGGGGTGGAATTGGTGATGTTTGGGGTCGGAGTGGGATTGGAGATGTTTGGGGTCGGGGGGAGCTTGGAGATGTTTGGGGTCGGGGTGAGATTGGAAATGTTTGGGATCAGAGTGGGATTGGAGATGTTTGGGGTCGTGGTGGGATTGGAGATGTTTGGGGTCGGGGTGGGATTGGAGATGTTTGGGATCAGAGTGGGATTGGAGATGTTTCCGGTCGAGGGGGGGTTTGGAGATGTTTGGGATCAGAGTGGGATTGGAGATGTTTGGGGTCGGGGTGAGATTGGAAATGTTTGGGATCAGAGTGGGATTGGAGATGTTTGGGGTCGTGGTGGGATTGGAGATGTTTGGGGTCGGGGTGGGATTGGAGATGTTTGGGATCAGAGTGGGATTGGAGATGTTTCCGGTCGAGGGGGGGTTTGGAGAAGTTTGGGGTCGGGGTGGGATTGGAGATGTTTGGGGTCGTGGGTGGATTGGAGATGTTTGGGGTCGGGGGTGGGATTGCAGATGTTTGGGGTGGGGGTGCGATTGGAGATATTTGGGGTCGGGGTGGGATTCAAGATGTTTGGGGTCGGGGGGGATAGCTGATGTTTGGGGTCAGAGTGGGATTCGAGATGTTTGGGGTCGGGGTGGGATTGAAGATGTTTGGGGCCTGGGTGGCATTGGAGATGTTTGAGGTTGGGTGGGATTGGAGATGTTTGGGGTCAGGGTTGGATTGGAGATGTTTGGGGTCGGGGTGTGCTTGGAGATGTTTGGGGTCGGGGTGGGATTGGAGATGTTTGGGGTCGGGTGGGATTGGAGATATTTGGGGATGGGGTGGGATTGGAGATGTTTGGGGTCAGGGTGGAATTGGAGATGTTTGGGGTTGGGTGGGATTGGAGATATTTGGGTTCGGGGTGGGATTGGAGATGTTAGGGGTCGGGGTGGGATTGGAGATGTTTGGGGTCGGGTGGGATTGGAGATATTTGGGGTCGGGGTGGGATTGGAGATATTTGGGGCGGGGTGGGTTTGGAGATGTTTGGGGTCGGGGAGGGATTGTAGATGTTTGGGGTCAGGGGGGCTTGGAGATGTTTGGGGTCAGGGGGGATTGGAGATATTTGGGGTCGGGGAGGGATTGGAGATGTTTGGGGTCGGGTGGGATTGGAGATGTTTGGGGTCAGGGGGGATTGGAGATATTTGGGTTCGGGGTGGGACTGGAGATGTTTGGGGTCGGGGGGGGATTGGAGATGATTGGGTTCGGGGTGGGATTGGAGATGTTTGGGGTCGGGTGGGATTGGAAATGTTTGGGGTCGGGGTGGGATTGCAGATATTGGGGTCGGGGTGGGACTGGAGGCGTTTGGGGTCGGGGGGGATTGGAGATGTTTAGGGTCGGGGTGGGACTGGAGATGTTTAGGATCGGGGGGGATTGGAGATGTTTGGGGTCGGGGTGAGATTGGAGATGTTAGCGGTCGGGGGGATTGGAGATGTTTGGGGTCAGGGTGGGATTGGAGATGTTTGGGGTTGGGGTGGGATTGGAGATGTTCGGGGTTGGGGTGGGGTTGGAGATGTTTGGGGTCGGGGGGGTGATTGGAGATGTTTGGGGTCGGGGTGGGATTGGAGACGTTTGGGGTTGGGGTGGGATTGCAGACGTTTGGGGTCGGGGTGGGATTGGAGATGTTTGGGGTCGGGGTGGGATTGGAGATGTTTGGGGCCCGGGTGGGATTGGAGATGTTTGGTGTCGGGGGGATGGATTGGAGATGTTTGGGGTCGGGGGGGTTTGGGGATGTTTGGGGTCAGAGGGGATTGGAGACGTTTGGGGTCGGGGTGGGTTTGGAGATGTTTGGGGTTGGGGTGGGATTGAAAATGTTTGGGGTCCGGGTGGGATTGGAGATGTTTGGGGTCGGGGTGGGATTGGAGATGTTAGGGGTTGGGGGGGGATAGGAGATGTTTGGGGTCGGGGAGGGAATGGAGATGTTTGGGGCCGGCGTGGGATTGGAGATGTTTGGGATCGGGGTGGGATTGGAGATGTTTGGGGTCGGGTGGGATTGAAGATGTTTGGGGTCGGGGTGGGAATGGAGATATTTGGGTCGGGGTGGGATTGGAGATGTTTGGGGTCGGGGTGGGATTGGAGATGTTTGGGGTCGGGGTGGGACTGCAGATGTTTGGGGCCTGGATGGGATTGGAGATGTTTGGGGTCGGGGTGGGATTGGAGATGTTTGGGGTCAGGTGGGATTGGAGATATTTGGGTTCGGGGTGGGATTGGAGATGTTTGAGGTCGGGGGGTATTGGAGATGTTTGGGTCGGGGTGGGGTTGGAGATGTTTGGGGTCGGGGTGGGAATGGAGATATTTGGGTCGGGGTGGGATTGGAGATGTTTGGGGTCGGGGTGGGATTGGAGATGTTTGGGGTCGGGGTGGGACTGCAGATGTTTGGGGCCTGGATGGGATTGGAGATGTTTGGGGTCGGGGTGGGATTGGAGATGTTTGGGGTCAGGTGGGATTGGAGATATTTGGGTTCGGGGTGGGATTGGAGATGTTTGAGGTCGGGGGGTATTGGAGATGTTTGGGTCGGGGTGGGGTTGGAGATGTTTGGGGTCAGGGTGGGATTGGAGATGTTTAGGGTCGGGGGGGTTGGAGATGTTTGGGGTTGGGGGTGGAATTGGTGATGTTTGGGGTCGGAGTGGGATTGGAGATGTTTGGGGTCGGGGGGAGCTTGGAGATGTTTGGGGTCGGGGTGAGATTGGAAATGTTTGGGATCAGAGTGGGATTGGAGATGTTTGGGGTCGTGGTGGGATTGGAGATGTTTGGGGTCGGGGTGGGATTGGAGATGTTTGGGATCAGAGTGGGATTGGAGATGTTTCCGGTCGAGGGGGGGTTTGGAGATGTTTGGGATCAGAGTGGGATTGGAGATGTTTGAGGTCGGGGTGGGATTGGAGATGTTTGGGGTCGGGGTGGGATTTGAGATGTTCGGGGTCGGGGTGGGATTGGAGAAGTTTGGGGCCGGTGTGGGATTGGAGATGTTTGGGGTCAGGGGGGTGATTGGAGATGTTTGGGGTCGGGGTGGGATTGGAGATGTTTGGGGTCGGGGGGTGCTTGGAGATGTTTGGGGTTGGGGTGAGATTGGAAATGTTTGGGATCAGAGTGGGATTGGAGATGTTTGGGGTCGGGGTGGGATTGGAGATGTTTGGGATCAGAGTGGGATTGGAGATGTTTGGGGTCGAGGGGGGGATTGGAGATGTTTGGGATCAGAGTGGGATTGGAGATGTTTGGGGTCGGGGTGGGATTGGAGATGTTTGGGGTCGGGGTGGGATTGGAGATGTTTGGGGTCGGGGTGTGATTGGAGATGTTTGGGGTCGGGGTGTGATTGGAGATGTTTGGGGTCGGGGTGGGATTGGAGATGTTTGGGGTCGGGGTGGGATTGGAGATATTTGGGGTCGGGGGGGGATTGGAGATGTTTGGGGTCTGAGGGGGATTGGAGAAGTTTTGGGGTCGGGGTGGGATTGGAGAAGATGGGGTCGGGGGGGATTGGAGATGTTTGGCGTCGGGGTGGGATTGGAGATGTTTGTGGTCGTGGTGGGAGTGGAGATGTTTGGGGTCGGGGTGGGATTGGAGATGTTTGGTGTCGGGAGGGGATTGGAGATGTTTGGGATCGAAGTGGGATTGGGGATGTTTGTGGTCGGGGGGTAGTTGGAGATGTTTGGGATCGGGGTGGGATTGGAGATGTTTGGGGTCGGGGGGGAATTGGAGATGTTTGGGGTCAGGGTGGATTGGAGATGTTTGGGGTCGGGGTGGGATTGGAGATGTTTTGGGGTTGGGCTGGGATTAGAGATATTTGGGGTCAGAGTGGGATTGGAGATGTTTGGGGTCAGGGTGGGATTGGAGATGTTTGGGGTCGGGGGGGTTGCAGGTGTTTGGGGTCAGTGGGGGATTGGAGATGTTTGGGGTCAGGGTGGGGTTGAAGATGTTTGGGGTCGGGCTGGGATTGGAGATGTTTGGGGTCGGGGTGGGATTGGAGATGTTTGGGGTCGGGTGGGGATTGGAGATGTTTGGGGTTGGTTGGGATTGGAGATGTTTGGGGTTGGGGTAGGATTGGAGATGTTTGGAGTTGGGATGGGATTGGAGATGTTTGGGGTCGGGGTGGGATTGGAGATGTTTGTGGTCGGGGGTGATTGTAGATGTTTGGGGTCACGGGAGGATTGGAGAAGTTTAGGCCAAGGGGAATTGGAGATGTTTGGGGTCGGGGTGGGATTGGAGATGTTTGGGGTTGCAGTGGGATTGGAGAAGTTTGGGGTCGGGGTGGGATTGGAGATGTTTGGGGTCGTGGGTGGATTGGAGATGTTTGGGGTCGGGGGTGGAATTGCAGATGTTTGGGGTGGGGGTGCGATTGGCGATATTTGGGGTCGGGGTGGGATTCGAGATGTTTGGGGTCGGGGGGATAGCTGATGTTTGGGGTCAGAGTGGGATTGGAGATGTTTGGGGTCGGGGTGGGATTGGAGATGTTTGGGGCCTGGGTGGCATTGGAGATGTTTGAGGTTGGGTGGGATTGGAGATGTTTGGGGTCAGGGTGGGATTGGAGATGTTTGGGGTCGGGGTGTGCTTGGAGATGTTTGGGGTCGGGGTGGGATTGGAGATGTTTGGGGTCGGGTGGGATTGGAGATATTTGGGGATGGGGTGGGATTGGAGATGTTTGTGGTCAGGGTGGAATTGGAGATGTTTGGGGTCGGGGTGGGACTGGAGATTCTTGGGGCCCGGGTGGGATTGGAGATGTTTGGGGTCGGGGTGGATTTGGAGATGTTTGGGGTTTGTTTGGGATTGGAGATATTTGGGTTCGGGGTGGGATTGGAGATGTTCGGGGTCGGGGTGGGATTGGAGATGTTTGGGGTCGGGTGGGATTGGAGATATTTGGGGTCGGGGTAGGATTGGAGATATTTGGGGCGGGGTGGGTTTGGAGATGTTTGGGGTCGGGGAGGGATTGGAGATGTTTGGGGTCAGGGGGGATTGGAGATGTTTGGGGTCAGGGGGGATTGGAGATATTTGGGGTCGGGGAGGGTTTGGAGATGTTTGGGGTCGGGTGGGATTGGAGATGTTTGGGGTCAGGGGGGATTGGAGATATTTGGGTTCGGGGTGGGATTGGAGATGTTTGGGGTCGGGGGGGGATTGGAGTTGTTTGGGTTCGGGGTGGGATTGGAGATGTTTGGGGTCGGGGGGTGTTTGGAGGTTATTGGGGTAGGGGGGGATTGGAGATGTTTGGGTCGGGGTGGGATTGGAGATGTTTGGGGTCGCGGTGGGATTGGAGATGTTTGGGGTCGGGGTGGGTTTGAAGATTTTTAGGGTCGGGGGGCTTTGGTGATGTTTGGGGTCGGGGGTGGAATTGGTGATGTTTGGGGTCGGAGTGAGATTGGAGATGTTTGGTGTCGGGGGGTGCTTGGAGATGTTTGGGGTCGAGGTGAGATTGGAGATGTTTGGGATCAGAGTGGGATTGGAGATGTTTGGGGTTGTAGTGGGATTGGAGATGTTTGGCGTCGGGGTGGGATTGGAGATGTTTGGGATCAGAGTGCGATTGGAGATGTTTGGGGTCGAGGGGGGGATTTGAGATGTTTGGGAGCAGAGTGGGATTGGAGATGTTTGGGCTCGGGGTGGGATTGGAGATGTTTGGGGTCGGGGTGGGATTGGAGATGTTTGGGGTCAGGGTGGGATTGGAGATGTTTGGGGTCAGGGTGCGATTGGAGATGTTTGAGGTCGGGGGGGTGATTGGAGATGTTTGGGAGCAGAGTGGGATTGGAGATTTTGGGGGTCGGGGTGTGATTGGAGATGTTTGGGGTCGGGTGGGATTGGAGATGTTTGGAGTCGGGGGGGATTGGAGATGTTTGGGGTCTGGTGGGGATTGGAGATGCTTTGGGGTCGGGGTGGGATTGGAGATGTTTGGGATCGGGGGGGGATTGGAGATGTTTGGGGTCGGGATGGGATTGGAGATGTTTGGGGTCGGGGTGGGATTGGAGATGTTTGGGGTCGGGGGGGGATTGGGGATGTTTGGGGTCGGGGTGGGATTGGAGATGTTTGTGGTCGGGGGGGTTTGGAGATGTTTGGGGTCACGGGAGGATTGGAGATGTTTAGGCACGGGGGAATTTGGGATGTTTGGGGTCGGGGTGGGATTGGAGATGTTTGGGGTCGCAGTGGGATTGGAGAAGTTTGGGGTCGGGGTGGGATTGGAGATGTTTGGGGTCGTGGGTGGATTGGAGATGTTTGGGGTCGGGGGTGGGATTGCAGATGTTTGGGGTGGGGTGGGTTTGGAGATGTTTGGGGTCGGGGAGGGTGGATTGGAGATGTTTGGGGTCGGGGGGGTTTGGGGATGTTTGGGGTCAGAGGGGATTGGAGACGTTTGGGGTCGGGGTGGGTTTGGAGATGTTTGGGGTTGGGGTGGGATTGAAAATGTTTGGGGTCCGGGTGTGATTGGAGATGTTTGGGGTTGGGGTGGGATTGGAGATGTTAGGGGTTGGGGGGGGATAGGAGATGCTTGGGGTCGGGGAGGGAATGGAGATGTTTGGCGCCGGCGTGGGATTGGAGATGTTTGGGGTCGGGGAGGGATTGGCGATGTTTGGGGTCGGGTGGGATTGAAGATGTTTGGGGTCGGGGTGGGAATGGAGATATTTGGGTCGGGGTGGGATTGGAGATGTTTGGGGTCGGGGTGGGATTGGAGATGCTTGGGGTCGGGTGGGATTGGAGATATTTAAGATCGGGGTGGGATTGGAGATATTTGGGGTCAGGGTGGGATTGGAGATGTTTGGGGTCGGGGTGGGACTGCAGATGTTTGGGGCCTGGATGGGATTGGAGATGTTTGGGGTCGGGGTGGGATTGGAGATGTTTGGGGTCAGGTGGGATTGGAGATATTTGGGTTCGGGGTGGGATTGGAGATGTTTGGGATCAGAGTGGGATTGGAGATGTTTGGGGTCGGGGTGGGATTGGAGATGTTTGGGGTCGGGGTGGGATTGGAGATGTTTGGGGTCGGGGTGTGATTGGAGATGTTTGGGGTCGGGGTGTGATTGGAGATGTTTGGGGTCGGGGTGGGATTGGAGATGTTTGGGGTCGGGGTGGGATTGGAGAAGTTTTGGGGTCGGGGTGGGATTGGAGAAGTTGGGGTCGGGGGGTATTGGAGATGTTTGGGGGTCGGGGTGGGATTGGAGATGTTTTGGCGTTGGGGTGTGATTGGAGATGTTTGGCGTCGGGGTGGGATTGGAGATGTTTGTGGTCGGGGTGGGAGTGGAGATGTTTGGGGTCGGGGTGGGATTGGAGATGTTTTGTGTCGGGAGGGGATTGGAGATGTTTGGGATCAAAGTGGGATTGGGGATGTTTGTGGTCGGGGGGGAGTTGGAGATGTTTGGGATCGGGGTGGATTGGGGATGTTTGGGGTCGGGGTGGGATTGGAGATGTTTTGGGGTCGGGGTGGGATTGGAGATGTTTGGGGTCGGCGGGGGGATTGGAGATGTTTGGGGTCGGGGTGGGATTGGAGATGTTTTGGGGTCGGGGTGGGATTGGAGATGGTTGGGGTCGGGGTGGGATTGGAGATGTTTGGGGTCAGGGTGGGATTAGAGATATTTGGGGTCAGAGTGGGATTGGAGATGTTTGGGGTCAGGGTGGGATTGGAGATGTTTGGGGTCGGGGGGGTTGCAGATGTTTGGGGTCAGTGGGGGATTGGAGATGTTTGGCGTCAGGGTGGGGTTGAAGATGTTTGGGGTCGGGCTGTGATTGGAGATGTTTGGGGTCGGGGTGGGATTGGAGATGTTTGGGGTCGGGTGGGGATTGGAGATGTTTGGGGTTGGGTGGGATTGGAGATGTTTGGGGTTGGGGTAGGATTGGAGATGTTTGGAGTCGGGATGGGATTGGAGATGTTTGGGGTCGGGGTGGGATTGGAGATGTTTGTGGTCGGGGGGGATTGTAGATGTTTGGGGTCATGGGAGGATTGGAGAAGTTTAGGCTCGGGGGAATTGGAGATGTTTGGGGTCGGGGTGGGATTGGAGATGTTTGGGGTCGCAGTGGGATTGGAGAAGTTTGGGGTCGGGGTGGGATTGGAGATGTTTGGGGTCGTGGGTGGATTGGAGATGTTTGGGGTCGGGGGTGGGATTGCAGATGTTTGGGGTGGGGGTGCGATTGGAGATATTTGGGGTCGGGGTGGGATTCAAGATGTTTGGGGTCGGGGGGGATAGCTGATGTTTGGGGTCAGAGTGGGATTGGAGATGTTTGGGGTCGGGGTGGGACTGGAGATGTTTGGGGCCTGGGTGGCATTGGAGATGTTTGAGGTTGGGTGGGATTGGAGATGTTTGGGGTCAGGGTTGGATTGGAGATGTTTGGGGTCGGGGTGTGCTTGGAGATGTTTGGGGTCGGGGTGGGATTGGAGATGTTTGGGGTCGGGTGGGATTGGAGATATTTGGGGATGGGGTGGGATTGGAGATGTTTGGGGTCAGGGGGGATTGGAGATGTTTGGGGTCAGGGGGGATTGGAGATATTTGGGGTCGGGGAGGGATTGGAGATGTTTGGGGTCGGGTGGGATTGGAGATGTTTGGGGTCAGGGGGGATTGGAGATATTTGGGTTCGGGGTGGGACTGGAGATGTTTGGGGTCGGGGGGGGATTGGAGATGATTGGGTTCGGGGTGGGATTGGAGATGTTTGGGGTCGGGTGGGATTGGAGATGTTTGGGGTCGGGGTGGGATTGCAGATATTGGGGTCGGGGTGGGACTGGAGGCGTTTGGGGTCGGGGGGGATTGGAGATGTTTAGGGTCGGGGTGGGACTGGAGATGTTTAGGATCGGGGGGGATTGGAGATGTTTGGGGTCGGGGTGAGATTGGAGATGTTAGCGGTCGGGGGGATTGGAGATGTTTGGGGTCAGGGTGGGATTGGAGATGTTTGGGGTTGGGGTGGGATTGGAGATGTTCGGGGTTGGGGTGGGGTTGGAGATGTTTGGGGTCGGGGGGGTGATTGGAGATGTTTGGGGTCGGGGTGGGATTGGAGACGTTTGGGGTTGGGGTGGGATTGCAGACGTTTGGGGTCGGGGTGGGATTGGAGATGTTTGGGGTCGGGGTGGGATTGGAGATGTTTGGGGCCCGGGTGGGATTGGAGATGTTTGGTGTCGGGGGGATGGATTGGAGATGTTTGGGGTCGGGGGGGTTTGGGGATGTTTGGGGTCAGCGGGGATTGGAGACGTTTGGGGTCGGGGAGGGTTTGGAGATGTTTGGGGTTGGGGTGGGATTGAAAATGTTTGGGGTCCGGGTGGGATTGGAGATGTTTGGGGTCGGGGTGGGATTGGAGATGTTAGGGGTTGGGGAGGGATAGGAGATGTTTGGGGTCGGGGAGGGAATGGAGATGTTTGGGGCCGGCGTGGGATTGGAGATGTTTGGGATCGGGGTGGGATTGGAGATGTTTGGGGTCGGGTGGGATTGAAGATGTTTGGGGTCGGGGTGGGAATGGAGATATTTGGGTCGGGGTGGGATTGGAGATGTTTGGGGTCGGGGTGGGATTGGAGATGTTTGGGGTCGGGGTGGGACTGCAGATGTTTGGGGCCTGGATGGGATTGGAGATGTTTGGGGTCGGGGTGGGATTGGAGATGTTTGGGGTCAGGTGGGATTGGAGATATTTGGTTTCGGGGTGGGATTGGAGATGTTTGAGGTCGGGGGGTATTGGAGATGTTTGGGTCGGGGTGGGGTTGGAGATGTTTGGGGTCAGGGTGGGATTGGAGATGTTTAGGGTCGGGGGGGTTGGAGATGTTTGGGGTTGGGGGTGGAATTGGTGATGTTTGGGGTCGGAGTGGGATTGGAGATGTTTGGGGTCGGGGGGAGCTTGGAGATGTTTGGGGTCGGGGTGAGATTGGAAATGTTTGGGATCAGAGTGGGATTGGAGATGTTTGGGGTCGTGGTGGGATTGGAGATGTTTGGGGTCGGGGTGGGATTGGAGATGTTTGGGATCAGAGTGGGATTGGAGATGTTTCCGGTCGAGGGGGGGTTTGGAGATGTTTGGGATCAGAGTGGGATTGGAGATGTTTGAGGTCGGGGTGGGATTGGAGATGTTTGGGGTCGGGGTGGGATTTGAGATGTTCGGGGTCGGGGTGGGATTGGAGAAGTTTGGGGTCGGTGTGGGATTGGAGATGTTTGGGGTCAGGGGGGTGATTGGAGATGTTTGGGGTCGGGGTGGGATTGGAGATGTTTGGGGTCGGGGGGTGCTTGGAGATGTTTGGGGTTGGGGTGAGATTGGAAATGTTTGGGATCAGAGTGGGATTGGAGATGTTTGGGGTCGGGGTGGGATTGGAGATGTTTGGGATCAGAGTGGGATTGGAGATGTTTGGGGTCGAGGGGGGGATTGGAGATGTTTGGGATCAGAGTGGGATTGGAGATGTTTGGGGTCGGGGTGGGATTGGAGATGTTTGGGGTCGGGGTGGGATTGGAGATGTTTGGGGTCGGGGTGTGATTGGAGATGTTTGGGGTCGGGGTGTGATTGGAGATGTTTGGGGTCGGGGTGGGATTGGAGATGTTTGGGGTCGGGGTGGGATTGGAGATGTTTGGGGTCGGGGGGGGATTGGAGATGTTTGGGGTCTGAGGGGGATTGGAGAAGTTTTGGGGTCGGGGTGGGATTGGAGAAGTTGGGGTCGGGGGGGATTGGAGATGTTTGGGGGTCGGGGTGTGATTGGAGATGTTTTGGCGTTGGGGTGTGATTGGAGATGTTTGGCGTCGGGGTGGGATTGGAGATGTTTGTGGTCGTGGTGGGAGTGGAGATGTTTGGGGTCGGGGTGGGATTGGAGATGTTTGGTGTCGGGAGGGGATTGGAGATGTTTGGGATCGAAGTGGGATTGGGGATGTTTGTGGTCGGGGGTAGTTGGAGATGTTTGGGATCGGGGTGGGATTGGAGATGTTTGGGGTCGGGGGGGGATTGGAGATGTTTGGGGTCGGGGTGGATTGGAGATGTTTGGGGTCGGGGTGGGATTGGAGATGTTTTGGGGTTGGGCTGTGATTAGAGATATTTGGGGTCAGAGTGGGATTGGAGATGTTTGGGGTCAGGGTGGGATTGGAGATGTTTGGGGTCGGGGGGGTTGCAGGTGTTTGGGGTCAGTGGGGGATTGGAGATGTTTGGGGTCAGGGTGGGGTTGAAGATGTTTGGGGTCGGGCTGGGATTGGAGATGTTTGGGGTCGGGGTGGGATTGGAGATGTTTGGAGTCGGGATGGGATTGGAGATGTTTGGGGTCGGGGTGGGATTGGAGATGTTTGTGGTCGGGGGGGATTGTAGATGTTTGGGGTCATGGGAGGATTGGAGAAGTTTAGGCTCGGGGGAATTGGAGATGTTTGGGGTCGGGGTGGGATTGGAGATGTTTGGGGTCGCAGTGGGATTGGAGAAGTTTGGGGTCGGGGTGGGATTGGAGATGTTTGGGGTCGTGGGTGGATTGGAGATGTTTGGGGTCGGGGGTGGGATTGCAGATGTTTGGGGTGGGGGTGCGATTGGAGATATTTGGGGTCGGGGTGGGATTCAAGATGTTTGGGGTCGGGGGGGATAGCTGATGTTTGGGGTCAGAGTGGGATTGGAGATGTTTGGGGTCGGGGTGGGACTGGAGATGTTTGGGGCCTGGGTGGCATTGGAGATGTTTGAGGTTGGGTGGGATTGGAGATGTTTGGGGTCAGGGTTGGATTGGAGATGTTTGGGGTCGGGGTGTGCTTGGAGATGTTTGGGGTCGGGGTGGGATTGGAGATGTTTGGGGTCGGGTGGGATTGGAGATATTTGGGGATGGGGTGGGATTGGAGATGTTTGGGGTCAGGGGGGATTGGAGATGTTTGGGGTCAGGGGGGATTGGAGATCTTTGGGGTCGGGGAGGGATTGGAGATGTTTGGGGTCGGGTGGGATTGGAGATGTTTGGGGTCAGGGGGGATTGGAGATATTTGGGTTCGGGGTGGGACTGGAGATGTTTGGGGTCGGGGGGGGATTGGAGATGATTGGGTTCGGGGTGGGATTGGAGATGTTTGGGGTCGGGTGGGATTGGAGATGTTTGGGGTCGGGGTGGGATTGCAGATATTGGGGTCGGGGTGGGACTGGAGGCGTTTGGGGTCGGGGGGGATTGGAGATGTTTAGGGTCGGGGTGGGACTGGAGATGTTTAGGATCGGGGGGGATTGGAGATGTTTGGGGTCGGGGTGAGATTGGAGATGTTAGCGGTCGGGGGGATTGGAGATGTTTGGGGTCAGGGTGGGATTGGAGATGTTTGGGGTTGGGGTGGGATTGGAGATGTTCGGGGTTGGGGTGGGGTTGGAGATGTTTGGGGTCGGGGGGGTGATTGGAGATGTTTGGGGTCGGGGTGGGATTGGAGACGTTTGGGGTTGGGGTGGGATTGCAGACGTTTGGGGTCGGGGTGGGATTGGAGATGTTTGGGGTCGGGGTGGGATTGGAGATGTTTGGGGCCCGGGTGGGATTGGAGATGTTTGGTGTCGGGGGGATGGATTGGAGATGTTTGGGGTCGGGGGGGTTTGGGGATGTTTGGGGTCAGAGGGGATTGGAGACGTTTGGGGTCGGGGAGGGTTTGGAGATGTTTGGGGTTGGGGTGGGATTGAAAACGTTTGGGGTCCGGGTGGGATTGGAGATGTTTGGGGTCGGGGTGGGATTGGAGATGTTAGGGGTTGGGTGGGGATAGGAGATGTTTGGGGTCGGGGAGGGAATGGAGATGTTTGGGGCCGGCGTGGGATTGGAGATGTTTGGGATCGGGGTGGGATTGGAGATGTTTGGGGTCGGGTGGGATTGAAGATGTTTGGGGTCGGGGTGGGAATGGAGATATTTGGGTCGGGGTGGGATTGGAGATGTTTGGGGTCGGGGTGGGATTGGAGATGTTTGGGGTCGGGGTGGGACTGCAGATGTTTGGGGCCTGGATGGGATTGGAGATGTTTGGGGTCGGGGTGGGATTGGAGATGTTTGGGGTCAGGTGGGATTGGAGATATTTGGTTTCGGGGTGGGATTGGAGATGTTTGAGGTCGGGGGGTATTGGAGATGTTTGGGTCGGGGTGGGGTTGGAGATGTTTGGGGTCAGGGTGGGATTGGAGATGTTTAGGGTCGGGGGGGTTGGAGATGTTTGGGGTTGGGGGTGGAATTGGTGATGTTTGGGGTCGGAGTGGGATTGGAGATGTTTGGGGTCGGGGGGAGCTTGGAGATGTTTGGGGTCGGGGTGAGATTGGAAATGTTTCGGATCAGAGTGGGATTGGAGATGTTTGGGGTCGTGGTGGGATTGGAGATGTTTGGGGTCGGGGTGGGATTGGAGATGTTTGGGATCAGAGTGGGATTGGAGATGTTTCCGGTCGAGGGGGGGTTTGGAGATGTTTGGGATCAGAGTGGGATTGGAGATGTTTGAGGTCGGGGTGGGATTGGAGATGTTTGGGGTCGGGGTGGGATTTGAGATGTTCGGGGTCGGGGTGGGATTGGAGAAGTTTGGGGTCGGTGTGGGATTGGAGATGTTTGGGGTCAGGGGGGTGATTGGAGATGTTTGGGGTCGGGGTGGGATTGGAGATGTTTGGGGTCGGGGGGTGCTTGGAGATGTTTGGGGTTGGGGTGAGATTGGAAATGTTTGGGATCAGAGTGGGATTGGAGATGTTTGGGGTCGGGGTGGGATTGGAGATGTTTGGGATCAGAGTGGGATTGGAGATGTTTGGGGTCGAGGGGGGGATTGGAGATGTTTGGGATCAGAGTGGGATTGGAGATGTTTGGGGTCGGGGTGGGATTGGAGATGTTTGGGGTCGGGGTGGGATTGGAGATGTTTGGGGTCGGGGTGTGATTGGAGATGTTTGGGGTCGGGGTGTGATTGGAGATGTTTGGGGTCGGGGTGGGATTGGAGATGTTTGGGGTCGGGGTGGGATTGGAGATGTTTGGGGTCGGGGGGGGATTGGAGATGTTTGGGGTCTGAGGGGGATTGGAGAAGTTTTGGGGTTGGGGTGGGATTGGAGAAGTTGGGGTCGGGGGGGATTGGAGATGTTTGGGGGTCGGGGTGTGATTGGAGATGTTTTGGCGTTGGGGTGTGATTGGAGATGTTTGGCGTCGGGGTGGGATTGGAAATGTTTGTGGTCGTGGTGGGAGTGGAGATGTTTGGGGTCGGGGTGGGATTGGAGATGTTTGGTGTCGGGAGGGGATTGGAGATGTTTGGGATCGAAGTGGGATTGGGGATGTTTGTGGTCGGGGGTAGTTGGAGATGTTTGGGATCGGGGTGGGATTGGAGATGTTTGGGGTCGGGGGGGGATTGGAGATGTTTGGGGTCGGGGTGGATTGGAGATGTTTGGGGTCGGGGTGGGATTGGAGATGTTTTGGGGTTGGGCTGGGATTAGAGATATTTGGGGTCAGAGTGGGATTGGAGATGTTTGGGGTCAGGGTGGGATTGGAGATGTTTGGGGTCGGGGGGGTTGCAGGTGTTTGGGGTCAGTGGGGGATTGGAGATGTTTGGGGTCAGGGTGGGGTTGAAGATGTTTGGGGTCGGGCTGGGATTGGAGATGTTTGGGGTCGGGGTGGGATTGGAGATGTTTGGGGTCGGGTGGGGATTGGAGATGTTTGGGGTTGGTTGGGATTGGAGATGTTTGGGGTTGGGGTAGGATTGGAGATGTTTGGAGTCGGGATGGGATTGGAGATGTTTGGGGTCGGGGTGGGATTGGAGATGTTTGTGGTCGGGGGTGATTGTAGATGTTTGGGGTCACGGGAGGATTGGAGAAGTTTAGGCCAAGGGGAATTGGAGATGTTTGGGGTCGGGGTGGGATTGGAGATGTTTGGGGTCGCAGTGGGATTGGAGAAGTTTGGGGTCGGGGTGGGATTGGAGATGTTTGGGGTCGTGGGTGGATTGGAGATGTTTGGGGTCGGGGTGGAATTGCAGATGTTTGGGGTGGGGGTGCGATTGGCGATATTTGGGGTCGGGGTGGGATTCGAGATGTTTGGGGTCGGGGGGGATAGCTGATGTTTGGGGTCAGAGTGGGATTGGAGATGTTTGGGGTCGGGGTGGGATTGGAGATGTTTGGGGCCTGGGTGGCATTGGAGATGTTTGAGGTTGGGTGGGATTGGAGATGTTTGGGGTCAGGGTGGGATTGGAGATGTTTGGGGTCGGGGTGTGCTTGGAGATGTTTGGGGTCGGGGTGGGATTGGAGATGTTTGGGGTCGGGTGGGATTGGAGATATTTGGGGATGGGGTGGGATTGGAGATGTTTGTGGTCAGGGTGGAATTGGAGATGTTTGGGGTCGGGGTGGGACTGGAGATTCTTGGGGCCCGGGTGGGATTGGAGATGTTTGGGGTCGGGGTGGATTTGGAGATGTTTGGGGTTTGTTTGGGATTGGAGATATTTGGGTTCGGGGTGGGATTGGAGATGTTCGGGGTCGGGGTGGGATTGGAGATGTTTGGGGTCGGGTGGGATTGGAGATATTTGGGGTCGGGGTAGGATTGGAGATATTTGGGGCGGGGTGGGTTTGGAGATGTTTGGGGTCGGGGAGGGATTGGAGATGTTTGGGGTCAGGGGGGATTGGAGATGTTTGGGGTCAGGGGGGATTGGAGATATTTGGGGTCGGGGAGGGATTGGAGATGTTTGGGGTCGGGTGGGATTGGAGATGTTTGGGGTCAGGGGGGATTGGAGATATTTGGGTTCGGGGTGGGATTGGAGATGTTTGGGGTCGGGGGGGGATTGGAGTTGTTTGGGTTCGGGGTGGGATTGGAGATGTTTGGGGTCGGGGGGTGTTGGGAGGTTATTGGGGTCGGGGGGGATTGGAGATGTTTGGGTCGGGGTGGGATTGGAGATGTTTGGGGTCGCGGTGGGATTGGAGATGTTTGGGGTCGGGGTGGGTTTGAAGATTTTTAGGCTCGGGGGGCTTTGGTGATGTTTGGGGTCGGGGGTGGAATTGGTGATGTTTGGGGTCGGAGTGAGATTGGAGATGTTTGGTGTCGGGGGGTGCTTGGAGATGTTTGGGGTCGAGGTGAGATTGGAGATGTTTGGGATCAGAGTGGGATTGGAGATGTTTGGGGTCGGGGGGGATTGGAGATGATTGGGGTTGTGGTGGGATTGGAGATGTTTGGCGTCGGGGTGGGATTGGAGATGTTTGGGATCAGAGTGCGATTGGAGATGTTTGGGGTCGAGGGGGGGATTTGAGATGTTTGGGAGCAGAGTGGGATTGGAGATGTTTGAGCTCGGGGTGGGATTGGAGATGTTTGGGGTCGGGGTGGGATTGGAGATGTTTGGGGTCAGGGTGGGATTGGAGATGTTTGGGGTCAGGGTGCGATTGGAGATGTTTGAGGTCGGGGGGGTGATTGGAGATGTTTGGGAGCAGAGTGGGATTGGAGATTTTTGGGGTCGGGGTGTGATTGGATATGTTTGGGGTCGGGTGGGATTGGAGATGTTTGGAGTCGGGGGGGATTGGAGATGTTTGGGGTCTGGTGGGGATTGGAGATGCTTTGGGGTCGGGGTGGGATTGGAGATGTTTGGGATCGGGGGGGGATTGGAGATGTTTGGGGTCGGGATGGGATTGGAGATGTTTGGGGTCGGGGTGGGATTGGAGATGTTTGGGGTCGGGGGGGGATTGGGGATGTTTGGGGTCGGGGTGGGATTGGAGATGTTTGTGGTCGGGGGGGTTTGGAGATGTTTGGGGTCACGGGAGGATTGGAGATGTTTAGCCACGGGGGAATTTGGGATGTTTGGGGTCGGGGTGGGATTGGAGATGTTTGGGGTCGCAGTGGGATTGGAGAAGTTTGGGGTCGGGGTGGGATTGGAGATGTTTGGGGTCGTGAGTGGATTGGAGATGTTTGGGGTCGGGGGTGGGATTGCAGATGTTTGGGGTGGGGTGGGTTTGGAGATGTTTGGGGTCGGGGAGGGTGGATTGGAGATGTTTGGGGTCGGGGGGGTTTGGGGATGTTTGGGGTCAGAGGGGATTGGAGACGTTTGGGGTCGGGGTGGGTTTGGAGATGTTTGGGGTTGGGGTGGGATTGAAAATGTTTGGGGTCCGGGTGTGATTGGAGATGTTTGGGGTTGGGGTGGGATTGGAGATGTTAGGGGTTGGGGGGGGATAGGAGATGCTTGGGGTCGGGGAGGGAATGGAGATGTTTGGGGCCGGCGTGGGATTGGAGATGTTTGGGGTCGGGGAGGGATTGGCGATGTTTGGGGTCGGGTGGGATTGAAGATGTTTGGGGTCGGGGTGGGAATGGAGATATTTGGGTCGGGGTGGGATTGGAGATGTTTGGGGTCGGGGTGGGATTGGAGATGCTTGGGGTCGGGTGGGATTGGAGATATTTAAGATCGGGGTGGGATTGGAGATATTTGGGGTCAGGGTGGGATTGGAGATGTTTGGGGTCGGGGTGGGACTGCAGATGTTTGGGGCCTGGATGGGATTGGAGATGTTTGGGGTCGGGGTGGGATTGGAGATGTTTGGGGTCAGGTGGGATTGGAGATATTTGGGTTCGGGGTGGGATTGGAGATGTTTGGGATCAGAGTGGGATTGGAGATGTTTGGGGTTGGGGTGGGATTGGAGATGTTTGGGGTCGGGGTGGGATTGGAGATGTTTGGGGTCGGGGTGTGATTGGAGATGTTTGGGGTCGGGGTGTGATTGGAGATGTTTGGGGTCGGGGTGGGATTGGAGATGTTTGGGGTCGGGGTGGGATTGGAGATGTTTGGGGTCGGGGGGGGATTGGAGATGTTTGGGGTCTGAGGGGGATTGGAGAAGTTTTGGGGTCGGGGTGGGATTGGAGAAGTTGGGGTCGGGGGGTATTGGAGATGTTTGGGGGTTGGGGTGGGATTGGAGATGTTTTGGCGTTGGGGTGTGATTGGAGATGTTTGGCGTCGGGGTGGGATTGGAGATGTTTGTGGTCGGGGTGGGAGTGGAGATGTTTGGGGTCGGGGTGGGATTGGAGATGTTTTGTGTCGGGAGGGGATTGGAGATGTTTGGGCTCAAAGTGGGATTGGGGATGTTTGTGGTCGGGGGGGAGTTGGAGATGTTTGGGATCGGGGTGGATTGGGGATGTTTGGGGTCGGGGTGGGATTGGAGATGTTTTGGGGTCGGGGTGGGATTGGAGATGTTTGGGGTCGGCGGGGGGATTGGAGATGTTTGGGGTCGGGGTGGGATTGGAGATGTTTTGGGGTCGGGGTGGGATTGGAGATGGTTGGGGTCGGGGTGGGATTGGAGATGTTTGGGGTCAGGGTGGGATTAGAGATATTTGGGGTCAGAGTGGGATTGGAGATGTTTGGGGTCAGGGTGGGATTGGAGATGTTTGGGGTCGGGGGGGTTGCAGATGTTTGGGGTCAGTGGGGGATTGGAGATGTTTGGGGTCAGGGTGGGGTTGAAGATGTTTGGGGTCGGGCTGGGATTGGAGATGTTTGGGGTCGGGGTGGGATTGGAGATGTTTGGGGTCGGGTGGGGATTGGAGATGTTTGGGGTTGGGTGGGATTGGAGATGTTTGGGGTTGGGGTAGGATTGGAGATTTTTGGAGTCGGGATGGGATTGGAGATGTTTGGGGTCGGGGTGGGATTGGAGATGTTTGTGGTCGGGGGGGATTGTAGATGTTTGGGGTCATGGGAGGATTGGAGAAGTTTAGGCTCGGGGGAATTGGAGATGTTTGGGGTCGGGGTGGGATTGGAGATGTTTGGGGTCGCAGTGGGATTGGAGAAGTTTGGGGTCGGGGTGGGATTGGAGATGTTTGGGGTCGTGGGTGGATTGGAGATGTTTGGGGTCGGGGGTGGGATTGCAGATGTTTGGGGTGGGGGTGCGATTGGAGATATTTGGGGTCGGGGTGGGATTCAAGATGTTTGGGGTCGGGGGGGATAGCTGATGTTTGGGGTCAGAGTGGGATTGGAGATGTTTGGGGTCGGGGTGGGACTGGAGATGTTTGGGGCCTGGGTGGCATTGGAGATGTTTGAGGTTGGGTGGGATTGGAGATGTTTGGGGTCAGGGTTGGATTGGAGATGTTTGGGGTCGGGGTGGGCTTGGAGATGTTTGGGGTCGGGGTGGGATTGGAGATGTTTGGGGTCGGGTGGGATTGGAGATATTTGGGGATGGGGTGGGATTGGAGATGTTTGGGGTCAGGGTGGAATTGGAGATGTTTGGGGTTGGGTGGGATTGGAGATATTTGGGTTCGGGGTGGGATTGGAGATGTTAGGGGTCGGGGTGGGATTGGAGATGTTTGGGGTCGGGTGGGATTGGAGATATTTGGGGTCGGGGTGGGATTGGAGATATTTGGGGCGGGGTGGGTTTGGAGATGTTTGGGGTCGGGGAGGGATTGTAGATGTTTGGGGTCAGGGGGGATTGGAGATGTTTGGGGTCAGGGGGGATTGGAGATATTTGTGGTCGGGGAGGGATTGGAGATGTTTGGGGTCGGGTGGGATTGGAGATGTTTGGGGTCAGGGGGGATTGGAGATATTTGGGTTCGGGGTGGGACTGGAGATGTTTGGGGTCAGGGGGGGATTGGAGATGATTGGGTTCGGGGTGGGATTGGAGATGTTTGGGGTCGGGTGGGATTGGAGATGTTTGGGGTCGGGGTGGGATTGCAGATATTGGGGTCGGGGTGGGACTGGAGGCGTTTGGGGTCGGGGGGGATTGGAGATGTTTAGGGTCGGGGTGGGATTGGAGATGTTTAGGATCGGGGGGGATTGGAGATGTTTGGGGTCGGGGTGAGATTGGAGATGTTAGCGGTCGGGGGGATTGGAGATGTTTGGGGTCAGGGTGGGATTGGAGATGTTTGGGGTTGGGGTGGGATTGGAGATGTTCGGGGTTGGGGTGGGGTTGGAGATGTTTGGGGTCGGGGGGGTGATTGGAGATGTTTGGGGTCGGGGTGGGATTGGAGACGTTTGGGGTTGGGGTGGGATTGCAGACGTTTGGGGTCGGGGTGGGATTGGAGATGTTTGGGGTCGGGGTGGGATTGGAGATGTTTGGGGCCCGGGTGGGATTGGAGATGTTTGGTGTCGGGGGGATGGATTGGAGATGTTTGGGGTCGGGGGGGTTTGGGGATGTTTGGGGTCAGAGGGGATTGGAGACGTTTGGGGTCGGGGTGGGTTTGGAGATGTTTGGGGTTGGGGTGGGATTGAAAATGTTTGGGGTCCGGGTGGGATTGGAGATGTTTGGGGTCGGGGTGGGATTGGAGATGTTAGGGGTTGGGGGGGGATAGGAGATGTTTGGGGTCGGGGAGGGAATGGAGATGTTTGGGGCCGGCGTGGGATTGGAGATGTTTGGGATTGGGGTGGGATTGGAGATGTTTGGGGTCGGGTGGGATTGAAGATGTTTGGGGTCGGGGTGGGAATGGAGATATTTGGATCGGGGTGGGATTGGAGATGTTTGGGGTCGGAGTGGGATTGGAGATGTTTGGGGTCGGGGTGGGACTGCAGATGTTTGGGGCCTGGATGGGATTGGAGATGTTTGGGGTCGGGGTGGGATTGGAGATGTTTGGGGTCAGGTGGGATTGGAGATATTTGGGTTCGGGGTGGGATTGGAGATGTTTGAGGTCGGGGGGTATTGGAGATGTTTGGGTCGGGTGGGGTTGGAGATGTTTGGGGTCAGGGTGGGATTGGAGATGTTTAGGGTCGGGGGGGTTGGAGATGTTTGGGGTTGGGGGTGGAATTGGTGATGTTTGGGGTCGGAGTGGGATTGGAGATGTTTGGGGTCGGGGGGAGCTTGGAGATGTTTGGGGTCGGGGTGAGATTGGAAATGTTTGGGATCAGAGTGGGATTGGAGATGTTTGGGGTCGTGGTGGGATTGGAGATGTTTGGGGTCGGGGTGGGATTGGAGATGTTTGGGATCAGAGTGGGATTGGAGATGATTCCGGTCGAGGGGGGGTTTGGAGAGGTTTGGGATCAGAGTGGGATTGGTGATGTTTGAGGTCGGGGTGGGATTGGAGATGTTTGGGGTCGGGGTGGGATTTGAGATGTTCGGGGTCGGGGTGGGATTGGAGAAGTTTGGGGTCGGTGTGGGATTGGAGATGTTTGGGGTCAGGGGGGTGATTGGAGATGTTTGGGGTCGGGGTGGGATTGGAGATGTTTGGGGTCGGGGGGTGCTTGGAGATGTTTGGGGTTGGGGTGAGATTGGAAATGTTTGGGATCAGAGTGGGATTGGAGATGTTTGGGGTCGGGGTGGGATTGGAGATGTTTGGGATCAGAGTGGGATTGGAGATATTTGGGGTCGAGGGGGGGATTGGAGATGTTTGGGATCAGAGTGGGATTGGAGATGTTTGGGGTCGGGGTGGGATTGGAGATGTTTGGGGTCGGGGTGGGATTGGAGATGTTTGGGGTCGGGGTGTGATTGGAGATGTTTGGGGTCGGGGTGTGATTGGAGATGTTTGGGGTTGGGGTGGGATTGGAGATGTTTGGGGTCGGGGTGGGATTGGAGATGTTTGGGGTCGGGGGGGGATTGGAGATGTTTGGGGTCTGAGGGGGATTGGAGAAGTTTTGGGGTCGGGGTGGGATTGGAGAAGTTGGGGTCGGGGGGGATTGGAGATGTTTGGGGGTCGGGGTGTGATTGGAGATGTTTTGGCGTTGGGGTGTGATTGGAGATGTTTGGCGTCGGGGTGGGATTGGAGATGTTTGTGGTCGTGGTGGGAGTGGAGATGTTTGGGGTCGGGGTGGGATTGGAGATGTTTGGTGTCGGGAGGGGATTGGAGATGTTTGGGATCGAAGTGGGATTGGGGATGTTTGTGGTCGGGGGGTAGTTGGAGATGTTTGGGATCGGGGTGGGATTGGAGATGTTTGGGGTCGGGGGGGGATTGGAGATGTTTGGGGTCGGGGTGGATTGGAGATGTTTGGGGTCGGGGTGGGATTGGAGATGTTTTGGGGTTGGGCTGGGATTAGAGATATTTGGGGTCAGAGTGGGATTGGAGATGTTTGGGGTCAGGGTGGGATTGGAGATGTTTGGGGTCGGGGGGTTTGCAGGTGTTTGGGGTCAGTGGGGGATTGGAGATGTTTGGGGTCAGGGTGGGGTTGAAGATGTTTGGGGTCGGGCTGGGATTGGAGATGTTTGGGGTTGGTTGGGATTGGAGATGTTTGGGGTTGGGGTAGGATTGGAGATGTTTGGAGTCGGGATGGGATTGGAGATGTTTGGGGTCGGGGTGGGATTGGAGATGTTTGTGGTCGGGGTGATTGTAGATGTTTGGGGTCACGGGAGGATTGGAGAAGTTTAGGCCAAGGGGAATTGGAGATGTTTGGGGTCGGGGTGGGATTGGAGATGTTTGGGGTCGCAGTGGGATTGGAGAAGTTTGGGGTCGGGGTGGGATTGGAGATGTTTGGGGTCGTGGGTGGATTGGAGATGTTTGGGGTCAGGGATGGAATTGCAGATGTTTGGGGTGGGGGTGCGATTGGCGATATTTGGGGTCGGGGTGGGATTCGAGATGTTTGGGGTCGGGGGGGATAGCTGATGTTTGGGGTCAGAGTGGGATTGGAGATGTTTGGGGTCGGGGTGGGATTGGAGATGTTTGGGGCCTGGGTGGCATTGGAGATGTTTGAGGTTGGGTGGGATTGGAGATGTTTGGGGTCAGGGTGGGATTGGAGATGTTTGGGGTCGGGGTGTGCTTGGAGATGTTTGGGGTCGGGGTGGGATTGGAGATGTTTGGGGTCGGGTGGGATTGGAGATATTTGGGGATGGGGTGGGATTGGAGACGTTTGTGGTCAGGGTGGAATTGGAGATGTTTGGGGTCGGGTTGGGACTGGAGATTCTTGGGGCCCGGGTGGGATTGGAGATGTTTGGGGTCGGGGTGGATTTGGAGATGTTTGGGGTTTGTTTGGGATTGGAGATATTTGGGTTCGGGGTGGGATTGGAGATGTTCGGGGTCGGGGTGGGATTGGAGATGTTTGGGGTCGGGTGGGATTGGAGATATTTGGGGTCGGGGTAGGATTGGAGATATTTGGAGCGGGGTGGGTTTGGAGATGTTTGGGGTCGGGGAGGGATTGGAGATGTTTGGGGTCAGGGGGGATTGGAGATGTTTGGGGTCAGGGGGGATTGGAGATATTTGGGGTTGGGGAGGGATTGGAGATGTTTGGGGTCGGGTGGGATTGGAGATGTTTGGGGTCAGGGGGGATTGGAGATATTTGGGTTCGGGGTGGGATTGGAGATGTTTGGGGTCGGGGGGGGATTGGAGTTGTTTGGGTTCGGGGTGGGATTGGAGATGTTTGGGGTCGGGGGGTGTTTGGAGGTTATTGGGGTCGGGGGGGATTGGAGATGTTTGGGTCGGGGTGGGATTGGAGATGTTTGGGGTCGCGGTGGGATTGGAGATGTTTGGGGTCGGGGTGGGTTTGAAGATTTTTAGGGTCGGGGGGCTTTGGTGATGTTTGGGGTCGGGGGTGGAATTGGTGATGTTTGGGGTCGGAGTGAGATTGGAGATGTTTGGTGTCGGGGGGTGCTTGGAGATGTTTGGGGTCGAGGTGAGATTGGAGATGTTTGGGATCAGAGTGGGATTGGAGATGTTTGGGGTCGGGGGGGATTGGAGATGTTTGGGGTTGTGGTGGGATTGGAGATGTTTGGCGTCGGGGTGGGATTGGAGATGTTTGGGATCAGAGTGCGATTGGAGATGTTTGGGGTCGAGGGGGGGATTTGAGATGTTTGGGAGCAGAGTGGGATTGGAGATGTTTGGGCTCGGGGTGGGATTGGAGATGTTTGGGGTCGGGGTGGGATTGGAGATGTTTGGGGTCAGGGTGGGATTGGAGATGTTTGGGGTCAGGGTGCGATTGGAGATGTTTGAGGTCGGGGGGGTGATTGGAGATGTTTGGTAGCAGAGTGGGATTGGAGATTTTTGGGGTCGGGGTGTGATTGGAGATGTTTGGGGTCGGGTGGGATTGGAGATGTTTGGAGTCGGGGGGGATTGGAGATGTTTGGGGTCTGGTGGGGATTGGAGATGCTTTGGGGTCGGGGTGGGATTGGAGATGTTTGGGATCGGGGGGGGATTGGAGATGTTTGGGGTCGGGGGGGGATTGGGGATGTTTGGGGTCGGGGTGGGATTGGAGATGTTTGTGGTCGGGGGGGTTTGGAGATGTTTGGGGTCACGGGAGGATTGGAGATGTTTAGGCACGGGGGAATTTGGGATGTTTGGGGTCGGGGTGGGATTGGAGATGTTTGGGGTCGCAGTGGGATTGGAGAAGTTTGGGGTCGGGGTGGGATTGGAGATGTTTGGGGTCGTGGGTGGATTGGAGATGTTTGGGGTCGGGGGTGGGATTGCAGATGTTTGGGGTGGGGTGGGTTTGGAGATGTTTGGGGTCGGGGAGGGACTGGAGATGTTTGGGGCCCGGGTGGGATTGGAGATGTTTGGGGTCGGGGTGGGATTGGAGATGTTTGTGGTCAGGGGGGATTGGAGAATTTTGGGGTCGGGGTGGGATTGGAGATGTTTGGGGTCGTGGGTGGATTGGAGATATTTGGGGTTGGGGTGGGATTTGAGATATTTGGGGCGGGGTGGGTTTGGAGATGTTTGGGGTCGGGGAGGGACTGGAGATGTTTGGGGCCCGGGTGGGATTGGAGATGTTTGGGGTCGGGGTGGGATTGGAGATGTTTGTGGTCAGGGGGGATTGGAGATATTTGGGTTCGGGGTGGGATTGGAGATGTTTGGGGTCGGGGGGGGATTGGAGATGTTTGGGTTCGGGGTGGGATTGGAGATGTTTGGGGTCGGGGGGTGTATGGAGGTGATTGGGGTCGGGGGTATTGGAGATGTTTGGGTCGGGGTGGGATTGGAGATGTTTGGGGTTGTGGTGGGATTGGAGATGTTTGGCGTCGGGGTGGGATTGGAGATGTTTGGGATCAGATTGCGATTGGAGATGTTTAGGCTCGGGGTGGGATTTGAGATGTTTGGGGTCGGGGTGGGATTGGAGATGTTTGGGGTCAGGGTGCGATTGGAGATGTTTGGGGTCGGGGGGGTGATTGGAGATGTTTGGGAGCAGAGTGGGATTGGAGATTTTTGGGGTCGGTGTGTGATTGGAGATGTTTGGGGTCGGGTGGGATTGGAGATGTTTGGGGTCGGGGTGGGATTGGAGATGTTTGGGGTTGGGGTGGGATTGGAGATGTTTGGAGTCGGGAGGGATTGGAGATGTTTGGGGTCTGGTGGGGATTGGAGATGCTTTGGGGTCAGGGTGGGATTGGAGATGTTTGGGGTCGGGGGAATTGGAAATGTTTGGGGTCGGGATGGGATTGGAGATGTTTGGGGTCGGGGTGGGATTGGAGATGTTTGGCGTCGGGGGGGGATTGGAGATGTTTGAGGTCTGGGCGGGATTGGAGATGTTTGGGGTCGGGGCGGGATTGGAGATGTTTGGGGTCGGGGCGGGTTTGGAGATGTTTGGGGTCGGGGCAGGATTGGAGATGTTTGGGGTCGGGGCGGGATTGGAGATGTTTGGGGTCGGGGCGGGATTGGAGATGTTTGGGGTCGGGGGGCGATTGGAGAAGTTTGGGGTAGGGGTGGGATTGGAGATGTTTGGGGTCGGTGTGGGATTGGAGATGTTTGGGGTCGGGGGGTGATTGGAGATGTTTGGGGTCGGGGTGGGATTGGAGACGTTTGGGGTCGGGGCAGGATTGGAGATGTTTGGGGTCGGGGCGGGATTGGAGATGTTTGGGGTCGGGGCGGGATTGGAGATGTTTGGGGTCGGGGGAGGATTGGAGAAGTTTGGGGTAGGGGTGGGATTGGAGATGTTTGGGGTCAGTGTGGGATTGGAGATGTTTGGGGTCGGGTGGTGATTGGAGATGTTTGGGGTCGGGGTGGGATTGGAGACGTTTGGGGTCGGATGTGATTGGAAACGTTTGGGGTCGGGTTGGGATTGCAGAATTTGTGGTCGGGGTGGGATTGGCGAAGTTTGGGGTCAGGGTGGGATTGGAGATGTTTTGGTCTCGGGTGGGATTGGAGATGTTTGGTGTTAAGGGGGGGGGATTGGAGATATTTGGGGTCGGGGGGCATTGGAGATGTTTGGGGTGAGAGGGGATTGGAGACGTTTGGGGTCGGGGTGGGTTTGGAGATGTTTGGAGTTGGGTGGGATTGAAGATGTTTGGGGTCGGGGTGGGATTGGAGATGTTTGGTGTTCAGGGGGTGGGATTGGAGATGTTTGGGGTGGGGGTTGAATTGGGGATGTTTGGGGTCGGGGTGGGATTGGAGATGTTAGCGGTCGGGGAGGGATTGGAGATGTTTGGGGTCAGGGTGGGATTGGAGATGTTTGGGGTCGGGGTGGGATTGGAGATGTTTGGGGTCGGGGTGGGATTGGAGATGTTTGGGGTCGGGGTGTGATTGGAGATGTTTGGGGTCGGGGTGTGATTGGAGATGTTTGGGGTCGGGGTGGGATTGGAGATGTTTGGGGTCAGGGTGGGATTGGAGATGTTTGGGGTCGGGGGGGGATTGGAGATGTTTGGGGTCTGAGGGGGATTGGAGAAGTTTTGGGGTCGGGGTGGGATTGGAGAAGTTGGGGTCGGGGGGGATTGGAGATGTTTGGGGGTCGGGGTGTGATTGGAGATGTTTTGGCGTTGGGGTGTGATTGGAGATGTTTGGCGTCGGGGTGGGATTGGAGATGTTTGTGGTCGGGGTGGGAGTGGAGATGTTTGGGGTCGGGGTGGGATTGGAGATGTTTGGTGTCGGGAGGGGATTGGAGATGTTTGGGATCGAAGTGGGATTGGGGATGTTTGTGGTCGGGGGGGAGTTGGAGATGTTTGGGATCGGGGTGGGATTGGAGATGTTTGGGGTCGGGGGGGGATTGGAGATGTTTGGGGTCGGGGTGGATTGGAGATGTTTGGGGTCGGGGTGGGATTGGAGATGTTTTGGGGTCGGGGTGGGATTAGAGATATTTGGGGTCAGAGTGGGATTGGAGATGTTTGGGGTCAGGGTGGGATTGGAAATGTTTGGGGTCGGGGGGGTTGCAGGTGTTTGGGGTCAGTGGGGGATTGGAGATGTTTGGGGTCAGGGTGGGGTTGAAGATGTTTGGGGTCGGGCTGGGATTGGAGATGTTTGGGGTCGGGGTGGGATTGGAGATGTTTGGGGACGGGTGGGGATTGGAGATGTTTGGGGTTGGTTGGGATTGGAGATGTTTGGGGTTGGGGTAGGATTGGAGATGTTTGGAGTCGGGATGGGATTGGAGATGTTTGGGGTCGGGGTGGGATTGGAGATGTTTGTGGTCGGGGGTGATTGTAGATGTTTGGGGTCACGGGAGGATTGGAGAAGTTTAGGCTCGGGGGAATTGGAGATGTTTGGGGTCGGGATGGGATTGGAGATGTTTGGGGTCGCAGTGGGATTGGAGAAGTTTGGGGTCGGGGTGGGATTGGAGATGTTTGGGGTCGTGGGTGGATTGGAGATGTTTGGGGTCGGGGGTGGAATTGCAGATGTTTGGGGTGGGGGTGCGATTGGCGATATTTGGGGTCGGGGGGGTGATTGGAGATGTTTGGGAGCAGAGTGGGATTGGAGATTTTTGGGGTCGGGGTGTGATTGGAGATGTTTGGGGTCGGGTGGGATTGGAGATGTTTGGAGTCGGGGGGGATTGGAGATGTTTGGGGTCTGGTGGGGATTGGAGATGCTTTGGGGTCGGGGTGGGATTGGAGATGTTTGGGATCGGGGGGGGATTGGAGATGTTTGGGGTCGGGATGGGATTGGAGATGTTTGGGGTCGGGGTGGGATTGGAGATGTTTGGGGTCGGGGGGGGATTGGGGATGTTTGGGGTCGGGGTGGGATTGGAGATGTTTGTGGTCGGGGGGGATTGGAGATGTTTGGGGTCACGGGAGGATTGGAGAAGTTTAGGCACGGGGGAATTTGGGATGTTTGGGGTCGGGGTGGGATTGGAGATGTTTGGGGTCGCAGTGGGATTGGAGAAGTTTGGGGTCGGGGTGGGATTGGAGATGTTTGGGGTCGTGGGTGGATTGGAGATGTTTGGGGTCGGGGGTGGGATTGGAGATGTTTGCGGTCGGTGGGGGGATTGGAGATGTTTGGGGTTGGTGGGGGTGTTTGGAGATGTTTGTGATCGGGGGGTTTGAAGATGTTGGGGGTCGGGGTGGGATTGTAAATGTTGGGGGTTGGGGTGGGATTGTAAATGTTTGGGGTCGGGGTGAGATTGGAGATGTTTGGGGTCGGGGGGGATTGGAAATATTTGTGGTCGGGGTGGGATTGGAGATATTTGGGGTCGGGGGGGATTGGAGTTGTTTGGGGTCGGGGTGGGATTGGAGATGTTTGGGGTCGGGGGGATTGGAGATGTTTGGGGTCGGGGGGGATTGGAGATGTTTGGGGCCCGGGTGGGATTGGAGGTGTTTGGTGTCGGGGGGGGGCATTGGAGATGTTTGTGGTCGAGGGGGGAATTGGAGATGTTTGGGGTCGGGGGGATTGGAGATGTTTGGGGTCAGAGGGGATTGGAGACGTTTGGGGTCGGTGTGGGTTTGGTGATGTTTGGGGTTGGGGTGGGATTGGAGATGTTTGTGATCGGGGTGGGTTTGGAGTTGTTTGGGGTCCGGGTGGGATTGGAGATGTTTGGGGTCGGGGTGGGATTGGAGATGTTTGGGGTCGGGGTGGGATTTGAGATGTTTGGGGTCGGGGTGGGATTGGAGATGTTTGGGGTCGGGGTGGGATTGGATGTGTTAGGGGTCTGTGGGGGATTGGAGATGTTTGGGGTCGGGGTGGGTTTGGAGATGTTTGGTGTTGGGTTGGGATTAGGAGATGTTTGGGGTCGGGGGGGTGATTGGAGATGTTTGTGGTCGGGGTGGGATTGGAGACTTTTGGGGTCGGGTGTGATTGGAGATGTTTGGTGCCGTGGGGGGGATTGGAGATATTTGGGGTCGGGGGGGATTGGAGATGTTTGGGGTCAGAGGGGATTGGAGACCTTTGGGGTCGGGGTGGGTTTGGAGATGTTTAGGGTTGGGGTGGGACTGGAGATGTTTGGGGTCGGGGTGGGATTGGAGATATTTGGGGCTGGGGTGGGGTTGGAGATGTTTGGGGTCGGGGGGGTTGGAGATGTTTGGGGTCGGGTGGGATTGGAGATTTTTGTTGTTGGGGTGGGAATGGAGATATTTGGGGCGGGGTGGGATTGGAGATGTTTGGGGTGGGGTGGGATTGGAGATGTTTGTGGTCGGGGTGGGATTGCAGCTGTTTGGGGTCGGAGGGGATAGGAGATGTTTGGGGTCTGGGTGGCATTGGAGATGTTTGGGGTCGGGGGAGTGATTGGAGATGTTTGGGGTCGGGGTGGGATTGGAGACGTTTGGGGTCGGGGTGGGATTGCAGACGTTTGGGGTTGGGGTGGGATTGGAGATGTTTGGGGTCGGGCTGGGATTGGAGATGTTTGGGGCCCGCGTGGGATTGGAGATGTTTGGTGTCGGGGGTTGGATTGGAGATGTTTGGGGTCGGGGGGGTTGGGGATGTTTGGGGTCAGAGGGGATTGGAGACGTTTGGGGTTGGGGTGGGTTTGGAGATGTTTGGGGTTGGGGTGGGATTGAAGATGTTTGGGGTCGGGGTGGGTTTGGAGATGTTTGGGGTCGGGTTGGGATTGGAGATGTTTGGGGTCGGTGGGGGGGATTGTAAATGTTTGGGGTCGGGGTGAGATTGGAGATATTTGGGGTCGGGGGGATTCGAGATGTTTGTGGTTGGGGTGGGATTGGCGATATTTGGGTTCGGGGTTGATTGGAGTTGTTTGGGGTCGGGGTGGAATCGGAGATGTTTGGGGTCGGAGGGGATAGGAGATGTTTGGGTCGGGGTGGGATTGGAGATGTTAGGGGTCGGGGGGGGATTGGAGATGTTTGGGGTCAGGGTGGGATTGGAGATGTTTGGGGTCGGGGTGGGATTGGAGATGTTTGGGGTCTGGGTGGGATTGGAGATGTTTGGGGTCGGGGGGGTGATTGGAGATGTTTGGGGTCGGGGTGGAATTGGAGAGGTTTGGGGTCGGGGTGGGATTGCAGACGTTCGGGGTCGGGGTGGGATTGGAGATGTTTGGGGTCGGGGTGGGATTGGAGATGTTTGGGGTCGGGGTGGGATTGGAGATGTTAGGGGTCGGGGGGGGATTGGAGATGTTTGGGGTCGGGGAGGGAATGGAGATGTTTGGGGTCAGGAGTGGGATTGGAGATATTTTGGGTTGGGGTGGGATTGGAGATGTTTGGGGCCGGGGAGGGAATGGAAATATTTGGGGTCGGGTAGGGATTGGAGATGTTTGGGGTCGGGGTGGGTTTGGAGATATTTGGGGCCGGGGTGGGATTGGAGATGTTTGGGGTCGCGGGGGGGATTGGAGATGTTTGGGGTCGGGTTGGGATTGCAGATGTTTGGGGTCGGGTGGGATTGGAGATGTTTGGGGTCGGGGTGGGAATGGAGATATTTGGGGCGGGGTGGGATTGGAGATGTTTGGGGCGGGGTGGGATTGGAGATGTTTGTGGTCGGGGTGGGAATGGAGATATTTGGGGTCGGGGTGGGATTGGAGATGTTTTGGGTCAGGGTGTGATTGGAGATGATTGGGGTCGGGTGGGATTGGAAATGATTTGGGTCGGGGGGATTGGAGATGTTAGGGGTCGGGGTGGATTGGAGATGTTTGGGGTCGGGGGGATTGGAGAGTTTGGGGTCGGGGGTGGGATTGCAGATGTTTGGGGTCGGGGTGGGACTGGAGACGCTTGGGGTCGGGGGGGATTGGAGATGTTTGGGGTCGGGGTGGGATTGGAGATGTTTGGAGTCGGGGTGGGATTGGAGATGTTTGGGGTCGAAGGGGGGATTGGAGATGTTTGGGGTCGCGGGGGGTTTGGAGATGTTTGGGGTCAGGGTGGGATTGGAGATGTTTGGGGTCGGGGGGATTGGAGATATTTGGGGTCGGGGTGGGTTTGGAGATGTTTGGGGTCGGGGTGGGAATGGAAATGTTTTGGGTCGGGTTGGGATTGAAGATGTTTGGGGTCAGGGTGGGATTGGAGATATTTGGGGCCGGGGTTGGATTGGAGATGTTTGGGGTCGGGGTGAGTTTGGAGATGTTTGGGGTCGGGGTGGGATTGGAGATGTTTTGGGGTCGGGGTGGGATTAGAGATATTTGGGGTCAGAGTGGGATTGGAGATGTTTGGGGTCAGGGTGGGATTGGAAATGTTTGGGGTCGGGGGGGTTGCAGGTGTTTGGGGTCAGTGGGGGATTGGAGATGTTTGGGGTCAGGGTGGGGTTGAAGATGTTTGGGGTCGGGCTGGGATTGGAGATGTTTGGGGTCGGGGTGGGATTGGAGATGTTTGGGGACGGGTGGGGATTGGAGATGTTTGGGGTTGGTTGGGATTGGAGATGTTTGGGGTTGGGGTAGGATTGGAGATGTTTGGAGTCGGGATGGGATTGGAGATGTTTGGGGTCGGGGTGGGATTGGAGATGTTTGTGGTCGGGGGTGATTGTAGATGTTTGGGGTCACGGGAGGATTGGAGAAGTTTAGGCTCGGGGGAATTGGAGATGTTTGGGGTCGGGATGGGATTGGAGATGTTTGGGGTCGCAGTGGGATTGGAGAAGTTTGGGGTCGGGGTGGGATTGGAGATGTTTGGGGTCGTGGGTGGATTGGAGATGTTTGGGGTCGGGGGTGGAATTGCAGATGTTTGGGGTGGGGGTGCGATTGGCGATATTTGGGGTCGGGGGGGTGATTGGAGATGTTTGGGAGCAGAGTGGGATTGGAGATTTTTGGGGTCGGGGTGTGATTGGAGATGTTTGGGGTCGGGTGGGATTGGAGATGTTTGGAGTCGGGGGGGATTGGAGATGTTTGGGGTCTGGTGGGGATTGGAGATGCTTTGGGGTCGGGGTGGGATTGGAGATGTTTGGGATCGGGGGGGGATTGGAGATGTTTGGGGTCGGGATGGGATTGGAGATGTTTGGGGTCGGGGTGGGATTGGAGATGTTTGGGGTCGGGGGGGGATTGGGGATGTTTGGGGTCGGGGTGGGATTGGAGATGTTTGTGGTCGGGGGGGATTGGAGATGTTTGGGGTCACGGGAGGATTGGAGAAGTTTAGGCACGGGGGAATTTGGGATGTTTGGGGTCGGGGTGGGATTGGAGATGTTTGGGGTCGCAGTGGGATTGGAGAAGTTTGGGGTCGGGGTGGGATTGGAGATGTTTGGGGTCGTGGGTGGATTGGAGATGTTTGGGGTCGGGGGTGGGATTGGAGATGTTTGCGGTCGGTGGGGGGATTGGAGATGTTTGGGGTTGGTGGGGGTGTTTGGAGATGTTTGTGATCGGGGGGTTTGAAGATGTTGGGGGTCGGGGTGGGATTGTAAATGTTGGGGGTTGGGGTGGGATTGTAAATGTTTGGGGTCGGGGTGAGATTGGAGATGTTTGGGGTCGGGGGGGATTGGAAATATTTGTGGTCGGGGTGGGATTGGAGATATTTGGGGTCGGGGGGGATTGGAGTTGTTTGGGGTCGGGGTGGGATTGGAGATGTTTGGGGTCGGGGGGATTGGAGATGTTTGGGGTCGGGGGGGATTGGAGATGTTTGGGGCCCGGGTGGGATTGGAGGTGTTTGGTGTCGGGGGGGGGCATTGGAGATGTTTGTGGTCGAGGGGGGAATTGGAGATGTTTGGGGTCGGGGGGATTGGAGATGTTTGGGGTCAGAGGGGATTGGAGACGTTTGGGGTCGGTGTGGGTTTGGTGATGTTTGGGGTTGGGGTGGGATTGGAGATGTTTGTGATCGGGGTGGGTTTGGAGTTGTTTGGGGTCCGGGTGGGATTGGAGATGTTTGGGGTCGGGGTGGGATTGGAGATGTTTGGGGTCGGGGTGGGATTTGAGATGTTTGGGGTCGGGGTGGGATTGGAGATGTTTGGGGTCGGGGTGGGATTGGATGTGTTAGGGGTCTGTGGGGGATTGGAGATGTTTGGGGTCGGGGTGGGTTTGGAGATGTTTGGTGTTGGGTTGGGATTAGGAGATGTTTGGGGTCGGGGGGGTGATTGGAGATGTTTGTGGTCGGGGTGGGATTGGAGACTTTTGGGGTCGGGTGTGATTGGAGATGTTTGGTGCCGTGGGGGGGATTGGAGATATTTGGGGTCGGGGGGGATTGGAGATGTTTGGGGTCAGAGGGGATTGGAGACCTTTGGGGTCGGGGTGGGTTTGGAGATGTTTAGGGTTGGGGTGGGACTGGAGATGTTTGGGGTCGGGGTGGGATTGGAGATATTTGGGGCTGGGGTGGGGTTGGAGATGTTTGGGGTCGGGGGGGTTGGAGATGTTTGGGGTCGGGTGGGATTGGAGATTTTTGTTGTTGGGGTGGGAATGGAGATATTTGGGGCGGGGTGGGATTGGAGATGTTTGGGGTGGGGTGGGATTGGAGATGTTTGTGGTCGGGGTGGGATTGCAGCTGTTTGGGGTCGGAGGGGATAGGAGATGTTTGGGGTCTGGGTGGCATTGGAGATGTTTGGGGTCGGGGGAGTGATTGGAGATGTTTGGGGTCGGGGTGGGATTGGAGACGTTTGGGGTCGGGGTGGGATTGCAGACGTTTGGGGTTGGGGTGGGATTGGAGATGTTTGGGGTCGGGCTGGGATTGGAGATGTTTGGGGCCCGCGTGGGATTGGAGATGTTTGGTGTCGGGGGTTGGATTGGAGATGTTTGGGGTCGGGGGGGTTGGGGATGTTTGGGGTCAGAGGGGATTGGAGACGTTTGGGGTTGGGGTGGGTTTGGAGATGTTTGGGGTTGGGGTGGGATTGAAGATGTTTGGGGTCGGGGTGGGTTTGGAGATGTTTGGGGTCGGGTTGGGATTGGAGATGTTTGGGGTCGGTGGGGGGGATTGTAAATGTTTGGGGTCGGGGTGAGATTGGAGATATTTGGGGTCGGGGGGATTCGAGATGTTTGTGGTTGGGGTGGGATTGGCGATATTTGGGTTCGGGGTTGATTGGAGTTGTTTGGGGTCGGGGTGGAATCGGAGATATTTGGGGTCGGGGTGGGATTGCAGATGTTTGGGGTCGGGGTGTGATTGGAGATGTTTGGGGTCGGGGTGGGATTGGAGATGTTTGGGGTCGGAGGGGATAGGAGATGTTTGGGTCGGGGTGGGATTGGAGATGTTAGGGGTCGGGGGGGGATTGGAGATGTTTGGGGTCAGGGTGGGATTGGAGATGTTTGGGGTCGGGGTGGGATTGGAGATGTTTGGGGTCTGGGTGGGATTGGAGATGTTTGGGGTCGGGGGGGTGATTGGAGATGTTTGGGGTCGGGGTGGAATTGGAGAGGTTTGGGGTCGGGGTGGGATTGCAGACGTTCGGGGTCGGGGTGGGATTGGAGATGTTTGGGGTCGGGGTGGGATTGGAGATGTTTGGGGTCGGGGTGGGATTGGAGATGTTAGGGGTCGGGGGGGGATTGGAGATGTTTGGGGTCGGGGAGGGAATGGAGATGTTTGGGGTCAGGAGTGGGATTGGAGATATTTTGGGTTGGGGTGGGATTGGAGATGTTTGGGGCCGGGGAGGGAATGGAAATATTTGGGGTCGGGTAGGGATTGGAGATGTTTGGGGTCGGGGTGGGTTTGGAGATATTTGGGGCCGGGGTGGGATTGGAGATGTTTGGGGTCGCGGGGGGGATTGGAGATGTTTGGGGTCGGGTTGGGATTGCAGATGTTTGGGGTCGGGTGGGATTGGAGATGTTTGGGGTCGGGGTGGGAATGGAGATATTTGGGGCGGGGTGGGATTGGAGATGTTTGGGGCGGGGTGGGATTGGAGATGTTTGTGGTCGGGGTGGGAATGGAGATATTTGGGGTCGGGGTGGGATTGGAGATGTTTTGGGTCAGGGTGTGATTGGAGATGATTGGGGTCGGGTGGGATTGGAAATGATTTGGGTCGGGGGGATTGGAGATGTTAGGGGTCGGGGTGGATTGGAGATGTTTGGGGTCGGGGGGATTGGAGAGTTTGGGGTCGGGGGTGGGATTGCAGATGTTTGGGGTCGGGGTGGGACTGGAGACGCTTGGGGTCGGGGGGGATTGGAGATGTTTGAGGTCGGGGTGGGATTGGAGATGTTTGGAGTCGGGGTGGGATTGGAGATGTTTGGGGTCGAAGGGGGGATTGGAGATGTTTGGGGTCGCGGGGGGTTTGGAGATGTTTGGGGTCAGGGTGGGATTGGAGATGTTTGGGGTCGGGGGGATTGGAGATATTTGGGGTCGGGGTGGGTTTGGAGATGTTTGGGGTCGGGGTGGGAATGGAAATGTTTTGGGTCGGGTTGGGATTGAAGATGTTTGGGGTCAGGGTGGGATTGGAGATATTTGGGGCCGGGGTTGGATTGGAGATGTTTGGGGTCGGGGTGAGTTTGGAGATGTTTGGGGTCCGGGAGGGATTGGAGATGTTTGGGGTCGGGGTGGGATTGGAGATGTTTGGGGTCGGGGTGGGATGTTAGATGTTTGGGGTCGGGGCGGGATTGGAGATGTTAGGGGTCGGGGCGGGATTGGAGATGATAGGGGTCGGGGCGGGATTGGAGATGTTTGGGGTCGGGGTGGGATTGGAGATGTTTGGGGTCGGGGTGGGATTGGAGATGTTTGGGGTCAGGGTGGGATTGGAGATATTTGGGGTCGGGGGGGATTGGAGTTGTTTGGGGTCGGGGTGGGATTGGAGATATTTGGGGCCGGGGTTGGATTGGAGATGTTTGGGGTCGGGGTGAGTTTGGAGATGTTTGGGGTCCGGGAGGGATTGGAGATGTTTGGGGTCGGGGTGGGATTGGAGATGTTTGGGGTCGGGGTGGGATTGGAGATATTTGGGGTCGGGGGGGATTGGAGTTGTTTGGGGTCGGGGTGGGATTGGAGATGTTTGGGGTCGGGGGGGGATTGGAGATGTTTGGGGTCGGGGGGGATTGGAGATGTTTGTGGTCGGGGTGGGATTGGAGATGTTTGGGGCCCGGGTGGGATTGGAGATGTTTGGTGTCGGGGGGGGGATTGGAGATTTTTGTGGTCGGGGGGGGAATTGGAGATGTTTGGGGTCGGGGGGATTGGAGATGTTTGGGGTCAGAGGGGATTGGAGACGTTTGGGGTCGGTGTGGGTTTGGAGATGTTTGGGGTCGGGGTGGGATTGGAGATGTTTGGGGTCGGGGTGGGATTTGAGATGTTTGGGGTCGGGGTGGGATTGGAGATGTTTGGGGTCGGGGTGGGATTGGAGGTGTTAGGGGTCGGTGGGGGATTGGAGATGTTTGGGGTCGGGGTGGGATTGGAGATGTTTGATGTTGGGGTGGGATTAGGAGATGTTTGGGGTCGGGGGGGGTTTGGAGATGTTTGTGGTCGGGGTGGGATTGGAGACTTTTGGGGTCGGGTGTGATTGGAGATGTTTGGTGCCGAGGGGGGTTTGGAGATATTTGGGGTCGGGGGGGATTGGAGATGTTTGGGGTCAGAGGGGATTGGAGACGTTTGGGGTCGGGGTGGGTTTGGAGATGTTTAGTGTTGGGGTGGGACTGGAGATGTTTGGGGTCGGGGTGGGATTGGAGATATTTGGGGCTGGGGTGGGATTGGAGATGTTTGGGGTCGGGGGGGATTGGAGATGTTTGGGGTCGGGGTGGGCTTGGAGATGTTTGGGGTCGGGTGGGATTGGAGATGTTTGTTGTCGGGGTGGGAATGGAGATATTTGTGGCGGGGTGGGATTGGAGATGTTTGGGGCGGGGTGGGATTGGAGATGTTTGGGTTTCGGGTGGGATTGAAGATGTTTGGGGTCGGGGTGGGATTGCAGATCTTTGGGGTCGGGGTGGGACTGGAGACGTTTGGGGTCGGGGGGATTGGAGATGTTTGGGGTCTGGGTGGGATTGGAGATGTTTGGTGTCGGGGTGGGATTGGAGATGTTTGGGGTCGGGGGTGGGATTGGAGATGTTTGGGGTCGGGGGGGATTGGAGATGTTTGGGGTCGGGGTGGGATTGGGGATGTTTGGGGTCGGTGGGGGTGATTGGAGATGTTTGTGATCGGGGGGGATTGGAAATGTTGGGGGTCGGGGTGGGATTGTAAATGTTTGGGTTCAGGGTAAGATTGGAGATGTTTGGGGTCGGGCGGATTCGAGATGTTTGTGGTCGGGGTGGGATTGGAGATATTTGGGGTCGGGGGGGATTGGAGTTGTTTGGGGTCGGGGAGGAATTGGAGATGTTTGGGGTCGGGGTCGGATTGCAGATGTTTGGGGTCGGGGTCGGATTGGAGGTGTTTGGGGTCGGGGTGGGATTGGAGATGTTTGGGGTCGGGGTGGGATTGGAGATGTTTGGGGTCTGGGTGGCATTGGAGATGTTTGGGGTCGGGGGAGTGATTGGAGATGTTTGGGGTCGGGGTGGGATTGGAGACGTTTGGGGTCGGGGTGGGATTGCAGACGTTTGGGGTCAGGGTGGGATTGGAGATGTTTGGGGTCGGGCTGGGATTGGAGATGTTTGGGGCCCGCGTGGGATTGGAGATGTTTGGTGTCGTGGGGGTGGATTGGAGAAGTTTGGGGTCGGGGTGGGTTTGGAGATGTTTGAGGTCGGGTTGGGATTGAAGATGTTTGGGGTCCGGGTGGGATTGGAGATGTTTGGGGCCGGGTTGGATTGGAGATGTTTGGGGTCGGGGTGAGTTTGGAGATGTTTGGGGTCCGGGAGGGATTGGAGATGTTTGGGGTCGGGGTGGGATTGGAGATGTTTGGGGTCGGGGTGGGATTGGAGATGTTTGGGGTCGGGGCGTGATTGGAGATGTTAGGGGTCGGGGCGGGATTGGAGATGTTAGGGGTCGGGGCGGGATTGGAGATGTTTGGGGTCGGGGTGGGATTGGAGATGTTTGGGGTCGGGGTGGGATTGGAGATGTTTGGGGTCGGGGTGGGATTGGAGATATTTGGGGTCGGGGGGGATTGGAGTTGTTTGGGGTCGGGGTGGGATTGGAGATGTTTGGGGTCGGGGGGGGATTGGAGATATTTGGGGTCGGGGGGGATTGGAGATGTTTGTGGTCGGGGTGGGATTGGAGATGTTTGGGGCCCGGGTGGGATTGGAGATGTTTGGTGTCGGGGGGGGGATTGGAGATGTTTGTGGTCGGGGGGGGAATTGGAGATGTTTGGGGTCGGGGGGATTGGAGATGTTTGGGGTCAGAGGGGATTGGAGACGTTTGGGGTCGGTGTGGGTTTGGAGATGTTTGGGGTCGGGGTGGGATTGGAGATGTTTGGGGTCGGGGTGGGATTTGAGATGTTTGGGGTCGGGGTGGGATTGGAGATGTTTGGGGTCGGGGTGGGATTGGAGGTGTTAGGGGTCGGTGGGGGATTGGAGATGTTTGGGGTCGGGTGGGATTGGAGATGTTTGTTGTCGGGGTGGGAATGGAGATATTTGGGGCGGGGTGGGATTAGAGATGTTTGGGGCGGGGTGGGATTGGAGATGTTTGGGGTCGGGTGGGATTGGAGATGTTTGGGGTCGGGGTGGGATTGCAGATCTTTGGGGTCGGGGTGGGGCAGGAGACGTTTGGGGTCGGGGGGATTGGAGATGTTTGGGGTCTGGGTGGGATTGGAGATGTTTGGTGTCGGGGTGGGATTGGAGATGTTTGGGGTCGGGGGCGGGATTGGAGATGTTTGGGGTCGGGGGGGATTGGAGATGTTTGGGGTCGGGGTGGGATTGGAGATGTTTGGGGTCGGTGGGGGTGATTGGAGATGTTTGTGGTCGGGGGGGATTGGAGTTGTTTGGGGTCGGGGAGGAATTGGAGATGTTTGGGGTCGGGGTGGGATTGCAGATGTTTGGGGTCGGGGTCGGATTGGAGGTGTTTGGGGTCGGGGTGGAATTGGAGATGTTTGGGGTTGGGGTGGGATTGGAGATGTTTGGGGTCGGGGTGGGATTGGAGATGTTTGTGGTCGGGTGGGATTGCAGATGTTTGGGGTCGGAGGGGATAGGAGATGTTTGGGGTCTGGGTGGCATTGGAGATGTTTGGGGTCGGGGGAGTGATTGGAGATGTTTGGGGTCGGGGTGGGATTGGAGACGTTTGGGGTCAGGGTGCGATTGCAGACGTTTGGGGTGGGGGTGGGATTGGAGATGTTTGGGGTCGGGCTGGGATTGGAGATGTTTGGGGCCCGCTTGGGATTGGAGATGTTTGGTGTCGTGGGGTGGATTGGAGAAGTTTGGGGTCGGGGGGGTTGGGGATGTTTGGGGTCAGAGGGGATTGGAGACGTTTGGGGTCGGGGTGGGTTTGGAGATGTTTGGGGTTGGGGTGGGATTGAAGATGTTTGGTGTCGGGGTGGGTTTGGAGATGTTTGGGGTCGGGTTGGGATTGGAGATGTTTGGGGTCGGTGGGGGGGATTGTAAATGTTTGGGGTCGGGGTGAGATTGGAGATGGTTGGGGTCGGGGTGGAATCGGAGATATTTGGGGTCGGGGTGGGATTGCAGATGTTTGGGGTCGGGGTGTGATTGGAGATGTTTTGGGTCGGGGTGGGATTGGAGATGTTTGGGGTCGGAGGGGATAGGAGATGTTTGGGGTCGGGGTGGGATTGCAGATGTTTGGGGTCGGGGTGGGATTGCAGATGTTAGGGGTCGGGGGGGGATTGGAGATGTTTGGGGTCAGGGTGGGATTGGAGATGTTTGGGGTCGGGGTGGGATTGGAGATGTTTGGGGTCTGGGTGGGATTGGAGATGTTTGGGGTCGGGGGGGTGATTGGAGATGTTTGGGGTCGGGGTGGAATTGGAGAGGTTTGGGGTCGGGGTGGGATTGCAGACGTTCGGGGTCGGGGTGGGATTGGAGATGTTTGGGGTCGGGGTGGGATTGGAGATGTTTGGGGCCCGGGTGGGATTGGAGATGTTTGGGGTCGGGGTGGGATTGGAGATGTTTGGGGTCGGGGTGGGATTGGAGATGTTAGGGGTCGGGGGGGGATTGGAGATGCTTGGGGTCGGGGAGGGAATGGAGATGTTTGGGGATGGGGTGGGAATGGAGATATTTGGGGCGGGGTGGGATTGGAGGTGTTTGGGGTCGGGGTGGGATTGGATATGTTTGGGGTCGGGTGGGATTGGAGATGTTTGGGGTCGGGGTGGAAATGGAGATATTTGGGGTCAGGAGTGGGATTGGAGATATTTTGGGTTGGGGTGGGATTGGAGATGTTTGGGGTCGGGATGGGAATGGAAATATTTGGGGTCGGGTAGGGATTGGGGATGTTTGGGGTCGGGGTGGGATTGGAGATATTTGGGGCCGGGGTGGGATTGGAGATGTTTGGGGTCGCGGGGGGGATTGGAGATGTTTGGGGTCGGGTTGGGATTGCAGATGTTTGGGGTCGGGGTGGGATTGGAGATGTTTGGGGTCGGAGTGGGAATGGAGATATTTGGGGCGGGGTGGGATTGGAGATGTTAGGGGTGGGGTGGGATTGGAGATGTTTGTGGTCGGGGTGGGAATGGAGATATTTGTGGTCGGGGTGGGATTGGAGATGTTTTGGGTCAGGCTGTGATTGGAGATGTTTGGGGTCGGGTGGGATTGGAGATGATTGGGGTCGGGGGGATTGGAGATGTTAGGGGTCGGGGTGGATTGGAGATGTTTGGGGTCGGGGGGATTGGAGTGTTTGGGGTCGGGGGTGGGATTGCAGATGTTTGGGGTCGGGGTGGGACTGGAGACGCTTGGGGTCGGGGGGGATTGGAGATGTTTGGGGTCTGGGTGGGATTGGAGATGTTTGGAGTCGGGGTGGGATTGGAGATGTTTGGGGTCGAAGGGGGGATTGGAGATGTTTGGGGTCGCGGGGGGTTTGGAGATGTTTGGGGTCAGGGTGGGATTGGAGATGTTTGGGGTCGGGGGGGGATTGGAGATATTTGGGGTCGGGGTGGGTTTGGAGATGTTTGGGGTCGGGGTGGGAATGGAAATGTTTGGGGTCGGGTTGGGATTGAAGATGTTTGGGGTCAGGGTGGGATTGGAGATATCTGGGGCCGGGGTTGGATTGGAGATGTTTGGGGTCGGGGTGAGTTTGGAGATGTTTGGGGTCCGGGAGGGATTGGAGATGTTTGGGGTCGGGGTGGGATTGGAGATGTTTGGGGTCGGGGTGGGATTGGAGATGTATGGGGTCGGGGCGGGATTGGAGATGTTAGGAGTCGGGGCGGGATTGGAGATGTTAGGGGTCGGGGCGGGATTGGAGATGTTTGGGGTCGGGGTGGGATTGGAGATGTTTGGGGTCGGGGTGGGATTGGAGATGTTTGGGGTCGGGGGGGATTGGAGATATTTTGGGACGGGGTGGGATTGGAGATGTTTGGGGTCGGGGTGGGAATGGAAATGTTTGGGGTCGGGTTGGGATTGGAGATGTTTGGGGTCGGGGTGGGATTGGAGATATTTGGGGCCGGGATTGGATTGGAGATGTTTGGGGTCGGGGGGGGATTGGAGATGTTTGGGGTCGGGGTGGGATTGGAGATGTTTGGGGTCGGGTGGGATTGGAGATGTTTGGGGTCGGGGTGGGAATGGAGATATTTGGGGCGGGGTGGGATTGGAGGTGCTTGGGGCGGGGTGGGATTGGAGATGTTTGGGGTCGGGTGGGATTGGAGATATTTGGGGTCGGGGTGGGATTGGAGATGTTTTGGGTCGGTGTGCGATTGGAGATGTTTGGGGTCGGGTGGGATTGGAGATGTTTGAGGTCGGGGTGGGATTCCAGATCTTTGGGGTCGGGGTGGGACTGGAGATGTTTGGGGTCGGGGGGGATTGGAGATGTTTAGGGTCGGGGTGGGATTGGAGATGTTTGGGGTCGGGGTGGGATTGGAGATGTTTGGGGTCGGTAGCGGGATTGGAGATGTTTGGGATCGGGGGGGATGGGAGATGTTTGGGGTCGGGTTGAGATTGGAGATGTTAGCGGTCGGGGGGGATTGGAGATGTTTGGGGTCAGGGTGGGATTGGAGATGTTTGGGGTCGGGGTGGGATTGCAGATTTTTGGGGTCGGGGTGGGATTGCAGACGTTTGGTGTCAGGGTGGGATTGGAGACGTTTGGGGTCGGGGTGGGTTTGGAGATGTTTGGGGCCCGGGTGGGATTGGAGATGTTTGGTGTCGGGGGGGATGGTTGGAGATGTTTGGGTTCGGGGAGGGTTGGGGATGTTTGGGGTCAGAGGGGATTGGAGACGTTTGGGGTCGGGGTGGGTTTGGAGATGTTTGGGGTCGGGGTGGGAATGGAGATATTTGGGGCGGGGTGGGATTGGAGATTTTTGGGGCGGGGTGGTATTGGAGATGTTTGGGGTCGGGTGGGATTGGAGATGTTAGGGGTCGGGGTGGATTGGAGATGTTTGGGGTCGGGGGGTTTGGAGATGTTTGGGGTTGGGGGTGGGATTGCAGATGTTTGGGGTCGTGGTGGCACTGGAGACGTTTGGGCTCGGGGGGGATTGGAGATGTTTGGGGTCGGGGTGGGATTGGAGATGTTTGGAGTCGGGGTGGGTTTGGAGATGTTTGGGGTTGAGGTGTGATTGGAGATGTTTGGGGTCGGGGTGAGTTTGGAGATGTTTGCGGTCCGGGAGGGATTGGAGATGTTTGGGGTTGGGGTGGGATTGGAGATGTTTGGGGCCGGGGTGGGATTGGAGATGTTTGGGGTCCGGGAGGGATTGGAGATGTTTGGGGTCGGGGTGGGATTGGAGATGTTTGGGGCAAGGGTGGGATTGGAGATGTTTAAGGTCGGGTGGGATTGGAGATGTTTGGGGTCGGGGTGGGAATGGAGATATTTGGGGCGGGGTGGGATTGGAGATGTTTGGGGCGGGGTGGGATTGGATATGTTTGGGGTCGGGTGGGATTGGTGATGTTTGGGGTCGGGGTGGAAATGAATATATTTGGGGTCGGGGTGGGATTGGAGATATTTTGGGTCGGGGTGGGATTGGAGATGTTTGGGGTCGGGGTGGGAATGGAAATGTTTGGGGTCGGGTTGGGATTGGAGATGTTTGGGGTCGGAGTGGGATTGGAGATATTTGGGGCCGGAGTGGGATTGGAAATGTTTGGGGTCGGGGGGGGATTGGAGATATTTGGGGCGGGTTGGGAATGGAGATATTTGGGGCGGGGTGGGATTGGAGATATTTTGGGTCGGATTGGGATTGGAGATGTTTGGGGTCGGGGTGGGAATGGAGATGTTTGGGGTCGTTTTGGGATTGGAGATGTTTGGGGTCGGGGTGGGATTGGAGATATTTGGGGCCGGGGTGGGATTGGAGATGTTTGGGGTCAGGGGGTATTGGAGATGTTTGGGGTCGGGTTTGGATTGGAGATGTTTGGGGCCGGGTGGGATTGGAGATGTTTGGGGTCGGGGTGGGAATGGAGATATTTGGGGCCGGTAGCGGGACTGGAGATGTTTGGGATCGGCGGGGATTGGAGATGTTTGGGGTCGGGGTGAGATTGGAGATGTTAGCGGTCGGGGGGGATTGGAGATGTTTGGGGGCAGGGTGGGATTGGAGATGTTTGGGGTCGGGGTGGGATTGGAGATGTTTGGGGTCGGGGTGGGATTGGAGATGTTTGGGGTCGGGGGGGTGATTGGAGATGTTTGGGGTCGGGGTGGGATTGGAGACGTTTGGGGTCGGGGTGGGATTGCCGACGTTTGGAGTCGGGGTGGGATTGGAGATATTTGGGGTGGGGTGGGATTGGAGATGTTTGGGGCGGGGTGGGATTGGAGATGTTTGGGGTCGGGTGGGATTGGAGATGTTTGGGGTCGGGGTGGGAATGGAGATGTTTGGGGTCGGGTGGGATTGGAGATGATTGGGGTCGGGGGGATTGGAGATGTTTGGGGTCGGGGTGGGATTGGAGATGTTTGGGGTCGGGGTGGGAATGGAAATGTTTGGGGTCGGGTTGGGATTGGAGATGTTTGGGGTCGGGGTGGGATTGGAGATATTTGGGGCCGGGGTGGGATTGGAAATGTTTGGGGTCGGGGGGGGATTGGAGATAATTGGGGCGGGCTGGGAATGGAGATATTTGGGGCGGGGTGGGATTGGAGGTGTTTGGGGCGGGGTGGGATTGGATATGTTTGGGGTCGTGTGGGATTGGAGATGTTTGGGGTCGGGGTGGAAATGGAGATACTTGGGGTCGGGGTGGGATTGGAGATATTTTGGCTCGGGTTGGGATTGGAGATGTTTGGGGTCGGGGTGGGAATGGAGATGTTTGGGGTCGTTTTGGGCTTGGAGATGTTTGGGGTTGGGGTGGGATTGGAGATATTTGGGGCCGGGGTGGGATTGGAGATGTTTGGGGTCGGGGGGGTATAGGAGATGTTTGGGGTCGGGATGGGATTGGAGATGTTTGGGGTCGGGTGGGATTGGTGATGTTTGGGGTCGGGGTGGAAATGGATATATTTGGGGTCGGGGTGGGATTGGAGATATTTTGGGTCGGGGTGGGATTGGAGATGTTTGGGGTCGGGGTGGGAATGGAAATGTTTGGGGTCGGGTTGGGATTGGAGATGTTTGGGGTCGGGGTGGGATTGGAGATATTTGGGGCCGGGGTGGGATTGGAAATGTTTGGGGTCGGGGGGGATTGGAGATAATTGGGGCGGGCTGGGAATGGAGATATTTGGGGCGGGGTGGGATTGGAGGTGTTTGGGGCGGGGTGGGATTGGATATGTTTGGGGTCGTGTGGGATTGGAGATGTTTGGGGTCGGGGTGGAAATGGAGATACTTGGGGTCGGGGTGGGATTGGAGATATTTTGGCTCGGGTTGGGATTGGAGATGTTTGGGGTCGGGGTGGGAATGGAGATGTTTGGGGTCGTTTTGGGCTTGGAGATGTTTGGGGTTGGGGTGGGATTGGAGATATTTGGGGCCGGGGTGGGATTGGAGATGTTTGGGGTCGGGGGGGTATAGGAGATGTTTGGGGTCGGGATGGGATTGGAGATGTTTGGGGTCGGGTGGGATTGGTGATGTTTGGGGTCGGGGTGGAAATGAATATATTTGGGGTCGGGGTGGGATTGGAGATATTTTGGGTCGGGGTGGGATTGGAGATGTTTGGGGTCGGGGTGGGAATGGAAATGTTTGGGGTCGGGTTGGGATTGGAGATGTTTGGGGTCGGAGTGGGATTGGAGATATTTGGGGCCGGAGTGGGATTGGAAATGTTTGGGGTCGGGGGGGGATTGGAGATATTTGGGGCGGGTTGGGAATGGAGATATTTGGGGCGGGGTGTGATTGGAGATATTTTGGGTCGGGTTGGGATTGGAGATGTTTGGGGTCGGGGTGGGAATGGAGATGTTTGGGGTCGTTTTGGGATTGGAGATGTTTGGGGTCGGGGTGGGATTGGAGATATTTGGGGCCGGGGTGGGATTGGAGATGTTTGGGGTCGGGGGGTATTGGAGATGTTTGGGGTCGGGATTGGATTGGAGATGTTTGGGACCGGGTGGGATTGGAGATGTTGGGGACCGGGTGGGATTGGAGATGTTTGGGGTCGGGGTGGGAATGGAGATATTTGGGGCCGGTAGCGGGACTGGAGATGTTTGGGATCGGCGGGGATTGGAGATGTTTGGGGTCGGGGTGAGATTGGAGATGTTAGCGGTCGGGGGGGATTGGAGATGTTTGGGGCCAGGGTGGGATTGGAGATGTTTGGGGTCGGGGTGGGATTGGAGATGTTTGGGGTCGGGGTGGGATTGGAGATGTTTGGGGTCGGGGGGGTGATTGGAGATGTTTGGGGTCGGGGTGGGATTGGAGACGTTTGGGGTCGGGGTGGGATTGCAGACGTTTGGGGTCGGGGTGGGATTGGAGATGTTTGCGGTCGGGGTGGGATTGGAGATGTTTGGGGCCCAAGTGGAATTGGAGATGTTCGGTGTCGGGGGGGGTGGATTGGAGATGTTTGGGGTCGGGGGGTGTTGGGGATGTTTGGGGTCAGAGGGGATTGGAGACGTTTGGGGTCGGGGTGGGTTTGGAGATGTTTGGGGTCGGGGTGGGAATGGAGATATTTGGGGTGGGGTGGGATTGGAGATGTTTGGGGCGGGGTGGGATTGGAGATGTTTGGGGTCGGGTGGGATTGGAGATGTTTGGGGTCGGGGTGGGAATGGAGATATTTGGGGTCGGGGTGGGATTGGAGATGTTTTGGGTCAGGGTGTGATTGGAGATGTTTGGGGTCGGGTGGGATTGGAGATGATTGGGGTCGGGGGGATTGGAGATGTTTGGGGTCGGGGTGGGAATGGAGATATTTGGGGCGGGGTGGGATTGGAGATGTTTGGGGCGGGGTGGGATTGGATATGTTTGGGGTCGGGTGGAATTGGAGATGTTTGGGGTCGGGGTGGAAATGGATATATTTGGGGTCGGGGTGGGATTGGAGATATTTTGGGTCGGGGTGGGATTGGAGATGTTTGGGGTCGGGGTGGGAATGGAAATGTTTGGGGTCGGGTTGGGATTGGAGATGTTTGGGGTCGGGGTGGGATTGGAGATATTTGGGGCCGGGGTGGGATTGGAAATGTTTGGGGTCGGGGGGGATTGGAGATAATTGGGGTGGGGTGGGAATGGAGATATTTGGGGCGGGGTGGGATTGGAGGTGTTTGGGGCGGGGTGGGATTGGATATGTTTGGGGTCGTGTGGGATTGGAGATGTTTGGGGTCGGGGTGGAAATGGAGATACTTGGGGTCGGGGTGGGATTGGAGATATTTTGGCTCGGGTTGGGATTGGAGATGTTTGGGGTCGGGGTGGGAATGGAGATGTTTGGGGTTGTTTTGGGCTTGGAGATGTTTGGGGTTGTGGTGGGATTGGAGATATTTGGGGCCGGGGTGGGATTGGAGATGTTTGGGGTCGGGGGGGTATTGGAGATGTTTGGGGTCGGGATGGGATTGGAGATGTTTGGGGTCGGGTGGGATTGGAGATGTTTGGGGTCGGGGTGGGAATGGAGATATTTGGGGCCGGTAGCGGGATTGGAGATGTTTGGGGTCAGGGTGGGATTGGAGATGTTTGGGTTCGGGGTGGGATTGGAGATGTTTGGGGTCGGGGTGGGATTGGAGATGTTTGGGGTTGTGGGGGTGATTGGAGATGTTTTGGGTCGGGGTGGGATTGGAGACGTTTGGGGTCGGGGTGGGATTGCAGACGTTTGGGGTCGGGGTGGAATTGGAGATGTTTGGGGTCGGGGTGGGATTGGAGATGTTTGGGGTCGGGGTGGGATTGGAGATGTTAGGGGTCGGGGGGGGATTGGAGATGTTTGGGTTCGGGGAGGGAATGGAGATGTTTGGGGCTGGGGTGGGATTGGAGATATTTGGGGTCGGGGTGGGATTGGAGATGTTAGCGGTCGGGGGGGATTGGAGATGTTTGAGGTCAGGGTGGGATTGGGGATGTTTGGGGTCGGGGTGAGATTGGAGATGTTAGCGGTCGGGGGGGATTGGAGATGTTTGGAGTCAGGGTGGGATTGGAGATGTTTGGGGTCGGGGTGGGATTGGAGATGTTTGGGGTCGGGGTGGGATTGGAGATGTTTGGGGTCGGGGGGGTGATTGGAGATGTTTGGGGTCGAGGTGGGATTGGAGATTTTTGGGGTCGGGGTGGGATTGCAGACGTTTGGGGTCGGGGTGGGATTGGAGATGTTTGGGGTCGGGGTGGGATTGGAGATGTTTGGGGCCCGGGTGGGATTGGAGATGTTTGGTGTCGGGGGGGGTGGATTGGAGATGTTTGGGGTCGGGGGGGTTTGGGGATGTTTGGGGTCAGAGGGGATTGGAGACGTTTGGGGTCGGGGTGGGTTTGGAGATGTTTGGGGTCGGGGTGGGAATGGAGATGTTTGGGGTCGGGGTGGGATTGGAGATGTTAGGGGTCGGGGGGGGATTGGAGATGTTTGGGGTCGGGGTGGGATTGGAGATGTTTGGGGCCCGGGTGGGATTGGAGATGTTTGGGGTCGGGGTGGGATTGGAGATGTTAGGGGTCGGGGGGGGATTGGAGATGTTTGGGTTCGGGGAGGGAATGGAGATGTTTGGGGCTGAGGTGGGATTGGAGATATTTGGGGTCGGGGTGGGATTGGAGATGTTAGCGGTCGGGGGGGATTGGAGATGTTTGGGGTCAGGGTGGGATTGGGGATGTTTGGGGTCGGGGTGAGATTGGAGATGTTAGCGGTCGGGGGGGATTGGAGATGTTTGGAGTCAGGGTGGGATTGGAGATGTTTGGGGTCGGGGTGGGATTGGAGATGTTTGGGGTCGGGGTGGGATTGGAGATGTTTGTGGTCGGCGGGGTGATTGGAGATGTTTGGGGTCGAGGTGGGATTGGAGACGTTTGGGGTCGGGGTGGGATTGCCGACGTTTGGGGTCGGGGTGGGATTGGAGATGTTTGCGGTCGGGGTGGGATTGGAGATGTTTGGGGCCCGGGTGGGATTGGAGATGTTTGGTGTCGCGGGGGGGTGGATTGGAGATGCTTGGGGTCGGGGGGGGTTGGGGATGTTTGGGGTCAGAGGGGATTGGAGACGTTTGGGGTCGGGGTGGGTTTGGAGATGTTTGGGGTCGGGGTGGGAATGGAGATATTTGGGGCGGGGTGGGATTGGAGATGTTTGGGGCGGGGTGGGATTGGAGATGTTTGGGGTCGGGTGGGATTGGAGATGTTTGGGGTCGGGGTGGGAATGGAGATATTTGGGGTCGGGGTGGGATTCGAGATGTTTTGGGTCAGCGTGTGATAGGAGATGTTTGGGGTCGGGTGGGATTGGAGATGATTGGGGTCGGGGGGATTGGAGATGCTAGGGGTCGGGGTGGATTGGAGATGTTTGGGGTCGGGGGGATTGGAGATGTTTGGAGTCGGGGGTGGGATTGCAGATGTTTGGGATCGGGGTGGGACTGGAGACGTTTGGGGTCGGGGGGGATTGGAGATGTTTGGGGTCGGGGTGGGATTGGAGATGTTTGGAGTTGGGGTGGGATTGGAGATGTTTGGGGTCAGGGAGGGAATTGGAGATGTTTGTGTCGGCGGGGGGATTGGAGATGTTTGGGGTCAGGTTGGGATTGGAGATGTTTGGGGTCGGGGGGGATTGGAGATATTTGGGGTCGGGGTGGGTTTGGAGATGTTTGGGGTTGGGGTGGGATTGGAGATGTTTGGGGTCGGGGTGAGTTTGGAGATGTTTGGGGTCCGGGAGGGATTGGAGATGTTTGGAGTCGGGGTGGGATTGGAGATGTTTGGGGTCGGGGTGGGATTGGAGATGTTTGGGGTCGGGGTGGGATTGGAGATGTTAGGGGTCGGGGGGGGATTGGAGATGTTTGGGGTTGGGGTGGGATTGGAGATGTTTGGGGCCGGGGTGGGATTGGAGATGTTAGGGGTCAGGGGGGGATTGGAGATGTTTGGGGTCAGGGTGGGATTGGAGATGTTTGGGGTCAGGGTGGGATTGGAGATGTTTGGGGTCTGGGTGGGATTGGAGATGTTTGGGGTCGGTGGGGTGATTGGAGATGTTTGGGGTCGGGGTGGAATTGGAGAGGTTTGGGGTCGGGGTGGGATTGCAGACGTTCGGGGTCGGGGTGGGATTGGAGATGTTTGGGGTCGGGGTGGGATTGGAGATGTTTGGGGCCCGGGTGGGATTGGAGATGTTTGGGGTCGGGGTGGGATTGGAGATGTTTGGGGTCGGGGTGGGATTGGAGATGTTAGGGGTCGGGGGGGGATTGGAGATGTTTGGGGTCGGGGAGGGAATGGAGATGTTTGGGGCCGGGTTGGGAATGGAGATATTTGTGGCGGGGTGTGATTGGAGGTGTTTGGGGCGGTGTGGGATTGGATTTGTTTGGGGTCGGGTGGGATTGGAGATGTTTGGGGTCGGGGTGGAAATGGAGATATTTGGGGTCAGGGTGGGATTGGAGATATTTTGGGTTGGGGTGGGATTGGAGATGTTTGGGGTCGGGGTGGGAATGGAAATATTTGGGGTCGGGTAGGGATTGGAGATGTTTGGGGTCGGGGTGGGATTGGAGATATTTGGGGCCGGGGTGGGATAGGAGATGTTTGCGGTCGCGGGGGGGATTGGAGATGTTTGGGGTCGGGTTGGGATTGCAGATGTTTGGGGTCGGGTGGGATTGGAGATGTTTGGGGTCGGTATGGGAATGGAGATATTTGGGGCGGTGTGGGATTGGAGATGTTTGGGGCGGGGTGGGATTGGAGATGTTTGTGGTCGGGATGGGAATGGAGATATTTGGGGACGGGGTGGGATTGGAGATGTTTTGGGTCAGGGTGTGATTGGAGATGTTTGGGGTCGGGTGGGATTGGAGATGAGTGGGGTCGGGGGGATTGGAGATGTTAGGGGTCGGGGTGGATTGGAGATGTTTGGGGTCGGGGGGATTGGAGAGTTTGGGGTCGGGGGTGGGATTGCAGATGTTTGGGGTCGGGGTGGGACTGGAGACGCTTGGGGTCGGGGGGGATTGGAGATGTTTGGGGTCTGGGTGGGATTGGAGATGTTTGGGGTCGGTGGGGTGATTGGAGATGTTTGGGGTCGGGGAGGAATTGGAGAGGTTTGGGGTCGGGGTGGGATTGCAGACGTTCGGGGTCGGGGTGGGATTGGAGATGTTTGGGGTCAGGGTGGGATTGGAGATGTTTGGGGCCCGGGTGGGATTGGAGATGTTTGGGGTCGGGGTGGGATTGGAGATGTTTGGGGTCGGGGTGGGATTGGAGATGTTAGGGGTCGGGGGGGGATTGGAGATGTTTGGGGTCGGGGAGGGAATGGAGATGTTTGGGGCCGGTTTGGGAATGGAGATATTTGTGGCGGGGTGTGATTGGAGGTGTTTGGGGCAGTGTGGGATTGGATTTGTTTGGGGTCGGGTGGGATTGGAGATGTTTGGGGTCAGGGTGGGATTGGAGATATTTTGGGTTGGGGTGGGATTGGAGATGTTTGGGGTCGGGGTGGGAATGGAAATATTTGGGGTCGGGTAGGGATTGGAGATGTTTGGGGTCGGGGTGGGATTGGAGATATTTGGGGCCGGGGTGGGATTGGAGATGTTTGCGGTCGCGGTGGGGATTGGAGATGTTTGGGGTCGGGTTGGGATTGCAGATGTTTGGGGTCGGGTGGGATTGGAGATGTTTGGGGTCGGTATGGGAATGGAGATATTTGGGGCGGGGTGGGATTGGAGATGTTTGGGGCGGGGTGGGATTGGAGATGTTTGTGGTCGGGATGGGAATGGAGATATTTGGGGTCGGGGTGGGATTGGAGATGTTTTGGGTCAGGGTGTGATTGGAGATGTTTGGGGTCGGGTGGGATTGGAGATGATTGGGGTCAGGGGGATTGGAGATGTTAGGGGTCGGGGTGGATTGGAGATGTTTGGGGTTGGGGGGATTGGAGAGTTTGGGGTCGGGGTGGGATTGCAGATGTTTGGGGTCGGGGTGGGACTGGAGATGCTTGGGGTCGGGGGGGATTGGAGATGTTTGGGGTCGGGGTGGGATTGGAGATGTTTGGAGTCGGGGTGGGATTGGAGATGTTTGGGGTCGAAGGGGGGATTGGAGATGTTTGGGGTCGCAGGGGGTTTGGAGATGATTGAGGTCATGGTGGGATTGGAGATGTTTGGGGTCGGGGGGGGATTGGAGATATTTGGGGTCGGGGTAGGTTTGGAGATGTTTGGGGTCGGGTTGGGAATGGAAATGTTTTGGGTCGGGTTGGGATTGAAGATGTTTGGGGTCAGGGTGGGATTGGAGATATTTGAGGCCGGGGTTGGATTGGAGATGTTTGGGGTCGGGGTGAGTTTGGAGATGTTTGGGGTCCAGGAGGGATTGGAGATGTTTGGGGCCGGGATTGGATTGGAGATGTTTGGGGTCGGGGTGAGTTTGGAGATGTTTGGGGTCCGGGAGGGATTGGAGATGTTTGGGGTCAGGGTGGGATTGGAGATGTTTGGGGTCGGGGCGGGATTGGAGATGTTAGGCGTCGGGGCGGGATTGGAGATGTTTCGGGTCGGGGTGGGATTGCAGATGTTTGGTGTCGGGTTGGGATTGGAGATGTTTGGGGTCGGGGTGGGATTGGAGATATTTTGGGTCGGGGTGGGATTGGAGATGTTTGGGGTCGGGGTGGGAATGGAAATGTTTGGGGTCGGGTTGGGATTGGAGATGTTTGGGGTCGGGGTGGGATTGGAGATATTTGGGGCCGGGGTTGGATTGGAGATGTTTGGGGTCGGGGGGGGGATTGGAGATGTTTGGGGTCGGGGTGGGATTGGAGATGTTTGGGGTTGGGTGGGATTGGAGATGTTTGGGGTCGGGGTGGGAATGGAGATATTTGGGGCGGGGTGGGATTGGAGGTGCTTGGGGCGGGGTGGGATTGGAGATGTTTGAGGTCGGGTGGGATTGGAGATATTTGGGGTCGGGGTGGGATTGGAGATGTTTTGGGTCGGTGTGCGATTGGAGATGTTTGGGGTCGGGTGGGATTGGAGATGTTTGGTGTCGGGGTGGGATTCCAGATATTTGGGGTCGGGGTGGGACTGGAGATGTTTGGGGTCGGGGGGGATTGGAGATGTTTAGGGTTGGGGTGGGATTGGAGATGTTTGAGGTCGGGGTGGGATTGGAGATGTTTGGGATCGGTAGCGGTATTGGAGATGTTTGGGATCGGGGGGGATTGGAGATGTTTGGGGTCGGGTTGAGATTGGAGATGTTAGCGGTCGGGGGGGATTGGAGATGTTTGGGGTCAGGGTGGGATTGGAGATGTTTGGGGTCGGGGTGGGATTGCAGATTTTTGGGGTCGGGGTGGGATTGCAGACGTTTGGGATCGGGGTGGGATTGGAGACGTTTGGGGTCAGGATGGGATTGGAGATGTTTGGGGCCCGGGTGGGATTGGAGATGTTTGGTGTCGGGGGGGGTGGATTGGAGATGTTTGGGGTCGGGGGGGTTGGGGATGTTTGGGGTCAGAGGGGATTGGAGACGTTTGGGGTCGGGGTGGGTTTGGAGATGTTTGGGGTCGGGGTGGGAATGGAGATATTTGGGGCGGGGTGGGATTGGAGATTTTTGGGGCGGTGTGGGATTGGAGATGTTTGGGGTCGGGTGGGATTGGAGATGTTAGGGGTCGGGGTGGATTGGAGATGTTTGGGGTCGGGGGGTTTGGAGATGTTTGGGGTCGGGGGTGGGATTGCAGATGTTTGGGGTCGGGGTGGCACTGGAAACGTTTGGGGTCGGAGGGGATTGGAGATGTTTGGGGTCGGGGTGGGATTGGAGATGTTTGGAGTCGGGGTGGGCTTGGAGATGTTTGGGGTTGGGGTGGGATTGGAGATGTTTGGGGTCGGGGTGAGTTTGGAGATGTTTGGGGTCCGGGAGGGATTGGAGACGTTTGGGGTCGGGGTGGGATTGGAGATGTTTGTGGCCAGGGTGGGATTGGAGATGTTTGGGGTCCGGGAGGGATTGGAGATGTTTGGGGTCGGGGTGGGATTGGAGATGTTTGGGGCCGGAGTGGGATTGGAGATGTTTAAGGTCGGGTGGGATTGGAGATGCTTGGGGTCAGGGTGGGAATGGAGATATTTGGGGCGGGGTGGGATTGGAGGTGTTTGGGGCGGGGTGGGATTGGATATGTTTGGGGTCGGGGGGGGATTGGAGATATTTGGGGCGGGGTGGGAATGGAGATATTTGGGGCGGGGTGGGATTGGAGGTGTTTGTGGCGGGGTGGGATTGGATATGTTTGGGGTCGTGTGGGATTGGAGATGTTTGGGGTCGGGGTGGAAATGGAGATATTTGGGGTCGGGGTGGGATTGGAGATATTTTGGGTTGTGTTGGGATTGGAGATGTTTGGGGTCGCAGGGGGTTTGGAGATGATTGACGTCATGGTGGGATTGGAGATGTTTGGGGTCGGGGGGGGATTGGAGATATTTGGGGTCGGGGTGGGTTTGGAGATGTTTGGGGTCGGGTTGGGAATGGAAATGTTTTGGGTCGGGTTGGGATTGAAGATGTTTGGGGTCAGGGTGGGTTTGGAGATATTTGAGGCCGGGGTTGGATTGGAGATGTTTGGGGTCGGGGTGAGTTTGGAGATGTTTGGGGTCCAGGAGGGATTGGAGATGTTTGGGGCCGGGATTGGATTGGAGATGTTTGGGGTCGGGGTGAGTTTGGAGATGTTTGGGGTCCGGGAGGGATTGGAGATGTTTGGGGTCAGGGTGGGATTGGAGATGTTTGGGGTCGGGGCGGGATTGGAGATGTTAGGTGTCGGGGCGGGATTGGAGATGTTTCGGGTCGGGGTGGGATTGGAGATGTTTGGTGTCGGGGTGGGATTGGAGATGTTTGGGGTCGGGGTGGGATTGGAGATATTTTGGGTCGGGGTGGGATTGGAGATGTTTGGGGTCGGGGTGGAAATGGAAATGTTTGGGGTCGGGTTGGGATTGGAGATGTTTGGGGTCGGGGTGGGATTGGAGATATTTGGGGCCGGGGTTGGATTGGAGATGTTTGGGGTCGGGGGGGGGATTGGAGATGTTTGGGGTCGGGGTGGGATTGGAGATGTTTGGGGTTGGGTGGGATTGGAGATGTTTGGGGTCGGGGTGGGAATGGAGATATTTGGGGCGGGGTGGGATTGGAGGTGCTTGGGGCGGGGTGGGATTGGAGATGTTTGGGGTCGGGTGGGATTGGAGATGTTTGGTGTCGGGGTGGGATTCCAGAAATTTGGGGTCGGGGTGGGACTGGAGATGTTTGGGGTCGGGGGGGATTGGAGATGTTTGGGATCGGTAGCGGTATTGGAGATGTTTGGGATCGGGGGGGATTGGAGATGTTTGGGGTCGGGTTGAGATTGGAGATGTTAGCGGTCGGGGGGGATTGGAGATGTTTGGGGTCAGGGTGGGATTGGAGATGTTTGGGGTCGGGGTGGGATTGCAGATTTTTGGGGTCGGGGTGGGATTGCAGACGTTTGGGATCGGGGTGGGATTGGAGACGTTTGGGGTCGGGATGGGATTGGAGATGTTTGGGGCCCGGGTGGGATTGGAGATGTTTGGTGTCGGGGGGGGTGGATTGGAGATGTTTGGGGTCGGGGGGGTTGGGGATGTTTGGGGTCAGAGGGGATTGGAGACGTTTGGGGTCGGGGTGGGTTTGGAGATGTTTGGGGTCGGGGTGGGAATGGAGATATTTGGGGCGGGGTGGGATTGGAGATTTTTGGGGCGGTGTGGGATTGGAGATGTTTGGGGTCGGGTGGGATTGGAGATGTTAGGGGTCGGGGTGGATTGGAGATGTTTGGGGTCGGGGGGTTTGGAGATGTTTGGGGTCGGGGGTGGGATTGCAGATGTTTGGGGTCGGGGTGGCACTGGAGACGTTTGGGGTCGGAGGGGATTGGAGATGTTTGGGGTCGGGGTGGGATTGGAGATGTTTGGAGTCGGGGTGGGCTTGGAGATGTTTGGGGTTGGGGTGGGATTGGAGATGTTTGGGGTCGGGGTGAGTTTGGAGATGTTTGGGGTCCGGGAGGGATTGGAGACGTTTGGGGTCGGGGTGGGATTGGAGATGTTTGTGGCCAGGGTGGGATTGGAGATGTTTGGGGTCCGGGAGGGATTGGAGATTTTTGGGGTCGGGGTGGGATTGGAGATGTTTGGGGCCGGAGTGGGATTGGAGATGTTTAAGGTCGGGTGGGATTGGAGATGCTTGGGGTCAGGGTGGGAATGGAGATATTTGGGGCGGGGTGGGATTGGAGGTGTTTGGGGCGGGGTGGGATTGGATATGTTTGGGGTCGGGGGGGGATTGGAGATATTTGGGGCGGGGTGGGAATGGAGATATTTGGGGCGGGGTGGGATTGGAGGTGTTTGTGGCGGGGTGGGATTGGATATGTTTGGGGTCGTGTGAGATTGGAGATGTTTGGGGTCGGGGTGGAAATGGAGATATTTGGGGTCGGGGTGGGATTGGAGATATTTTGGGTTGTGTTGGGATTGGAGATGTTTGGGGTCGGGGTGGGAATGGAGATGTTTGGGATCGGGGTGGGGTTGGAGATGTTTGGGGCCCGGGTGGGATTGGAGATGTTCGGTGTCGGGGGGGGTGGATTGGAGATGTTTGGGGTCGGGGGGGTTGGGGATGTTTGGGGTCAGAGGGGATTGGAGACGTTTGGGGTCGGGGTGGGTTTGGAGATGTTTGGGGTCGGGGTGGGAATGGAGATATTTGGGGCGGGGTGGGATTGGAGATGTTTGGGGCGGGGTGGGATTGGAGATGTTTGGGGTCGGGTGGGATTGGAGATGTTTGGGGTCGGGGTGGGAATGGAGATATTTGGGGTCGGGGTGGGATTGGAGATGTTTTGGGTCAGGGTGTGATTGGAGATGTTTGGGGTCGGGTGGGATTGGAGATCATTGGGGTCGGGGGGATTGGAAATGTTTGGGGTCGGGGTGGGAATGGAGATAATTGGGGTCGGGGTGGGATTGGAGATGTTTGGGGTCGGGGAGGGATTGGAGATGTTTGGGGTCGGGGCAGGATTGGAGATGTTAGGGGTCGGGGCGGGATTGGAGATGTTTGGGGTCGGGGTGGGATTGGAGATGTTTGGGGTCGGGGTGGGATTGGAGATGTTTGGGGTCGGGGTGGGATTGGAGATATTTTGGGTCGGGGTGGGATTGGAGATGCTTGGGGTCGGGCTGGGAATGGAAATGTTTGGTGTCTGGTTGGGATTGGAGATGTTTGGGGTCGGGGTGGGATTGGAGATATTTGGGGCCGGGGTTGGATTGGAGATGTTTGGGGTCGGGGGGGGGGGATTGGAGATGTTTGGGGTCGGGGTGGGATTGGAGATGTTTGGGGTCGGGTGGGATTGGAGATGTTTGGGGTCGGGGTGGGAATGGAGATATTTGGGGCGGGGTGGGATTGGAGGTGCTTGGGGCGGGGTGGGATTGGAGATGTTTGGGGTCGGGTGGGATTGGAGATATTTGGGGTCGGGGTGGGATTGGAGATGTTTTGGGTCGGTGTGCGATTGGAGATGTTTGGGGTCGGGTGGGATTGGAGTTGTTTGGGGTCGGGGTGGGATTCCAGATCTTTGAGGTCGGGGTGGGACTGGAGATGTTTGGGGTCGGGGGGGATTGGAGATGTTTAGGGTTGGGGTGGGATTGGAGATGTTTGGGGTCGTGGTGGGATTGGAGATGTTTGGGGTCGGTAGCGGGATTGGAGATGTTTGGGATCGCGGGGGATTGGAGATGTTTGGGGTCGGGTTGAGATTGGAGATGTGAGCGGTCGGGGGGGATAGGAGATGTTTGGGGTCAGGGTGGGATTGGAGATGTTTGGGGTCGGGGTGGGATTGCAGATTTTTGGGGTCGGGGTGGGATTGCAGACGTTTGGGGTCTGGGTGGGATTGGAGACGTTTGGGGTCGGGGTGGGATTGGAGATGTTTGGGGCCCGGGTGGGATTGGAGATGTTTGGTGTCGGGGGGTGTGGATTGGAAATGTTTGGGGTCGGGGGGGGTTGGGGATGTTTGGGGTCAGAGGGGATTCGAGACGTTTGGGGTCCGGGTGGGTTTGGAGATGTTTGGGGTCGGGGTGGGATTGGAGATATTTTGGGTTGTGTTGGGATTGGAGATGTTTGGGGTCGCAGGGGGTTTGGAGATGATTGACGTCATGGTGGGATTGGAGATGTTTGGGGTCGGGGGGGGATTGGAGATATTTGGGGTCGGGGTGGGTTTGGAGATGTTTGGGGTCGGTTTGGGAATGGAAATGTTTTGGGTCGGGTTGGGATTGAAGATGTTTGGGGTCAGGGTGGGATTGGAGATATTTGAGGCCGGGGTTGGATTGGAGATGTTTGGGGTCGGGGTGAGTTTGGAGATGTTTGGGGTCCAGGAGGGATTGGAGATGTTTGGGGCCGGGATTGGATTGGAGATGTTTGGGGTCGGGGTGAGTTTGGAGATGTTTGGGGTCCGGGAGGGATTGGAGATGTTTGGGGTCAGGGTGGGATTGGAGATGTTTGGGGTCGGGGCGGGATTGGAGATGTTAGGTGTCGGGGCGGGATTGGAGATGTTTCGGGTCGGGGTGGGATTGGAGATGTTTGGTGTCGGGGTGGGATTGGAGATGTTTGGGGTCGGGGTGGGATTGGAGATATTTTGGGTCGGGGTGGGATTGGAGATGTTTGGGGTCGGGGTGGGAATGGAAATGTTTGGGGTCGTGTTGGGATTGGAGATGTTTGGGGTCGGGGTGGGATTGGAGATATTTGGGGCCGGGGTTGGATTGGAGATGTTTGGGGTCGGGGGGGGGATTGGAGATGTTTGGGGTCGGGGTGGGATTGGAGATGTTTGGGGTTGGGTGGGATTGGAGATGTTTGGGGTCGGGGTGGGAATGGAGATATTTGGGGCGGGGTGGGATTGGAGGTGCTTGGGGCGGGGTGGGATTGGAGATGTTTGGGGTCGGGTGGGATTGGAGATATTTGGAGTCGGGGTGGGATTGGAGATGTTTTGGTTCGGTGTGCGATTGGAGATGTTTGGGGTCGGGTGGGATTGGAGATGTTTGGTGTCGGGGTGGGATTCCAGATATTTGGGGTCGGGGTGGGACTGGAGATGTTTGGGGTCGGGGGGGATTGGAGATGTTTGGGATCGGTAGCGGTATTGGAGATGTTTGGGATCGGGGGGGATTGGAGATGTTTGTGGTCGGGTTGAGATTGGAGATGTTAGCGGTCGGGGGGGATTGGAGATGTTTGGGGTCAGGGTGGGATTGGAGATGTTTGGGGTCGGGGTGGGATTGCAGATTTTTGGGGTCGGGGTGGGATTGCAGACGTTTGGGATCGGGGTGGGATTGGAGACGTTTGGGGTCGGGATGGGATTGGAGATGTTTGGGGCCCGGGTGGGATTGGAGATGTTTGGTGTCGGGGGGGGTGGATTGGAGATGTTTGGGGTCGGGGGGGGTTGGGGATGTTTGGGGTCAGAGGGGATTGGAGACGTTTGGGGTCGGGGTGGGTTTGGAGATGTTTGGGGTCGGGGTGGGAATGGAGATATTTGGGGCGGGGTGGGATTGGAGATTTTTGGGGCGGTGTGGGATTGGAGATGTTTGGGGTCGGGTGGGATTGGAGATGTTAGGGGTCGGGGTGGATTGGAGATGTTTGGGGTCGGGGGGTTTGGAGATGTTTGGGGTCGGGGGTGGGATTGCAGATGTTTGGGGTCGGGGTGGCACTGGAGACGTTTGGGGTCGGAGGGGATTGGAGATGTTTGGGGTCGGGGTGGGATTGGAGATGTTTGGAGTTGGGGTGGGCTTGGAGATGTTTGGGGTTGGGGTGGGATTGGAGATGTTTGGGGTCGGGGTGAGTTTGGAGATGTTTGGGGTCCGGGAGGGATTGGAGACGTTTGGGGTCGGGGTGGGATTGGAGATGTTTGTGGCCAGGGTGGGATTGGAGATGTTTGGGGTCCGGGAGGGATTGGAGATGTTTGGGGTCGGGGTGGGATTGGAGATGTTTGGGGCCGGAGTGGGATTGGAGATGTTTAAGGTCGGCTGGGATTGGAGATGCTTGGGGTCAGGGTGGGAATGGAGATATTTGGGGCGGGGTGGGATTGGAGGTGTTTGGGGCGGGGTGGGATTGGATATGTTTGGGGTCGGGGGGGGATTGGAGATATTTGGGGCGGGGTGGGAATGGAGATATTTGGGGCGGGGTGGGATTGGAGGTGTTTGTGGCGGGGTGGGATTGGATATGTTTGGGGTCGTGTGGGATTGGAGATGTTTGGGGTCGGGGTGGAAATGGAGATATTTGGGGTCGGGGTGGGATTGGAGATATTTTGGGTTGTGTTGGGATTGGAGATGTTTGGGGTCGGGGTGGGAATGGAGATGTTTGGGATCGGGGTGGGGTTGGAGATGTTTGGGGCCCGGGTGGGATTGGAGATGTTCGGTGTCGGGGAGGGTGGATTGGAGATGTTTGGGGTCGGGGGGGGTTGGGGATGTTTGGGGTCAGAGGGGATTGGAGACGTTTGGGGTCGGGGTGGGTTTGGAGATGTTTGGGGTCGGGGTGGGAATGGAGATATTTGGGGCGGGGTGGGATTGGAGATGTTTGGGGCGGGGTGGGATTGGAGATGTTTGGGGTTGGGTGGGATTGGAGATGTTTGGGGTCAGGGTGGGAATGGAGATATTTGGGGTCGGGGTGGGATTGGAGATGTTTTGGGTCAGGGTGTGATTGGAGATGTTTGGGGTCGGGTGGGATTGGAGATCATTGGGGTCGGGGGGATTGGAAATGTTTGGGGTCGGGGTGGGAATGGAGATAATTGGGGTCGGGGTGGGATTGGAGATGTTTGGGGTCGGGGAGGGATTGGAGATGTTTGGGGTCGGGGCAGGATTGGAGATGTTAGGGGTCGGGGCGGGATTGGAGATGTTTGGGGTCGGGGCGGGATTGGAGATGTTTGGGGTCGGGGTGGGATTGGAGATGTTTGGGGTCGGGGTGGGATTGGAGATATTTTGGGTCGGGGTGGGATTGGAGATGCTTGGGGTCGGGGAGGGAATGGAAATGTTTGGTGTCTGGTTGGGATTGGAGATGTTTGGGGTCGGGGTGGGATTGGAGATATTTGGGGCCGGGGTTGGATTGGAGATGTTTGGGGTCGGGGGGGGGGATTGGAGATGTTTGGGGTCGGGGTGGGATTGGAGATGTTTGGGGTCGGGTGGGATTGGAGATGTTTGGGGTCGGTGTGGGAATGGAGATATTTGGGGCGGGGTGGGATTGGAGGTGCTTGGGGCGGGGTGGGATTGGAGATGTTTGGGGTCGGGTGGGATTGGAGATATTTGGGGTCGGGGTGGGATTGGAGATGTTTTGGGTCGGTGTGCGATTGGAGATGTTTGGGGTCGGGTGGGATTGGAGTTGTTTGGGGTCGGGGTGGGATTCCAGATCTTTGGGGTCGGGGTGGGACTGGAGATGTTTGGGGTCGGGGGGGATTGGAGATGTTTAGGGTTGGGGTGGGATTGGAGATGTTTGGGGTCGTGGTGGGATTGGAGATGTTTGGGGTCGGTAGCGGGATTGGAGATGTTTGGGATCGGGGGGGATTGGAGATGTTTGGGGTCGGGTTGAGATTGGAGATGTGAGCGGTCGGGGGGGATTGGAGATGTTTGGGGTCAGGGTGGGATTGGAGATGTTTGGGGTCGGGGTGGGTTTGCAGATTTTTGGGGTCGGGGTGGGATTGCAGACGTTTGGGGTCTGGGTGGGATTGGAGACGTTTGGGGTCGGGGTGGGATTGGAGATGTTTGGGGCCCGGGTGGGATTGGAGATGTTTGGTGTCGGGGGGTGTGGATTGGAAATGTTTGGGGTCGGGGGGGGTTGGGGATGTTTGGGGTCAGAGGGGATTCGAGACGTTTGGGGTCCGGGTGGGTTTGGAGATGTTTGGGGTCGGGGTGGGAATGGAGATATTTGGGGCGGGGTGGGATTGGAGATTTTTGGGGCGCGGTGGGATTGGAGATGTTTGGGGTCGGGTGGGATTGGAGATGTTAGGGGTCGGGGTGGATTGGAGATGTTTGGGGTCGGGGGGTTTGGAGATGTTTGGGGTCGGGGGTGGGATTGCAGATGTTTGGGGTCGGGGTGGCACTGGAGACGTTTGGGGTCGGGGGGGATTGGAGATGTTTGGGGTCGGGGTGGGATTGGAGACGTTTGGAGTCGGGGTGGGCTTGGAGATGTTTGGGGTTGGGGTGGGATTGGAGATGTTTGGGGTCGGGGTGAGTTTGGAGATGTTTGGGGTCCGGGAGGGATTGGAGATGTTTGGGGTCGGGGTGGGATTGGAGATGTTTGGGGCCGGGGTGGGATTGGAGATGTTTGGTGTCCGGGAGGGATTGGAGATGTTTGGGGTCGGGGTGGGATTGGAGATGTTTGGGGCCGGGGTGGGATTGGAGATGTTTAAGGTCGGGTGGGATTGGAGATGTTTGGGGTCGGGGTGGGAATGGAGATATTTGGGGCGGGGTGGGATTGGAGGTGTTTGGGGCGGGGTGGGATTGGATATGTTTGGGGTCGGGGGGGGATTGGAGATATTTGGGGCGGGGTGGGAATGGAGATATTTGGGGCGGGGTGGGATTGGAGGTGTTTGGGGCGGGGTGGGATTGGATATGTTTGGGGTCATGTGGGATTGGAGATGTTTGGGGTCGGGGTGGAAATGGAGATATTTGGGGTCGGGGTGGGATTGGAGATATTTTGGGTTGGGTTGGGATTGGAGATGTTTGGGGTCGGGGTGGGAATGGAGATGTTTGGGATCGGGGTGGGGTTGGAGATGTTTGGGGCCCGGGTGGGATTGGAGATGTTCGGTGTCGGGGGGGGTGGATTGGAGATGTTTGGGGTCGGGGGGGGTTGGGGATGTTTGGGGTCAGAGGGGATTGGAGACGTTTGGGGTCGGGGTGGGTTTGGAGATGTTTGGGGTCGGGGTGGGAATGGAGATATTTGGGGCGGGGTGGGATTGGAGCTGTTTGGGGTGGGGTGGGATTGGAGATGTTTGGGGTCGGGTGGGATTGGAGATGTTTGGGGTCGGGGTGGGAATGGAGATATTTGGGGTCGGGGTGGGATTGGAGATGTTTTGGGTCAGGGTGTGATTGGAGATGTTTGGGGTCGGGTGGGATTGGAGATCATTGGGGTCGGGGGGATTGGAGATGTTTGGGGTCGGGGTGGGAATGGAGATATTTGGGGCGGGGTGGGATTGGAGATGTTTGGGGTCGGGGTGGAAATGGAGATACTTGGGGTCGGGGTGGGATTGGAGAAATTTTGGGTCGGGTTGGGATTGGAGATGTTTGGGGCGGGGTGGGATTGGAGATATTTTGGGTCGGGGTGGGATTGGAGATGTTTGGGGTCGGGGTGGGAATGGAAATGTTTGGGGTCGGGTTGGGATTGGAGATGTTTGGGGTCAGGGTGGGATTGGAGATATTTGGGGCCGGGGTGGGATTGGAAATGTTTGGGGTCGGGGGGGGATTGGAGATAATTGGGGTCGGGGTGGGATTGGAGATGTTTGGGGTCGGGGAGGGATTGGAGATGTTTGGGGTCGGGGCGGGATTGGAGATGTTAGGGGTCGGGGCTGGATTGGAGATGTTTCGGGTCGGGGTGGGATTGGAGATGTTTGGGGTCGGGGTGGGATTGGAGATGTTTGGGGTCGGGGTGGGATTGGAGATATTTTGGGTCGGGGTGGGATTGGAGATGCTTGAGGTCGGGGTGGGAATGGAAATGTTTGGTGTCGGGTTGGGAGTGGAGATGTTTGGGGTCGGGGTGGGATTGGAGATATTTGGGGCCGGGGTTGGATTGGAGATGTTTGGGGTCGGGGGGGGGGATTGGAGATGTTTGGGGTCGGGGTGGGATTGGGGATGTTTGGGGTCGGGTGGGATTGGAGATGTTTGGGGTCGGGGTGGGAATGGAGATATTTGGGGCGGGGTGGGATTGGAGGTGCTTGGGGCGGGGTGGGATTGGAGATGTTTGGGGTCGGGTGGGATTGGAGATATTTGGGGTCGGGGTGGGATTGGAGATGTTTTGGGTCGGTGTGCGATTGGAGATGTTTGGGGTCGGGTGGGATTGGAGTTGTTTGGGGTCGGGGTGGGATTCCAGATCTTTGGGGTCGGGGTGGGACTGGAGATGTTTGGGGTCGGGGGGGATTGGAGATGTTTAGGGTTGGGGTGGGATTGGAGATGTTTTGGGTTGGGTTGGGATTGGAGATGTTTGGGGTCGGGGTGGGAATGGAGATGTTTGGGATCGGGGTGGGTTTGGAGATGTTTGGGGCCCGGGTGGGATTGGAGATTTTCGGTGTCGGGGGGGGTGGATTGGAGATGTTTGGGGTCGGGGGGGGTTGGGGATGTTTGGGGTCAGAGGGGATTGGAGACGTTTGGGGTCGGGGTGGGTTTGGAGATGTTTGGGGTCGGGGTGGGAATGGAGATATTTGGGGCGGGGTGGGATTGGAGATGTTTGGGGTGGGGTGGGATTGGAGATGTTTGGGGTTGGGTGGGATTGGAGATGTTTGGGGTCGGGGTGGGAATGGAGATATTTGGGGTCGGGGTGGGATTGGAGATGTTTTGGGTCAGGGTGTGATTGGAGATGTTTGGGGTCGGGTGGGATTGGAGATCATTGGGGTCGGGGGGATTGGAGATGTTTGGGGTCGGGGTGGGAATGGAGATATTTGGGGCGGGGTGGGATTGGAGATGTTTGGGGTCGGGGTGGAAATGGAGATACTTGGGGTCGGGGTGGGATTGGAGATATTTTGGGTCGGGTTGGGATTGGAGATGTTTGGGGCGGGGTGGGATTGGAGATATTTTGGGTCGGGGTGGGATTGGAGATGTTTGGGGTCGGGGTGGGAATGGAAATGTTTGGGGTCGGGTTGGGATTGGAGATGTTTGGGGTCAGGGTGGGATTGGAGATATTTGGGGCCGGGGTGGGATTGGAAATGTTTGGGGTCGGGGGGGGATTGGAGATAATTGGGGTCGGGGTGGGATTGGAGATGTTTGGGGTCGGGGAGGGATTGGAGATGTTTGGGGTCGGGGCGGGATTGGAGATGTTAGGGGTCGGGGCTGGATTGGAGATGTTTCGGGTCGGGGTGGGATTGGAGATGTTTGGGGTCGGGGTGGGATTGGAGATGTTTGGGGTCGGGGTGGGATTGGAGATATTTTGGGTCGGGGTGGGATTGGAGATGCTTGAGGTCGGGGTGGGAATGGAAATGTTTGGTGTCGGGTTGGGATTGGAGATGTTTGGGGTCGGGGTGGGATTGGAGATATTTGGGGTCGGGGGGGGGGATTGGAGATGTTTGGGGTCGGGGTGGGATTGGGGATGTTTGGGGTCGGGTGGGATTGGAGATGTTTGGGGTCGGGGTGGGATTGGAGATATTTGGGGTCGGGGGGGGGATTGGAGATGTTTGGGGTCGGGGTGGGATTGGGGATGTTTGGGGTCGGGTGGGATTGGAGATGTTTGGGGTCGGGGTGGGATTGGAGATATTTGGGGCCGGGGTTGGATTGGAGATGTTTGGGGTCGGGGGGGGGGATTGGAGATGTTTGGGGTCGGGGTGGGATTGGGGATGTTTGGGGTCGGGTGGGATTGGAGATGTTTGGGGTCGGGGTGGGAATGGAGATATTTGGGGCGGGGTGGGATTGGAGGTGCTTGGGGCGGGGTGGGATTGGAGATGTTTGGGGTCGGGTGGGATTGGAGATATTTGGGGTCGGGGTGGGATTGGAGATGTTTTGGGTCGGTGTGCGATTGGAGATGTTTGGGGTCGGGTGGGATTGGAGTTGTTTGGGGTCGGGGTGGGATTCCAGATCTTTGGGGTCGGGGTGGGACTGGAGATGTTTGGGGTCGGGGGGGATTGGAGATGTTTAGGGTTGGGGTGGGATTGGAGATGTTTGGGGTCGGGGTGGGATTGGAGATGTTTGGGGTCGGTAGCGGGATTGGAGATGTTTGGGATCGGCGGGGATTGGAGATGTTTGGGGTCGGGTTGAGATTGGAGATGTTAGCGGTCGGGGGGGATTGGAGATGTTTGGGATCAGGGTGGGATTGGAGATGTTTGGGGTCGGGGTGGGATTGCAGATTTTTGGGGTCGGGGTGGGATTGCAGACGTTTGGGGTCAGGGTGGGATTGGAGACGTTTGGGGTCGGGGTGGGATTGGAGATGTTTGGGGCCCGGCTGGGATTGGAGATGTTTGGTGTCGGGGGGGGTGGATTGGAAATGTTTGGGGTCGGGGGGGGTTGGGGATGTTTGGGGTCAGAGGGGATTCGAGACGTTTGGGGTCGGGGTGGGTTTGGAGATGTTTGGGGTCGGGGTGGGAATGGAGATATTTTGGGCGGGGTGGGATTGGAGATTTTTGGGGCGCGGTGGGATTGGAGATGTTTGGGGTCGGGTGGGATTGGAGATGTTAAGGGTCGGGGTGGATTGGAGATGTTTGGGGTCGGGGGGTTTGGAGATGTTTGGGGTCGGGCGTGGGATTGCAGATGTTTGGGGTCGGGGTGGCACTGGAGACGTTTGGGGTCGGGGGGGATTGGAGATGTTTGGGGTCGGGGTGGGATTGGAGACGTTTGGAGTCGGGGTGGGCTTGGAGATGTTTGGGGTTGGGGTGGGATTGGAGATGTTTGGGGTCGGGGTGAGTTTGGAGATGTTTGGGGTCCGGGAGGGATTGGAGATGTTTGGGGTCGGGGTGGGATTGGAGATGTTTGGGGCCGGGGTGGGATTGGAGATGTTTGGGGTCCGGGAGGGATTGGAGATGTTTGGGGTCGGGGTGGGATTGGAGATGTTTGGGGCCGGGGTGGGATTGGAGATGTTTAAGGTCGAATGGGATTGGAGATGTTTGGGATCGGGGTGGGAATGGAGATATTTGGGGCGGGGTGGGATTGGAGATGTTTGGGGCGGGGTGGGATTGGATATGTTTGGGGTCGGGTGAGATTGGTGATGTTTGGGGTCGGGGTGGAAATGGATATATTTGGGGTCGTGGTGGGATTGGAGATATTTTGGGTCGGGGTGGGATTGGAGATGTTTGGGGTCGGGGTGGGAATGGAAATGTTTGGGGCCGGGTTGGGATTGGAGATGTTTGGGGTCGGGGTGGGATTGGAGATATTTGGGGCCGGAGTGGGATTGGAAATGTTTGGGGTCGGGGGGGGATTGGAGATATTTGGGGCGGGGTGGGAATGGAGATATTTGGGGCGGGGTGGGATTGGAGGTGTTTGGGGCGGGGTGGAATTGGATATGTTTGAGGTCGTGTGGGATTGGAGATGCTTGGAGTCGGGGTGGAAATGGAGATATTTGGGGTCGGGGTGGGATTGGAGATATTTTGGGTTGGGTTGGGATTGGAGATGTTTGGGGTCGTGGTGGGAATGGAGATGTTTGGGGTCGTTTTGGGATTGGAGATGTTTGGGGTCGGGGTGGGATTGGAGATATTTGGGGCCGGGGTGGGATTGGAGATGTTTGGGGTCGGGGGGGTATTGGAGATGTTTGGGGTCGGGTTGTGATTGGAGATGTTTGGGGCCGGGTGGGATTGGAGATGTTTGGGGTCGGGGTGGGAATGGAGATATTTGGGGCCGGTAGCGGGATTGGAGATGTTTGGGATCGGGGGGATTGGAGATGTTTGGGGTCGGGGTGAGATTGGAGATGTTAGCGGTCGGGGGGGATTGGAGATGTTTGGGGTCAGTGTGGGATTGGAGATGTTTGGGGTCGGGGTGGGATTGGAGATGTTTGGGGTCGGGGGGGATTGGAAATGTTTGGGGTCGGGGTGGGATTGGAGATGTTTGGAGTCGGGGTGGGCTTGGAGATGTTTGGGGTTGGGGTGGGATTGGAGATGTTTGGGGTCGGGGTGAGTTTGGAGATGTTTGGGGTCCGGGAGGGATTGGAGATGTTTGGGGTCGGGGTGGGATTGGAGATGTTTGGGGCCGGGGTGGGATTGGAGATGTTTGGGGTCCGGGAGGGATTGGAGATGTTTGGGGTCGGGGTGGGATTGGAGATGTTTGGGGCCGGGGTGGGATTGGAGATGTTTAAGGTCGGGTGGGATTGGAGATGTTTGGGGTCGGGGTGGGAATGGAGATATTTGGGGCGGGGTGGGATTGGAGATGTTTGGGGCGGGGTGGGATTGGATATGTTTGGGGTCGGGTGAGATTGGTGATGTTTGGGGTCGGAGTGGAAATGGATATATTTGGGGTCGGGGTGGGATTGGAGAAATTTTGGGTCGGGGTGGGATTGGAGATGTTTGGGGTCGGGGTGGGAATGGAAATGTTTGGGGTCGGGTTGGGATTGGAGATGTTTGGGGTCGGGGTGGGATTGGAGATATTTGGGGCCGGAGTGGGATTGGAAATGTTTGGGGTCGGGGGGGGATTGGAGATATTTGGGGCGGGGTGGGAATGGAGATATTTGGGGCGGGGTGGGATTGGAGGTGTTTGGGGCAGGGTGGGATTGGATATGTTTGGGGTCGTGTGGGATTGGAGATGTTTGGGGTCGGGGTGGAAATGGAGATATTTGGGTCGGGGTGGGATTGGAGATATTTTGGGTTGGGTTGGGATTGGAGATGTTTGGGGTCGGGGTGGGAATGGAGATGTTTGGGGTCGTTTTGGGATTGGAGATGTTTGGGGTCGGGGGGGTATTGGAGATGTTTGGGGTCGGGTTGGGATTGGAGATGTTTGGGGCCGGGTGGGATTGGAGATGTTTGGGGTCGGGGTGGGAATGGAGATATTTGGGGCCGGTAGTGGGATTGGAGATGTTAGCGGTCGGGGGGGATTGGAGATGTTTGGGGTCAGGGTGGGATTGGAGATGTTTGGGGTCGGGGTGGGATTGGAGATGTTTGGGGTCGGGGTGGGATTGGAGATGTTTGGGGTCGGGGGGGTGATTGGAGATGTTTGGGGTCGGGGTGGGATTGGAGACGTTTGGGGTCGGGGTGGGATTGCAGACGTTTGGGGTCGGGGTGGGATTGGAGATGTTTGGGATCGGGGTGGGAATGGAGATATTTGGGGCGGTGTGGGATTGGAGATGTTTGGGGCGGGTTGGGATTGGAGATGTTTGGGGTCGGGTGGGATTGGAGATGTTTGGGGTCGGGGTGGGAATGGAGATATTTGGGGTCGGGGTGGGATTGGAGATGTTTTGGGTCAGGGTGTCATTGGAGATGTTTGGGGTCGGGTGGGATTGGAGATGATTGGGGTCGGGGGGATTGGAGATGTTTGGGGTCGGGGTGGGAATGGAGATATTTGGGGCGGGGTGGGATTGGAGATGTTTGGGGCGGGGTGGGATTGGATATGTTTGGGGTCCGGGTGGGAATGGAAATGTTTGGGGTCGGGTTGGGATTGGAGATACTTGGGGTTTGGGTGGGATTGGAGATATTTTGGGTCGGGTTGGGCTTGGAGATGTTTGGGGCGGGGTGGGATTGGAGATATTTTGGGTCGGGGTGGGATTGGAGATGTTTGGGGTCGGGGTGGGAATGGAAATGTTTGGGGTCGGGTTGGGATTGGAGATGTTTGGGGTCGGGGTGTGATTGGAGATATTTGGGGCCGGGGTGGGACTGGAAATGTTTGGGGTCGGGGGGGGATTGGAGATAATTGGGGCGGGGTGGGAATGGAGATATTTGGGGCGGGGTGGGATTGGAGGTGTTTGGGGCGGGGTGGGATTGGATATGTTTGGGGTCGTGTGGTATTGGAGATGTTTGGGGTCGGGGTGGAAATGGAGATACTTGGGGTCGGGGTGGGATTGGAGATATTTTGGGTCGGGTTGGGATTGGAGATGTTTGGGGTCGGGGTGGGAATGGAGATGTTTGGGGTCGTTTTGGGATTGGAGATGCTTGGGGTCGGGGTGGGATTGGAGATATTTGGGGTCGGGGTGGGAATGGAGATATTTGGGGCGGGGTGGGATTGGAGGTGTTTGGGGCGGGGTGGGATTGGATATGTTTGGGGTCGTGTGGGATTGGAGATGTTTGGGGTCGGGGTGGAAATGGAGATACTTGGGGTCGGGGTGGGATTGGAGATATTTGGGGCCGGGGTGGGATTGGAGATGTTTGGGGTCGGCGGGGTATTGGAGATGTTTGGGGTCGGGATGGGATTGGAGATGTTTGGGGTCGGGTGGGATTGGAGATGTTTGGGGTCGGGGCGGGAATGGAGATATTTGGGGCCGGTAGCGGGATTGGAGATGTTTGGGGTCAGGGTGGGATTGGAGATGTTTGGGGTCGGGGTGGGATTGGAGATGTTTGGGGTCGGGATGGGATTGGAGATGTTTGGGGTCGGGGTGGGATTGGAGACGTTTGGGGTCAGGGTGGGATTGCAGACATTAGGGGTCGGGGTGGGATTGGAGATGTTTGGGGTCGGGGTGGGATTGGAGATGTTTGGGGCCCGGGTGGGATTGGAAATGTTTGGGGTCGGGGTGAGATTGGAGATGTTAGGGGTCGGGGGGGGGGTTGGAGATGTTTGGGGTCGGGGAGGGAATGGAGATGTTTGGGGCTGGGGTGGGATTGGAGATATTTGGGGTCGGGGTGGGATTGGAGATGTTAGCGGTCGCGGGGGATTGGAGATGTTTGGGGTGAGGGTGGGATTGGGGATGTTTGGGGTCGGGGTGAGATTGGAGATGTTAGCGGTCAGGGTGGGATTGGAGATGTTTGTGGTTGGGGTGGGATTGGAGATGTTTGGGGTCGGGGTGGGATTGGAGATGTTTGGGGTCGGGGGGGTGATTGGAGATGTTTGGGGTCGGGGTGGGATTGGAGACGTTTGGGGTCTGGGTGGGATTGCAGACGTTTGGGGTCGGGGTGGGATTGGAGATGTTTGGGGTCGGGGTGGGATTGGAGATGTTTGGGGCCCGGGTGGGATTGGAGATGTTTGGTGTTGAGGGGGGGTGGATTGGAGATGTTTGGGGTCGGGGGGGTTGGGGAAGTTTGGGGTCAGAGGGGATTGGAGATGTTTGGGGTCGGGGTGGGTTTGGAGATGTTTGGGGTCGGGGTGAGAATGGAGATATTTGGGGCGGGGTGGGATTGGAGATGTTTGGGGTGGGGTGGGATTGGAGATGTTTGGGGTCAGCTGGGATTGGAGATGTTTGGGGTCGGGGTGGGAATGGAGATATTTTTGGTCGGGGTGGGATTGGAGATGTTTTGGGTCAGGGTGTGATAGGAGATGTTTGGGGTCGGGTGGGATTGGAGATGATTGGGGTCGGGGGGATTGGAGATGTTAGGGGTCAGGGTGGATTGGAGCTGTTAGGGGTCGGGGTGGATTGGAGATGTTTGGGGTCGGGGGGATTGGAGATGTTTTGGGTCGGGAGTGGGATTGCAGATGTTTGGGGTCGGGGTGGGACTGGAGACGTTTGGGGTTGGGGGGGATTGGAGATGTTTGGGGTCGGGGTGGGATTGGAGATGTTTGGAGTCGGGGTGGGATTGGAGATGTTTGGGGTCGGGGAGGGGATTGTAGATGTTTGGGATCGGGGGGGGATTGGAGATGTTTGGGGTCAGGGTGGGATTGGAGATGTTTGGGGTCGGGGGGGTTTGGAGATATTTGGGGTCGGGGTGGGTTTGGAGATGTTTGGGGTCGGGGTGGGATTGGAGATGTTTGGGGTCGGGGTGGGAATGGAAATGTTTGGGGTCGGGTTGGGATTGGAGATGTTTGGGGTCGGGGTGGGATTGGAGATATTTGGGGCCGGGGTGGGATTGGAAATGTTTGGGGTCGGGGGGGGATTGGAGATAATTGGGGCGGGGTGGGAATGGAGATATTTGGGGCGGGGTGGGATTGGAGGTGTTTGGGGCAGGGTGGGATTGGATATGTTTGGGGTCGTGTGGGATTGGAGATGTTTGGGGGCGGGGTGGAAATGGAGATACTTGGGGTCGGGGTGGGATTGGAGATATTTTGGGTCGGGCTGGGATTGGAGATGTTTGGGGTCGGGGTGGGAATGGAGATGTTTGTGGTCATTTTGGGATTGGAGATGTTTGGGGTCGGGGTGGGATTGGAGATAATTGGGGCCGGGGTGGGATTGGAGATGTTTGGGGTCGGGGGGGTATTGGAGATGTTTGGGGTCGGGATGGGATTGGAGATGTTTGGGGTCGGGTGAGATTGGAGATGTTTGGGGTCGGGGTGGGAATGGAGATATTTGGGGCCGGTAGCGGGATTGGAGATGTTTGGGGTCAGGGTGGGATTGGAGATGTTTGGGGTCGGGGTGGGATTGGAGATGTTTGGGGTCGGGGTGGGATTGGAGATGTTTCAGGTTGGCGGGGTGATTGGAGATGTTTTGGGTCGGGGTGGGATTGGAGACGTTTGGGGTCGGGGTGGGATTGCAGACATTTGGGGTCGGGGTGGGATTGGAGATTTTTGGGGTCGGGGTGTGATTGGAGATGTTTGGAGAGTGGGTGGGATTGGAGATGTTTGGGGTCGGGGTGGGATTGGAGATGTTAGGGGTCGGGGGGGAATTGGAGATGTTTGGGGTCGGGGAGGGAATGGAGATGTTTGGGGCTGGGGTTGGATTGGAGATATTTGGGGTCGGGGTGGGATTGGAGATGTTAGCGGTCGGGGGGGATTGGAGATGTTTGGGGTCAGGGTGGGATTGGAGATGTTTGGGGTCGGGGTGGGATTGGAGATGTTTGGGGTCGGGGTGGGATTGCAGATGTTTGGGGTCGGGGGGGTGATTGGAGATGTTTGGGGTCGGGGTGGGATTGGAGACGTTTGGGGTCTGGGTGGGATTGCAGACGTTTTGGGTCGGGGTGGGATTGGAGATGTTTGGGGTCGGGGTGGGATTGGAGATGTTTGGGGCCCGGGTGGGATTGGAGATGTTTGGTGTTGAGGGGGATGGATTGGAGATGTTTGGGGTCGGGAGGGGGTTGGGGATGTTTGGGGTCAGAGGGGATTGGAGATGTTTGGGGTCGGGGTGGGTTTGGAGATGTTTGGGGTCGGGGTGAGAATGGAGATATTTGGGGCGGGGTGGGATTGGAGATGTTTGGGGTGGGGTGGGATTGGAGATGTTTGGGGTCAGCTGGGATTGGAGATGTTTGGGGTCGGGGTGGGAATGGAGATATTTTTGGCCGGGGTGGGATTGGAGATGTTTTGGGTCAGGGTGTGATAGGAGATGTTTGGGGTCGGGTGGGATTGGAGATGATTGGGGTCGGGGGGATTGGAGATGTTAGGGGTCAGGGTGGATTGGAGCTGTTAGGGGTCGGGGGGATTGGAGATGTTTGGGGTCGGGGTGGGAATGGAGATATTTGGGGCGGGGTGGGATTGGAGATGTTTGGGGCGGGGTGGGATTGGATATGTTTGGGGTCCGGGTGGGAATGGAAATGTTTGGGGTCGGGTTGGGATTGGAGATACTTGGGGTTTGGGTGGGATTGGAGATATTTTGGGTCGGGTTGGGCTTGGAGATGTTTGGGGCGGGGTGGGATTGGAGATATTTTGGGTCGGGGTGGGATTGGAGATGTTTGGGGTCGGGGTGGGAATGGAAATGTTTGGGGTCGGGTTGGGATTGGAGATGTTTGGGGTCGGGGTGTGATTGGAGATATTTGGGGCCGGGGTGGGACTGGAAATGTTTGGGGTCGGGGGGGGATTGGAGATAATTGGGGCGGGGTGGGAATGGAGATATTTGGGGCGGGGTGGGATTGGAGGTGTTTGGGGCGGGGTGGGATTGGATATGTTTGGGGTCGTGTGGTATTGGAGATGTTTGGGGTCGGGGTGGAAATGGAGATACTTGGGGTCGGGGTGGGATTGGAGATATTTTGGGTCGGGTTGGGATTGGAGATGTTTGGGGTCGGGGTGGGAATGGAGATGTTTGGGGTCGTTTTGGGATTGGAGATGCTTGGGGTCGGGGTGGGATTGGAGATATTTGGGGTCGGGGTGGGAATGGAGATATTTGGGGCGGGGTGGGATTGGAGGTGTTTGGGGCGGGGTGGGATTGGATATGTTTGGGGTCGTGTGGGATTGGAGATGTTTGGGGTCGGGGTGGAAATGGAGATACTTGGGGTCGGGGTGGGATTGGAGATATTTGGGGCCGGGGTGGGATTGGAGATGTTTGGGGTCGGCGGGGTATTGGAGATGTTTGGGGTCGGGATGGGATTGGAGATGTTTGGGGTCGGGTGGGATTGGAGATGTTTGGGGTCGGGGCGGGAATGGAGATATTTGGGGCCGGTAGCGGGATTGGAGATGTTTGGGGTCAGGGTGGGATTGGAGATGTTTGGGGTCGGGGTGGGATTGGAGATGTTTGGGGTCGGGATGGGATTGGAGATGTTTGGGGTCGGGGTGGGATTGGAGACGTTTGGGGTCAGGGTGGGATTGCAGACATTAGGGGTCGGGGTGGGATTGGAGATGTTTGGGGTCGGGGTGGGATTGGAGATGTTTGGGGCCCGGGTGGGATTGGAAATGTTTGGGGTCGGGGTGAGATTGGAGATGTTAGGGGTCGGGGGGGGGGTTGGAGATGTTTGGGGTCGGGGAGGGAATGGAGATGTTTGGGGCTGGGGTGGGATTGGAGATATTTGGGGTCGGGGTGGGATTGGAGATGTTAGCGGTCGCGGGGGATTGGAGATGTTTGGGGTGAGGGTGGGATTGGGGATGTTTGGGGTCGGGGTGAGATTGGAGATGTTAGCGGTCAGGGTGGGATTGGAGATGTTTGTGGTTGGGGTGGGATTGGAGATGTTTGGGGTCGGGGTGGGATTGGAGATGTTTGGGGTCGGGGGGGTGATTGGAGATGTTTGGGGTCGGGGTGGGATTGGAGACGTTTGGGGTCTGGGTGGGATTGCAGACGTTTGGGGTCGGGGTGGGATTGGAGATGTTTGGGGTCGGGGTGGGATTGGAGATGTTTGGGGCCCGGGTGGGATTGGAGATGTTTGGTGTTGAGGGGGGGTGGATTGGAGATGTTTGGGGTCGGGGGGGTTGGGGAAGTTTGGGGTCAGAGGGGATTGGAGATGTTTGGGGTCGGGGTGGGTTTGGAGATGTTTGGGGTCGGGGTGAGAATGGAGATATTTGGGGCGGGGTGGGATTGGAGATGTTTGGGGTGGGGTGGGATTGGAGATGTTTGGGGTCAGCTGGGATTGGAGATGTTTGGGGTCGGGGTGGGAATGGAGATATTTTTGGTCGGGGTGGGATTGGAGATGTTTTGGGTCAGGGTGTGATAGGAGATGTTTGGGGTCGGGTGGGATTGGAGATGATTGGGGTCGGGGGGATTGGAGATGTTAGGGGTCAGGGTGGATTGGAGCTGTTAGGGGTCGGGGTGGATTGGAGATGTTTGGGGTCGGGGGGATTGGAGATGTTTTGGGTCGGGAGTGGGATTGCAGATGTTTGGGGTCGGGGTGGGACTGGAGACGTTTGGGGTTGGGGGGGATTGGAGATGTTTGGGGTCGGGGTGGGATTGGAGATGTTTGGAGTCGGGGTGGGATTGGAGATGTTTGGGGTCGGGGAGGGGATTGTAGATGTTTGGGATCGGGGGGGGATTGGAGATGTTTGGGGTCAGGGTGGGATTGGAGATGTTTGGGGTCGGGGGGGTTTGGAGATATTTGGGGTCGGGGTGGGTTTGGAGATGTTTGGGGTCGGGGTGGGATTGGAGATGTTTGGGGTCGGGGTGGGAATGGAAATGTTTGGGGTCGGGTTGGGATTGGAGATGTTTGGGGTCGGGGTGGGATTGGAGATATTTGGGGCCGGGGTGGGATTGGAAATGTTTGGGGTCGGGGGGGGATTGGAGATAATTGGGGCGGGGTGGGAATGGAGATATTTGGGGCGGGGTGGGATTGGAGGTGTTTGGGGCAGGGTGGGATTGGATATGTTTGGGGTCGTGTGGGATTGGAGATGTTTGGGGGCGGGGTGGAAATGGAGATACTTGGGGTCGGGGTGGGATTGGAGATATTTTGGGTCGGGCTGGGATTGGAGATGTTTGGGGTCGGGGTGGGAATGGAGATGTTTGTGGTCATTTTGGGATTGGAGATGTTTGGGGTCGGGGTGGGATTGGAGATAATTGGGGCCGGGGTGGGATTGGAGATGTTTGGGGTCGGGGGGGTATTGGAGATGTTTGGGGTCGGGATGGGATTGGAGATGTTTGGGGTCGGGTGAGATTGGAGATGTTTGGGGTCGGGGTGGGAATGGAGATATTTGGGGCCGGTAGCGGGATTGGAGATGTTTGGGGTCAGGGTGGGATTGGAGATGTTTGGGGTCGGGGTGGGATTGGAGATGTTTGGGGTCGGGGTGGGATTGGAGATGTTTCAGGTTGGCGGGGTGATTGGAGATGTTTTGGGTCGGGGTGGGATTGGAGACGTTTGGGGTCGGGGTGGGATTGCAGACATTTGGGGTCGGGGTGGGATTGGAGATTTTTGGGGTCGGGGTGTGATTGGAGATGTTTGGAGAGTGGGTGGGATTGGAGATGTTTGGGGTCGGGGTGGGATTGGAGATGTTAGGGGTCGGGGGGGAATTGGAGATGTTTGGGGTCGGGGAGGGAATGGAGATGTTTGGGGCTGGGGTTGGATTGGAGATATTTGGGGTCGGGGTGGGATTGGAGATGTTAGCGGTCGGGGGGGATTGGAGATGTTTGGGGTCAGGGTGGGATTGGAGATGTTTGGGGTCGGGGTGGGATTGGAGATGTTTGGGGTCGGGGTGGGATTGCAGATGTTTGGGGTCGGGGGGGTGATTGGAGATGTTTGGGGTCGGGGTGGGATTGGAGACGTTTGGGGTCTGGGTGGGATTGCAGACGTTTTGGGTCGGGGTGGGATTGGAGATGTTTGGGGTCGGGGTGGGATTGGAGATGTTTGGGGCCCGGGTGGGATTGGAGATGTTTGGTGTTGAGGGGGATGGATTGGAGATGTTTGGGGTCGGGAGGGGGTTGGGGATGTTTGGGGTCAGAGGGGATTGGAGATGTTTGGGGTCGGGGTGGGTTTGGAGATGTTTGGGGTCGGGGTGAGAATGGAGATATTTGGGGCGGGGTGGGATTGGAGATGTTTGGGGTGGGGTGGGATTGGAGATGTTTGGGGTCAGCTGGGATTGGAGATGTTTGGGGTCGGGGTGGGAATGGAGATATTTTTGGCCGGGGTGGGATTGGAGATGTTTTGGGTCAGGGTGTGATAGGAGATGTTTGGGGTCGGGTGGGATTGGAGATGATTGGGGTCGGGGGGATTGGAGATGTTAGGGGTCAGGGTGGATTGGAGCTGTTAGGGGTCGGGGTGGATTGGAGATGTTTGGGGTCGGGGGGATTGGAGATGTTTTGGGTCGGGAGTGGGATTGCAGATGTTTGGGGTCGGGGTGGGACTGGAGACGTTTGGGGTCGGGGGGGATTGGAGATGTTTGGGGTCGGGGTGGGATTGGAGATGTTTGGAGTCGGGGTGGGATTGGATATGTTTGGGGTCGGGGAGGGAATTGTAGATGTTTGGGATCGGGGGGGGATTGGAGATGTTTGGGGTCAGGGTGGGATTGGAGATGTTTGGGGTCGGGGGGGATTGGAGATATTTGGGGTCGGGGTGGGTTTGGAGATGTTTGGGGTCGGGGTGGGATTGGAGATGTTTGGGGTCGGGGTAGGAATGGAAATGTTTGGGGTCGGGTTGGGATTGGAGATGTTTGGGGTCGGGGTGGGATTGGAGATGTTAGCGGTCGGGGGGGATTGGAGATGTTTGGGGTCAGGGTGGGATTGGAGATGTTTGGGGTCGGGGTGGGATTGGAGATGTTTGGGGTCGGGGTGGGATTGCAGATGTTTGGGGTCGGGGGGGTGATTGGAGATGTTTGGGGTCGGGGTGGGATTGGAGACGTTTGGGGTCTGGGTGGGATTGCAGACGTTTTGGGTCGGGGTGGGATTGGAGATGTTTGGGGTCGGGGTGGGATTGGAGATGTTTGGGGCCCGGGTGGGATTGGAGATGTTTGGTGTTGAGGGGGATGGATTGGAGATGTTTGGGGTCGGGAGGGGGTTGGGGATGTTTGGGGTCAGAGGGGATTGGAGACGTTTGGGGTCGGGGTGGGTTTGGAGATGTTTGGGGTCGGGGTGGGAATGGAGATATTTGGGGCGGGGTGGGATTGGAGATGTTTGGGGCGGGGTGGGATTGGAGATGTTTGGGGTCGGGTGGGATTGGAGATGTTTGGGGTCGGGGTGGGAATGGAGATATTTGGGGTCGGGGTGAGATTGGAGATGATTGGGGTCGGGGGGATTGGAGATGTTAGGGGTCGGGGTGGATTGGAGATGTTAGGGGTCGGGGTGGGATTGGAGATGTTTGGGGTCGGGGAGGGGATTGGAGATGTTTGGGGTCGGGGAGGGGATTGGAGATGTTTGGGGTCGGGGGGGGATTGGAGATGTTTGGGGTCAGGGTGGGATTGGAGATGTTTGGCGTCGGGGGGGATTGGAGATATTTGGGGTCGGGGTGGGTTTGGAGATGTTTGGGGTCGGGGTGGGATTGGAGATGTTTGGGGTCGGGGTGGGAATGGAAAGGTTTGGGGTCGGGTTGGGATTGGAGATGTTTGGGGTCGGGGTGGGATTGGAGATATTTGGGGCCGGGGTGGGATTGGAAATGTTTGGGGTCGGGGGGGGATTGGAGATAATTGGGGCGGGGTGGGAATGGAGATATTTGGGGCGGGGTGGGATTGGAGGTGTTTGGGGCGGGGTGGGATTGGATATGTTTGGGATCGTGTGGGATTGGAGATGTTTGGGGGCGGGGTGGAAATGGAGATACTTGGGGTCGGGGTGGGATTGGAGATATTTTGGGTCGAGTTGGGATTGGAGATGTTTGGGGTCGGGGTGGGAATGGAGATGTTTGGGGTCGTTTTGGGATTGGAGATGTTTGTGGTCGGGGTGGGATTGGAGATGTTTGGGGCCGGGGTGGGATTGGAGATGTTTGGGGTCGGGGGGGTATTGGAGATGTTTGAGGTCGGGATGGGATTGGAGATGTTTGGGGTCGGGTGGGATTGGCGATGTTTGGGGTCGGGGTGGGAATGGAGATATTTGGGGCCGGTAGCGGGATTGGAGATGTTTGGGGTCAGGGTGGGATTGGAGATGTTTGGGGTCGGGGTGGGATTGGAGATGTTTGGGGTCGGGGTGGGATTGGAGATGTTTGAGGTTGGCGGGGTGATTGGAGATGTTTTGGGTCGGGGTGGGTTTGGAGACGTTTGGGGTCGGGGTGGGATTGCAGACATTTGGGCTCGGGGTGGGATTGGAGATGATTGGTGTCGGTGTGGGATTGGAGATGTTTGGGGCCCGGGTGGGATTGGAGATGTTTGGGGTCGGGGTGGGATTGGAGATGTTAGGGGCCGGGGGGGGATTGGAGATGTTTGGGGTCGGGGAGGGAATGGAGATGTTTAGGGCTGGGGTGGGATTGGAGATATTTGGGGTCGGGGTGGGATTGGAGATGTTAGCGGTCGGGGGGGATTGGAGATGTTTGGGGTCAGGGTGGGATTGGGGATGTTTGGGGTCGGGGTGCGATTGGAGATGTTAGCGGTCGGGGGGGGTTGGAGATGTTTGGGGTCAGGGTTGGATTGGAGATGTTTGGGGTCGGGTTGGGATTGGAGATGTTTGGGGTCGTGGTGGTATTGGAGATGTTTGGGGTCGGGGGGGTGATTGGAGATGTTTGGGGTCGGGGTGGGATTGGAGACGTTTGGGGTCTGGGTGGGATTGCAGACGTTTGGGGTCGGGGTGGGATTGGAGATGTTTGGGGTCGGGGTGGGATTGGAGATGTTTGGGGCCCGGGTGGGATTGGAGATGTTTGGTGTTGAGGGGGGGTGGATTGGAGATGTTTGGGGTCGGGGGGGCGTTGGGGATGTTTGGGGTCAGAGGGGATTGGAGACGTTTGGGGTCGGGGTGGGTTTGGAGATGTTTGGGGTCGGGGTGGGAATGGAGATATTTGGGGCGGGGTGGGATTGGAGATGTTTGGGGTGGGTGGGATTGGAGATGTTTGGGGTCGGGTGGGATTGGAGATGTTTGGGGTCGGGGTGGGAATGGAGATATTTGGGGTCGGGGTGGGATTGGAGATGTTTTGGGTCAGGGTGTGATAGGAGATGTTTGGGGTCGGGTGGGATTGGAGATGATTGGGGTCGGGGGGATTGGAGATGTTAGGGGTCGGGGTGGATTGGAGATGTTAGGGGTCGGGGTGGATTGGAGATGTTTGGGGTCGGGGGAATTGGAGATGTTTTGGGTCGGGGGTGGGATTGCAAATGTTTGGGGTCGGGGTGGGACTGGAGAAGTTTGGGGTCGGGGGGGATTGGAGATGTTTGGGGCCGGGGTGGGTTTGGAGATGTTTGGAGTCGGGGTGGGATTGGAGATGTTTGGGGTCGGGGAGGGGATTGGAGATGTTTGGGGTCGGGGGGGTTTGGAGATGTTTGGGGTCAGGGTGGGATTGGAGATGTTTGGGGTCGGGGGGGCTTGGAGATATTTGGGGTCGGGGTGGGTTTGGAGATGTTTGGGGTTGGGGTGGGATTGGAGATGTTTGGGTTCGGGGTGAGTTTGGAGATGTTTGGGGTCCGGGAGGGATTGGAGATGTTTGGGGTCAGGGTGGGATTGGAGATGTTTGGGGTCGGGGTGGGATTGGAGATGTTTGGGGTCGGGGTGGGATTGGAGATGTTAGGGGTCGGGGGGGGGATTGGAGATGTTTGGGGTTGGGGTGGGATTGGAGATGTTTGGGGCCGGGGTGGGATTGGAGATGTTTGGGGTCGGGATGGGATTGGAGATGTTTGGGGTCGGGTGGGATTGGAGATGTTTGGGGTCAGGGTGGGATTGGAGATGTTTGGGGCGGGGTGGGATTGGATATGTTTGGGGTCGGGTGGGATTGGAGATGTTTGGGGTCGGGTTGGAAATGGATATATTTGGTGTCGGGGTGGGATTGGAGATATTTTGGGTCGGGTGGGATTGCAGATGTTTGGGGTCGGGGTGGGAATGGAAATATTTGGGGTCGGGTTGGGTTTGGAGATGTTTGGGGTCGGGGTGGGAATGGAGATATTCGGGGCGGGGTGGGATTGGAGATGCTTGGGGCGAGGTGGGATTGGAGATGTTTGGGGTTGGGGTGGGATTGGAGATGTTTGGGGTCGGGGGGGTGATTGGAGATGTTTGGGGTCGGGGAGGGAATGGAGATGTTTGGGGCCTGTGTGGGAATGGAGATATTTGGGGCGGGGTAGGATTGGAGGTGTTTGGGGCGGTGTGGGATTGGATACGTTTGGGGTCGGTTGGGATTGGAGATGTTTGGGGTCGGGGTGGAAATGGAGATATTTGGGGTCAGGGTGGGATTGGAGATGTTTGGGGTCGGGGTGGGATTAGAGATGTTTGGGGTCGGGGTGGGATTGGAGGTGTTTGGGGTCGGTGGGGGATTGGAGATGTTTGGGTTCGGGGTGGGATTGGAGATGTTTGGGGTTGGGGTGGGATTGGAGATTTTTGGGGTCGGGGGGGTGATTGGAGATGTTTGGGGTCGAGGTGGGATTGGAGACGTTTGGGGTCGGGTGTGATTGGAGACGTTTGGGGTCGGGGTGGGATTGCGGACTTTTGGGGTCGGGGTGGGATTGGAGATGTTTGGGGCCCGGGTGGGATTGGAGATGTTTGGTGCCGTGGGGGGGGATTGGAGATATTTGGGGTCGGGGGGGATTGGAGATGTTTGGGGTCAGAGGGGATTGGAGACGTTTGGGATCGGGGTGGGTTTGGAGATGTTTAGGGTTGGGGTGGGATTGGAGATGTTTGGGGTCGGGGTGAGTTTGGAGATGTTTGGGGTCCGGGAGGGATTGGAGATGTTTGGGGTCGGGGTGGGATTGGAGATATTTGGGGTCGGGGTGGGATTGGAGATGTTTGGGTTCGGTGTGGGATTGGAGATGTTAGGGGTCGGGGGGGGATTGGAGATGTTTGGGGTCGGGGTGGGATTGGAGATGTTTGGGGCCCGGGTGGGATTGGAGATGTTTGGGGTTGGGGTGGGATTGGAGATGTTTGGGGTCGGGTGGGATTGGAGATGTTTGGGGTCGGTGTGGGAATGGAGATATTTGGGGCAGGGTGGGATTGGAGATGTTTGGGGTCGGGGGGGCTTGGAGATATTTGGGGTCGGGGTGGGTTTGGAGATGTTTGGGGTTGGGGTGGGATTGGAGATGTTTGGGTTCGGGGTGAGTTTGGAGATGTTTGGGGTCCGGGAGGGATTGGAGATGTTTGGGGTCAGGGTGGGATTGGAGATGTTTGGGGTCGGGGTGGGATTGGAGATGTTTGGGGTCGGGGTGGGATTGGAGATGTTAGGGGTCGGGGGGGGGATTGGAGATGTTTGGGGTTGGGGTGGGATTGGAGATGTTTGGGGCCGGGGTGGGATTGGAGATGTTTGGGGTCGGGATGGGATTGGAGATGTTTGGGGTCGGGTGGGATTGGAGATGTTTGGGGTCAGGGTGGGATTGGAGATGTTTGGGGCGGGGTGGGATTGGATATGTTTGGGGTCGGGTGGGATTGGAGATGTTTGGGGTCGGGTTGGAAATGGATATATTTGGTGTCGGGGTGGGATTGGAGATATTTTGGGTCGGGTGGGATTGCAGATGTTTGGGGTCGGGGTGGGAATGGAAATATTTGGGGTCGGGTTGGGTTTGGAGATGTTTGGGGTCGGGGTGGGAATGGAGATATTCGGGGCGGGGTGGGATTGGAGATGCTTGGGGCGAGGTGGGATTGGAGATGTTTGGGGTTGGGGTGGGATTGGAGATGTTTGGGGTCGGGGGGGTGATTGGAGATGTTTGGGGTCGGGGAGGGAATGGAGATGTTTGGGGCCTGTGTGGGAATGGAGATATTTGGGGCGGGGTAGGATTGGAGGTGTTTGGGGCGGTGTGGGATTGGATACGTTTGGGGTCGGTTGGGATTGGAGATGTTTGGGGTCGGGGTGGAAATGGAGATATTTGGGGTCAGGGTGGGATTGGAGATGTTTGGGGTCGGGGTGGGATTAGAGATGTTTGGGGTCGGGGTGGGATTGGAGGTGTTTGGGGTCGGTGGGGGATTGGAGATGTTTGGGTTCGGGGTGGGATTGGAGATGTTTGGGGTTGGGGTGGGATTGGAGATTTTTGGGGTCGGGGGGGTGATTGGAGATGTTTGGGGTCGAGGTGGGATTGGAGACGTTTGGGGTCGGGTGTGATTGGAGACGTTTGGGGTCGGGGTGGGATTGCGGACTTTTGGGGTCGGGGTGGGATTGGAGATGTTTGGGGCCCGGGTGGGATTGGAGATGTTTGGTGCCGTGGGGGGGGATTGGAGATATTTGGGGTCGGGGGGGATTGGAGATGTTTGGGGTCAGAGGGGATTGGAGACGTTTGGGATCGGGGTGGGTTTGGAGATGTTTAGGGTTGGGGTGGGATTGGAGATGTTTGGGGTCGGGGTGAGTTTGGAGATGTTTGGGGTCCGGGAGGGATTGGAGATGTTTGGGGTCGGGGTGGGATTGGAGATATTTGGGGTCGGGGTGGGATTGGAGATGTTTGGGTTCGGTGTGGGATTGGAGATGTTAGGGGTCGGGGGGGGATTGGAGATGTTTGGGGTCGGGGTGGGATTGGAGATGTTTGGGGCCCGGGTGGGATTGGAGATGTTTGGGGTTGGGGTGGGATTGGAGATGTTTGGGGTCGGGTGGGATTGGAGATGTTTGGGGTCGGTGTGGGAATGGAGATATTTGGGGCAGGGTGGGATTGGAGATGTTTGGGGCGGGGTGGGATTGGATATGTTTGGGGTCGGGTGGGATTGGAGATGTTTGGGGTCGGGGTGGAAATGGAGATATTTGGGGTCGGGGTGGGATTGGAGATGTTTGGGGTCGGGGTGGGATTGGAGATGTTTGGGGTCGGTTTGGGATTGGAGATGTTTGGGGTCGGGGTGGGATTGGAGATGTTTGGGGTCGGAGGGGATAGGAGATGTTTGGGGTCTGGGTGGCATTGGAGATGTTTGGGGTCGGGGGGGTGATTGGAGATGTTTGGGGTCGGGGTGGGATTGGAGACGTTTGGGGTCGGGGTGGGATTGCAGACGTTTGTGGTCGGGGTGGGATTGGAGATGTTTGGGGCCCGGGTGGGATTGGAGGTGTTTGGTGTCGGGGTGTGGATTGGAGGTGTTTGGGGTCGGGGTGGGTTTGGAGATGTTTGGGGTTGGGGTGGGATTGAATATGTTTGGGGTCGCGGTGGGTTTGGAGATGTTTGGGGTCGGGGTGGGATTTGAGAAGTTTGGGGTCGGGGTGGGATTGGAGATGTTTGGTGTCGGGGTGGGATTGGAGATGTTTGGGGTCGGGGTGGGATTGGAGATGTTTGGGGCCGGGTGGGATTGGAGATGATTGGGGTCGGGGGGATTGGACATGTTAGGGGTCGGGGTGGATTGGAGATGTTTGGGGTCGGGGGGATTGGAGATGTTTGGGGTCGGGGGTGGGATTGCAGATGTTTGGGTTCGGGGTGGGACTGGAGACGTTTGGGGTTGGGGGGGATTGGAGATGTTTGGGGTCGGGGTGGGATTGGAGATGTTTGGTGTCGGGGTGGTATTGGAGATGTTTGGGGTCGGGGGGAGATTGGAGATGTTTGGTGTCGGGGTGGGATTGGAGATGTTTGGGGTCAGGGGGGGATTGGAGATGTTTGGGGTCGGGGGGGGATTGGAGATGTTTGGGGTCAGGGTGGGAATGGAGATGTTTGGGGTCGGGGGGGATTGGAGATATTTGGGGTCGGGGTGGGTTTGGAGATGTTTGGGATTGGGGTGGGATTGGAGATGTTTGGGGTCGGGGTGAGCTTGGAGATGTTTGGGGTCCGGGAGGGATTGGAGATGTTTGGGGTCGGGGTGGGATTGGAGATGTTTGGGGCTGGGGTGGGATTGGAGATGTTTGAGGTGGGGGTGGGATTGGAGATGTTAGGGGTTGGGGGGGATTGGAGATGTTTGGGGTCGGGGTGGGATTGGAGATGTTTGGGGCCGGGGTGGGATTGGAGATGTTTGGGGTCGGGGTGGGATTGGAGATGTTTGGGGTCGGGTGGGATTGGAGATGTTTGGGGTCGGGTGGGATTGGAGATGTTTGGGGTCGGTGTGGGAATGGAGATATTTGGGGCAGGGTGGGATTGGAGATGTTTGGGGCGGGGTGGGATTGGATATATTTGGGGTCGGGTGGGATTGGAGATGTTTGGGGTCGGGGTGGAAATGGAGATATTTGGGGTCGGGGTGGGATTGGAGATGTTTGGGGTCGGGGTGGGATTGGAGATGTTTGGGGTCGGTTTGGGATTGGAGATGTTTGGGGTCGGGGTGGGATTGGAGATGTTTGGGGTCGGAGGGGATAGGAGATGTTTGGGGTCTGGGTGGCATTGGAGATGTTTGGGGTCGGGGGGGTGATTGGAGATGTTTGGGGTCGGGGTGGGATTGGAGACGTTTGGGGTCGGGGTGGGATTGCAGACGTTTGTGGTCGGGGTGGGATTGGAGATGTTTGGGGCCCGGGTGGGATTGGAGGTGTTTGGTGTCGGGGTGTGGATTGGAGGTGTTTGGGGTCGGGGGGGGTTGGGGATGTTTGGGGTCAGAGGGGATTGGAGACATTTGGGGTCGGGGTGGGTTTGGAGATGTTTGGGGTTGGGGTGGGATTGAATATGTTTGGGGTCGCGGTGGGTTTGGAGATGTTTGGGGTCGGGGTGGGATTTGAGAAGTTTGGGGTCGGGGTGGGATTGGAGATGTTTGGTGTCGGGGTGGGATTGGAGATGTTTGGGGTCGGGGTGGGATTGGAGATGTTTGGGGCCGGGTGGGATTGGAGATGATTGGGGTCGGGGGGATTGGACATGTTAGGGGTCGGGGTGGATTGGAGATGTTTGGGGTCGGGGGGATTGGAGATGTTTGGGGTCGGGGGTGGGATTGCAGATGTTTGGGTTCGGGGTGGGACTGGAGACGTTTGGGGTTGGGGGGGATTGGAGATGTTTGGGGTCGGGGTGGGATTGGAGATGTTTGGTGTCGGGGTGGTATTGGAGATGTTTGGGGTCGGGGGGGGATTGGAGATGTTTGGTGTCGGGGTGGGATTGGAGATGTTTGGGGTCAGGGGGGGATTGGAGATGTTTGGGGTCGGGGGGGGATTGGAGATGTTTGGGGTCAGGGTGGGAATGGAGATGTTTGGGGTCGGGGGGGATTGGAGATATTTGGGGTCGGGGTGGGTTTGGAGATGTTTGGGATTGGGGTGGGATTGGAGATGTTTGGGGTCGGGGTGAGCTTGGAGATGTTTGGGGTCCGGGAGGGATTGGAGATGTTTGGGGTCGGGGTGGGATTGGAGATGTTTGGGGCTGGGGTGGGATTGGAGATGTTTGAGGTGGGGGTGGGATTGGAGATGTTAGGGGTTGGGGGGGATTGGAGATGTTTGGGGTCGGGGTGGGATTGGAGATGTTTGGGGCCGGGGTGGGATTGGAGATGTTTGGGGTCGGGGTGGGATTGGAGATGTTTGGGGTCGGGTGGGATTGGAGATGTTTGGGGTCAGGGTGGGATTGGAGATGTTTGGGGCGGGGTGGGATTGGATATGTTTGGGGTCGGGTGGGATTGGAGATGTTTGGGGTCGGGGTGGAAATGGATATATTTGGGGTCGGGGTGGGATTGGAGATATTTTGGGTCGGGGTGGGATTGGAGATGTTTGGGGTCGGGGTGGGAATGGAAATGTTTGGGGCCGGGTTGGGATTGGAGATGTTTGGTGTCGGGGTGGGATTGGAGATGTTTGGGGTCGGGGGGGGATTTGAGATATTTGGGGTCGGGGTGGGATTCGAGAAGTATGGGGTCGGGTGGGATTGGAGGTGTTTGGGGTCGGGGTGGGAATGGAGATATTTGGGGCGGGGTGGGATTGGAGATGCTTGGGGCGTGGTGGGATTGGAGATGTTTGGGGTTGGGGTGGGATTGGAGATGTTTGGGGTCGGGGAGGATTGGAGTTGTTTGGGGTCGGGGTGGAATTGCAGATGTTTGGGGTCGGGGTGGGATTGCAGATGTTTGGGGTCGGGGTGGGATTGGAGATGTTTGGGGTCGGGGTGGGATTGGAGATGTTTGGGGTCGGGGTGGGATTGGAGATGTTTGAGGTCGGGGTGGGATTGGAGATGTTTGGGGTCGGGGTGGGATTGGAGATGTTTGGGGTCGGGGTGGGATTGGAGATGTTTGGGGTCGGAGGGGATAGGAGATGTTTGGGGTCTGGGTGGCATTGGAGATGTTTGGGGTCGGGGGGGTGATTGGAGATGTTTGGGGTCGGGGTGGGATTGGAGACGTTTGGGGTCGGGGTGGGATTGCAGACGTTTGTGGTCGGGGTGGGATTGGAGATGTTTGGGGCCCGGGTGGGATTGGAGATGTTTGGTGTCGGGGGTGTGGATTGGAGGTGTTTGGGGTCGGGGGGGTTGGGGATGTTTGGGGTCAGAGGGGTTTGGAGACGTTTGGGGTCGGGGTGGGTTTGGAGATGTTTGGGGTTGGGGTGGGATTGAATATGTTTGGGGTCGGGGTGGGTTTGGAGATGTTTGGGGTCGGGATGGGATTGGAGATATTTGGGGTCGGTGGGGGGGATTGGAGTTGTTTGGGGTCGGGGTGGGATTTGAGAAGTTTGGGGTCGGGGTGGGATTGGAGATGTTTGGTGTCGGGGTGGGATTGGAGATGTTTGGGGTCGGGGTGGGATTGGAGATGTTTGGGGCCGGGGTGGGAATGGAGATATTTGGGGCGGGGTAGGATTGGAGGTGTTTGGGGCGGTGTGGGATTGGATACGTTTGGGGTCGGGTGGGATTGGAGATGTTTGGGGTCGGGGTGGAAATGGAGATATTTGGGGTCAGGGTGGGATTGGAGATGTTTGGGGTCGGGGTGGGATTTGAGATGTTAGGGGTCGGGGTGGGATTGGAGGTGTTTGGGGTCAGCGGGGGATTGGAGATGTTTGGGGACGGGGTGGGATTGGAGATGTTTGGGGTTGGGGTGGGATTGGAGATGTTTGGGGTCAGGGGGGTGATTGGAGATGTTTGGGGTCGGGGTGGGATTGGAGACGTTTGGGGTCGGGTGTGATTGGAGACGTTTGGGCCGGGGTGGGATTGCAGACGTTTGGGGTCGGGGTGGGATTGGAGATGTTTGGGGCCCGGGTGGGATTGGAGATGTTTGTTGCCGTGGGGGGGATTGGAGATATTTGGGGTCGGGGGGGATTGGAGATGTTTGGGGTCGGGGTGGGATTGGAGATGTTTGGGGCCGGGGTGGGATTGGAGATGTTTGGGGTCGGGGTGGGATTGGAGATGTTTGGGGTCGGGTGGGATTGGAGATGTTTGGGGTCGGTGTGGGAATGGAGATATTTGGGGCGGGGTGGGATTGGAGATGTTTGGGGTCGTGTGGGATTGGAGATGTTTGGGGTCGGGGTGGAAATGGAGATATTTGGGGTCGGGGTGGGATTGGAGATATTTTTGGTCGGGGTGGGATTGGAGATGTTTGGGGTCGGTGTGGGCTTGGAGATGTTTGCGGTCGGGTTGGGATTGGAGATGTTTGGGGTCGGGGTGGGAATGGAGATATTTGGGGCGGGGTGGGATTGGAGGTGTTTGGGGAGGGGTGGAGTTGGAGATGTTTGGGGTCGGGTGGGATTGGAGATGTTTGGGGTCGGGGTGGGAATGGAGATATTTGGGGTCAGGGTGGGATTGGAGATGTTTTGGGTTGGTGTGGGGGTTGGAGATGTTTGGGGTCGGGTGGGATTGGAGATGTTTGAGGTCGGGGTGGGATTGCAGATCTTTGGGGTTGGGGTGGGACTGGAGACGGTTCGGGTCGGGGGGGATTGGAGATGTTTGCGGTCGGGGTGGGATTGGAGATGTTTGGGGTCGGGGGCAGGATTGGAGATGTTTGGGTTCCGGGAGGGATTGGAGATGTTTGGGGTCGGGGTGGGATTGGAGATGTTTGGGTTGGGAGGGATTGGAGATATTTGGGGTCGGGTTGGGATTGGAGATGTTTGAGGTCGGTGGGGGGGATTGGAGATGTTTGGGGTCGGGGGGATTCGAGATGTTTGTGGTCGGGGTGGGATTGGAGATATTTGGGGTCGGGGGGGATTGGAGTTGTTTGGGGTCGGGGTGGAATTGGAGATGTTTGGGGTCGGGGTGGGATTGCAGATGTTTGGGGTCGGGGTGGGATTGGAGATGTTTGGGGTCGGGGTGGGATTGGAGATGTTTGGGGTCAGGGTGGGATTGGAGATGTTTGGGGTCGGGGTGGGATTGGAGATGTTTGGGGTCGGGGTGGGATTGGAGATGTTTGGGGTCGGAGGGGATAGGAGATGTTTGGGGTCTGGGTGGCATTGGAGATGTTTGGGGTCGGGGGGGTGATTGGAGATGTTTGGGGCCCGGGTTGGATTGGAGATGTTTGGTGTCGTGGGTGTGGATTGGAGATGTTTTTGGTCGGGGGGGGTTGGGGATGTTTGGGGTCAGAGGGGATTGGAGACGTTTGGGGTCGGGGTGGGTTTGGAGATGTTTGGGGTCGGGTTGGGATTGGAGATGTTTGGGGTCTGTGGGGGGGATTGGAGTTGTTTGGGGTCGGGGTGGGATTTGAGAAGTTTGGGGTCGGGGTGGGATTGGAGATGTTTGGTGTCGTGGTGGGATTGGAGATGTTTGGGGTCGGGGTGGGATTGGAGATGTTAGGGGTCGGGGAGGGAATGGAGATGTTTGGGGCCGGGGTGGGAATGGAGATGTTTGGGGTCGGGGGGGTGATTGGAGATGTTTGGGGTTGGAGTGGGATTGGAGACGTTTAGGGTCGGGGTGGGATTGCAGACATTTGTGGTCGGGGTGGGATTGGAGATGTTTGGGGCCCGGGTGGGATTGGAGATGTTTGGTGTCGAGGGTGTGGATTGGAGGTGTTTGGGGTCGGGGGGGGTTGGGGATGTTTGGGGTCAGAGGGGATTGGAGACGTTTGGGGTCGGGGTGGGTTTGGAGATGTTTGGGGTTGGGGTGGGATTGAATATGTTTGGGGTCGGGGTGGGTTTGGAGATGTTTGGGGTCGGGTTGGGATTGGAGATATTTGGGGTCGGTGGGGGGGATTGGAGTTGTTTGGGGTCGGGGTGGGATTTGAGAAGTTTGGGGTCGGGGTGGGATTGGAGATGTTTGGTGTCGGGGTGGGATTGGAGATGTTTGGGGTCGGGGTGGGATTGGAGATGTTTTTGGCCGGGTGGGATTGGAGATGATTGGGGTCGGGGGGATTGGACATGTTAGGGGTAGGGCTGGATTGGAGATGTTTGGGGTCGGGGGGATTGGAGATGTTTGGGGTCGGGGGGGGATTGGAGATATTTGGGGTCGGGGTGGGTTTGGAGATGTTTGGGGTTGGGGTGGGATTGGAGATGTTTGGGGTCGGGGTGAGCTTGGAGATGTTTGGGGTCCGGGAGGGATTGGAGATGTTTGGGGTC